>NC_090928.1:1160234913-1161447600 GCF_040938575.1 Ambystoma mexicanum | reverse complement strand
TGGATGAAAGTTGCCTTCACACTTAATGACCTCTTCTCTGGGACAACCTAGGTTTCATGAAGTCGGTGAGTGACATTAACTTTGCTATTCTACCAGGATGCTGAACCTGAGGGTGGGGTGGTGTATGGCACAAGAGGCTAATTTGATGTCCAGTCTTAATGCTCTGAGAAACGATCACTCACCCCAGGAACGTTACTATTCCCAATGAAGAACTGTGAGCTATGTTGGTCTGAACCAGTTGAGCAAGAGGAGAATTGCCCTAGGTAACCTTCATTTCCATGCACTTTTCTGCCTTCTTTGAAAGGTAGCCGGTATATTTTACTCACTCGTGGATTCCCTTGTATGACAATTATTTTGTTACAATTTCCACCTTTTAGCAGAGTATTCACACAAATCGGCTCTAAAATACATTATTTGCATTCTTTTTTATTTGTTATTTAATGCTTTTGGCTAATAATCTAGCCTTTTGCATATTATTTATTGTTTATTTATTTGTTTATGGTTTGTTTAAACCTTTACAAAATGATTCATCAACAAAGATTCAACATTTAAAACAATTAGATCAACATCAATTCATTCAGTCATATCAAGAACATAATTCAAATAACACTATTATGTATCACAATCCAACGATAAAACAAGTGAAGCACAAAAACAAAAAAAGATACATATTATAGTGGAAGACCTTCATATTTTGTATATATTACTCAAGATAGATTAGAAAAATTCTTCAGAAAAGCAATAATTCTTAATTTTAAAACAGTGGAGCTATTGTGTCTAATCTGATACCATAACAGTTCTGTATTAACACAATGCAAATGTTGTATAAATTGTTCAAAATATAGTATGCGTTGCTTGAGTAGAGCAGGACATAGAAGTAATATATGTAACAATGTTTCTTCAGTACCATCTTCTTTACAGTATCTACACCAACCCCATGTATCGTTAAGGAGATTCCCTCTTTTCAAAATGTAATTTGTTTTTAAGATATTAAAACTGAACCTCATGAATGTATTTCTAAAGAGAAGGATATTTCTCCAAGTAAGTTTAGAGAACAGGATAGAATTTCCAAAACAAGTATATTTGGTTAACCATTTTAGATTGTTGACAGTCGTTAAATTTCAGAATATTTTTTACTTTCAATGGGTTCATTATCAGCATCTCTGTAGCGATGGCTGACTTTGTCAATATCTCCTCAATAACTACTTTCAGTTTCAAACAAAAGATGTTAGATTGGTCTTTCCCTGCTATAGTGTACAATGACATTCATAAAATAATTGATTCCAAAGATTGAAGGCCGAATTCATATCTAATAGCTTGAATTGGTATACACTTGGGGATAAAAAACAAAACACCTTTCCATATGTCGCTTTCTAATTTTTTCATAAAATCAATGCATATTACAAAATTACATAATTTACCACAAAATGTATAACAAACAGTAAAATCAATATAAGTTTAAAACTCATTTCACAATCATGGAATAAATACAATATAAGACATGTTGCAAATATTGATATTGATATTGATATTTTATTTGTATCGCGCTCGTTCACAAGTGTTTCAGAGCGTGACAAGGCAATGGAGGGAAACAGTGGAGAACAAAACAACAATCTTACTAAGCCCAGTGACATTGAGAACATGTAAGCGCATGGGAGAGGGAAAGGGGAAAGTGCATGGGAGGGGCGGGGAGTGGAAAATAAATAAATATGAAATACATAATTAACTTATTAAAAGCAACACACAATGGTAGTGCAGACAGCAAGTGACAAGTGCTAGGTTTAAGGCAACAGGCCGGGTGTGATAAGTGCAGAAAAAGGAAGCGGGCTGTAGGAATACAGATACAGACCCCAGTGCAAGGGATTGCCAGGAGGCAGTGTGAGTGGGTGGCAGGGCGAGCAGGTACCTCGGCCCAAATGTCAGAGGGTAACCAGATGCGTGATGCCGAGACAGAACAGATCAGCAGTGGAGAAGAGGAGCAAAGGCAGAAGCAAAGAGGGAGGTCTTGAGGTGCTTCCGGAACCAGAGATGGTTCTCCTCAAGTTTCAGAGTGGCAAGGAGGCTGCTCCAGAGGGAGGCCCCAGCCGAAGACAGAGATCTACCCCAGGTTGTCTCTTTGAAAAACAACTGACCCTGAGGGAGTTAGAGGTGGAGTAGCGAAGATCTTGGGGTGAAGGTATTTACGGAATGAAAGATGAAGGTATTTTGGACACAGGCCCCAGAAAGCCATGTGGAAAATGTAAAGGATCTTGAATTTAATCCTTGCAGCCACTGGGAGCTAGTGGAGAGATTTCAGGGCTGGAGAGATACGATCCACGGGCTTGAGGCCAAGGACAAGTCTTGCAGTCCTGTTCTGGATAAATTGCAAAGGCCGCAGAGTAGATGCAGGTAGATTTAGAAAGAGGCTGTTACAATAATCCAACCTAGAGAGAAGCAGGGCTTGCGAGACAGTGAGATTCTGGGGGAAGGAGAGGAAAGGCAGAATACCTCTGAGGTACACTTGCTTCACTTGCTTCAAATATCCACAAATTCAATCACAACGTTTTTAAGTAAAACTATTTCTCAAATGTGTATGGCCGAGGCAGCAATCACCAGTGAATCGTCAGAATATATAGTTGACCAAAACTGGTCTAGGTCGATTCTTTCAATGGTACAACAATTGATGTAACTGTTTGCATAATGCTCTAGTAAATTAGGACAGCCAGAAAGTATGTGGCGGCTAGTTTCAATAGTATTTTTACCAAAACGGCACAAGCGTTGCTCTCGAGGAATGTGTTTCCAAGCGCATGCAACCTCTAACACAGGAAGTAGATTCAGTTGCAGATATCAAATGAATCTCCTGAGTTTGTTACTACACATTTTATAAGGTTGCTACACGATGCATTGCCCTTATCTGGTTTGCATACAAAATGTAGTGTTTCGTTAATGTGAGATGTTCATGCCAACCCAGGCTAGAGAACAGGCTAGAGAACATTTTTATCATCTAGCAAAATGTAGAGGAGGAGATACCCGTCTTCTCCCTAGTCCCCACCCCATTGCCACCATCATATTGGGATGACAGATGAAGAGCCATGATGGGGAACCAATGCCTGAATCCTTGCAGTATTCCTGCAGTATTCCTGGGACCATGTTGAGAATATGAGAGATGATATGCACTTAGACAACCCTTCAGAGTGTACCGGCAAACTGACATAGTGGAAGAAAGTTACTAAGAAGGATTTACTTTGCTGAGCTGTCGAAAAACACAGCCATGGACAGAATGGATGTACGTTAAAACAAAGTCTGTCGACAGCAAAATAATATCATAAAGAAGATGTAAGAACCTATCCTGAAACAATATGAAAATACTTAAGAATGACGATGTAATTGAAGCACTAAGAGACACATATACCCTACTATACAGTAATTATGAACACAAAGAAGAAGAAAGTTACTTATTGATCAATAACTGTAAATATGCTGAAACGCAAGGTAGAAAGAACGTATAGAAGCTTGCTTATGAGAGGTATGTATTAAACGTTTAGGGTGACCATCAGAAGAAGATGGACGACGGCGTATGTCAATCAGCCCAGCTACCTCAAAATACGAGCCCAGGATCTTCAAATGAAAAGTTGATGAAGAAGTTGTTTTCCCTTGAAAAATAAAGGAGTACATTAGCCTAGTACCAAAATGCTATTTCGAGATGATAAAGGAAAATCACAGCGGGAGTCTAACAAGCATACCATTTGTAAAGAACATATTTCTCAAAGATTAGGAGGAACAAGAACATTTACGGATTCCAAGTATTGGACAATTAAAAGGGCATGACATTTATTTGGGATAGAGTGAGCAAGTTTCTAAAGGCCAAGAGGACCAACAGCACCCAACATAATTGAATTAAATGGTGCTAAATACACTGCCAATGTGGACAAATTCATGGTCTCTTGACACGTAATGGAGTGCTCGCAAACAAGGGCTATTCATAAAGTCTGAAGCTAAGATAATGGTATGCCGAGACAGTGCAGACTGGTGAGGTCAGCCTTCAAACAGAAGACACTGGTATGAGGCCTACTGATGAGAGAGGGTAGACTAATTGGGAAAACAAAGGGCGAGCTGACATATCCCCAAGCACCTGGGTTTCATTTCTATGTACGTGCTGCTAACAAGCCAAATGTTCAAGGTTGGATTTGGATTGCCAACCAATTAGAAAAGCCTGCCATGCACTTTTACATACAATGTTGCAAAGCATTATTCTACTGCAACATTCTCTGCTATGACGAGTACAATGCTCCACGTGTATAGAAGTAGCTCAGGGTATTGCTCACATACAAGAGACTGCCAATGAGGGATTAACACACATACTATCTATATGTAGACATGTTTCCCTAATCCAATCCCACCCCTTGATAGGTTTTAGTTTGGCACGTAGAATGATGTCATAGATGGCGCATCTAGCATTTTATGAATTTAATATAATAGAAAAGACATTGTGATCCTGCATAAATCGATTTGATGAGTGTTTATTCGTCCTGCTTTACTTTTTTCAGATTAAAGCAGTATTTTACCATCTCCTTTGAGTCTGTCTGGTTAGTTGGTCTGAGATATTTTATTGGTAATTCCATATAGCAAACAGACGCTTCAGGTGTTAGAGCACAAACACACTAAATTGCAATCCTATACCCTCTAAGTGGTTGCTGACTGTGGGAATCAAATCATTGTGAGCAAATTTTTCAGATCTATGTCTGATGCTTGCCGCAAATGTTGTCAACATGGTGCTGTCAACATATTGGTCCAGCAAAACATTTCTTAACATTTTGCCATGAGACACTTTCCATTGAGTGAGCAGAGAGACAGTGGGCCTCATTACAACCTGTCAGGTTTGGACCGCGGTGATTCCGTGACGGCGGTAACAAAGTTTCTGTGTCCGCGAGGTTGCGGAAAGACCGTCCGATTACGTGCCGTCGGTCGCGTGCACCTCACGAACGTGGAAACATTGTTACCGCCATCATGGAAAAAGCCACGGAAATGGACATAGCGCTGCCACAAGTAACGCAAAACACGTGTCCGCCTCCATCGCCACGGACACGGAACTGGAAATACCATGATCGCCAAAACAGGAAACAGAGAGGCGGCCATCATATAAAGCACAATCCATTGCCATCCAGAGTCAGCACAAGCAGAATCCACACTGTGAGAAGGCAAAAGGGACCACCAGCATGTCTGCCAGGATTCCAACTCAGAGACAGCGCAAACAGCGCTTTCGTGAGGCGGAGCTAACTGTTCTGGTGGAGCATATAGTGGAGCATGCAGAGATGCTGTTCAGTGCTGATCAATGGCCTGCCACACAGCAGCGGCGGAAGGAAGTGTGGGCGGAAGCAGCACGCAAGTGCACTGCTGTGGGCGTGACTGTGAGGAGCGTCAAGGACTGCCACAAGCGGTGGGATGACCTCAGGCTGAGGGTTTGGAAGCTGATCTCCACACACCGCCAACACAGCAGTGGGACAGGTAGAAGACCCCCTTCCCCACTGAGGCTGCAAACATGGGAGGAGTGTTGCAGCAGTGTCCTCCACCTTGAGGGCATCCACAGGAGTGAGCCCACCTGCAGATGCTGGTAAGTGGTGAAACATGAATGCCACATGAGAATATGTTGAGAGCATGACTGGGCCAAAGGACCCATTGACAACCCCCCCCCCAAACAGTGCATGACTGGGCCAAAGGACCCATTATCAACCCCCCCCACCCAAGCAGTGCATGACTGGGCCAAAGGACCCATTAACACCGCCCCCCCGCAAGCAGTGCTTGACTGGGCCAAAGGACCCATTAACAACCGCCCCCGCCCCCCAAAGGACCCATCATGATCCGTATGGCAACCAATATCACAACAATGCATACCACCAACAATCAGATGCATGTAACAACACTAATGAATGATCAACCTGTATGATGCATGTGATGCACCCATCAGCCACCACCACAACACTAATTGCATGTCCTCTGTGTCCCCACAGCCGTATCAAGTGACAGTGATACTGCACAACAGGCCAGGCAATCTGCACCGGCACGTGTCCAAGCCACCGCCCCTGCACAAGAGGATGCTGCCAGCAGTTCGGCATCTCTGCCCCTAGTACCAACTGCAACAAATGTGCCGGCCACCACCACCGACATCCCCAGCGTCTCCACGCTGCCTGAGGCAACACAGGTGCCGCGGGAACCCATCATGCCCACCTAAAACAACACAGAAGGCAGCTGCACTGCAGAGGAGGTGGCCTGTAGTGACAACAGTGCCCCGACAGAGCACTCTGATACTGGGCCAAAGGGGGAGATGCCCACATTTGATGACCTGGGATCCTTCCATCAGCTGGAGTTTAGCCCCACATCACTCTGAAGTCCCGTGAGGTCACCCACCCCATCTATGGCAGAACTTAATTCGCGCATGCAGCGGATTGAGGAGCAGCAGGCTACCCTCACCCAGCTGGTGGAGAGGAAGCTCGAGGAATCTAGGCTGCAGAGGGAGTGCTACAGCACGTCAGTGCGTCGCCTATCAAGGTCCATTGGACGCTTTGCCAGCACTATTGTTACCCTGGCATGCCGTGTGCGGGAGGGTAATGACAGCACCTCCAGGCTCATAGAGTCCATGTTGATTGGGCAACAGGCAAATATTGCACGCATGCCATCTATACCTGATTCTGTGCCATCCAATACCACCAACCCATCCAGGTCCACTACTGCCAGTCCAAGGAGGCGCTCAAGTCGGCTAACGGGGCTCTCGGGCAAGGATTCACAGGCACAGAAGCGCACACGGAAGTGATGGCATGTGTGTGGTGCACTGCAGGACACACGTGGACTTGAAGGGTGTGAGGGGTGGGTACGTTTGGGTGATGGGGGAGGTTGTTTTGGGTGTTTGAACATTGGGGCCTGGGTGTGGGTGGGTACGTTTCGGTGGTGGGGGAGGTTGTTTTGGGTGTTTGAACATTGGGGCCTGGGTGTGGGTGGGTATGTTTGGGTGGTGGGTGGGCACGGGTGTACAGCTTCCCTAACCATTGCAACTCCTTCCCTGTTGTTAATTCATCAATATATCAATATTTGAAATCAAAACATACATGTGTGGACATGTGTGGACATCTATAATTTCATTTGCAGTACAACAAATCATTTACTGTCATCACCATGTCCTTGCTGTGAATGTGCTGTGTCTCAAAAGTAAATGTGAATCGGTTCTTCCTGTACTCTTTGACCATCAAGTGGACCCCCGGGGGAGGTGGTGCCATCCCATCCCCATCCCCATCTCCATCCCCATCCCCATATCCATCCCCATCTTCTTCATCTGCATCTGGGGGCATTGGGATGTTCCTGCACAGTCAGAGATTGTGCAGCATGGCACATACGAGTGTGATTTTACCCGTCTTCACTGGGCTGTACAGCAGTGATCCGCCAGATCTGCTCAAACAGTGGAACCGGGCCTTCAGCAGTCCGAATGTCCTCTCAATCATTCCAGGTGTGCGGACATGTGCCCTATTGTACGCCTCTTCATGCCTGTTCCTTGGTCTCCGTACAGGTGTCATCATCCATGGCGTGAGTGTATATCCAGCATCACCTACATGGGATGTAGATGGGGGACATGTCAGTGTTTGTGGTATCATATCTTCATCTGATGCTGTGCTATCTTGTATCATTGTTCATTCATGCATGTGTGCCATGCAGTGGTTGGAAGTGTTTATTGGCCATCACAGTGGATGTAGCCAAATGGATATTGACCTACACATTTAAGTGCACGTGTACTCTGCTCTGCGGGTTACATTTGATTGTGAGTATGGCATAGTGCAGTGATGTGCACACATGGCAAAGTCACTCCACTGTAATGAAGTAGTTAATGCAGGACGTCTCATTTATAGGCATCATGTACATTGGGAGGGCAGTGTTCCATTTGTGGGTTGGTGTTTGCAGTGGCACAAGTTGTATGGGACAGTGACCGTATCGGCTGTGTGTGTCATGTGTCAGGGTGTGTCCGGGCACACTGTGTTGACCTGTCATGTCTTCCTTTGTGATGTTTGGGATCTGCTGTCTATTTGGTTGATGGCAGGGGGGGTGATGCATGTTCGGTCACAGCGGCACACTCACATTGCTCATTGGCCTGGAGACACAGACACCACTTCAACAGGGTCGGAGCATTGTCAGCTGTACTCACCTAATAGCCATGTGGTGTGTCCAGCATAGCGTTCCATGTACCGTGGCAACGTGGAATTCCGCAGTACCATTGAGGCATGAGTTGAGCCTGGGAAACGTGCGCAGCAGTGTGTAATCAGTAGCGTGGCATCACATACCATCTGTACATTCAACGAGTGATACTGTTTCCTATTGCGGAACACCATCTCAATTGCACGTGGTACTGTCAGCTCAATGTGGGTGTGGGGTGTTTTTACCCATGCATCCAAGCCCTACCATAAAACTGTGCAGTACTGGCATGGAAAACATCATGATGGCCAGAACTCCCCAGAGAGTGCACAGAGAAAACATGAAGAATAGGCTGCCACCCATTTTTGCCTATGTTGTGAGCACAGGAGGGCACTGCCTAAAACCACCATTGGGCTACACACATAGTAGCCTGAAACCATTGGGAATGGCAATGCTGATTGCCAAAAAGCAATTCAGAACTGTGGGGAATACATTTACTTAATCCCAAAAATGGTTGCATTACCAGTACTCACCACTATCAGAAAGCCGGCGTTTTAAAACCACCAGACTTTTGTGTAAAACTGAACAAATTAAACAAAACCAGACCAAGGAAAGACTTGCTAAGAGGCGGATACAATGTAAAACTATATTCTGAAATGACTTGAAGGAAGTAATTATTTAATGTATAGGTAAAAATTGTCAGTTTGATTTGAATGTAGAAAACTGGGAACAAAAAGTGACATTTAGCTGAAAACTGGCTTAATGAAACTGGATTCTGCCTGACAACTACCCCCAACAGGAGTTGTAACTGGATCAACAGACACTCTTCCCAGGCCTAGCTGCATCCTGCTGCCCCTTGCCAAAAGGAGTTCACCTCTCTGATTAGATTAGAGGTGGAGCACCTGGGAACTGGAAGGGACAGAACAATGCAACTTCCTTGACTCAGGCAAATGTTATGTTGGGGGCGTTGTAAAATAGCTTCCTCTTGGTAGAAACTGGGGGGCAGCTGTGCCTCTGTGAACAAGCTGGCTTGGGGGAAGTGGATAAACCAGTTATTCCACCCTGTGATGTGGGAAGCCACACCCCTTTTTGACCAGAGCATAATTTTAAAAAGATAGATAACTCATAGTGCGGACTTGTCAGAATTATATAAGTAACATCATTATTTTTGTGATTTTTCTGTGAACATTTTAAGAGACGTTAGGACCCTGTGGTGTATTCTGGGGGGTTGCTAGCGGAAAATAGGGTCTCGCTCCAAATGTATGAGTGTTAAAAATCTGACACTTTATCATCTGTAACCCATATCCCTGGTGCACATTTGTGTAAAATCTGGAAAGATTCAGAGGTCGTTATCTGGATGAAAAGGGGAGAATTCTGTCATCAGTGGACACGACATCGTACAAAGACAGGGATCGGATGGTTTGGTGCTACAGAAAATATGTTAACTGGACCTATAATATTAGAAAAATGGTACATAGATAAATATGTATTTGGGTCAGAAATAGATTTGTGTGCAATCTGACAAGGGGAGGTTCCTCTGACCATAAAACCTACAGCATCACTCTGACTCACTTTTCCTTCCCCCAATCAAGGGAGAGAGGAGGAATTGGCCAATGATAAGTGAGAGGGGCAGGTTTAGTTATGACCAACGCACACACCCACTTTCCAAAACACATAAAAAGAGACTGCTGGGACAGTTAGAGAGATTCAATTCCATTTGCTGCGGAGCATGCTGACCGACGACTTCACATCCAGAGATCCAGACTTAAAATCCATCAATCTCCAGAACCTGTAGCAGAAATGAACTCCAGAATTGGTAGCAGAGAGGCCTGAATCCACCAGCTGAATCCTCTTCAGCAGGCCTCAAAACTAACCAAACTATTCAACAGCCGGGAGAACTGTTTGAAGTTTTGCCGAGAATTTTTGCAAGAACCTGTAGCAGTACCCAGAAAGGAGTGTTACATCCAGAATCCAGAGAGGCTAGACCACCAGAGCAGAGCTGACCCAGATCACTGTGAGCAGAACCGGTGCCTGATTGACCCGCCGAGCAGACAGAACCGCAGCCGGACGTGTTGACCAGATCCGTGACGAGGCCTAGTTCAAATTTATATTGTGAGTACCTAGCAGAACGGTGAAGAACCAATCTCGTAGTTAAAATAATCTAATCCAAACTATTTTAACCTAAGTAGAACTGCCTCCTAGAAATCGTGTCCTCTGTCATTTTTAAAGCTGCACAACTGTCACCTGTCATTTTGAGTTTACTTTAAATCCGAAAAACTACCTTTATTTAATCGTCCGTATCTCTGGAACCGTTTGAGCTAGGAACGCAATTCAACTTTCATCTGAAAACTTAGAATCTAGGCTTTCCTAGAACCGATTTCCTACTCCCTATAATTTTTCCGTAATCGCGAGACACGCGCTCGCGAAATTTACCACAATTTGCGATTTGGCCCGATTTCTTCATCTGTAGAAATCAGCAGCTTTTTGCTTCTCTTTACTAAAATTCGTTTGCAATCTGCTAATCATTCATAGAGTATTGTTAAATTGAGTCTGAACTAATATAAAGTAGCCATCACCTACCCTGAACCTCTAGAGGTAATTAAAAGCAATTTTAGCACCTTTTCACTTCATTGCCATCACATTTAAACACATTTTGGACCTGTGTTTCAAACCTCTACCTGTTTTCCTCTAAGCTTGCTGGGGGGAACTGCATTTCGTATTGCATTTTATTGGAATTCTTGAAGACTGTGTGCTCTCCTTCCATTTCTTACATTGCATAGGGGGGAGTGAATTGTCAAGGAAAAGTGATTACATTGCCTTTTGTTGAAATCATATCAAGTATTTATGTACTGCATTTTATTCCACCTTGCATTTCCTTGAAACCATCAAGCATTTTCAGCTACCTCATCCTCTACAGTACTCCTAAGTAACCAAATCAGTGTATCACTATAACATTACCCATTGTGGATCCACATCATATGTCTCAGTGTACTATCAGATATTAATTTATTATAAAAGTGTGATATATATATATATATTATGTTTAATTTTTCAAATAAACCTTTTAATTTGCAAAACAAACCTACTTCTTGGCTCAGTGTGGTCAGGGGGATTCTAAGAGGGGGTGTTATACAAGGGTTGTCATCCAGAGTACTGAACTGAATATAAAAATACATCAATAAGGGTTTTCCTCAGCATCCCAGACTAGGCATTGACTTAGCTGTAGTGTTGATTGAAAATCGCTTACATGGGTGCGGTCAACTTCACCTATGCAATTTGGCATGCCTGCTATGGCATGGAAGGCCAACTTGGTGGCAATGACCTTGGGGAGGGTACGGGGTAGGGCTATGTGTTCCGACACATGGCACAACAGGGCATCCAGTACCTGTACCAGGATTTTTGAAAAACAGGGTTGTGATATGCCGTGCAGCTCACCGACCGTGTGTTGGTAGGTGCCAGTGCCAAGGAAATGCAGCACAGACACAACCTTCAGGGGGGGGTGGCGGTGGGGGAGTCTATGTGGCTGCTGATGTTGTCTTCAATCATGGCAGTGATGTACAGGATTGTTGGACTGTCCAGCCGGTATAGTGTGTGGATCTGTCCTGGGGTAAGGTTCCAGGGTGAGGCCCTGATGCGTGGTATTGCAGGCTGCCTGCAGGGTTGTGCCGGCTGGACAATGGGGTTTGCCATAGGTGCAGGGTTGGCTGGTTGGTGCCTGAGTCTCCTCCGCCTCCGCCTCCTCCTCTGCACCATTACTGCCATCATGTGCAGTGCTGCCTGTTGGTTGAGTAGGCCCAGTCCAAGTGCTACTAGAGCTGCTGCCTGCATGGTTCTGTGTTGTGTTGGGCTGGGTGTGGCCCTTTTGTAGGCTCCCAGTGTGCTGCTGGGTCCAGCTGGGCTGATTTGGTGCACCTGTGCCCTGATTCAGTTCAGCAGGCACTGTTTAACGTCATGTTCGTGGTGGCTGCGGTACCGCCATTGTGATCACGGTTTTAATGCCATTTTTCTGGCGGTGTTTCCGTGTCCGCGCTAGTTGTGATGCTCGCAGTGTTTCGTATTGCCGGTAACGGAGGGGTTTCCGTGCAGGTGGACTTTACGGGACCCTTAACTCCGCATTGGCGGTTGGGGGAGGTGCTATTTCCGGGGCTGTGGGTCATGATTGGGTGGACGTGGAAACGGTGCCGGTTTGGTTTTACCAGCGGCGTTAACTCAGACCGGTGTACTTGAAATGAGGCCAAGTGTCTAGCTCTAGATGCAATGCCTCCAATGGGACCGATGCAGAGAGTCCCAATAAACACCTTAACAACTTTCTTCTGTTAATGGTAACCATTTGACCTTATGGTTTGCCAAAATGCCCATCCCATATAATATCCTTGGGACTATCCCTTTCTTATAAATCTCAACAAAACCTGCAATGGACCCACCTGCTACATTTGCTAACAAGTTTTTAATGACTTGCCACTTGCGCATGGCTTTAAGCAAAATGTAGTATTATATTGCTGAGTACTGGGGGTACTGTAAAAAGGCAAGCCTAGGTACAAGTATTGGTCTACAACCTGCTGTCACTCCCCGCCCATATGCCAAACATAACTCATTTGCTGTTTCTGGTTTGCACTGATTGCCATAACGATGGTTTTGTTTTTGTTGATTTGCAGATGATGTTCAGATACAATTGAATAAAGGTCATCCATTGTACGCTGAAGGAGAAAAGACGTCTTATCCAACAAAACAGTATCATCGGCGAAAGAAATCAAGGATGTGGTCACCCCACATATATTGGGAGGGACATGTTTGCACCTCATCCACATTGGGTCCATATTGGCCACATAAAGATTAAACAAGAGGGGTGCTAAAATACACCCCTGCTTGAGCCCTTTGTTCGTACTAATAGGTGCAGAAATATTTCCATCATGGGAAAGCTTGATTGACACTGTAGTGTTGGAATAGAGCTCCTTAAAGTAGTGGAACAAAGTGGTGTCTACACCCCAGTGCTCGAGTATGGCCCACAACCGAGGTCGCGAGATGCTGTCAGATGCTGTGAAGTTATCCACGAAGCCGAAATATAAACCTCTGTCGGTACCCTGAAGAACATCCGTGGATAAAAGCTGAAGTGCCCACATGGCATGCTTGGTTGACCTTCCCTTCTATAGCCTACTTGTTGGGGATTAACAATATTTCAGCTGCTTCTGCCCACTTTGTGAGTAGGGTCAAGAGGATAGTCGTAATAGTTTACTGCTGCTATCCAACATAACTAGTAACCGATAGTTTGCAGGTTCGTTGCGACTACCCTTCTTGTGCACATGTTGACCTTCACCAACGATTTGGTACGATACCGGTTTTAATAATGTCATTAAACATAACCAACAACATATTTCCCCAATAGTGGGGGTAACATTTCAATGCTACGTTTGCCAACCCGTCTGGGCCTGGGGCTCTAGATGCTTTTATTTTTGCTATAATCATTAATACATCAAGTAGATCCAACTGCAACCAACCCATGCATATATCAGGTTTGGGCGGCGTTTCCTCCTTATTACGAAGGGCTGGATCTAAATATAGTTGTTCAATAAGGATTTTCCAGTCCTGCTCTGAAACGTTGCATAATTCAAGGGGAGTTTTTGCTGAGAGGTGTGAACGGTGTAAGTGGTAACATTTTCTGGCGTTTTGAGTTTTTATTAACGCAAATACCATATTCCAGTTTGAGTTGGAAATACTTACGATTCTTGTGCAGCCATAACCAATTTTTATAATTAGTGTTTAGTGTGGCAGTTTCCAATTTCCAAATACTCGATGCAAGGGGTGCATTTCTCCTGATGGTTGTGATGGCCAAAATGAAGGTTCCCTTTTTGAGCGTTTATAGCCATATCAAAAATTGGGAGGGCACCTTGTGCTGTGTCAACTTAACCTTAGTCTGACTGGTTTTAGGCCACAATAATGATAGCAAAACTGCCATGTCCCTGTTAGGAGCCAACAATAACTCAGCTGGAGTATAAGGACTAGCCAATGCTAAGGCGGTTATTTTTCCTATGTTTGCTTTTCTCCGTACAATGTGATCTCCCTGCGAGCTGACGGTGAAACTGGACAGCTCACTTGCTTTTCGACTCACCATTTTGAGATCCGGACTCACCTGCAACATTGCATGATCACTATGGGGGTGTGTGTTTAATCACTTGTTTTCCAAATAGTCTTTACATGAAGTAGAGTATCACAATCTGAAGGCAACACAGGTTTGAGGCCAAAATTCAGGAGCATGTCAGACCATTTACCTCTCTTCCTAAGCAACCCCAAGGTATATGTATTGAGGACATCTTCCCCACATTCCAACCTTATTTCATCCTCAATACCAATGCAATGAGCATTTAGATCTACAGCCAATATAAAGTTTTTTTTTTCCAATAGTGATTGGCTCCCAATTTTCCAAGAGCTCGTTTACCACCTGGGGAAGCAATGCTGCTGTGGTCTGGACACTGCCTGTGGGATCGAAGATGTTAAGAACAATGGTCTTTGTATCTGTGGTGGGACATTCTTTAATCACTACTGACATGCAATTAGTATTGGCTGTACCTACATCATAGCTGTCAGCATCCAAACAAACTTTTAAAGCTATGCATAGACCTCCTGTTGGTCATCCCTTGCTGGATTTACAGGATCATTCTGTAAAAACCTTTTAGCCGTCAAGAACAAAACAAGACGTTAACCAAGTTTCCTGCAAATTGAATAGATTTCTGGAGCATATAGCCATCCACCCCAGGCTGCACTAAGAAAGAGTTATACCCTCTGGTGTTCCATGACAATAAAGCAAAGATGATGAAATATGTATCTGTCAATTTCCACATTCATCGGTAACGGTACACTTATTGCACCAATGTCCTTGGCCTGTTTTATAACAATAATAAGGTCTATGTGCAAATTGCTTATTTGCATGCTGTAAATTTTTATAGGGCAAATAGCTCTTTTTCTCTTCATTTGAGCATAGTGTAAAAGGAGGTTCACTTGTTTGGCCTGTGGCTGCTTTTGCTGTAGTTCGCAGTCAACATTCCTTGCTTGGTCAACCTATGCCAGTACGTGTTCAACGACCACCGGGGAGACAAATGTCACTGTTGACCGATTTATTGGACTTCAAAATGTCGGTAATACTATGCTAACAATGTCATTCGTAGTCACAATCCTCAGTTAAGGAATTTGTTGAAACAATAGTATTACCTTTGCCCGGTACAAAAAAGGGCTTACCGTCCGTGGGTGATGTTTCAATAAAACACAGAACGTGACTTCATGGTCAAGTGTACAGTGGTTTCTCAGCATAAGTACCAATGTTAACGACTTCGTTTGCCAGCCTCGAATGGACAGTTTACAGGCTGTAAGCATGGAAGTCCCTTGGTTAATGTATTTAGACTAGTGTAAAGCCACGATTTCCACACTTTTCCATTGTGTTTCCACATTGATTGTTTTGATCGCCAGAGTGGGTGCACACATAACAGCCAATCGATTTTCCAGGCAGGTCTGAAATGGCATGATCAATGATAAAACCATACTGCTTTTGTGGCATTTGTGTCAATAAGCTGGGACTGCTGCATTTGGGCGTTGGCCTTTCCAAGACGTGTTTTTTCCTCATCCTTTTTCCTATTTGCAGTTTCATCTAGGCTGCCGTTATTTGCCTGGGGACTTGGGGAGAACCCCTTCTGGGTTTTATTTTTCCAATTCTTTTGTTTTTGCAGGTTTGCCTAGATTTGTCATTGGGGCCATCTTGCTCTGTTTCAAAAGTGGTAGCCGATGTATGTAAGGACCTTTGCCAAAGGATACTCATTTCCTCGACCATTGAATCTTCTATGCCACTGAGCTTTGTCTCAGATTGTATCTCTATCGAGGGTGGGATGTTTAGCATTTTTGAGTCACAACATTCCCTCAAGGTGGGTTGGCAGTCTCCTTGTCTTGCAGGGAAGGTGGTGCTTCAGGAACTGGACTTTAACTATTAGTCAATATAATCTCGACTACTTTTGCTAATATATGTTTGATGGCTGGCTGGTCATGCACTAAAGTTGAACATAAATCAAATATAGCATCAACCGTAACAGCCACTGTGTTTAAACTGGGATTAAACGAGGTTACGTGGTGCGTCGAGTTGTTGGTTTGAAAAGAGGTGCTCGTGTCGGTGCTACTCGTTTCCAGCTCCATTTTGTGTGACTCTACTAGACGTTCTAAGTCATGACTTGCAGACAAGTGTGTACCAATGATGTTAATAGATTCTTCTTGTTTAGTGTCTGCTATCTCACCACCCAGAGATTTGCGTCGTAGGTCTAAACGCAAATTTAACAAAGATGTGTTGTTATCAATGTTGTTGTTTGATAAGAAGGAGCTGGCTGCGTTTGGTAAGCACCTTTCCTCACAGGTATCTCTTGTGAGAGAGAAAAAAAACAGTGATCTTACTTTTTCCAATGTTGCTGGCTCCACTACCCTGGCCTGCTGCACTTTCGGTTACCATAGTAACCTCCTTAGGGATTTTGGTGTTTGAAGACGTGGTTGCCATCTTAGTAGTGCATAGATTTAATTACATGTTGCGTGAGGGGACCATTTAACGTTTAGGTTCATGCCTCAAAGAATATGCTTGTGGTAGGGGCGGTTAACCCAATGCCTGTTTATTTTTCATATTTATTGAGGATAGTTCCAAAAGACTTTTTGAAAACAACTACTGCTTCCAATGCAAAGGTGCTGAAGTAATTATAGCTTTGCCTCTGTCTTTTTATAATATTGGGTATTCAATTTCACTAGAGGTTTTGCAAATGGGGGGTAATCCCACATTTTTAAGACCTCTGTCGAGCCACCTCAAAACCACTCCTCGCACCACTCCTCTCACTACTCCGCCTGTGTCATTTATGCCAGCAACTGCAGGCAATGATTAACCACAGAGCCCTCACACACTCAACAGCTGGCAATACCAAAAGTGGAAAAACCATTCCTCTCCCGGTAACCGTGTGTCCACTGGCTATCAAGAGCACATTTCTAAATTCATGAGATGCACTAGAATTAGTGCTTAAGGAATGTGCTTTAAGCTTTTAGGCTTTGAATAATTTAAGCACTCAGCATAAGCGTAACCCCCAAGTAGGCACAAGCTTTAGGCTTTAAATAATTTGAGCACTCAGTATTGGCATTCACCCTGAATTGTCTCGATTTGAACAAACTTGCCTCACACCGCAACGATACAGCAATCAAAGTACGTGGCTCACCGGCTCCTCAGGTTCACAAGATGACTGGTTGCGGGATAAAGCTGTGCACTATTCATCCGGCCTCTGCTGGGCATGCGACTCGCTATCACTGTTAGTCACTACTTATCTCTGTGGGCCCTTCCCCGCATCTACTCACCGTGCTGTACTGGGCCGTGCTGTGCCTGCACTCTTCCACGCCACACACAGCACACACGGAAGCCCAGGCGATCAGAGGAAAGGACCTCCAACATCAAGCCGCGTCACCTGTCAGTTAGGAATCAAACTATGACTGAAAGCGACGGACAGACTTTTAGATCAGGAAACATTCTGGATGCTCTGGAGATTGCTGTCGTTCTTTGTTTTCTGCTTTCCCCTTGACAAGTCATCCATGGCATTGCCACGTGGTCTGCACAGTTTGTTTATGTTTTGCTACTGTCACGTGGGATAGCATGTTCCAATGTTGGGTGTTTGTGTTGCAGCTGAAAGCATTCTCGAAATTGTAGCCACGGTTCACTTCAGCTTGAACCTATTGGTAGAAAAGTAGAAGGTTCAAATGGTCTGTAAATGCAAAATCAACACTGCAACCTGGTGTCACGTATGATGGGAAGCCACCTGGTAGCCTTATTTCTTTATATAGGGGACAGTCCATGAAACTAACATGCTTTATTTGAGCAGGTGTTGTGCAACATTGAAGCCATGGAAAGAATATTGTGGATCTTAATCTCCGTCTGATAAATGGAAAATGTTAGATTCACCCAAAAGTCCAAGGCTATTAGGCAAGTCTATACAAAAAGGACGAGCATACTCGTCCTTGACACTTAAGGGGTTAATCAAGATTGGTGACCGCTAATGTTTCGGCTAACGCATGACCCGAATGGTGCTTCTCAAAATATTATCCTTTCCCAAGCAAACGTTATTTGCAACGGGAAAGAACTTAGCTTAACGTTTACCTGTTGTTCGTGGTAATATTGAGGACAGTGCTGCTCCTGCCTCAGACAGACCCCACTTAACCTCAAAGAAATGGGTGAGTAGGGTTGGAAGGATATTTGGGAAGGCACGAGATTACACTTGTTAGTGTTTGTCGGTTCCTTTGCGGCGCTCTCGTTACAAGCTGTGTTTTCTCTTCACACCGGGCGTGCATATGTGTGTTCAGTGTAAGTCTGGTCAGCAGGTTGCCTGCCCCTGGCATCCTCTTTCTTGGGTGCCAAACATGCGGAAACCACCTTGATATGTGGTGTGGGGGGCCGGCTCTGTGACATGCAGGTTGCGACTTGACTGCCCTGAGCAGCTCCTGGGGGTTGGGAGACACCACCACGTAACATAATGTTTTCTGGAAGCATTGGCACCAGGCCTCCTGGGGAGCAGGGTCCGGGAAAAGAGTCATCCTGTTAGCTCGGGCTCTCTGCCTTTACCATAGGTGAAGAGCTTGGTTCAAACCAAGTGTATGTGCCACACTGTCTGAAAAACACACCTATAGGAATGTATAATAGCCACGGTAATCTGTTATCACGTAGCAGCAGGCATTACACACGCCTTATAAACATTTTAAACAGATGGCCAGATTATTGTATGTATTTTATGATCTATGCATGTGTGCAGAATACTGTCCATCAGAAGGGCGCAGCACAGTCTCTGCGGAGGGAGACCGCCCACCAGAGGACTATACAATTAGCAACTTAACAAAGAAAAATAAAACAATTTTCAAGAATTCGAATGCGAATGTATTTGAAAACGAACGCAACGTGTATAAAATGTGCATTTTCGAATTTTTTATGTTCAATTTTTTTGCGTTTCAGGGTAAAAACCATAATCGGAAAATGTTATGCAGAACTTCCTGCCAGGTACCTCTCGCTTCTGACCTACTCATTCATTGCGTAAATAACGTGTGACCCTCGTGCACACCCTAGTGTTGAGACGTGATTGGAAGAACTCTTCCGGATCTCTGACAGTATGGTTGCCGCGCTCATCCAATTCTTCCAATGGTCAGTGCACCCTGGTTTTGAATTGCTAAACATATCCCACGCGGCTTGTTCTATGCCTGCCATTAACAACGTGGCAGGTCTATTTGAGCGCCGTTTCCCTCTGCTGGCCTCTTGACATCCACGTGTCACGACCCCACCTCCTCCGATCCTCTTGCCCATGTGTTGCATCATCCAGCGCGTTTTCTAACATCATAACAAAGGGCACACCTCGCCCCCACATTAACTTCACCTCATTGCCTTCGAAACACTGGTTCCTTCGTCCACATCATCCCCTGGCTGAGAAAGAAGAGTGTTTTCGCTCTTAGCCGGGAGCCCCCACACATTTTAACTCAGGCCTGGCGCACAGCGACTGCGCACCCAGAAAGGACTTCAACAAGTGCTTCCGGGGCGTGCCAATGCCTTGCGGGCCGCAGCAACGTGGTTTGTGTGGCAACCTGTGTGTGGGGCTTCCCTTTTTCATGTTTTTTTTTCATAACGGACATTAGCCAGCCAGCGCATGGGCGCTGATAATAACTATTTAAAAACCCTGCCAGTGTTGCGCTGTCCTTTGTAGGGCAGCGCGCCACTGACAGGGTGAATTTATTTTGTTTCTCTTCCAAATCAGCACCAACCATGCAGGAGGCTGATAGAGACGCATCTGGCAGCAGGGGAGATCCGGTGGGGGAGGGAAGACACACTCCCTGCCCCCTGACCCTGACACTGATGGGCTGCCGTCCTTCCGGTCTTTGTACGAAGAGTCTTCTATTGAAGCAAACATTGTGTGCTTGTATGAACCTCATTACATCTGTGATAGCTATGGTTGGCATGTATGTCTTGGTGTTCACTATTTTGATGGAATTTCGAGCATGCAGCTATTCCATCTTCATGTGGAATTATGGAATAAAGTGTGTTGACATTCAACCTAGCCAGGAGGACATACAGTGGAGGACAGTCGATGAAATGCTGATGTCAAGTCTCTAAAAAAGACATGCATTTCGAATAGTTACTTGCTGTGGACAATGGAACTCCTTCAGCAAGTGTTTCAAGTTATGAAGCAGGAAAAAGCACGTTTTTCTATCTGTGTATATCTGAACATTAGAGGATAGCTATTAACAAAAATAAATGCACAGATGTTTTTTCACAGATGATGGGGTAGGGGGATGTACGTGATTATTTCAAAATGCCTGTTACAAAATAAACACGCACATCACCCCCGCCCACTATCCCCCCCACCCTCCACACCCCTACCATTCATACTTACCTCTGCGGTTCACTTATCTGCTGCTCCGCTGCACGGCTCTTTCCCTGCGACGCGAGTTCCACCTCCCCATTGAGAAGCGGAATGTCTGAAGCAGGTTGATATTTTTTCTTCTTTTAAAAAAAAACTTTATTTGTCCCCCGCGTTCAAGTATATGGAAGCGCAGGACACCCCTGCCACCCCTGATTACCATTATTCTCGAGTAAGAAGAGAGTGGGACACCACTGCAACCCCTGCTCTACTTACTCGTCATTTTTCTTATCATTCTTTTTACAGTGGCATATTCGACATTTTCTTCTATTTGATTTTTCTCTTGTATTTCTTCAGTGGATACCGCGGTAGGGCAGTACCAAATGGTCCTACACAAAATGTTGAATACAAGGGACTGGCATGGGCATTGGAAGTAATTATGTCAGCCCTGTTGGGGTGGAGTATTCATAAATGTAAGGTCCATCCACGGCTTCATTTTTATCCAACATTGATTTGACCCAGTGGATGAATGTATACCTTCCTCATTGGGGTTAGGTGTGCCAGAGGTTAAACATACATAAATCAAATAAGAGCAGAGAACGTGAAGAACCTTTCAGGTCTCCACATGTCAACATCTGAGATTTTGAACATAAGGAATTCAATTGACAGATTGTTGTCTACGAGATAAAAAAACAGATGTAATGCGTGTTTATAGCTGGCCTGGCATTTTTAATAAAACACACTTTCCCTGCAGAATATGATATAGATAGGGCATGGTTAGCAATATTGGTGCAAGTGGTTTATAGGTTAGGACTATACAGGACTACACAGGAGGCACTGAGATAAAACAAAGGGCAGTACCGAGGCTTAGAAATGCATACATTTCCAGATTTCAGAACCAATATTGTGTGATTTGACAGACAATTATCAGCAAACCAGCCTTGGATGTTATCCCAAATGTTGGCTTTAGGACTCGCCCTCTAAAATGTAGAGACACAGCACTAGGTCCAGACTTGGCTTTGATGGTTACAGACTGGCTTGGCTTTGGTTGATTTTGATGCTGAGAATTCCTTGATATATGGCATCTTCAGCGAGCTGGAGAGGCAGGTCACGGTAAATGCAATAGAATCAGAAGATCTCAAACCTGTTCTAACAAATTACAATGTGCAACTATTTACAAAACAGGTGTATTTAATCATGAAAAATACCAGCATATAAAAAGTAAGACAAATGGCACCTGTAAGCAGCTTCAGCCAAGTGAAGGATATTTTATTGAAGAATAGCAGGAAAAATTGCACTTGCACAATGTTATTTTACCCACAGAGTTAACAAATTGAATAGAACCTTTCTAACACATGTTTGTCTATTAGATACAAAGATTTGTACCTAATTTTATATGATGTATATGGAATGTTTAAATTGATTGAGTAATAATTATTCTCATCTTTTATGTATACATTAACAATATTGTGTAAAATAATAATGTAAATATGTAAACAATGAAACGTTCTTTTTGTATGACAATGAATTTTTGAAAGGATGAACTTTTCAGCCAAACAAAATAAAAAAAATAAAAAATGAAAGAATTATAGAATATGACTAAATGGGAAAACAATAAGTATTGAATCTCGAATGCCAATGATGTGTTGGCTTTTAAAAACATGAGTCGAATTTCGACATTGTTGGAGGTGCGAAAAATTAAGATTTAATTCAGAAGGCACATCTCAAAGAGAACATTGTACCAATAACAGAAATCCCCAATTACATCTAGAATCAAACAGATATTAGTGAGCTGGAACCAAGCAAATAAGAAGTGGGTGCGTTGAAGTAAAAATAGAAATATGAAAGACAATGAGGATATAATTATTTAGCACCTGCCATTGATTGTGAAAAATCACTGATAGGATTGAAGTTACAAGTAGCTCAATTCCCTAAACCATATTATTAGGAGGGTGATGGTTTAATATGATAAGGGTTTCCTGTTTAGATAGGCATCATTATGGTAATGGTCAATGTAGAACTGGGGGGCGCAGATCGGTCGTGGTATTGGGATGCGGTGTGGGTGCAGGCTCAATGTAGAAATGTGGCCGCAAATGTGCAGCAGTGTGAGTGATAGTGATTGCTGATTAGTAATCGTAGATTACTTCTTTCATATTTGACCGGTCAATGTCACTGTTGACATTGCGGTGCAAAGTACTTCGCTGGGGCTATGTTGTTTTAGAAATGAGACGTTTCGTGGGTGGGCCTGGCGCTATTACTTTTTCTTTGTCCTGCAGGTTTCTGCACTTATTTCATTCTGTAAATCAGTTCACAGCACAATATCTGTGCTTGCACTTTCACTTTTGCGCACTGTTAATACTTTTTCTGCAAATTAGGGCTAAAGTTTACAGAAAATGCGCATGTACCCCGCAAATTCATCTGCCCATAACACCACGTTGTACGTGCATGCACGTAGAAGTATGTGATTCGTGTGCTCAGTATTCATGGACTTTCAACCTCAAAATAACCCTAGGTACAAGTAGCAGCCGGAATGCCCACAACATACCCTCACGCAAAGCAGATCCAGCCACATATACCAACCTTTGTGCAGTACCCTGTCATAATGCACCCTGTCAATACTGCAGGCCATTCCCCCGCAATCAAGGCAGCATCCCGATGACACTGCGTACTGTGGAGAGGTAGATGTACACGTCATTTATAGAGCCCACCCCCTAACATACATCATATTGGAAGAACAGCAAGAAAGCTCTGTGTTTGACACCTACTATCATCTCAATACCACATCAAGGTATGAGAGACATTATGCACTCAGACAACAGTACCGAATGAACACTCAAACTGATGCAGTAGACATGAGCCTGCAAACACCACTGGATATAGAAGAACTATAAGTTAAGTCTGACGGATGTAAAGTGATGCCACTAAAGAGAGAATATATGTGGACACTAAGACTGATGTAGGGATATCTAAAGAATAAAGATGGAATTGAAGCAACAACGTAAACATATGCAAATGAAAAGGAAAACCATATACACTAAGAAGATAAGTGAAAGGAGATATAATCAATGTGTATACGCAGAAACACAAGGTAGATAAGACAACGTAGAAGCTTGATAAAGTAGAAAATAAAACGTCAGTAAAGCAGCCTTGTTGAGTAAATGGACGTCCACATTGTATAATAGTAAACTAGAAGCTTCAAGAAGGGAAACCTAGGCTGCAGTGCTGATAGGCACTACAATTAAAATTCCTGCGAGAACAAAGGATATTTGGTTGGCTTAGAATCAAGGATGCCACAGCAAGAAGCAACTGCAAGGCGTGAAAGGAGTGGCAGAGGATAAGCTACATACGCAGGACATATTTATCTAAGATTAAGTAAAGGGGTGAACAGTTGCGAGTGCCAAGTATTGTACATTAAATATGTAGAAAGCACATGTAGAATGGAGCAACCAAGTCTCCAGAGGCCACAGAGGGTAATGGCACCCAATATAATTTAATCAAATAGTACTAAATAGAAAGACAGAATAATGGTCTCCTCACACGTGGTACAAGACCAGAAGGAAAGGCTTATTCATAAAGCTTCAGACAGAGATAGCAAGGTATCTTCACTCCCTATAAGGTTCAGAGCAAGAGAACAGCCAGCAAGGTCAACTACAAAGAAGAAGCCTTGTTTTATGGCCTAACTGATGAGAGATGATAGGTTAATTAGCTAATAAAGGCAGCTGTCTGACGTTGTTCCCTTGCACTTGGGTGTCATTGTTTACATGCTGCTAATGAGCCAAATGTCCAAGGTCGGTAAGAGATTGCAAACCAATCAAACAGGTCTATGTAATGGTGGACTATACATTGTTCCACGGGCCTATCTGCTGCTATTACAATATTATCTGTATTTTACATAGTTAGAGATAGTTCAAGGCACGTCTACCAGATAAAGGAATCCAATGATGATACTAATATTCATAAAAACCTTATGTATACATTTCCCTTAACCAATCTCTCCACACAGTATGTTTTAGTAATAGCCCGGTAGGATGACATCATAGCTGGAGTATGTTAAGGGATGCAACCTATATATGATTCTTAGATTGTGAATAATAAAATTGCAGGACAGTGAGCATTGATAGAACTGTAGCAAAGAATTAAAGAGAATATTATTCGAAGAATCTCTTTTCAAAAATATGTGGTGACTGATGGTGTTTGCCCAAATTGTTCTAGTATATGAAGTATTGTGGAAAAAGGAACGCATAACGTTGCTATAATATTAATTTATTTAAGCAATAGCAGAATGTCCAGTAAGTATTGACAGTTAAAAATGACTTGTCATTATGGAGGACACTCCTCTTCTACATGTGTGCAAAACATTACCTAGGTACAAACCTAAGATTAGGAAATATCATGCTGAATGGGTAAGAGGCACAACTGACAAAATGTTCATGCCTTCGCCTCGAGAGGGTTCTCTATCAAGAACAATATTGCAACATATGACAACATATTTACATGCTGTGTTTACAGGTAAAAGGTTATACAAAAGGTTAACCATTTTAGAACTATGGAAAATGTATGAATGGGAGGAAGAAGATTCACCCGAGAAGGAGTGGATGCTTAATCAGCATGAGGGGGAGTGCACAACACCCTTGGCCCCTATTCATCTCTCTGAAGTCACGAGTACAAGCACTGAGAAACAGATATTCCTTCCTCTAAAGGTGTTAAAAGGAGGACATATTGGCTCTGCATGAAGAAGTAGAGGGGGAATGCAGCAGAATTGGCAAAATCCAAGAAGGGGACAGGTTATTTTCCACTGTATAGTACAGAACCATCAGTGTATTATGCACAAGATCACACACCGCATCAGATATGTGCACAGCAAATGCAGCAAACACAGAGGATTCCACTGCAATCACAGTTGCCACAAGGGCGACCAAAGCAAGTGCCTATGAAAACACTACTCGAACAAGCACAACCGTTGATGATGTCACAATGGAAGACAAATTCAGGATCCCCACAAACACCTACACCCAGTTTAGCGAGTGTGACAGTAGTAGGAGGAAATCCTTTTATGGGTACAGGGATGAATGTATATCCACAATAGGAAAGCCCACAAAGTAACCTGATGTGTTCAGTATTATCTGTGACACCAAAGCTCCAAGAGGAATGGAGGGTCAAAGGTAATGATAGAAGGCAAGATTTTTTTGTTTCTTGTAGACACAGGGGCGACTTGTTCCTGTATTCCAGAGGGAAAATATCCAATGTCTGGCATCACCAAGAATGTGCAGAGATTCTGTGGGGCTTTTAGTTTGGTTCCATTTACTGATGAATTACCAATTTCAATAGGAGAACATAACGTGTCTAAGCCACTATTGTATTCTCGGCAGACACCAGTTAATATATTAGAACATAATTTGATGACAAAATTTAACATGACAGTATCTTTCACTGACAAGTAGATAATACGTTCCAGTCACATTACATGAATGTAAGAGAATTTATAATAGCATTTACAGGCCAAAAGGCATTATAGCAGAACCAGTAGAAAAAGAGGAATACATACTTATTTTGATTTTTTAATGGGTTATTGTCAAAAATTGACTTTTCACATACAGTACCAAAGTTAAAACAGTTACATTTCATACAAATCAAGATTAAAAGAAGAAACTAAGAACATGGAATTGATCATGTATTATACCAAAATTAGGCCAAGCTCCTTCAATACTTTTAAATCTTCTATAGTCCAACACACTTTGTGCCCTGCAATTCATCTCGGCCAAGAAGAGACAGAGGACAACAATTCCACATGATAAACAAAACGAGTAAATACTTGACTCTCAGTTCCCAACTGCCCCTATAATCAAGCATTATATGTCTGAGAGTTTGAGTCTCTAATTCTGTGCACAGGTGGCACAGGTTATCCACATAAATCTCTGTGTACCTCAAAGAATGGATTTGTCTTCTTAGTAACAAATTGAGGTGTAATTGTTAAAATTCCAAATGCCATCTTGCAGGTTGGAAACACCTTACATATGTTGATAAAGTCCCTCTAGGCTTATCATATTGGGATATTACCTTTGCAATTACATACGTATGTATACCGGATATTGCACAAATCCAATCTTGTCTCTTCAAGAATTCTTTAACACTCAATGGATTTAAGACTAAATCATCTTCAGTGCGTTCACATGCTTTCAGAATCATTAACACTTCTTTTTTTATATTTGCTGCATTATGGATTACTTGCCGAATTCAACAATGTTCCGATATATTCATACAAGTAATTGTTCTGTGTTGCCAAGAGCTGCCTATATAAGGAAATAACCCTCAAATCCATGTAGGCGCGCACTGATTGCAAGCCCAGCTCATATGTTTTTTTTAAAATTTTTTTAACAACTTTATTTATATTTGCTCACAGGTTATGCACATACATTAGCAATTTACAATTGTACAGACATATTACATATATAGTTCAGTTGCTTTCCGTGTCTAGTTGTTCTGATTCATTTAGTTCAGACAAATATTGCTTGTATCGTAACCATATGTTTCTGGGTCTACTTCGTGGGGTGACCGAATCTTAAGCACGCAATAGGCATACATTGTTGCAGATTTAGGACATATTTCCATATATTAGCTTCTGACCAAGAACAGTCTATTAGTCTAGCCAAAGGATTTCCATCCAAATTATATGTCAAAGTTGGAACCACATTGCCCATGTAAAACCTCACTAGGAGAATGACTAAGAAGCTGCAATTAGTATGCAAGATTTTCCTCATCTGACAGGAAATCTGGGTCAACATTCCTTCTAGATCTTGAACCATATTAGACATTGTTGGAAAAGACCTCAGTTTAAATCCCAAATATAGGACTTCATTCACTACGGGAACCTCATAATCATTCACTGTCCATTTCTAGGCGAGAGACTTCTTTAAGGGTCTCTTAAATTTCGCTATTTTAGATTTAGCAGGATTTATCTGGAGATCATGTTGTACAGCATACTCCCCCAGGACTTCCAATAAACTTTGGACACCTAATGGTGTATTATCTAGTAGCACTATATCACTGGCATAGACTATACAATTCAATCTCTTTGAGCCAATCGTAGGACTAGCCACAGCAGCCTGAACTAATGACTCTGCTAGATCAGCAAGATAGACGTTTAAGGGGCAGGAGACAACTATGCACCCCTGCCTCACTCCTCTATTCACTGAAATAGGATCAGATAGAGCACCCCACATGTCTAATCTGACCTGCATTTGAGAATGATCATGTAGGTTTGCACTAATCACCAACAACAACTAGGGGCATGCACGCTCTCTATTTACAGTTTTGATGGCCTTTGTGAGGTCTATCCAGGCACAGAACAAGGCAGTACCACCCCTAACAAAAGACTTACTAATCACTATGCCATTTAAGGAGCTGGAGAGGCCCGTTTGAAAGCCCACTTGGTGTTTTGACAGAATCCCCTTACCTTCAGCCCAAGACTCCAATTCTCTCAAAACTGCCCTAGAGAATATTTTGCCCACAGCATCAAGAAGAGCGATTGGGTGGTCGTTTGTCAGATCTGCTCAATCGCCCTTCATGTAAATTGGAATAATAGTTTCCAAATGCCAGGATTCAGGAAAATACTTTTCCCTCAAGACCTCGTTAAATATAACCAACAAAACTCTTGACCAAAGATCAATATCAGATTTGAATATCTGATTAGTTAGACCATCGGGGCCAGCCACTCTGTAGGAGGAGGATGATTTAAGGATCAAATTGGCTATGGTATCCTAGGTTATATTTAACAGCCAAGGAACGTCAGGCAGTAATTCAAATTCCTTGTGGGATCGCTTCCTATAAGGTATCTCTAGAAAATGATACCAGGAAGTCTCTGTCACCCCAATACTCTGAAGCCTAGCTTGCACAACCTGTGAGTGATTAATAATGAACCAAAAGGTTTCAAGAATCAGCTTTACTCACAACCATCAGCATCAATTCACCATCCCTTTGATGCCTGTGAGACCTAGACACATATTTTGAAAAAATTGGCCTGGTGAGGTATTTTTCAAGGCTTTAATGGCCTGCCTCAATTCTCTTTTCCAGTGCCAAGTCATGTCATCATGGGTATGATGTGGTCTCGATTTCTCATTGACTGTTCATGGGGGATCCATGAGAAAATCCACCAAATTCATAAGATCACTCATGACTCTCAACCCTTCAAGAGAGTATGCAACAAGGTTTGCTGAGAGCAGTTTAATATTATGCCTCCCCTTTCAAACTTCATGATTCTGTTCCTGCCATTGTTGGGGATTTAGGCGCAGGACTGGCACTTCAGCAAGTATGGGGTGAGATGTGAAACAATTCCAATGAACATATTGTGAATGCTAGCATCCAAATCTCTAACATAAACATTCTTGCATCTCCCAAACCAATCTTTTGATAAAAAAGAGATAGTTGTGCCCAATGAGCCTCTCTTACAAGTAAATGCTGGGGGACCATTCCCCTCTATGGTCCCGTTGGCCATTAATAGATCCCATTTAGTTAGGAAACAGTATAATCCTTAGCAATATCCGAGGGGTTTCTACTTTGGACACCCTCATGTGTGTTTGAACAAACACATTGGGAATAAAAATCACCCATTTAAATTATGCCCACAGGACGTATAGGATGTTGATTCTTAGTAGCAAGTCAGACAGAGAAGTCAAAAACGTCCGGCAAGTAGGAACTCAAGGGGTTCCAGTAGATCTTAATCGCAACTGTTGGCACAGTAGAGACTCCCCTTAGATCAAATTTCACCACTAAGATACCGTGGACATCACAGCAAAAAGGTTCTATATTTAGTAAGAAAGAATTCCTGACTCCGTTCAATTAGCCACAGGCGGGGTGCTCATCCCCATGACCAAATGCTAATTGCTCTCAGACTGAAAACCCATCCAACTTAAAGGTGATGGTTTACCAAGTCTCTTGGAACATTACCAAATCAAACTTTGCAAAATTGTCCTTCCTTATTTCCCAATTTTTAAAGTAGTAGGATCCCCTTGTGTTCCGACCTATTGACTTAAACTCAGTCCTCACTAGAGACCATCCTTAGAGGTCTCCAGTTTTTGAAAAATCTGTGATAAGATGTCAGGCAGGAGAGAACAGACTTTAGACTTGGTAACTCTCTTGAGGTCTCTGTCCTGATCCTTTCTACTCCTAATACCCTTTGTATTAGTAGTTTCTATCAAGCGGTCAACAGTACCTCCTGGCACAGTGTTTACTTTGGTGCCATGACCTTCCTGGTCAATAACTCTTAGGCTCTCGCTCGAGACCTCATAGCCCAAGACATCAGTTCTTCACCTGCTGCCAAGACGGCATTAGAATCCAGTTGGGTTTTGAAGCACATTTACACTATGTATGTACATTTAGCATGAGGGAAACAGACAAACTCTATATCCAGAGAAGAGAAAAAGACAAATCAGCTACTACCTCGAAAATCAAAAGGATTACACTGCGATGAAACACTTTATGCCCTTTTTCTTTTGCAATATATCTCATCCACACCATGGAGATTGCAAAGGGCAGCCAAGATGGAGAAGCGCAAAGCTGGCCAGAGTCATTCTTCCCTGTCAGTACTTGAGATTGTACACAGAATTCAGCAGTGCAGGGAGGTGACCACACCCGTGGAATTCTGTCCACCATAAGATCTTTATTTAAATGTGTCCTATTGTCCTCTTCAGTGACCCATTGTTTTTTCCTGACCCTGACACGCAGATAACAACAGTAGTTCAGAAGGGCCATGAAGATGTTTCTTCCTTCAATAGAATATTTATTTTCACTTAGTGGGAGGTTGAATTTTGTCCATATGTATTCCCACGCTGGTGGTCATCCTCCATTTGCTGGGCTGCTGATTAGCCATGATGGCTTTTGAGCACTGAGTAGGGTGATCACAACACAATCCACTGCACGTCTGTTGTTTGGCTTCAGTACTGCTCTGTTAATCATAGACCTTTGATGTTGAGATTGCCTTATGCTTGGCACTTGAGCCTTTGTTGGGGGGACATTTACTAGAATGCACAAACGTGGTTTTTATAACATTCATTATTTTCTGAGCCTTCTGATGTTTTGTTTTGGGTTCAATTTGAGGAATAGGCATGTCAGAGCCTTCTCCAACCATTACTTTTTTTAAACTATTTTTCTTTTTACTTGCTTTGTACTTGTTCTTACTTAGATTGGAGGATGACGTTTCACTGTGCAAAAGGACCAGGGACTGGTCCTTACTAGAGCTCAATATGCTTTCCATGGGAGTGGCCTTGCTGATCTGATCCAGTTTAACACACTCTTCCAAAACAGATTCTGACACAGCGTGTCATCTAGACAATAATCAACACCAGCCACAGTACAGACTAAAAGACCACCCCACCCTTGCCGTGGAGATGTACTTTCTCTGTCAGGATTACAACATTCTTATTTAGAAACTCAACTAGCTGGTTTGTGGCAGCCCATTTATCATGCAAATTTGTTAGGCCGTTTGCCTATTGTTGAATGTCAGTCTTTATGTCCTTCAAAATCTCAGTAACCTTTGCATTTAAGGCTGTCTTCAGGACTACCAGGGAGGAGTCACAACCAGCGACTTCCATGAATAACTCTAAGATAATTCCAGTATGAACCTGGACCTCAGCTTTTAGTAGTTAGAAAACGTTGACCAGGGAATTTATAATAAAGTAGGTACCAAGAACTGGTCTGAACCCCAGCTGTACAGGTGAAAGAATGTTACCTCCTACTTGCCAGACCTCCAACCTTTCTATGATGGCATGCCTGAACATTTTGAAGATGGAATCCAAAGGGAAATAGGCCTATATGAGGCTAGGAGAGCCGGCAGTCCATTCTTATATATAGGCTGAATGATGGCACAGGACCAGGTTGCCGGGACATACCCCCTGCAAAAATTGCATTGAAACCCAAAGCTAGGACTGTTGTCCACAGGCCAGGTTCAGATAGGAAGAGGTCAACCAAGATATTATCTGGGCTAGGTGACCTATTGCAACGCTGGCACTTAATGGCTTTCAAAATTTCACCCACAGTGAATGCGATCATTGCATCATTGACAACCTCCACATTCCCTACAGGGACCTCTATGTGAAGATACCCAGATGTTTCTTCACCTACACCCACTCTGTATAAAGAGAAAAAATGGGCCAACCGTGCCTGATCATAGACTGTAGCATCCTGGAATTTGGACCTGTATTCATAGAATGGCCCATTATTCTCAATTTCCAATAAGAGTTTTGAGTCATTGTCCATTGACGCTTGGACCCATGCATCCTACGTATCAGATTCAATTTCCGTTTTCCTCTTGGCAAGGGTCTTCTTAAAGAGAAACCTGGCACCAAAAATAGCAGTTTTGGTGGACAAGTGATTTTTTAGTACAGTGAGTAGCCTGGATTTTTCTCTACTGCATTCTGAGTCAAACCAACCTGACCTGGCTGTCCCCTTCCAAGGAACATGAGTCTGTTAGATTAAAAATTAGGGACTTAAACAGAATGGTCATATGGTCACCCAGCCCTGCAAATGACTATTTCCAGTTCATGATGATTGGTCTGGACTACCTTCTTCAACAGGATCTCACTGTGCTTCCATTCAAGCCGCCACCTGCAAGCATCCAAAGACACCTCAGGAAGGTAGAACTGTGGAGTTGATGCACACCTCAATGGGATTTTAAGTTCCAGCTTCATTGGGAAATTATCCCTGCAGATATCACCCACCACTTAGAATCCCACAACTGGGCCCCAGAATTCGACCGGGACACAGAAATAATCAATTGGTGGATGGCCTAGGCTTGCCAAGGATATCATCAGTGAAATGACCGTTAACAGTGCACCACCCCAGTCAACGAGATGGTGCCACAACCTCAGACCTTCTGCATATGTTCTGGCATCCATCAGAACTGGTGTGGAGATCCCTGCCAAAGTATCCTCAGAAACATCATACAGTGTGTTATCCAGTCCTTCACACAGCTTGGCATTGAAATCCCCCCACTCCAAGATAAGGAACATATTTTGTGAGGCTATCAAGGGGGCAATTCCCTCAATCACATATAATAAAAGAAAGAGGCAGTTTCTTGCATGCTGGGTATGGAGGCTATTATAAATGTTAACCAGCATTATGTCCTGCATATTCGGACCACCTGGAGGAAAGAGTGTGAAGGCTTGAGGGATCATTTTTTGCCCACAATGTTAGATTTCACCAGTATGTACATACCTCCAAAATTGCGCCCCCTTTTATTTCTCTGAGCCACATCTGAGTAAGCCACAAAGCCATCCACTCATACTTCATCCTGTGACCATGTCTCCTGGAGGAAAATTATATCCACTTTTTCAATAAGAGGCAAGGTCTCCAGGCAGGCAAGCCTAGATTTAAACCCTGCCACATCCACCAACATAGCTTTGGAAGAACAAGTAGGAGAGCCATTAGAGCTGTCGGCTAGAGAAGATAAACTTGACTCAGGCTGTGATGGTCATTCAATGCCATCCATCACACTGATACTCTCATAATGGTTGGTTAAGGGCAGCAGAGGTACTGGCTGGGCTACATCCTGGGAACCCACACTGCATTGAGGCTGTCTCCATTGCCCAGTTTCACTGCATTTAAGCCTGTGATTACCCAGACTACACTACAAGGAGCACTCAGAGGAACAGAAGAATAGCCTTATGCCATTGTGGGTCAGCCCAGTTGGCCATAGCCTTAGGCCACCCTCTTCCGGTTAAAAGTAACAGCGGAACCATCCATGCACAGTGCTTATCACCTGGTGAGCCCAGGTTAGAACTAACAACATAATTGGTAACACAGGGTTGCATGAAAGTTACCACTATGCAGCCACCTTCTGTATTCTTGCTGGATATGCCCACCCACCCTTCAAGTTATTAGTATGTGGTAGCGATCTGCAGGTCTTTTAAAAATATTGGAGTTAATCAACTGGGTTGTTTTATTATTCAGAGTCCTACAGTCCTCTGAGGCACCTGCAACCAGCATGGGGGCATTCACAATCACCTCCACCAAGGGGAGAGCTTCTAGAGGTAGTTTTAAAAAGTTCAGGGCCAAACCCAGTACTATGCCTTTCCTCAGTGTCGCACGATTGCTGGTCATTACCTCCGTTGATACCCTTGTAAGCTTAGTTGGCATGAACGGTGGTGAGTCAAGACATTAGGCTAAAGTTTGGAGTTTGAGAAATAGGTCCTCAATCCCCCCAGCCTTATTGGACTTGCCAGCCGTTGCTTTACATTTTCAGCTTTCCGGCTTGCAGTGATGCGGGTTGCAGCATTTACCAGGCTTTGCTTCCTCCTTTATATTAACAACTTCCAGAGATTCACTTTCTAGGGAACCCAATATTACGTTGTTAAAGCAATCAGCACACATTGATGCAGCTTTACAAAAGGGTTTACAGAAGTTTGCGAGAGTTTACAGGGCTCTGTCCCACTTGGATTGGCACTTCCACTCCAGGGAACTCAATGTTGCATCTTTGAGGCAATTGTTAACAATGAGGAAGAAACAATACGTTTTTCAAAATACTGAGATGGAGTAGTCTAGCTGGGCTGGGCAAGTCACTGAAAAGCCAAGGAAAGCCAAGGAGTGGGGAAGCCAATCCACAACACAGCCTGAAACACAGCCCCATGGACCCAGCAGCAACAACGAAAAACAGCCTGCTCCCGAGCCTGCTCGGCTTTGCTTGATGATGGTTTTAACAGTGAAGCATCAGTGCTGGGGCAGCCTCTCTTCCTCCTCCCAAATCACATGGCAGGCACAGCTACAGCAAAAAAAACATCCTGCTCCACAGCCCACTGAATACATCATCCATAGTTTCCTTCCCTCTCCCTGGCCTAATACTGCACAGGTGAGAAGCACTACTCACTAAGACAACCATATTTCCCTTATCCCAGGCAGGTACAGCAGGATATGGAAACAACCTAAGCTGAAGATGGCAAATGTAGTAAAACTAACAATGTAACAACACATGGGCATGCATTAGACGCAAAGCAAATGTGTACTCAACATGAAGAACATGTACACTAGGTAATATATGCATTTATATCTGAAGAATACTAACATAGCATCCACTAGACATTGAAAAACACTAACATAAACAATGTATAAGCTGAATGCAACATGAAAGACACACACATACTGTTCACTAACATAGTATAATGGGTCAGCCATCTTTTCCAAAATGGAAGCCACATCACACTTTTAAATAAACAAAGACCCCAAGAAAACTAGAGAGTTCAAAATGCTACATCCACAGAAATACAGAACCGTGCAGAGCTCAGACAGTAGATAACAACCTGAGCCAAAGTTACAGTGAAATAAAGGAGGATAGGAATGGCGGAACAAAGGCATGAGATAGTAATTCCCAAGATACAAGCAGTATACTCCCAGATTAATTAAGGTTTATAAAAAGCACAACCGACCCTTGTTAGATGGTTCAGTCAAACTATAAACCAAAAGACACCATGAAGAATAACTCAAGAGTGTCTCCAGTGCAACGGAAAACAGAACACTTACATAAATATTAGGTACATTTACAATAAAAAACAGGATAAATCAATCCACACGTGACCTACGATTGGAAATCATTGCCTATTCATTAGAAGCAAACACAGATAGTACATCTGCTGTACTCCCTACATGTACAGACAGACACGAGACACCGCTCAAGGCCAAGTACAAAGAGATCACCCTGTCTCATGGCCTAGGAATAAGGGATGGTATCTTTTTTAATTGGAAGAAAAGCAATCAATGGACCTCTCTCCCCTTATTCTCCATCTGGCTCCTGTCTTGTGGACCTGTTAATTGTCCCAGCTTGGTTAGGAGATGACCCACCGATCAGAGTGGCTTTTTTATGATGCCCTCAAGTTATGTGCCAACCAACCCCTTGTCACAGTGATCACATAATTCAACCTTTATCAATATAGGGGTGGTCTCTGGAGGAGCCATCAGAGAAGTATAACCCAATGAGATGTCTGAAACCAATAGAATGTATATGCCACCACCTCTAACCAATCCCCATTCCATATAGGTTTTGTAAACTGATAAAATGTGATGATGTCATTTATGACGAAGTTGTACTACTTAAATAGTTGTTTGTAATGGATGCGCCGAGAGCTGCGAGATGGCAATGCTTCTATGTTCTCCCTGCTTTATTTGACTGATAATAAATCAGGATTTTGCCCTGCACTTGGCTTACTTCATCCTTGAGTCCGGTTTCAACTGACTCTTGGTTCTCTGGGCTATTAGGGACTTTTTTGGAGCCATCTTTACAAACGTCTGTACCTATAGTTTCCCGAAATTCTGCATTATAATTTAACTTTTAGATTAACAAAATGATAATATGCTGTTATGTTTTTTATAGCACTTTGCATGCATTTGTCTTTTATGACGTTCTCTCTGTATTTATTTACAGACATGATGAATCTGAAGAAGAATTTATGGTAGATTGCCTTTTAGAAATCTGAACATTACATGTTTATACCATATGCTCTAAAAGTAAGGGAATGGTCATGCTATTGCGGCAGGCACATGGCTTTGTAGGCACTGCTTATTGTCCTCAGTTCCTGGTGCGCTAGGGGACACCCTTAGCTAGGATGCCTCCTGTCTATGTCTGCAGTGCTTACTTTCATGGTCTACCTTTACGCCTCCGCCGGAGGATGCTCTGAATAACAGCCTCTATCGTGCTATTTCGTTGTCTCATGCAGATAGGTCTGAGGGAAACTAATCTTCTGTTTAACCTCCTGAAATGTATGTTAAGACATTGGGTGAATCCCTTAATGGGAACACAACAAGCAAGCCATATTTAGCTAGTCTGAGACTAGCCTAGTACGATTTATAAATGGCACCACATATCTTTATCATTCTATGCTAAGAATCAATTCACTGTAGATGAAGTGCTGCATTGAGATAGGATCTATGATGTTTCCTCGACTTTCTTTGGCTGAATTTGTTGTAACCATTATTTTCCCTCAAAAGCAAGGGACGATCCCCTGCAACCTCAATACATACCTCCCGCCCCCTTCTATATACCTAACTCAAACCCATCATATATATATTCGTCACAAAAAAAATGATGAAAATGCGTCAACATTTAATTCAACCAAAAGATAGGTCAAAGAAAAAAGGGAAAATCTTCAACTGTATCATACATGGACAAATAGATGGTCTTGGTTGTTTCGGCGATATCAGAATGTGTGTAACTGTTTTGCCCATTCCAGGTCATTACATCAAAGAATCAATCACACAAAAGTGTACAGGCTCTTTAACCCACGTCAGGGGTGTCTAATTTCGCGATGGCCTAGAATGTCCTATCCATCCAATGATGTCCAACCATTTCTCCACAAAGAAGGATGCTTTCTTTCTGCTTCATCTTGAAAGAACTGGCCAAGTAAATGTGTACAGGTTTTTGAGGATGATTGGACAGTGCCATCTGAGTCTTTGAAATCAAGTCTGCATCCCTCTCTGGACAGGCTCGTAGACAGCCCGAGGGAAAGCTCCTGCTCTAAAACCCATGTGCTCGCTGTCTGTTTTAGTTTTCCAAAGGAAGGACCTACTGTTTACAGATAAGTTCATTATTCTGACTGGATCTTGGAAGAGTCATTGTAGGACCAAAGTCAGTAGTTACCGGTTGATTAAGATGCAGTGGATTGGCCTGAGATATTCCACTTAAATGGCTCAAGAGAGACACTTTCTGCAGGCCCTTGTGAATGTAAGGGGTGGCCAGCAGGACTACTGAGAACCCTTCGGAAAATGGCGGCCACTAAAACATGTGAGTCCATGCAGTAGAGTTGCACCCGCAACCTGCACATCTTTCACAGCAGTTTTAAATCATTTATGTTAGGGTGGTTTTATACATTTCAGCTTAAACTACCAACACCTCAAATTGGTCATTCAGAGCAAAAGTCAAGGAACTGCTCAGCGCCGAACAATAATCAGGTTAAGGTACTTAGCTATACCCAATGGGCCCATTACCTTACCTATGCATGTGATACACTACCCAGTACATACCTCCTCACGCAATTGTATATCATGTCTGCGGCAAACCATACTGTAACCCGGCTTGCCTAATCCAACATGCTGTTCACTGGACCACACTGTAACCAGGTCCTACGAACTACACTGAAATGTATCTTACTTACATGCTTGTACGTGCAACAATCTGTAACCAATGTTGAACTTAAAGAATTAGCACCCAGTTACCCGAGGGCTCGGTAGCGCTTTACAAATAAATAAACTAAACTAAACTAGTGCCTTGGAACTTAATGATCTGAGCAAAGACATAACACAATTCTTCTTTTGTGAAGAGACCCTATGCAGACTTTCTGAAATTGAATTTATTTTTTAAGCGAGTGCATGTGCAATGACAATAAATTCAAGAGTTTAGGAGTACTACACTATTTGATATAAGTTGGTGCAATGTGTATTATCTTAACAGAATTTTAAATCACAGACTTTTTCGTGCCCACCAAATTTGGGTTCAAGGTCTAAAAGAATATTTAAAAAAATGTAATGTTCACATTTAGTACACACCTTTTGTAGTAGCACGGGCAACGCATTCATTGCAACTGCAACAACAACAACAACAAAAACCTGAAAAGTGTTACATAATCGTCTACCATAGAAAAACACTGTTCGGTTTACACGGAGTACAGATCTCTGATACAAAGCAATGGTTGTCTGGATATGTAGCTCATGCCACCTTGGAAAATGGCCACCAGAGAGGCAGCACATTGTGTTGGAGATGCTCTGCCATGTGAAGACACTAAAGGTTCATCTGTGGTCCAGTAGCATGTGCCGGCAGACTTGCATTGAACGTCCACTGGTGATCTATCGGCTGAGCCCCTCTCCTCTGCACCCCAAAGTTGCCCATGGAGCATCCAGTACATTGCAAAATCACGAATAATAGAAAATATCATATCATGCAAGCAGGATGCAAAGGTGCACATTTTTATTAATGGGGAACGTTAAGGAAGCACGCAAAACTGATGCTGAAAATTAACCATTGTCTTACTTAAAATGACACGTGTTCCTGAAAATGTGTAGACGCTCCAATCACTGAAGGTGTATATGATCACAAAATCCATAGGCTCTGGTCCATCTCGCATTTTTTCATGCGGGACAGGTTCCCCGCAACCTTTTCCCGTACCCTTGCTACCCATCTTCCCACCATCTGCTACCCAACTCATTCATAAATAATCCCTAACCCGCCCCTCCCAAGAAAGGCGACAACACAGTCATTTTTACCAAATGTGGTGCAATGGCCATGAAGTGGTGGGCAGGTAATGAATATTTTATTAACGCGTTGAACACCAGAGAGCATTCTCTCAGCACGGGACTGGGATTCAAACCTGTACTGCTCTGCATTGTCTTGCTTCCCCCTGAGCTATCCTACCGGCCCTCCAGGTACCGATTCCATATTGGCAAATAATGGTAATTTGCAAGCATGTTGTGTTTAATGCCCAATGGACTGTGTGAAAAGTTCTGCTGTTTAATCCTCCAAGCACAGAAAAGAGTCTGTATGGGTCATGCAGAGAAATACATTTCGGAACATGAAAAACACATTGCGCTGACCAATCATACATATTAATACTTGCCGCAGTATCAACATTGAGCAGCACCATTAAGTAAGAGTTTCATTAGTTTAGCAATGTTGACTAAAATGACATTTTTGAAGAGTAGGATGATTATGGTCTAATGTCCCCAAAAGGATACGGTGGCGTCAGTTATTGTTCAATAGTCGTCAGTGTGGGGCTTTCATGGAACCTCCGGTGACGCATCCATACATTTATGGTGCTCTCTTCACAAAGGAATGAGAGAAGGCAATTGCACACGTGTTCAGGTAATTCCTTGGAACAGGTCAGATAGGAAGATGTGTGTACAGAGCGTGACAAGTCGCATTGTTGACGTGGCTTTTACATCTTCTTTACAGGCAACTATGGTCCTAAGAAGCAGAAGCACTTTTGAGTAAATAGCCGTGCAATTATGTTTCACTGTGAATCGAGGTACATGATTTTACCACTTACATACATGAATACACAGTTTAATAAGTAATTATCTCACATTACACATTTTGATTTTGATCAATATATTTGTTTCCAGTTCTCAACTAAGTGGTCCTGAGGAAGACATATTACACATAAATGTTGGTTTCAATTTGTCGAAACTACCAATGGTGAAGGACTTCAGAACAACAAGAAAATGTTCTAGATTTCGAAAATGTGTACCTCAGTTTGTCTATTCAGATTAAAAAACATTTTAGAACATATAACGGTTGCCATAGGTGTCATGGTCTAATATACTGAGGAAAGGAGTGGAAATTTCCACTATGATGATTAAAGGAAATATGTAATGCATAATGATTTTCCCCATCGGACACCTTTACTCTGGCTAGTTTAGTTATTTCTCCTGCTGGCAATGGGTTATGGGGACCGCCCACCTACTGTTGGATGTATATAGTTAAATATCAGCCACGGCACCTATATTGCATTTGCTATTTTGTTTCAATAGACACTCCCTGTATTAAGGTTGTTGATTCAATGCTGGATGATAATGTCTTCAGATCATTTGAATTTCCATTTAACATTCCTGAAAGATCACTTGATGAAAAAGGGAAAACCAATCCGATACCTTTAAAAATAAGGTGTAGTGGGTGAAAGGTTCTGCCTTTTGGCCCTATCAATACCAGCACATTGACATTCTAGATCAGCTTGCTTTCCACCATGGTCAAATAAAGTTTAGGGTAAATGAAAAGTGTTTGATATCTTCATATTCACACCAGATGCAGTACCCAAATAAATCTATGTTTAGGCTGTGGTTGGAGTATGTGGGAGAGTGGGTTATGTCCCGATATAAGACCCTGTTTGAAAGAGATTGCTGTATCAAGAGCTGAGAGGAGGCCCACATATCCAGAAATCTAGGGACCAAGGCCTGCTGTACAAACCAAGGGAGGTCGAGGAACCCTACCAGAGGAATTCCAGCCCATTATTGAGAGACCAGACCACTGAGGGAATCCGAACAAAGCAAGAATCCTGAGCAACTTCCAACAAGACCAAGATGTGCCCTGCAGATGAACCATTCATTGCCAAAAAGGTACTAAGAAGGTCCTCGCCATGCCTTAGGTTTATTACCTAAGCAGGCCATCAACCATAAATTCATATCTTAAAGTTAGACTACATGACATCCCTGGTCACCATTTCATCAGGATGATACAGCTTCCCTATCTGTTCAGGAGCCCATCAAGTGTGATTTGTGGACGTTGATTACAGTATGGTATGGCGTCCTTTTAATTAAAATGCCATTTTTCCAAACATAGTTTGCTTAAATTCACAGCAGTTTGATGATAAAGCGCACAGCGTGCTGACCGTTCCATGGCAATGCTGTAGCTTTCCATTAGGAGAAGCTTAGAAAATTGCAAGCCGGTGTGTGTTCTGAAGTCTTTCTCATTTTCACAATAATTTGATTTAAACAGAAAAATCACAAATGGGAGATGGCTAATTTTCTGTCTATATTTGCTCGAATGAGGACCAACCCAACTCAGCTTTGGGAGCCTTCATTTTCCGTGCTTATGTTTCAGGACTGCCTTGATGGAGTGCGTTGGATTTAGTTAAGGTCAGGGTGCCTTCCATCAGCACGTTCCAAATGCAATTGAACATTGATCAGGGGCACCTATTGATGCCAAATATTGCTGAATGAGGGATGAGGCAGGAGTGCATTCTTGCCCCCTTCCTCTTTAACCTTCATATGGCCAATTTAAATGAGGCCTTAAGTATTCATGCTTTTGGCAGCCCTAAGTTGGGGAAACAAATAGTCTGCTGGATCCAACGACTGTTGAATGCCATAGGGGACTATTCAGAGAGAAATAATTTAATCATGAATCCTGCTAATTCAAAAATAATCTGTTTTAGAAACCCCCACAAAGAAAATCACAGGTTTCAAGTGGTCTCTAAATGGCCAGGATAGCACTTTGTATAGTGAAGTAACATATCTAGGTTTTAGAATTACTTCTCATACAAATATGGCTTTAGAGGAATCAGGCCGAGAAGGTAAGATCGATCAATTCTCATTTCAGATGAAAGAGTTGTATAAATACTGTTGATTATCTGTCATGCCCTTAGTTAACTTGTATACGTGAACAATTATACCAACAATACTGTATGGGATGAACTTGGACTCACAATCCTGGACTCTAGAATGGGTCTGATTAGACGGCAGGCTTTGGAAGAAGGTTTTACATTTACCACAGTCCTGCCAAATAGTTAGTTTGACCTCGGCTTAAACTCATTGAAGGCCTGTCTGAATTGGAAAGTGGTTTCACTTTATCGATTAAATTGCTACCCTAAAGGCAATCCCTACGTATGGATATTAGAGCCTTTCTAGAAGTGGGATCTAGTATCACTTTATGTAAACAGCAGGAAAGGGTATCCTTGATTTTGGAAAAATATGCTCGCACAGTAGAAGATCTAGTAGCTAACCCACTAGGGATAATACTAGCAATCATGATAATTGGACATGTAGTGTAGATCAAATGCATATCTACTTTATGCACAAATCCCTTTCTTTTATTGATAAACTGAGAGGTTGTGTACCTTTATATCTAAAACGCTTTCCGATCTTGCGGTGGAGAGCAGAATTTGTAGGATTCCGATTAAATCTAATATAAATGCACGAGATCCCAGCAGTGAGGAAAAAAGAAGGGAACAAAATGGACACATATATGCTCTATGGTGAAGCAACAAAACCAACCTTAAAGCATATTCTTATAGTTTGTCCCACGGACCAGGCTCAGAGAGTTTTTTGTTTGAAACCTTTTGTTGATAATGGAGCGTGATTAACTAGCGAGGCCTTTTAGGAACGACAATACTCAGGCCACAAAAGCTTTCTGATGGTGTAAGTTTTGAAAATGGTGAATACTCTTGGTTTTAGTAATTAGTCCATTGGTAACAATAGGAAAATAGTTACACCTTTTTAGTATTTTTATGTCTGTGCCCTGAGGATTGGATATGTAACTGTATAATGTTTGTTTGTTATCTCACTCTATTTATTTTGTTTTATTTTTTATGATATACATACATGTAAAAAGTCATAATTTGTTCTGATTTTATCACATTAAACAAACAAATAAAAAAACATGTGGGTATTAATTTTAGCTCTATATTACCAAGGAGACATGCTATGCTAATCACAATTATATGGAAATACAGGATACACACGTGTTTCTTCATTGTGAAGTATAGAGGGCAACACATTATACATTGTAGGGCCGCAGATATTATGACTAGCCAGAACTGATCACAGAATGCATTCTGAAGGTACATTGAGTGCCATGCAGGAGGGGGGTACACCCTAGGAGCTTGGGTTCAACTGATACTTTTAGGGTGGGGCCAAGAATGATTTTCATATAACTGTCTTCCTGTGAAGTGCAACACTGGGTTGAAAAATAATAGATCAGAAGGCGGCTGTGAGTTATTGACAGTGCTTATGATTCATTCATGGTTTCCATCTATCTCCTTTTAGTGATGCAAAGTGGCCATATGTGGCACCAGTATCATAAGATGTCGGCACCCAGCTTGCTGTGCATACCATCCCAATACACATCGTGTTGAAATCACATGGCTAGGGTTGTTTGTGGTCCCGTGCAGAAAGGATGTGAATTAACAGTTGTGGTTTGACTACCCCCTTTTGCTGTGCAATGAAATCTGAAATCAATAATGTCTTTCTTTTTGTAAGGGCACCTCATTCTGAAAAAAAATATGTAATGAGAATCCTCAAAGAGCCAGTGGTCGAGTGAGTGGGAACGGTTGGGAGCAGCATTCTGTTACTTCTATATTTTTTATGTTAACATTTCCACTACTTTTTGCAACCATTCTCACCATTCTGGAACAGTTATTTGTGAAATCAAACCACACTCCTCCACTTTACCACCCAATAGCAGTTCCAACTAAACCGAAATCTGTTTCAACTCAATTGGCTGTTTGGTAAATGTCTACCTCTGTGAAGAGCTTTTGCCAGTTTGCACGTCTAATCCAATGCTCTCTATCCATCACTTTCAAATATTGCAAAGAACCCACGTGGCATCTGCACTACTGGCTACCTTGAGCAGCACCATACAGCTCCCTTGACAGTAGAAATGTAAATCATGGGTAATGGCACATGCAGGCTTCTAATGGTTCTGTGCTATTCTTGTTCATCTCTTTAGCGTCTTCACTTCCTAGACAGCATGAACCACTACTATGTAATCAGCCTTCACACCTTGTTCCTGTCTTCCTTGTTTAAGGGACTTATGTGACTGCCACCTTGGGTCTCATATTGATTACCATTCAGAATTAGGTGATGGTAAATGGTGGATTGTATTGCCTTTTTCAGCTCTCAGCTATTGCATTGGACAATTCCCTATGCAAGAATACAGTATGCACTAAATACGCAAGTGTATTTCTATTCGGGGGTTTATATAGCACAGACCTAGCTAGGAGGCAACAGAGCACTGTACATGTTTTTTGAGGGTAACATATGAACTGAGGAGTGAGGATTACAATGTATGACATGGGATGCTCCTGCCAATTGATGTGAACATGCAAGAAGCCTTGGTGGCACCTAGCTATTGACTGAAGAGTAACCTCTTGACTACCTGCCTCCACTGGAACAGTTTTGACATGTTCTGGATTGCTACAGGAATGGTGTTACAGTAGGAAGGGGCGTGGCAATATCATTGTCCATGGTCACCAGCTTTGTCCCGAACATAGCAATGACCTAGCTCCTGGAGTTGTGTACATCGTGAGGTATTGCCCCTATGCAGTACCAATTCAAAAATCAAAAAAAGAGAAAAGATTGTCTTTATCGGCTAACGGTATCGCCCGTGGGAGGACAGGCCAGGGGCAACGTGCTCGCCTTAGAAGCAATTCAACACTGATCACCACAGGTTCGATCCCCGGGTAAGTGCTTAGAAACCTTTGGGTATTAAGTGTGCTATTGATATTATATTTTATTTCTATCACGCACATACACAAGTGTTTCAGAGCGCGACAAGGCAAGGGAAGGGGAACAGAGGAGAAACAAAAACAACGATCTTACTAGGCCCAGTGACATTGAGAACGCGCAAGTGCATGGTAGAGGGGGGGAGGGAGAAGTGCATGGAAGGGGGAACAAAAGGAGAGTGCGGAGCAAGGAGGGAAAAAAAATAATGATAATACAATTAATAAATAAAAAGGCAACAAACAGGGGGAGTGCAGCCAGCAAGTGGCAAGTGCTGGGTTTAGGGCAGCAGGCTGGGTAGGTCTGATAAGTGCAGGAAGAACAAAAAGGGGGTGGGGGCTGTATGGGTACAGATACAGACCCCAATGCAAGGGGTGGCCTGGAGGCTGTGTGTGCGGGTGGCAAGCGGAGCAGGTACCTGGGCCCAGAGGAAAGAGGGTGGCCAGGTGCATGGTGCCGAGGGAGAGTAGAATCAGCAAGGGAGAGGGGGGGGGGCGAAGGCAGAAGCAAAGAGGAAGGTCTTGAGGTGCTTCCGGAACCGGAGATGGTTCTCCTCAAGTTTTACAGTGGCAGGGAGGCTGTTCCATAGGGAGGCCCCAGCCGAAGACAGTGATCTACCCCCCAGCTCGATTATAACCAATCATATCATACCCTATATTGTCCACACTTACTTTAAAAAGAATGAGTGTGTGGGTGCCGAGTATATATCATCCAAACAGATATGATGTATTACATTCGGCTCTTAGACTACTATATCTTTTGTTCTATAACCTTTCTGTACTAATAGTCCTTAGTTCAACCACATACAAAACCATTTTGCCAAAGAAAATACTGGAGGCATCAAGGAGAGCATTAAGTCTGTAATGTATAGGGTTATAACTATTGCCCTTCTTAAAAATTGGTACAATATACGAATTCTATTTGGACTCTGGAATGCATTGATGATTCATAATCTGCTCGAAAAGGTTTGGAGGAGTACTACCCTAATAAATGCATATGCAATCAAAAGAGGTGTATGGTTGACACAAATACGTTTTCAAATATCAGTGTGTTCCTTCTTAGGATGAAGAAATGTGTCATGAGTTTATTTGGCCCTACTCAGGACTAATCTATGTTATACATACACATTAACAGCTTTGATAAGGAGACTCAGATGTACAGTACTATCAACAGCCTTGGAGATCCTATAGCATTTGTTCTGATATTACAATCAAAACCAGGGAAAGAGAAAAAAGACAACATTGCTTGTGTTTTCACTTTTTTTTTACTGTACATTTCGTAGCAAAAAAAGAAAAGATTTATTTTGATCACAGGGGTGTCATTTTCTAAAACTGAAGAGTAGGAAACATGACGATACAAGATCAAATACACAGCCGGGTCACAATATAGCTCTGGGCTTTTTTTTTTTTATCATAAAAAAAAATATACACCAAACCCCGCTCAATACCTATACTTTCTTCATACATCCGTAGAAAATGAGCGATTAAAAATATCATTTACCGTCAGAAATGGGGCTGCAACATAAGCAAGAGCATTAAATGACTAGATGTTTCTATTACAGGTAAGTAATCGGTGGTTGCCATGTCCCTGCTGGCCCTCTATGGGACAACTGCAGCCTACAATAGAACACCTTTTTTTCGCTGTTTGACCCCACAAAAGCAATACTGGAAGGGGCAACTGAGTCTGAGACGTGGGATATATTGAACGAGCAGAATCTGAATATCAAATTCCCTACTTGATTATGATCGTATGTTCATTTTCAAGATAAGGTGGACCTTACCCGGGATATCGGTATATCTGCATAAGCACCTGTAAATTCTGCAGTTTAACAAAGGCTGTTAATGTAGTATGCATGGCTAATCATGTATGACCTGGGGAACCTATTTCGAAAGATCCCTTAAGGTAAAAGCACAATCTTGAATAGGCATATTCACATCTCGTTTAAGAGACAACTTATAAGGTCTCCACGCTCTCCTGCCTTTTTATTACCGAGGGGGATCCCTTGGCCAAAAGTGACCTGCATTATTTAATTGCTTTAATAGATCATTTGCTTAGTGGGAGTGTCTATGTATCAATATTCCTTCTAATACTTAAACAGTTTGTTTTGCCAACAATCTCTTGAATAGGTCACAGTAAAAAAAAAAAAAAAAAAACAAATATACAAATGTATGACAGATCAGGCTTGTATCTGCACAGTATCATGCAGAGAGCATACACGGGTATGGTAAATGACTTATTTTTCTGGCATGTCGGCTTCCTGAAGGTGTACTGTAAATGTTGGTATGTTGGTCCTGTTTGGCTATATTCAAATCCTTAAAATGTAGCTTGATCAAAAAGGTTTTAATGTATAAACTAATAAATACAAATAAACCTATTGTCCAGGGTCATATTCAGAATGGTGGATACTACTGATAACCCAGTCCAGCAGGAGCAGTCCTCAGCGTTCTGCCAGAGTATGCTCACAGTGACAGGGATGGACATTCCCCTCAGCACTCAAGCACTGTTTCTCTGATACTGTGCTAACCGTTCTTTCCAATCCACCGGGGATGACACATTTTGGAATTGAAGCTATGAGTGACTGGTGAATTCCTGAACCGATCATGGTTTTGTGGCCATGCTAACATCACTGAGTCCCCACATTCAAAAGAATTGTGTCTTACTTCCTTTCGACCATTCCTTACCAGCACAACCCAATCATGTAATAACCTCCAACAAATCAGGAGTCTGTGAAATTTCAGAGCAGCGCACCATTAAACTGTGCTTTCCATTACCCATTCTGCACTGTCATAGGTCCCTTTTGTCACACTGTCTGCAAGGTCGGCTTCATCGTACTGCAGGAGCATTCCGTTGACAGAGAGGCTCCGTTTAGTCCAAATGTTTGTGATCTTTCGTGGATACGTACAGCATTGTGAAGCAGCAAAGTCCCCCATGTCAAATGAATGGCTTCGTTTGGTTTTACCCTCCAGCGGCAGCATGAGGAGGCTGCGGAATTTTGACTCCTGCTGGCCCAATAGAGGCTCTTTGTCAGAGTGCTGGGCTGTTGCTGAAGTTCTTGTCTCCACAGTGTCTTCCTTTTTGGGACACTTTAGTTCAAGGGAGGCAAAAGCTCCCATAAGTCGATCCATGTTGTGTTTCGACTTTGAGGCCGGCCTCCACTTATTGGATAATGTGCTTTGGTCACTATGGAGGCTATAGTCATCACCGTCTTGGCTGTTCATGGAGCTGGACGATGAAGAAACACTGCTGTGGGCAGAGCCACAGTTAAATTCCATGAGTTCATTTCGTACAACCACTTTTGGGTGCACTTGAGGCGGCACACCATTGTAAACAGGATTCCCACCATTAGTTTGTGAGTACACATTGCTGACATTGGCCATTTTCACATGAGAATTGTTGCACACTTTGTATCGCACCATGAGAATTACAATAAAGACCAGCAACGTCGCAACAATGATTCCTCCGACGACTAAGATCATGGTCCCTCCCAGGAACTGGCTGTGCAAGGACTGGCAGTGCGGATAGTCTTCCAGGGTGAAGAACTGGGCACAGCCGACAATGTTGGTGGCGGTGAGTGTCGTTGCTGTATCATCCCAAATGGCCAAGACACAGAGGTCATACACAGTTCCAGAAACAAGATTGTTCACCACAAAGGCTTTGTTGGAAGATGGAATCATCCTTGAAAAAGAAAGAAATAAAAGAAAATGATGTTAGTATTTGTGAGAAGAGAAGCGAATTTGACCTTGATCACATTAATGTAGAAGGTCATTTTGGGATAAAAGGTTTCATGCAAGTAATAACGCAACAGCATATACACACTTATCTAAGACATACACTGTCATCAAGAACCATAATTGAACTCCTGAACAGGCCTGTCTGAAGTAGCTTGGATGAACTGCAAGACACCTACAATGTAATCTGCACATTGGATTCATCACAGGTCAGGAAAAGGTTTGCAAATGATTGATAAACGTTGTGAATACATACACTGTACGATTCCAATGTGTTAAATGGCTGAGGGAGAGGTAGAGAGAGAGAAGCAGTGCTGAAGAAAAGCAGTAGGTAAGTTGACAGAAAAGAAATGGAGAAGAAAAGGGAAGAGAATATAGCTTAGAGATGGAGAGAAATAGAGTGACAAGAGGAAGAACCAAAGTGAGAGAATGAGACAGTGAAAAAGGAGGGAGATAGAAAAGGAATGAGAGAAAGATATCTATGCTGTGGGAAAGAGAGAGAAAGGGAGAAACAGAACAATGGAGAGGAGAGAGATGGGCACACATGAAAGACAGAAGGGGAGAGAAGGAGAAGTAGAGATTGAATGAGAGAGGTGTAACAATAGAGGTGAGCAGGTATATAGTTATCAAACACAGCCAACATAGTAAAGAGTATTGGATGGCAGGTTGGGGATTGCAAGAGGAAAGCAAAGAGAGACAAGAGAATCGGCACCCCCCTACCTAGTGGTAATTCTGCCAATTCCTGAGGAAATGTGAGGAATTTACCTCCAACATCAAGTTGGAGGTAGAGCCTCCACTTTCCACCCAAAAATCGGCGGAATTACCAGTTGCTAATTTCGCCAGTGTTATGTAATGAAATTACCTGAACTTTTTTCCCTCACTGCCAAACTCGTAATGAAGCCCCTAGTATTAACGTACTTAATCAATTTATTATGATATTTTACTTGTACCTGAGCACATATGTGTCCGCACCAACATTCTCCTGTTGAAACCCTAGATATATTTTACCTGTCAATCTAACTCCAAGATGCTTCTTTGTTTTTCTCATATTAATCTCACCGCCTGCTCTTTTCCCAATGTATTCCTTTGCATATCCAATAATAATAATAATAATAATAATAATAATAATAATAATATTGCATTTATATAGCGCTATGAACCCTCAGGCATCTGAGTGCTGCTTATTATTTATTACCCGTGGTGTGTGGTGCTCATTTATCGACTTCGGTAGGATGAAAGGCTGAGTTTGGCCCTGCCGGAATATGAACCTGTGTCGTGTCAAAGCGAGCAATCTACTTGCTGTGCTATCTGACCAGGAAAAACAATTCTTTGATAGTAAGAATTAGCCGTGCAGTATCATGGTAGTGAATAAAGCTGGTTCACATATATATGTTGAGAGGCAGGTTACTAGTCATCCACAGCTCCTGCCCCGCCCTCCCTTGTAACAACACATGTGCATGCATTAGACACAACGCACAAAGGAAATATGCATTCAACATGAACATCGCAAACACTAGGTAAAGCATTTTTAAATTAAAAACATTAACATAGCATCCACAAGACATGAAGAATACTAACATAAACAATGTATAAGCTGAATTCAACATGGACAATACGTGAATATAGCTCACTAACATAGACATGTAAAAGTAATGGCCAGCCATCTTTTCAAAATGGAAGCTGCAACACGCTTCTCAGTAATGTGGGATGTTTTTACCCATGCATCCAAGCCCTACAATAAAACTGTGCAGTACTGGCATGGAAAACATCATGATGGCCAGAACTCCCCAGAGAGTGCACAGGGAAAACATGAAGAATAGGCTGCCACCCATTTTTGCCTATGTTGGGAGCGCAGGAGGGCACTGCCTAAAACCACCAGTGGGCTACACACACAGTAGCCAGAAACCATTGGGAATGGCAATGCTGATTGCCAAAAAAGCAACTCAGAACTGTGGGGAATTCATTTTCTTAATCCCAAAAATGGTTGCATAAACCAGTACTCACCACTATCAGAAAGCCGGCGTTTTAAAACCACCAGACTTTTGTGTAAAACTGAACAAATGAAACAAAACCAGACCAAGGAAAGACTTGCTAAGAGGTGGATACAATGTAAAACTATATTCTGAAATGACTTGAAGGAAGTAATTATTTAATGTATATGTAAAAATTGTCAGTTTGATTTGAATGTAGAAAACTGGGAACAAAAAGTGACATTTAGCTGAAACCTGGCTTAATAAAACTGGATTCTGCCTGACAACTACCCCCGACAGGAGTTGAAACCTGCTCAGCCACTCCCCTTGCCAAAAGGAGTTGTCATCTCTCTGATTAGATTAGGGGTGGAGCAGCTGGGGACTACAGGGAGTTGAACAAAGGCCTGTCCTGGACTCAGGCAAATGTTATATTGGGGGACAGTAAAGTGGCTTCCTCTTAGGGGAAACTGGGAGGGGCAGTGCCTCTGCTAGCAGCTGAGCTTGGGGGAAGTGGATAAACCAGTTATTCCACCCTGTGATGTGGGAAGCCACACCCCTTTTTGACCAGGGCATAATTTTAAAAAGATAGATAACTCATAGTGCGGACTTGTCAGAATTATATAAGTAATATCATTATTTTTGTGATTTTTCTGTGAACATTTTGAGAGGCGTTAGGACCCTGTGGTGTATTCTGGGGGGTTGCTAGCGGAAAATAGGGTCTCACTCCAAATGTCTGCATGTTAAAAATCTGACACTTCATCAATTAATGTCCATACTCCTTGCGCAAATGTGTGTAATTTTGGGTAAATGTCCGATATTGCAAAACCAGTTAAAAAGCGCAAAATGTTGTCATTTTTGAATGCAAGCCCCCAGGAAGATCAGAGGCGGACAAGCATAGACCATAAGGAATATATAATGTGCACATGTAATTTCAACAAATTGTATATCTGGTAAGGATGTATTTGAATCAAATATAGATTTGTGGGCAAACTGCCAGGGGAGGATCCTCTGACCCATAAAAAGACTTCATCATGCTGACAATCCATTTCCTTCCCCCAATCATGGGAGAGGGGAGAATTGGGCCAATGACAAGAAGAGAGGGGCAGGCTTAGGTAGGCCCAGGCACACACCCATTTTCAAAACACATAAAAAGAGACTGCTTGGACAGGTAGAGACATTCAATTCCATTTGCTGCGGAGCATGCTGACCGTCGACTTCACATCCAGAGATCCAGACTTCAAATCCATCAATCTCCAAAGACCAGAACTTTACTTCAGAACTTAAAGCAAGGGCCTAAACCCATAAACTGAGAACTCTTCTCAGCAGGCATCAGCAACCTTAAAATCATTTGCGAACTATTCCACAGCCGGGCGAGCTGTTTGAATTATTTTGCCAAGAACAATTGCCAGAGACCAGACCAGAGATCCAGAGTGACCCAGACCACTGTGAGCAGAACCAGAGAGCTGACCCAGATCACTGTGAAGTGCCGAGACCAGAACCGGAGTCCAGCCCACAACCTGACCAGATCCGTGGCGAGGCCTATTTCAAATTTATATTGTGAGTACCTAGCAGAACTGTGCAGAACCAATCTCTTAGTTAAAATAATCTAATCCGAACTATTTTAACCTAAGTAGAACAGCCTCCTAGAAATCGTGTCATCTATCATTTGTAAAGCTGCACAACTGTCACCTGTCAATTCTGAAGCTGCAAGCTGTCACCTGTCATTTTGAGTGTACTTTAAATCCGAAAAACTACCTTTATTTAATCGTCCGTATCTCTGGAACCGTTTGGGCTAGGAACGAAATTTAACTTTCCTCTGAAAGCTTAGGATCTAGGCGTTCGAACCGACTGCCAACTCCTTATATTTTTTCCGCAATCGCGAGACATGCACTCGCAAAATTTACCGCGATTTGCGATTTTGGCTCAATTTCTCCACTTGTCAAAATAGCAGCTCTATTCTTTCCTTTGGTAAAATCCGTTTGAAACTTGGTAATAAATCATAGAGCATTGCTAAAGTGAGCCTGAACTAATACCAACACGCATCTCCCACTCACCCTGAATCTCTAGAGGGAATTAAAATCATTGGCACATTTTTCCACCCATTGCCATCACATTTAAAAAGCATTTTGGGCCTGTGTTTCAAACTCCTACCTGTTTCCTCTAAGCTTGCTGGGGGGGAACTGAATTTCGTATTGTATTTGATTGCATTCCTGAGAACTGAATGCTCCTCTTTCCATCTCCTTCCATTTCTTACATTGCATAGGGGAGGGGGTGAATTGCCAGAGAAAAAGTGATTATCTTATCTTTTGCTAAAATCATATCAAGTATTTCTGTACTGCATTTTATTCCTCACTGCTTTTCCCCTGGAAATCATAAAAGTATTTTTGCTACTTTATCCATCCTATACTAACTCCTCATTGATTGTAAAGAAGTGTGCTAGTGCCAGATTACCCATTGTTGATCAACATCATATGTCTAAGTGTACTATCAGATATTAATATATTATAAAGTGTGATATATATATATATATTGTTTAAATTCTCAAATAAACCTTTTAAACTTGCAAAACAGAACTACTTCTTGGCTCAGTGGGGTCAGGGGGATTCTAAGAGAGGGGTGTTATATAGGGGTAGTCATCCAGAACTCATGAACTGGACATAAAGATATATCAATAAGGGTTTCCATTCAGTATCCCAGACTAGGCATTGACTTAGCTGTAGTGTTGAATTGAATCCTCTTACAAAGTGGGGGCTCGAGCCGGGATATTCTGGGTTAGATTTACCATTTGTGCAGATTAATACAGTGTGCCAGCTGACCAGATACACATATCCGGTCGGATCACCACGCTGTGTTACGCTGTAAAGCACTCCTCAAAGGAACGCTCTAAGGAAACGGTCTGTTTTGCAAAAATAAAATACAAACTTCTGTAAGTCAGGAAGGAACTCAAATTCCAGAATGACGACACTGGTAGACATCAAAATAGCCAGAGAGCACTTCTTACATAAGCTATTTGTGAGAGGTGAGTGGACTCATCAGGACCAAACGGTCTGGTTGCAGGCAATCGCGCAACAGGTCACTGAAACAGGGTCAGATATATGGGGAGATCAGGGTCCCCTACATGTGGCCCTGAGTGAACTATATATGGCCCCTGAAGACAAAGATGAACATAATAAGATTGCCAGGATAGCAGCATATTTGTATCTATATATGGGAGCCATGCAGGACAAATGTGCTGAAGGCCAAGATCTGGCAAATAGGCAACAGCTGGCGTTAGAAAAGGCCCAAGCTGACCTGGTCTCTTCTGAGCAGAGGCTGCAGAGGAGCCAGGAGTCAGAAAATGATAGTAGGCAGTATATCATTAAAATAAAAGAGGACATGGATAGACTGCAACATGAGAAGGCTGACCAGGATACCAGATTTCTGGGCTTGCAGAAGGAGTACCAAGAAGGTTTGGACTCCCTTCTGCAGAGCCAGAAAAAGCTGGAACAACAACTGGACTTCAACCGGGCATGCACAGAGCAGGTAGCCACCCTGCAAAGTCATCTAGATAGAGTGAAGGCAGAGAGCAACAAACTGATTCGGAAAGACCTGGATACCCAGGCAGAGTTTGATGAAGAGTGCCAGAAAGCTGGTGCCTTTCAAAGGCAGAGGGATGACCTGGCGTCACAAATTCAGGCGCTTGGTCAGGAAAGGGACACCTTAGGCCAGGAAGTCTGCCATTTAAAAAGAAAAATGGAAGAAAATCACCTGGCCCTCCAGGGACTGGGCGACCTCCAAAAAGAAAACCAGAACTTGTTAGAGCACACTAGGAGGGTGGAGGAGGCTCTGGCAAGAAAGGAGCAGGCCAGTAGGGAAGGGACACAGGAGGTAACCCTCCTGCAGCAAAGACTGGCCGAGTACTCCAGGACCAACCAGGAGGCACAGAGAGAAAATGAGGCTCTCTGTCAGCACAATGATAGGCTCCAGAAACAGGTAGCCATGCAGGAGAGACTGATAGAGTCTAGTAAGGCCTTAACTGAGGAACTGATGGCGCAGGCTTTTGCATTGCAACAAGGAGCAGGGGCTGATAGAGACGAGGTTCGCTGGGAAAGGGAAGTACCAGAACATAACCTCGGGAGCCCTAGTACCGGAGGCCTTCATCTCTCTCAGTCCCTGGACTCTGCCACTCCCATGTCCCCTGGCACACATGAGCACCGGGCCACAGGGATGGCAGATTACTATCGAGCCAAAAGCATGGGGCTCATAGGCCAGTACCTCCCAGGAATGGATGGGCGGGTATCCGGGTATGGGCACCCAAGCACAGTGCGATTTAGTGGGGAACCCCAGGAGAGTAGGCCCATTAAGGGCATCCTGAAAACCTCTGCCCAGTTAAGTCAGTGGGGGGGATACCCAGCAAATCCTGGTAGCAAGGAGGGATCTGAAGACTCCTCTGAGTGTCACAGGACACAGGAGACCAGGTCCCCACATCCTGCCAGCCATTCCCAGGCTCGCAGAATCCGGGAAAACCTGGAAGATCAGACGGGCACCTCTGGGAGCAGCGCTTCTGAGTCGGAGGATGAATGGACCAGGGTTACCCGAACCAAAAAGGCCAATAAGGCAAAAAGGGCCTTGCTTAAGGACCCATTGAAACACATAAAGGCATTTAGGAGTGTCATCACTCCTTATCATAAGAACGCCAAGAATTCCGTTTGGGAACACTTGGAGCTCTATGAGCAAATGATGGAGACTTTCCATTTGAAGGACAGCAGTAGCTGCATCCAGTACGTCAAATGGACATTCTCCCCAGAATACTCCAGTTTCTTTGCGGGGCTGGAGGACCAAAATCATTTAAGATGGTCCACCTATAAGGCGGCCATCTTGAAACATTTTTCTGTTCACAGAAATCCTCAAGAGGCTCGCAAGGCAGCCAACAATTTGCAATGTGGGGAGGATCAGGCCCCACAAGAGTTTGTGCAAGAATTAAAACGTGCTTTTGCGCAGACCACCAGAAGGGTGCGCACGGATAGCAGAGAATTTATCAATACGTTTTTCCATGCCTTACCCAAATACATAATGACCCAGCTCGTGAGAGATTTTCATGAGAAAAGATCTTTAGACTGGGTCATTGAACAGGCTAACCAGATCTATGAGGTGCAGAAGCCCATCGAAAATAAAAATAATGCGCAGAAAAACCCCAAAACCAACAGCACCCCTGCTGCTGCCAAGGTGGCAGAGGTAAAGGTTGCCCCCGTTTTAGATTTGGAGATTGGGGGGCCTAAAAACCTGCCTGCACCAAATAATTCACAGCCCAGAAGGCCCTCGGGCCAGTCACAGACAGGGAGTCGAGGAGGTAGTCCCACAAATGGGGTCCCCCGCCCCCCTGACTATGTAAGTGCCTGCTACAAGGGAAACAGACCAATCCTGGGTTATGTGTGGACTCCTCCAGCCCAAGGGGGGGGGGTCCAGCCAAGCACCTAACCCAGGGAACTTCTCTCCCAACTTCCCACAGGAGGGCAGAAATTCTCCAAATCCTGGGCAGAACTTTTTCCCCATGTATCCACCCAATTTCCAGCCCCAAAATCATCCATCCTTCTTTCCCCAATTCCCTGAGCCCAGACAACCTAATCCGGGAGAGGGGAGGCCAAGGGTGGAGGGGTACCAAAATCTTCCCAACCAGGGGTACTGCCAGAGAAGGGATAGCTACCCTTCCCGGGATTAGCCCAGGGGAGACAATACAGCCCCGTATCAGCCTGAGCGGGTTTCACAACTTGACGCCAGGTCCAAAATATGGCACGAGATCTGGGTCACATACTGAGGGCTCAACAGAACCCTCAGATGAGCATGCCACCGCAGAATGCCCCAAATTCTGGACCGGGTGCTCCAGAACAATGACGGGGGCAGAACCCTGATAACCCACCGGTTCCCAGGGAGGAGGCACAAGGAGAAGGGGGGTGTAAAGCCTTGGAGGAAGCTTCCTTCCCAACTTGTAAACAGCACCTGGAAAACCAGGAACCGGAAACAAAATCTCCTACCCCTGAAAGTCTGCCACCCAAGGAGCAGAGAGGAGGTAGGAGAAACAAAGGACCCAAACAGACCCACTTTGTGGAGGAGGTACAGGTCTTCCAATTTGAGGGAGAGGGATCCTCAGAAGATCCTGGGAAAAGGATCTTCTCCTTCAGAGATGAGGGAACTCCTCCCAAGGAAAAATGGGTCCCAAGGGATGTCAATTCAGACTGGGGAGATGTGGAGACTGAGCTACCGACGCCCATCATCTCATCCCAGAACCGACAATACCGAAATCCCCTGGTTCAAACCCATCCAGGTGACTGCCTCCAAAAAGGGGGGGGCGGCCCAGAACCGGAACCAGGGGAACCCACAATGGCTCTGATCTCCAGTTGCCAACTTTTTCTTTCAGATTCCCAAGACTCTCCACAGAATTCTGCCCAAATCTCTTCTCTCGCCATGTCCAAAACCAGAAAGGTAGCCCACCAGTTGTCCAAAAATTTGCATTATCTGTGACCCCTTGAGGAGAAGGAGGGAAGATACTATGCCCCGGTACAAGTACAGGGGCAGGGTACAATTTTGGCACTGGTGGACACTGGATCCCAAGCTACCCTTCTGTCCAAAAAGGCCTTTGAGGAACTAAATGCAGGAAGGGGGGAGAATTACCGAATTCCTCTCACCTCTCTTCCTGGACAACTGCAGAACTTTGACAGGAAGTTCCCGTTGAGGGGACTGCAGACTTGGACATTAAAATTGGGCGACACAAGGTGAAACACCCGGTCATAGTAGTGACTCCAGAGGGCACCCCTTGTTTACTAGGGAATGACCTCCTGAGAAGGTTGTCACCCCTAATAGATTGTGTAAACAAGGTCCTCTGGACCCAGACTAGCCGACCAATAAAATTAAAACAGAGTGTCAACCATGTTAGTTTAAATGGCACCTGCCACATGGTTGAACAAAAATCTGACCAAGTAGAATTTCACTTCCAGAATAACCACATTCCAGATGTGACAGTAATAGCAGTAGGACAACAGACTGGTGATGGGGGGTCCTCTCCATTTCTGAAAATCAACCTCCCTTCCAGTTTAAGGTGGTATTCCACACTGGAAGGAAACACCCTCAAATTCTTTACTAATCCACAATCAGAAACACCGACTCCTATAGTCCATAAAGATGTGAAATCAGCTCAGAGCCTGGCTGATATTCAGCAAATTGGAGAGCAGTTGTTCATCCCTGTCCAGTTAAATGATGGGAAGGACTCTGTTCTCGCTCGCGTGTGTGTGAACAACGCTAAGAGCTTCATCAGCGAAGCCATGTTCCGCCAACTCCCAGAAGATCCAGCCATTCCCACATTCAAACTGATAGACAAATGGGAAATGGACCTGGAAGCACCTAATTCCAAACATCTCCTGCCAAGCAGGTGTATGCTCAAAATCTCCATTGGCAACAAGAGCATAGTCCATAATTGTTGGGTCGTGCGAGACGTCACTGCCGCCTTTTACTTACGCAGTGACATTCTCAATCGCTTTGCCATTAGTTTGGACCTAATAAACTTCAAAGCTTGGTCCCGATTAGCAGATAATCCCAGGGGCTTTGATGATCCAGAAAAAGCATTTAGGTCAGCTCAATTGCTACCTTATGCAGTTGAAATTCAGATCAAAGAGGAAGTCACCATCCCAGAAAGGACCCGACAATTCTCCCTGGAAGTGAAAGTTAAAAGAGGACAAAAATTGCAAAACCCTGATGCTTATATACATCTAAATGCTTCTCTCCAACAGCAAGGGTTGGGGGTAAACCCAACACCATTAGTCAACATAGAACATGACACCATTCCAATAGAGGTGGATAACAGCGACTTAAAGAGTATTACCATTATTGGAATGGCGGTTGATGACCGACATTTCTCCATTGATTTAGGAAATGAACTGTTAGGACCGATCCCCAAGGACTGTTTTGACAGTGACAGTGAGGACAATACAACACCAGACAGGATTTTCACCCGGCATGGGGGGAAGTTCCTGGTGTACACTTCTTGCCCTTATGGTAAGGAAGATGTGACTTGTGACTTCAGGAGTGATGAGGTGATTTTCCAGGTCCATGAGGGCTGCCTTTCCCACCTGAAGCCTCCAGTCCAAATCAGCACTCTGACCAAGGACTTCTCCACCCTGCTGGAGGAGGCCACTGAGATAGCCAAACCAGAAGTCTTCCCAGGCTTCAGGCAGATGGTGGAAGAGAGAGTCACCCTGGCTGATGCCTGCGTGACTCTGGAACAGAAGCAAAAGTTGAAACAAGTTTTCTTGGATTTCCAAGATCTCTTTGCGGTAGACTCATATGACTGTGGTCGCACCGACATCCACACCACAACAATTCCCACGGACCCTGGAATGACTCCAGTGTTTGTGAAGCAATATCGCTTTCCTCTCGCATCCATGGAGTCCCTTACTGAAATAATTAAGAACCTAGAGTCCCGGGGAATAATCCGTCCAGTCCACAGCACTTTCAATAATCCGGTGCTGGGAATATTGAAGCCAAACGGCCAGTGGAGACTCTGCGCCGACCTTAGGGAGCTCAACAAACGGGTCCATACTTCCCGATGGCCTCTGCCCTACATTGACCAAGGGCTGGCCCAGATTCAGGGGTCACAGGTATTCACAGCAATAGACCTGACCCATGGATACTGGACCATGCCTGTCAGTAGGGAGGACCAATACAAACTGGCTTTTACCTTTGGGGGCCAGCAGGACACATGGACCCGGACCCCCTTCGGATACCTCAACTCCGGCAATGAATTCAACATTTTCCTACATAAGGCCATGCCCGACCTGGGTGCGAGGGGTAACCTGGCTTATGTAGATGATGTCCTCATTAAAAGTTCATCTGTGGAGGTACACATAGCGGAGATCCGTTATGTTCTGACGCAGTTGAGGGCCGCCGGAGCAAAACTTTCCTTTCAGAAAGCACAGTGGTGTAGAACCCGTGTTAATTTCTTGGGGCATGAGATTACTCCTCAGGGTCTCTGTCCCCAAGAAAAGAAAGTGGAAGCACTCCAGAAACTGAAATACCCCACAACTCTGCGGGAACTAAGGACCCTCCTTGGACTGACTAATTACAGCAGAAAGTTCATTGAAGGCTACGCAGAGATCACTAGACCCCTGATTCATCTCTTGAAGGGGGGGGTCAAGTGGGAATGGGGTCCAGAACAATCCGAGGCGGTAAGACAACTCAAAACAAGCCTCTCACAAGCGCTTTGCCTAGCTTACCCTGTCAGAAACAAGGAGTTCTTCCTAAAGACGGGGTTCTCTAATACATGCTTGACGGCAGTATTATATACCAAAAGCATGACAAGGTCAATAAAGTAATCTCCTATGCGAGCAAAACTTTATCCTCTGTGGAGGAAAAATTCAACGATTGTGAGAAGGCACTCCTGGCAACGGTGTGGGCATTGAAGAAATACCGCCCTTTTATCCAGGGGGAACACATCATAGTGGAGACTCCACACCAGCCTCTGCAATATCTCCAAAGTGACAGAATCCGGGCCGGAAATGTGAGTAATTCCCAAATTACATCCTGGATTCTGTCAATGCAAGGCTTTCCTGTGGAGGTCAGATATGGCCAAAACAAGAAGAGTCCCCTAGCGCAAGGTCTGGCTGACTTGCATGATTGTGCCAGAGAAAACTGTCTCGAGGACGAAAGTCTAAAAATCAAGGACAACATGGAGGCATACCTTAATTCCCCACACAAAGTCTTTGAAGAAGACAAGTGTGTGGGAATGCCCACTGTCTATGTGGATGGATGCTCTTACCATGTTGACAACGACGGGGAGAAAGAACTGGTGGCTGGCGTTGGGAATGCATGGGTGAAGGAGTTCCCAGAACCCTCCGCTAGATACAAAATTGGTCCCCGAAGTAGTCAGGTGGCAGAATTGATAGCTGTGCATCAGGCCATCCTCACTGCTGTCTAGCATCAACTCCACGAACTGGTCATAATCACAGATTCGGATTATGTACGGAACGGGTTCGTGGAGCACCTGGTCAACTGGAAAACCAGAAGCATGTTATGCGCTAATAACAAACCCCTGAAACATGGGAAGTTAATCCAAAACATTGATGATCTGGTCACCTCGAATGGGATGACCATCTACTGGAAGAAGATCAAGGGTCATTCCAAAGTAGAGGGACCAGACAAAACTGGAAATGACTTAGCTGATCAGCTGGCCAAAACCGGGGCCATCCAAGGGGATCTAATCGAAATAGAGTCCCTGTTGGGGGAAATCCAGGTCACCGCTATCACAAGGTCCCAGACAAATGCTCACAATGATATTTCAACTGCACAATGGAGTAAGGAGACCCCTGATGCTGATTTAATTACAGCTCAGAAGGGGGATCCAATTATTGGTAAGTTTTACCAACACCTTGAGGACCCTGAGAACTTTCCCCTGACGGATACCGATTACATTGGGAAAGAGGACCTAAGAGTGTTGATGAAATGTCCAAAAATGTTCCGAATCCAAGACGGTTTGTTGGTAAGGAAATCCCAAGCTGGCCATGATCAGTGGGTGTTTCCTGCCTCATTCCGAAGCCTGATGTTAAGTCACGCCCATGATGCGGCCACCGCCGGTCATAGGGGGTTTCACACAACACTGGGAATCTTGAGAGAGGTTGCATACTGGCCACACATGGGGCAGGGCCTCGACCAATACTTGAAGGGGTGTCTTGTGTGTGCACAATTTCAGCCATCATCCCTCACACACCGTGCGCCTCTCCAAAAGAGGGGATGACACTGCCATGGTCAGATTTGCAAATCGACTTTGTAGGCCCTGTGATTCGCTCGTCTAGAGGAAACAAGTACATGTTGACCGTTACATGCTTGTTTACTAAGTGGGTGGAATGTCTCCCAGCCCCAAACTGCAAGGCAGAAACAGCAGCTGCCCTGATGATTAACCACATCTTTTCCCAATTTGGTCTACCTCAAAGGATTGAGTCAGACAGGGGTAGCCACTTCACCAGTGAAGTAATGACAAAGATGTGGGAGATACTGGGGGTCAAAAGAAAGCTACATATTGCTTACCGGCCAGCTTCTTCTGGAGCAGTGGAGAGATATAACGTAACCATTGTGAGCTTCTTAAAAAAGTTTGTGGCAGATTCTGGGCCAAGTTGGGATATCCGATTACCTCTGGTCCTAATGGCCATCAGATCTACCCCTTCATCAGCAACCAAAATGTCACCATTTGAGTTGATGACTGGACGCACCATCTTGCTGGGGAAGCAAGATGGTGCTTCCCCAGCATTTGCTCTACAGAACCCAAGAGCAACGTTGATAAATGCCTCCACAACTCATGAGTATGTGGAGAATTTAAGGAAACACCTTCAGCATGCTTTTTCCTATGCTCAGCGGAATCTAGAAAGATCAGCCGAGAGCATGAAGACCCACTATGATTTAAAAACTACCCGAAAGGAATATAAGGTGGGTGATCGGGTCTATCTATACAATTTCCAAAGGAACCAGGCCAAACAGCGAAAATTCTTGCCTACATGGAAGGGACCGTTTGAAATTATAGACAAGATCCCCCCTGTTGCCTATAAGATCTGCATCCCCAAAGGCAGTCTGGCGGAAGGGGAAGACAAGTGGGTCCATATTAACCAGCTAAAGTGTTGCCATCCCAGGCACACTTTGCAGCAACTGGAGGAGTCCTCTGCAATACCAGAGGGGACCGCTCCAGATTAATTCAGTTCCAACCCTAAACTATCCCACATATAGTCTCTAAAATATTTTACTCTTGTAAGCCACTGTCTTTGAATGATAACTTGTATCTCAAAAGTAAAATGTTAGGTATGTTAAAGTATAAAATGTATATGTCTGCCACACCATTAGTAGTGATGGAAAAATGTCTACGAATAGGTATTGCCGCTTCTCCTTTGTTGTCCTAGGAGAAAGAAAACCTGGAGACTGGCCAAGGAGGACGATCCAGAGACCGGGAGCAGAGACCCAAGGGGCCCGGGGTACCGCCCAATCCTCCCATCAGGACCAGCAAGGAGAACTGATTGATCGACTGGAGGGAGGAAAAGATGCTGAACTGTGCCACCTATGGAATTGGAAGAAGAGGAGGCGAACATCCCAGATCTTGCGAGTTCCATCAGTGAAAGGACAGAATGGCCATTGAAAGAGGGGGGCTTGTGGGATGTTTTTACTCATGCATCCAAGCCCTACAATAAAACTGTGCAGTATGGCATGGAAAACATCATGATGGCCAGAACTCCCCAGAGAGTGCACAGGGAAAACATGAAGAATAGGCTGCCACCCATTTTTGCCTATGTTGTGAGCACAGGAGGGCACTGCCTAAAACCACCAGTGGGCTACACACACAGTAGCCTGAAACCATTGGGAATGGCAATGCTGATTGCCAAACAAGAAACTCAGAATTGTGAGAGAATGAGACAGTGAAAAAGGAGGGAGATAGAAAAGGAATGAGAGAAAGATATCTATGCTGTGGGAAAGAGAGAGAAAGGGAGAAACAGAACAATGGAGAGGAGAGAGATGGGCACACATGAAAGACAGAAGGAGAGAAGGAGAAGTAGAGATTGAATGAGAGAGGTGTAACAATAGAGGTGAGCAGGTATATAGTTATCAAACACAGCCAACATAGTAAAGAGTATTGGATGGCAGGTTGGGGATTGCAAGAGGAAAGCAAAGAGAGACAAGAGAATCGGCACCCCCCTACCTAGTGGTAATTCTGCCAATTCCTGAGGAAATGTGAGGAATTTACCTCCAACATCAAGTTGGAGGTAGAGCCTCCACTTTCCACCCAAAAATCGGCGGAATTACCAGTTGCTAATTTCGCCAGTGTTATGTAATGAAATTACCTGAACTTTTTTCCCTCACTGCCAAACTCGTAATGAAGCCCCTAGTATTAACGTACTTAATCAATTTATTATGATATTTTACTTGTACCTGAGCACATATGTGTCCGCACCAACATTCTCCTGTTCAAACCCTAGATATATTTTACCTGTCAATCTAACTCCAAGATGCTTCTTTGTGTTTCTCATATTAATCTCACCGCCTGCTCTTTTCCCAATGTATTCCTTTGCATATCCAATAATAATAATAATAATAATAATAATAATAATAATAATAATAATAATAATAATAATAATAATAATAATATTGCATTTATATAGCGCTATGAACCCTCAGGAATCTGAGTGCTGCTTATTATTTATTACCCGTGGTGTGTGGTGCTCATTTATCGACTTCGGTAGGATGAAAGGCTGAGTTTGGCCCTGCCGGAATATGAACCTGTGTCGTGTCAAAGCGAGCAATCTACTTGCTGTGCTATCTGACCAGGAAAAACAATTCTTTGATAGTAAGAATTAGCCGTGCAGTATCATGGTAGTGAATAAAGCTGGTTCACATATATATGTTGAGAGGCAGGTTACTAGTCATCCATAGCTCCTGCCCCGCCCTCCCTTGTAACAACACATGTGCATGCATTAGACACAAAGCACAAAGCAAATATGCACTCAACATGAACAACGCAAACACTAGGTAAAGCATTTTTAAATTAAAAACATTAACATAGCATCCACAAGACATGAAGAATACTAACATAAACAATGTATAAGCTGAATTCAACATGGACAATACGTGAATATAGCTCACTAACATAGACATGTAAAAGTAATGGCCAGCCATCTTTTCAAAATGGAAGCTGCAACACGCTTCTCAGTAATGTGGGATGTTTTTACCCATGCATCCAAGCCCTACAATAAAACTGTGCAGTACTGGCATGGAAAACATCATGATGGCCAGAACTCCCCAGAGAGTGCACAGGGAAAACATGAAGAATAGGCTGCCACCCATTTTTGCCTATGTTGTGAGCACAGGAGGGCACTGCCTAAAACCACCAGTGGGCTACACACACAGTAGCCTGAAACCATTGGGAATGGCAATGCTGATTGCCAAAAAAGCAACTCAGAACTGTGGGGAATTCATTTTCTTAATCCCAAAAATGGTTGCATTACCAGTACTCACCACTATCAGAAAGCTGGCGTTTTAAAACCACCAGACTTTTGTGTAAAACTGAACAAATGAAACAAAACCAGACCAAGGAAAGACTTGCTAAGAGGTGGATACAATGTAAAACTATATTCTGAAATGACTTGAAGGAAGTAATTATTTAATGTATATGTAAAAATTGTCAGTTTGATTTGAATGTAGAAAACTGGGAACAAAAAGTGACATTTAGCTGAAACCTGGCTTAATGAAACTGGATTCTGCCTGACAACTACCCCCGACAGGAGTTGAAACCTGCTCCTCCACACCCCTTGCCAAAAGGAGTTGTCACCTCTCTGATTAGATTAGGGGTGGAGCAGCTGGGGACTACAGGGAGTTGAACAAAGGCCTGTCCTGGACTCAGGCAAATGTTATATTGGGGGACCGTAAAGTGGCTTCCTCTTAGGGGAAACTGGGAGGGGCAGTGCCTCTGCTAGCAGCTGAGCTTGGGGGAAGTGGATAAACCAGTTATTCCACCCTGTGATGTGGGAAGCCACACCCCTTTTTGACCAGGGCATAATTTTAAAAAGATAGATAACTCATAGTGCGGACTTGTCAGAATTATATAAGTAATATCATTATTTTTGTGATTTTTCTGTAAACATTTTGAGAGGCGTTAGGACCCTGTGGTGTATTCTGGGGGGTTGCTAGCGGAAAATAGGGTCTCACTCCAAATGTCTGCATGTTAAAAATCTGACACTTCATCAATTAATGTCCATACTCCTTGCGCACATGTGTGTAATTTTGGGTAAATGTACGATATTGCAAAACCAGTTAAAAAGCCCAAAATGTTGTCATTTTTTAATGCAAGCCCCCAGGAAGATCAGAGGCGGACAAGCATGGACCATAAGGAATATATAATGTGCACATGTAATTTCAACAAATTGTATATCTGGGAAGGATGTATTTGAATCAAATATAGATTTGTGGGCAAACTGACCAGGGGAGGATCCTCTGACCCATAAACAGACTTCATCATGCTGACAATCCATTTCCTTCCCCCAATCATGGGAGAGGCGAGAATTGGGCCAATGACAAGTAGAGAGGGGCAGGCTTAGCTAGGCCCAGGCACACACCCATTTTCAAAACACATAAAAAGAGACTGCTGGGACAGGTAGAGACATTCAATTCCATTTGCTGCGGAGCATGCTGACCGACGACTTCACATCCAGAGATCCAGACTTCAAATCCATCAATCTCCAAAGACCAGAACTTTACTTCAGAACTTAAAGCAAGGGCCTAAACCCATAAACTGAGAACTCTTCTCAGCAGGCCTCAGCAACCTTAAAATCATTTGCGAACTATTCCACAGCGGGGCGAGCTGTTTGAATTCTTTTGCCAAGAACAATTGCCAGAGACCAGACCAGAGATCCAGAGTGACCCAGACCGCTGTGAGCAGAACCAGAGAGCTGACCCAGATCACTGTGAAGTGCCGAGACCAGAACCGGAGTCCAGTCCAAAACCTGACCAGATCCGTGGCGAGGCCTATTTCAAATTTATATTGTGAGTACCTAGCAGAACTGTGCAGAACCAATCTCTTAGTTAAAATAATCTAATCCGAACTATTTTAACCTAAGTAGAACAGCCTCCTAGAAATCGTGTCATCTATCATTTGTAAAGCTACACAACTGTCACCTGTCAATTCTGAAGCTGCAAGCTGTCACCTGTCATTTTGAGTGTACTTTAAATCCAAAAAACTACCTTTATTTAATCGTCCGTATCTCTGGAACCGTTTGGGCTAGGAACGAAATTTAACGTTCCACTGAAAGCTTAGGAGCCTAGAACCTAGAACCGACTGCCAATACTAATAGTTATTCCTCAATCGCGAGACAAGCACTAGCGAAATTTAACGCGATTTGCGATTTTGGCTCAATTTCTCCACTTGTCAAAATAGCAGCTCCATTCTTTCCTTTGTTAAAATCCGTTTGCAACTTGGTAATAAATCATAGAGCATTGCTAAAGTGAGCCTGAACTAATACCAACACGCATCTCCCACTCACCCTGAATCTCTAGAGGGAATTCAAATCATTGGCACATTTTCCAACCCATTGCCATCACATTTAAAAAGCATTTTGGGCCTGTGTTTCAAACTCCTACCTGTTTCCTCTAAGCTTGCTGGGGGGGAACTGAATTTCGTATTGTATTTGATTGCATTCCTGAGAACTGTGTGCTCCTCTTTCCATCTCCTTCCATTTCTTACATTGCATAGGGGAGGGGGTGAATTGCCAGAGAAAAAGTGATTATCTTGTCTTTTGCTAAAATCATATCAAGTATTTCTGTACTGCATTTTATTCCTCATTGCTTTTCCCCTTGAAATCATAAAAGTATTTTTGCTACTTTATCCATCCTATACTAACTCCTCATTGATTGTAAAGAAGTGTGCTAGTGCCAAATTACCCATTGTTGATCAACATCATATGTCTAAGTGTACTATCAGATATTAATATATTATAAAGTGTGATATATATATATTGTTTAAATTCTCAAATAAACCTTTTAAACTTGCAAAACAGAACTACTTCTTGGCTCAGTGGGGTCAGGGGGATTCTAAGAGAGGGGTGTTATATAGGGGTAGTCATCCAGAACTCATGAACTGGACATAAAGATATATCAATAAGGGTTTCCATTCAGTATCCCAGACTAGGCATTGACTTAGCTGTAGTGTTGAATTGAATCCTCTTACAGTAATGAAAGGCCTCAAGGCTTCACCAAAGTTCAAAATGCTGAAATAACAATATATGTATCCGTGCAGAGCTCAGACAAGAGCTGAAAACCACAACCAAGGTTAAAGCGTATTAAGGGAGGGTCAGAATGTTGCAGTGAAAGCACAAGATAGCAATTACCAGGACGTAAAATGGATACTTCGCAGTTAATTCAAGTTTTATAAGAGAACAACCAGTCTTTGTAAGCCAGGAACATGATGCAATTATAATCCCAAAGACTCTATGATGTATGTCCCCAGAGGTGGAGGAAACCAGAACACTTGAAGCAATATTAGCTAAAATCCTAATAAAAGAGGGTTGAAATAATTCCAAACATCGTCCCATGTGACTCATAAATGAAGTACATTGTCTATCTATCAGCAATGAACACAAATAAGACACACGCCTTACTCTCTACATATACCTGCAGACACAAGATGCCACACAAGGCCGAATACGAACGGAATCACCCTGGCTCATGGCCTAGAAATGAGGGATGATATCTTCTTTAATTGAAAGGAAAGAGGTCAGTGGACCTCTAGCCCCCTACTCCTGTCTGGTTCATGTCTTGATGACCTGTCAGTTGGTCAAGGTTGGTTAGTATGAAGCCAATCAATAAACCCCCTGATGTTAGTTCACCCGGTATGTCTTATGCCAACCAATAGTTTATTGTAGATGTGATGTCTTTTTGCTATTATCGATTCAGAGGCAGTCTCAGGAGGAGGCATCTCACAAGTGCAACCCAATCAGAACTCTAACCTGTATAGAATGTATATGTAGTCACCACTATTAACCAATACCTGTACCCCGTAGATTTAGTAACTAAGATTATTGTATGATGTTAGTTATGCAATATAATGAATATGAAATCTGTTGTTTTTGATGAGCACTTTGAGAGCGACAACATTTTATGCGTGCATGTTGTCCCTGTTTTATTTTGATGTCAATAAAGCTGGGTTTTGTCTTGCACTTTGTCTATTTCCATTATTGAGTCCATTTTGTTCTGGCTCCAGAACCTCTGTTTAATTTTGGGACTTTCCAGGCCATCTTAACATATGGAAGCAGAGGTTATAGTTCGCTAGACTCATCACATTGTTGATGGGTCCCTGCCGTGGCACAGAGATTTTGCAGATGAACTGCGGAGAGCAGGATTATGCAGGACTGAGAAAGTTTGACAGGTGCCTCCTTTGTGGAACATTCAATTCCAGTCCCCACAGTACGGGGCGGAGGGCAGCAGGCCTTTAGGTGAGATTCAACACAGAGGACCCTCAAGTGATCAATGGATGTAAGTCTGACATAGGCCTGGCAAAACAGGGGAGGGGATTGTTTGTATATTGGGGGATTGTGATGAAATAAATAGATAAGAGATTAAAGAGATATCTTCTGACAAGGGTCAGAAATTATCCCGTTGTACACCATGTTGTGGGGTGATAATAAGAGACAAATATGTGGAATAAGACGAAGGATCAATATTGGTTGAAAAAGTTTAAATTGTTTGTTTTAATAACATCTGAGGTGCCAGATTGATGCCACGATTGATCATTTGTCTCATTCCACATAAGTAAACCAACTTGGTTTAACTAGGAATACAAACAACCAGTGCCTCAGTATCTTTGGTTCCCACAAACCTTATCTCCAAGAAATTAGGTACTTTGAAGAAGCCTTGTTCGCCTTGTCCACATTTCTAACCTTACTGACTTTGAAGCCCCCCTTATTTGCCTTTTTCATACAAGGCACCTTCTTGAACATTGACATTGTGCCACACGAGTGCCTGAACACCTCTACTCATTTACCTAGAGTGCTATTCTACAACATCGTAGATTTTCTGTTTTTCTTTGAAGGGTAGGGTTCTTGCTTGTGTTTTTAGATGATTTATTTGCATTATTATTGTTAAATTAAAAGTTTATATCTGTATCTAATCTGATGTTTCATTATCTTATTGTGGAGGCTTTGAACTATTGCTGTTTGGGTTGCTCTTGTTATATGTTAACACCTACCCCTCGTGTGAATGGTTTAATATTATGATTGGGATTAAAGCTGATTTATTAGTATTTTGGGGGTTCCATGTAATAATGTCACCACAAAAATCTCGCCATGCAAAAATATCGCCGAGAAATTGCTGTTTTTTGTGGCGACATTATTGCATGGAACCCCCAATTTTTTTTGCTCCTGTCCCCATATATATGGTCACCCATATAATATCGCCACAACCTTTTCCTGCCGATATTATTTACGGCGACCATATATATGGGGATAATATTACCTGATACCATTTTGGGGATGCCCAGGCCATTTAGCCACAATGGATTATGCATTTCATCACACCTGAATTCAATCTTTTCTGAGGGTGAGAAGTCATAGATTGCAGCTGGGTAATTACATCCCATACAGCTACCTAGTGCAAACAGGTCTCCTGCAGAGATGTTCTCTCTTTTATTATTTAACATCTATATTTATACCCTGGGCCTGATGGTGGAGGATGTGTTCTACAATGCCAGTTATATGCTGATGACCCTCAGTTCCTGATTGACCATCACTCTGGTTCCAGTTTTGTGTTGACAATGGGGCAGGTGCGCAGAGCTGGATGCACCACAGAGCTAATATGGAGGTCTGGCTCTCGGGCATAGCCCCCTCAGGCAGTCTGCCCTTCATTTGGTCAGACCATCCGGGTTAACCCTCCGTTCTGCTGAGTATTATTTTGACTTCCGGGGTGTCCTTTTCCCACAGCTTAATACAGTAATAAATGTTGCTCATTATCCTCTTTTTAAACTCAGAAGAGGATGCTCCCTATTCGACATAAATCACCATAAAACCACTGTTGTTTAGGAAGCAGTAATTCCTAGATTGCAGTACTACATGTCAATTTACTTCTGAGTTTGTACACATTCTCTGAACAAATTACAATGTTTCACAACAGGGCTATTTGTATCATCTTTCTTTTGATGAAACATGGTCATGCTTCTTATGCCAGTATGTGACAAACTGACTTCTGCCCTGCGGGAGTGCAAGTATAAGTATAGGCTAAATTTCACACTCTGTCCTCACACTTCTACAAACCAAGAGCAAACACAATCGTAAGGTAAAACAGGCACAGTTAAGAGATATACATCGTTCATCTTTTGTAGTAGCGTGGGCCGAGGGAAGGCTATGCTCTTAAAAGATGTGTGAACTGATCCAGTAGTGACACAAACAACACATTAAAGCAACCCAAAACAAAGGCAATGTCCAATAAGTGTTCTATGAAAACATACATTTTAATCATACACACCATCTGCAAGAAAACAAAATATATAACACTGTTCAAAATCCACCCTTGAGGAAACGAACATCGAAGATGCATCAGATAGAAGACTGTAGCACTCTGCATGAATACAGATTGAAAGGCAAATTATATATCACAAAGAGGATATGTCTTTGGATGATAAAAAGGTGCACATGGCCAAAACAGTCTCTAGGGCCCAAAATGGGCACAGGGTGGGCAGGTATTGCTCTATTGTAGCTTGTTTTGGGTCTTTGAGGGGCTCTGGATTGTCAAACCCAGCTTCAAGCAGTGATGTGAGCAGAGTGAGCTTAGTTCAGATATGTTGGATTTTGTGTGCCCAAGAGGCAAGCAAGTCAGATGCTCACTGCGATTTGTTCATGGTCGAGCAGTGTCGAGTCGGGGTGTAACCGATGAGAAAGGTCGATGAGTAACAGTCCAGCGGTTTGAGTCGGTGGGCGGTGATTGTGAAAACAGTGATTCTGTTTCCATGTTGTGTGGTTCGCTGAGGATGAAGTTCAAGTCTGGGTCTAGTCTTGCCGTAACCCCTGGTTCAAGTAGGCAACTTACTCTCCAGTGGTTCAAGTCGGGTCCCAGTGTCGAGTGGTTAATTTGAGCCTTGCAGGTGAGGGGCACAGCAAGGTCAGGATGCAGTGTTGAGCGGGCTCGAGTTTCAGGCACCCTAATTTGAACTTTCAGAGGATATCCAAAAAGCAGCACTGGCAGGATCCTTCAGCTTTGATCTGAGCTTCAATGGCAATTCGACCAGCTTCGATGCAGCAGAACAGAGGACGTTAGATGATCCGGTCCTCCAGATGCTGTAAGACCCACTTCAGGGGCTCGAAACAGGATGAGTCATTCAGGGTCTGCTCTCCCAGCCATGGGAGATTCTGGTGCAGAGTGGTAGGTCCTGGTCCACAGCAAGAGCCACCTCCAACGTGCCCTGCAAGTGGTGAGTTGGCAGATCTTTTAGCTAATTGACCCTCATTTTACATTTAGCTGCATTCTTTGTTTTGTCCCGTGTCTTATGATGGTATTACGTGTGTTCATGTTTCTGCGCCCCGAGACTCGCGAGTTACCGGCGCAATATAAATGAAATAGAAATACAAATAGAAATAGAAATAGAGATCTCCTATGTCTTGGACTGCTACTAATTCACCTCAGTGGTTGAGGGCTTTGGAAAGTGCACATTTCCCAAAGCTCCAAAATAAAGCCTTTGCAGCTGTCGGTACCAGAGTGAGTCATAGAAGTGGTGATAAAACCCTTCGTTTGAAGGTAAAGGTCCACAGGTGATTGGACCAAATCTAGTGTGGTTTAGGTGTCCAATCCCTGCTTCTGGAATCAGTGGACTTTGCCTTCTGACATCATACCCAATGTGCCGTGTGCTACAGGAAGTGAAGGGGACAGGAAGGCGAAATGGAGGAAAAGAGAAACAAGATGGTGGAGCCTTCCCCCAACTGCACAGAGTTCTCTGTGTCTACACTAGCCCAGCCCCTGCCTCTCAATAGGATCAAAGGCCCCTTTGTTATGCAGCATCCTAGTGTGATGCTACTCCTTTTGAATGGGAGTACTTCCAGGATTCTTGGGTCCAGGATAACTTCCTGTTGAGTGGCTGTATCTGGAGGAGATCATTACCTACACTCATAAAGGGATAAATGAGACACATAGTCATTCATGTTCCTGTCCTCTCATGCACAAACCCCTCAGAAGTCATTGGGGACAGATTGAGTATGTTGGCAGAGGTGGCTCTGGGCTATTGTAAACAGTGAGGCTTAACAGCATGGTGGCCCTAAGCATGGTGCACTTGCCTTTTTCTCTAGCCCGGGGGTTACAAGCTGGGATCCTCCATTACGAGTAGAGTGGGAGAGAGGAGTGGAGATCGGCACTCCAAAGCCTTCCCAATCAGTGAGACACCCTTTTGGAGCAGAGGCGGAGTGGGAGCTGGAGCAGTGAGCCTCCTACCGGAGTAGAGCGGGAGTGGGTGCTGAAGCTCCGACATCCATGAAAAACCAGCATAGAGCCGAATGAGGCAGAATAGGTAGGGCTTGTGAGAGCAATGTCATAGCCACTTATGGTATTTTGGTGGCAACACAGAGCATGAGTACTCTAGCGGGTCGTTGGGTGGCTTACTCCCTTTTCCTGCCTTAGGCTGCATCAAGTTGTTCCATTCTGCTGCGTAGTATTAAATTGAGTATTGCAGGGCCTGGTTTTCTGGTGAGGGGCGTATTGGAATTTTGTTAACTGCAGACTAGTCAGTGCTGGGTTTATGACTGGTCTGCTGAGTGAGCAAGCTTGTCCTCAGTGCAAGTTGTGCAAAGCTGACTGCCTTTTATGGGTTTCCTGCTAGGAGATTTTCCTGCTGTACGAGCAACTTGGATCTATTATTCAGCATGTAGTGTCCATAATGCCCACTAACAGAGTGGTGATTCGAGAACCAATGGAATCGACATCCCAAGAACCGTGACAATATATTGGCTAATACAAGTCGTGTCTTCGAAGTTTTGAAAAGAAGCGCACGTAGAAGTCAGTTTTTAGACGAAAGATCGGCTATCATTATGGATAAGGGAGCCCCTATGGACAATTCTATGCAGAGCCCAGAGCAGCAAAAGACAGAAGCTGGTACGGAGGAGGCGTGTGAGCCTCTGTCGGAGTTAGCTTCCAGTAGTGAGAGCTCAGATAATACATCTCAATTTCGGGTAATTGTGGATGAAGTAATGCAGTCACCCACGAAATCTATGGAGAATGTTATTACCAAAGTGCTTATTCAGACCCACATGTTAAACACAGGATCAGATAATAATGAAATGGGCTCTAAGATCTGGCAGAATATGAAGGAGAAAATCGTAAATCGCAACAAAACAACACATCCTAGTAAGGGGTGATGTATTCAGATTCTACTGGGGTTACGACGGCCACCTCTGGAAGTATAGAGCCTGCAGTCTCCCCTCCCGGCTTACGTCTACTTTGAAGTATACCGATGATAACTGGGATGGCACATTAAAATAAATCAGAAATGCCTGGGATTTCAGACCATGACATAAGGAGGTTGGCCAATGATAATAGAAATGTTATCATCACTAATGTGGATAGACCCGAACGACACGAAACCAAAGAAGCTCTGAGAAATAAGGTTTAATTTGGCTGCGTAGCAGTATTGGCCCAGGCGGTTGGTTGTGTTCAGAACAACCTTCTGAATTTATGTAAACATTGTAATGTCAGACTCTCAGTTTCTAAGCTTAACATTGTCCTTGACTAATCAGAGTGGATTGTTGCTATTCTCCTTGAATGTTGTTTTGTTCTATTTCTGTTTTGCAGAACTGTTTACCCCATGATCTGCTTTTTCATGCGGTTGTGTTTTTGTCTTTTGCTGTGTTTTGTTGTTTGTAGCGCATATATGCCCCTCGGCCTATATAAGCACTATATAGAAATAAATAAACTAAATTAAACTAATCTAAAGTAAAATTTGCAGAACCAGCCATTCTGGCCAGAATGTACATCCCCTTCTACAGCTCAGATGGCTCACAGGAGCTGGCACGTGTGTGATATCAAATTAGATGTGGCTACCATGATTATTTGCAGTGCTATGCACCATACCCTAACTCAGGCTTGGCTTATATATAAAGGGGTATCTGCTCACGTTACCCTTTCACAGATGGAATTGCCTGCATCATGTTATTAATATATATATATATATATATATATATATATATATATATATATATATATATATATATATATATATATATATATATTCATTAATAGCATGATGCAGGCAATTCCACCAGAAGCCCTTGCAGCAGATTATCATCACCTGCACCTGCGGGGAGCTGCAAGATAACACAGCCTCCCTGATGACGTGTATTGGCACAGAAACCGGTCGGAGGAGAATACCAGTGGCCTGGAAGGTTATGCAGGGAACTGGCGTGTTTTTTCCATATATGTGAATAAGCCGCAAGTGGTGCGGCGAAACGCGTCGACTGTCTTTGGGAGAGCCGGTATTGATGACGGCTACACATATGGTGCTATGATGTGGAACTTATTTTTGAGTTAAATAAAGAAGAAATGTCCAATGAATTTGGAGTGCTGGGCGGAGTTTTTATACGCACGGAAAGGCGAGTGCTCCTCACTGACTAGCGAGGCTGCTAAGTCTTGGAGAAACATATATATATATATATATATATATATTATTTATTCACTTTGTAAAACATATTTTAAACAGGGCTTCTATATCCTTGCCAGACTGCAATTCCTCACACTGCAAGAAAGCCAGCTTGCTATGCTGGACCAAGCACATCTACGTGTCCTAGCTCTCTCTGGAATCAATTTAAGGGGGCTGAAGCAGCCTACCTTGCTAATGATTTCCCTTCTCAAACTGCACTCAAGTTTAGAAGAAAACTCGAAAATATGCAGCTCTCAAATAGACAATACTATGAATTCTATGGAGAGTTGTTCTTTTCAAAATGTGAAGTTTATGCTCTTAAAGTATTTTTAAAATAGCTGAGTGTGGAGGGTGATTGTCTGCATTCTGATTTGATTGCCTTGGATTTTAGTTGTATACCCTTTATGTTATTTCTGCAGAGCTACTCGTTTATATTTTGCTTTTCATTTTGGTATTGGATTATTGTGATTGTATTGTTATCATTCCCAGTAGATCTATGCATTTCAGGTAGTGCCATGAAACCAGTTTTCTTTGTTCTCCTGAAATAGGGGAATCCCTCATTGGGCCTCATTACGACCCAGGCGGTAAGTTACCGCCTGGGCCGTGACTTTACCACCATGGTGTAAACTACGTTTGCGCCATGGTGGTTGGCGGACTTACCGCCCCATTCCGACATTGGCGGGGCGGTAAGTCCCCAATCCCCATTTACCCTTCCCCATTCCCATTTTTGCCCCATAGGGTATAATGGGAGTGGGGAAGGCGTTCATTACGCCACTGTACATTACGGTGGCGTAATTAACTCCATGGTCCCTTAGCGCCATGGATTTTAACACCTGCTAAAAGCAGGTGTTAAAAGCGCCATGGCGCTAAGGGACCTCGTACTCAGGCGGTAAGGGTCGGCGCTGTTAACGCTGCCGTTAACCCCTTACCGCCTGGGTCGTAATGAGGGCCATTGTGTCTTTTTGCTCTGACCATGGGAACCCTGTTCATTATGTTTTTACTTTATTTTTTGGAGTCATGCTTTCCTCCATACTTTTTCAAGGCATCAGTGTTTCACTTTTGCAGCACACAGCACCCTTTGTGCCGTGTTGCTGAGAGCACTTTGGGCTCTCTTATTTATATTCCTTTATTTTCCTTAAAAACTACTTTTCTCAAGGTTAGAGGGATCTTTTTTGATCCTTCTTAGCTTTTCCTTTTGAGAGATAACTTGGAGTGCTGAGAGTTTACCTAGTATCCACTTCCTCTCTGCTCCTGTAACATTTATGTTACAGTAACAAACACACAGTTCAGGGTGGTGGCAGTGGACGTGTTCTACCAATATTTGTGCAATGTTTGCTTGCAGCCTATCTTCACAGCTGCAGTTATGCACAGAAGGGTCACCAGTGAACCAAAATGTTGGCTTCTTTCTTATTTCACCATTTCTTGTATAGATGTCCTTTCACTGTCCTTGTTCTGCCGCCCTGGGTGGGGGCGGTCCTAGTTTGAGTTTTGTCTTCAGCTGGGACCCTTTGTGTAGCCTGCTGAGGCTCAAGTGTGTCTTTGAGGACAGGAAGCATGAGAGGATCCTGAAACTCTGCAATTCTTTGTCTTCTAGTATGCCTCAAAGGAACCAGTTCCCACTGGGGGGCTGGATGTCCTGATTGTACAGCCACCCGCCCCTTTCTGTAAACTGCAGGGACAGCTTGCAGAGGATGAGTGTGGATTTCTGATAAAAGGTGAGGATCCCAAGGCAGAAAACAAGTAGACGACTGGAAAGAAAGATCTGAAGAAGAAGATGACCAGGGATGTAAGCTGGCCCTTTCAGCAAAAACAAAGAGATCACTAATGTCCTGACCCTGTTTTCTAATTGACAGAGTAGCTCCGAAGAGGATAACTTGTTCCCTTTGGCTGGTGGGACCAACTAGCCATAGGGCGCCCTGCAAGATGAGCCAACCCCCAATGTGCTGTGACCTTCCTGGACTGCAAACCGCCAATACCCGGGGACCTCCAACCATATGGCAGTGCATCATCTTTGCATGAACACATTTTCCCAGAGGTTTGGTGAGCTGCATTTGGACATCCAGAGACAAGATTCCCCTTCCCCGAAGTCCCCTTACCAGAGAGTAGGACTGAAGAACCAAGGTGGATTGACCGAGCTGTAATCGTTCACCCTTGGAGTTTATGAAAAGGCACCAAAACTGCAGACCGACTTTGGGGCATGAAAAATCCTTTGCTGTGAGTCCTTTCTGCCAGCAGCTGCTGGAACATCCCTTTCAGGGTCCCTCTTTATGGCACCAGAAGCAAGCAACGGGAGACTGGGTCCACCGCTGCTGCACCATGAAAGAATCCAGCTGCATATTCTTTACAACTCCTCAGACACTGTGGGACTCATGGTAGTACATACCTTAAGTCGTTCTGTCGCTCTTTGCTGTTGAAGTGCTGTTTCCGGTATTTGGGTGTTCAGCAAGGCCTAGTGCTTGTGCGCCAATAGGGAGCCTTTCCCAAGGTCCCTGAAACCTTCTTGACCCCAGTGAAGACATTTACTAATCTGTAATGGAAGAATCCTCTGGAACATTGCCTTTTCTGCTGCCGTGCCTTACCTTCTTTTCCTCCAATCAGACTTTCAAGAACTCATACTTAGATAGGGAGGAACTGCTATATCCTTAAGGCCTCTGAAAAGTATTACACATCTTTTAAAGTAATTAACTGCTATTGTTGGTGTTAAATAACCCTTTGATTCTGACAACAGAACTTTTTCTGAGTTGCTATAATAAGTGATTTTACTTACAATTGAACTGTGTTCATGATCTGTATGATCACCTGAAGTATTGCTTATGTTTTCTATGGTGTAGATTAGTGAAAATAGTAGGTATATACCTGAATATAACTTTACTGTAGTGTGCTTAGTGATGCACGCAGATGATGGTATGTGTGTGTAGTAGTGGACTGGATGTGTTTGAGTGTGTTCTGGAATGGAATGGATTGCAAGTGAGGGAGACAGTTGGAGTGTATGGATGTGACATTACTCCACCAGCTGCACCGCAAATAGGCTTGATACAGAAGTCTTAATACAGACCTGTAAACCGCTCCTGGCGTCTCTGTGCCCATACTTCATTTACCTTGTGCATATACAATAAATATCCTTAGATAAGCCTGGCTGCTTTGCCATTCTACCAACCCTTTGAGTAGTACAGACGTATACTGTGTTGGTGCCTGTATACCAAGGGATAGTTTTATGAAGTCTCACCACAGGTGGACTTTCGGAACACTCCCCTAACAATGGTCCTGAGGAATTATACTTTTGAAGAGCACTATATTAGCTCTCAAAACTGTGAGGATTATTCCAACTCAGGGGATACTGTCCCCAGAAAGCTACTGTTCCCAACTGTCCCCAAAAGGTGGTATTTTTTTTTTTTACCACAGAAGGGTCTAATGAGATATACAACATTATTTAAATTGGATCTATTCGGCCCAATTTCACACACAATTGTTCACCTGATTATTGACCTTATTTATTGTATTATGCTGAAGATACTCATATGCAGCCCATATATTCGCCTATGGGAACTTTTAGGTGTTCTCTGCTAGTGGAAATCTAGTTCAAGCACTAGGTAGTGCTAGTGCATTTTCATCTTGCTCTAAATACATAAGAAAAAAGAGGTCTCGTACTGCCCCACCACGTATTAGGCTAGCAGTTTCAAGAAATGTGTCATGAGGGCTCCATCAAAACAATATCACCTAATTTGGTAGCATTTATTATTGTTTTGACTTGCCAATGGCTACCCCCTTTTCGATATCATCAAATGCAACTAATGGTAACATCGCAGTAACTTTTTCATAGCAAATGTTGGACCTGTTGCCTCAGTACATTTTAAATCTAGAAGAAAACTAAAGTATTTTCACTAACTTTAGGCGGCTCATTACAAGTATGGCGGTGCGGGCAGAAATTGGCGGTAACAAAATGACTGCCACATTTCCCGCTCCATCATATTACACGTATGGCCCTGGAGTTGGGGATTTATCTCCAGCATCATGCTGGAAGTAAATCCTCGCACATTCAGCAGAAAATCAGCAAAATCAGCAGAATTACCACTGTGGTAATACCACTGGCAGTAATTCTGCCAACAATTCCCCATATAGTCCAATCAACTCTCAAAAAATGGGTATTACGTCTGCCACTGCTACTTGTAATCTGCCAGTAATTTCTTCGGAACAAGGGGAGGTAATGGTTATTCAATTGGGTGGTTTTCCGGCCGATTTTTTGCCGGAACACCTCCCAACTCGTAATGAGCCCCAAAGAGTTGAAAACGGGCAAGGAACAAATTAAAACCTGAAGAATGCAAAGTTGTTTGTTCAAGTCTAATGACACACAGTGAAAACTCACAGCTCACACACCCCGCCCCAATGCGTGCCTAGAAGAGATGTGATGAGCCACCAGAAGTAGCTGGCGATTTACTGATCAATTTTCACAATTTCACCTCAAATTAAACTCTCTGAAATTGATCAAAACGATGGCCTGCCACATCAAAGAATACTTTCTCTTAGGCCTTTTACACTTCTTCTGCCAGGACTCAGACCAGGACACAATAACAATTACACTGCCATCAGCATCAGGAGTGCGCTTGTTATTGATTCCAGCAGGTGATAGTTAATGGACAGCCCGCAGAAAGAAGGGAGAGTGTTTCTCTGCGTATAAACACCTGGCATCCCTCTTAAGCCCAGGTCAATTACACAAGCAGGAAAAGCCTAAGCCCTACAGCAGGATAATATGATGAGCATATTCATTTGAGAGTCTGTTAGTCTTTTCTATCATCCAGGGAAGATTGAAAGCTGTGCAATTTTGGACCATATAATGAATATATCAGCATACAAGGGAAAGAGGTACAGGGCAGCAAGCACATCGAAGCGAAGGATAGGAAGACAACATATAATTGAGGAAGTCAAGGTTGCAACAGGTTTTGTATTTATTGCGTTACTGAGTCTAGAATTATTGGAGCCTAACAAGATTAATGGTCTCAATGCTTTGCAGGTGAGCTAAAGAGCAAAGTAGTTTGGATCTTTCTCAAATTCAATTTGCATTTGGTAATGGACCTTCGCCTGCTGCCAGATCGCTAATTAATGATAGGAAAAAGGATAAACATGGAATAGGCAGACAGTAAATAAGTGTCAATTCGGATAATGAGAAGACGGGCATATTTTAAAGGGTTTGCTGAATTTGGTCCAATGGGAAGTATAGTGAGCATCCGGCAGGCATGGATCCAATTGGCTCTGGTGATGTGAGATGTATGCATCTGCCGAGAACTGGGACAGGTCATCTCGCAAAGCTTTCCTGAAGCTTACTGAGGGGCTACAGATTTCACAGGAGTGGCCGGCTGTTGGCACTGATTCACCAAGGCATTGTGAGCCAGAATGCAGGGGCATGTTTCCCCTCAAACCTAGGTGCCTACTGTTCTCGTTTGACATGGATACACACCAGGCGATTGCTGTGAGCACAGGTGACAAGTAGATAGCCTCACTTAAATGGCAGGTGCAGGCCCAAGCCTCGGTATGCATTGGATCACTGGCTCCACCTGATAGAGGGGCTGGAGTCAGCCCCCTTCATAAGTAGGGTCGGACAGGCAGTTGCAGGGTGGGTTTCAAAGGGAAGATCACAGCAACTGTAGATTGTACGTTTGCAACTCGTTGTGGAAGGTGGGGATATATGTGGAATGTACCTGTACAGTATTTTGGACAGGGGAATGCTGGCAGGAAACCGAAACACACTGCTGACAGCACTGCAAAGTCCACAGTGGATGGTTTCCAACAGGGGAGGCCGGGTGAAAAGGAAAGAGTGCAAGGGTTAGCGCTGCTCAAACTGCATCTCTCTGTTAAACAGGGATACAGTACTCCCTGGCCCCACAGCCTCCCACTGGCGTTGAGCAGATGCAATGAATCACAGCTGTGGAACTGCATGCATACTTCTGAACGCCAGGTACACACATCAAGGGAGAACCTTTTGGGAGCATTGACCCCTCTATAGTTAAATGTTGATGAACTCACTGCACAGGTTGATGGGTCATTCTCTTGATAGCACACTCCGCTTGATCTAGCAGCTGCAGTATCATCTACCAAAATACGTGGCCTTCAGACACTAGCTCTGTGGACCACTTAATTTCAGGAACAAACCACTGATGAACTTGTGATTTGAACCATCTTGCAAACCAATAGTCATTGGCCCTCATTATGAGATTGTCGGTAAACCCGCTGAGGTCAAGGGTGGTGTTAGCAGTTTCAGAGAAGTGAAAAGTAAGGAAGCAATAGAATTTGCTGATCTGTTCAGATCTGTCAGTGAGAAGCAGTTTGCAAGCTGTTGGTGTGGAGCCATGGAGTGTGGGGAGGTGCAGTTAGAGGAGAGGGAAATATCGCTGAGGCATTATCAGCTGAGAAGTTGGTCACCTAAGTTTTGGGGTTAAGTATGAAGATGCAAATGTCCATCCAGTGGGTTATGGTGGTCAGGCACTCAGTCATGTAGAATTTATGTTTATTGGGAAAGGAGAGGATGGAGGGGATGTGTGTGTGTGTGTGTCATTGGCAAAGAAATGATACAGGAATGCAAAGGGGAAAATGAGCTTAACACACAATTAGATGTGGAAAGTTAATAACCGAGGACACAGGACAAACTCTTGATGGGTGCCAACTAGTAGCATATTGCTTCGGATGCAGCAGCATTTTAGTAAATCGAAACGAAGCTACCAACTAAGTAGGAGACACTCCAGGCCAGGCAATGTCCGGGATGATGAGGTCAGAAAGAGTTAGCTGGATAGATGAGCAATCTGTAATTTTAAAGGCTGCATATGGATGGATCAAGGAGGATGATATACCTGTGAGTGTGGTGCAGTGCTGGGGGGAAATATAGAGACATGGCTCAGCAATGTTTCAATAGTATGATTACTAGAGAGGCCAGTGTGTGTTTTCATGCAATCAGTAATGTAGTTGAACAACCCATAATATACATACAGGACATCCTGTCCTCTATCTCCTCTTCCTGAACCCTTCAAGAACCCGTCTGCCGATCCAACCTGCCTGGCAAACTATGACCCAATTTCCTTCACCCCTTTCCTGGGAAAACTTCTGGAAAAGCTGGCCAACTCCCAGCTTACTCTCCTCACTGAATCTTTTGGTTGCCTCCATGACCATCAGTCTGCCTTCAGACCTTCCCGAGGCATGGAAACTGCTCTTTTGAACACCCTTGTAGATCTGCTCTCTAACCCTGATTCCAGCATTCATTCCATCCTCATCCTCCTTGACCTTTCCTCTACTTTCGAAATTGTCAACCACGCCATCCTGATCAATAGACTCTGTGGGAACCTGGGCATCACAGATCAGGCCCTGGAGTGGCTGACCTCCTTCCTTTTGGGTCACGCCTCCCAGGTCCAACTTGGTCTACGCCACCTCTCTCTCTACCTGTGGCGTTCCCCAGGCCTCCATCCTCTCACCCTGGTGTTTTAACCTCTAATTGGGCCCCTTCTCCTCTAAGTTTAAGTGTTATGCAGATGACACTCAGCTTTCCTTCAGGCTCCCCTCAGCCGCCTCTCATCTCTCACTCATTTCTGACTGTCTATCCGTGATTCAGAATTGGTGCGCCTCCAACAATATCTGCCTTAATGCCAGTAAAATGTAGCTCCTTCTCATTGGAACCCCTGCTCCTGCTTTCCCTCTCTGACTCTGGCTTCCCACTTGGGCCCTCTTCTTTCGCCTTCCTGCGAGGCAAAAAACCTTGGTGTCATCTTCAACTCTAATCTCTCTTTCTCTCCTCATATCTCGAACATCGCCAGGAAATCCCACTACCAGCTGCACCTCCTCAAAGGGACTCTTCCCTTTCTCACTTTCCCCCAGGAGCTCACTGTCTCCGGAGCCCTGGTTCCCTCTAGGCTGGACTACTGCAACAGCCTCTTTCTCAATCTGCCTTCCTCTACTCTCTCTGCCCCCGGAAACTAATCCAGAAAAGGACATTGAGACTTATCTATGGCCACAAGGCCAGGGACTGTATATCTCCAGCCCTGAAATCTCTTCACTGGCTCCCGGTTGCTGCAAGGATCACGTTCAAGACAGTTTGCATTGTCCACAAGGCTTTCTGGGGCCGGGGCCCGCACTCCATCCAATGCTCTATTACAAAATACCTTCCTTTTCAAGCCTTTCCATCAGCTACCAACTCTCTAAGGATTAGACGCGTCTCCAGGCAGAGAGTGGGGGGTAGATCTCTCTCCTCTGCAGGTGCCTCCCTCAGGAATTGCCTACCTGGCTCTCTGAAACTTGAGCCGGATCACCTGAATTTCCGGAAGTAGCTCAAAACCTTCCTCTTCTCCTCTGTTTTCTCTCTCTTCCTCTCTTCCTCCCCTTATGACCTACCTGAGCTATCTGTCTGCTCTACCGACTGGTTGCTTGGATACCCTCAGAGTCTCACTGGGTACCCAGCTCTTTCTTGATCAGTCACCCTTCCACTGCCCCCAGGCAAACCACACACTTAGGGCTGCAACTGTAACCCTGCAGTCCTGTGTTCTCCTTGCACTACCCAGAGCAGCACTTCCCTGGCTGCACTTAGAGCATTGCTGCCCTGTTTTCCCCTCGCCTCCTCCTTGCACTTCCCCCTTCTTTTCCCCTTGCTCTTCTCCTTCTTGTACTTGCACAATCTGAATGACACAAGGCTTAGCAAGATCGTTTGTCTTGTCCCTCCTATGTCTTCCCTCCCTTCCCCTGTCTCACCTAGAAACACTTGTGGACAGGTGTGCTACAAATTACTTATTATATCATATCATTCTAGAATAGTGAGGTAGGACGGAGACAGGCCCATAGATTTCAGTGTTGTTGGGTAAGCCATATTTCTTTCAAGAGTGGTGAAATGGTGGCACATTTAGTTTAGGCTGGATATGTCAATGAGGACAGATAGAGGGTGAAGATAGGATGAGGTAAATGTCATTTGAGGGTGTCGGGGGTCAGCAGGAACACTGGAAGGGTTTTTAAGCTGTATAGTTGGCATCTGTTTGGCTAAGGTGGTAGGGGAGAATGAAGGGGGAGATCAGACAGTGATGAAGGGACAGGGGTGGGAGGGATAAATGGTCAATAAGGATGACACAAACTGATTTTTGTACAGACAAAACACCAAACTCATCTGCAGCGATAGAGAGGAAAGAATGCATAATGATCAAATGGGTTCAACAATGGACTGGGAGGTCCAGCATACCTTAAGGGTGAAGAGCAGAGAAATAGTATGATGTTTCTGTAGAAAGAAGCGACAGCAGAGTCAAGGGCAGTGACTGGAGCTATGCCTTGTAGGAGGGAAGGTGATCAGGGGAACCATGTTTTAGACCAGGGGTAAAAATCGAGGGGACTGTTAGATCTCAGCTGTTGCATAGATGGAGAAAACCACATTTGTGGAAGTGGACAAGAGCATCCGATCTGCAATGCATTTGTAGTACCCTGCTGCACAATTCCTGATTCACAATTCTCCTCACTTTCTATCTGGGTTTGCATTGACTCATCTTGCAGGCATTATACCAGTGTGGGTTCACACACATAGGGCAGCCAACTGAGTTATGGAGACGGTAAAGTGATAGAAAGATCATTTGCAAGCTCAGTGCATTCAGTATCATCATGACATTGACATTGCATGATTTAATGTAGGATTTACAGAGGTACGGGTAGCTAAATATACTGGGGCAGAATGTGTGATCACTTGGCTGAGAAAATGTATCTTTAGGCTTTGAACATTAGTCTCTTATCCAGATTTATCGTTTATCTTTCTTTGTACTTTTTAGACAATACAACATCATAAGATTATCCAGTAGAAAGAGGCAATTGAGTAAGACTCACATCTTTACGAACAATCAATATTACCAAACTCTGTCATTGCAAACTCCAGGATGATGATACTCGTGGGTTGAACACCATACAGTGAGCAGTCATCTGATATCTTATTGTTTTACTGTGTTACTCTTTTCAATATATTGCTACATTATCTTAGATTTTAAAATCATTCTGAGCCATTCATCAACTCTAGAAGGAATAGCTACCACCCAGGGATGACTCATCCATAATGGGTGACTTGACCAACCCACCTGTCACACTGCCATTCTGGGCGAGCCATCCCGAGGCAGGCCATTAAAACACCGAACGCTCCAACAGCTGCTTAGTGTAGCTGAGGGATCACTCCTGGACTGAGTTTCCCCAGCGTGCATGTTTGCTTGACCATGCAAGGCAGAGTGTGTTGCTTCCCCGGCGTTGCATAGCCCATGGGGGATGTAGGTTGAGGAACTACATGTGTGAATGTGTTTGAATTTGTAAATGTATTAAGTACTCAAAACTGAGGGCATGAGAGCACAAGTGAGCAGAATAGTGAGACTGCTTGCAAAAATCACAGAGAGACCAAGTTTACAGTAGATGGGTGTGTAGATCTGCCAGTAGAGTGATTCGATCATCTATTTCTCAGAAATATAGGTGACCTTCAACGTAGGCATTTGTGCACCGACGTAGCCACTTTAAAAACAATCCTGGTGGATAACAGCGTCCAATGAAGGTGCTTCAGAGATGGAGTGATGTGCTCATTATACAATACATTCATAAACGTTCTGTCGTTATTATTTAAGAGAACCAGGAGCTTATGATAAAAGTCATTTAGTTAAACCCACATATATATGAGATGCAATAGTAAAGCTTGGAGACAGTTATTGCAAGTAATACAAAATGGATGACCGGCACATAGGAATGGGTGGATTTGTTTAAATTGTCTCTCATAGTATGATTTATTGCTCAAAGTCTTGCTGATTTCCAAAGAATAATCTAATAGATGGTGATGAGAGACCACTAGAGATTTGGCGTTGTCTGTGTAATTGTAGATGAACTAGAGGTACCACAATCAACTTAGTTTCCGAGGTGTTGCAAGGCACTACTCTGCATCCAATACTGGACTTGGGAGAGAGTCTCATACATCCTAATGCTATCAGACAAGGGAGAAACAGAAAGGGTTACAAATAATGGATTGCTGTATTCCTAACACTGAAACTCATTTTTCATTTTCGAGAGTAAGTCATGGAAGGTGTCACATAGATATTAATGATCAATGGAGACAAAGCAGACCCTTGAGGTATGCCAAATGTGGATGCAGCAACATTGGTGACAACTCCATCCAGGGAAAGGCCAGATTTCCGACCCGTTATAAAAGAGGTAAACTAGAGGAGTGCAGAGTCAGACACTATAGTATTGGAAGAAAACCTCTGGTGAAGCGGTGCAGCATGTCAAGTGCAACTGACATGTTGGATCATGATTACAATCGATTAATGATTTCTTATGCAGGTTTCAGTGAGAATCATCTCTGATATCCAAGAGGGCAGACTCAGTGCCATGAAATGGATGGAAACCAGATTGATGAGGGCCGAGTAGGTGGTGTGCCCCTGCACCTCTGCAGACATTCAGACTGACTGGGGCATTGCAGACAGAGGACTCCAACTCCTCTAACATTTCAAGTAAGTAGGATGCGCTCTGTGATTCCTGGTTTCTGTTCTTGGGTGCAGAGAGGAACAGAATCCAGGCCAGGTCTGAAGGAAGAACAGATTAATGATTGTATGTGTATGTTGTTATGTGAGAATGTATGCGTGTGTGAATAAGCCAGTGTATGATGTATGTGTGTCTAGGTGCATGTGTGAATGAGTGTGTGTATGGTGCATGAGTGCATGTGTGAATGAGTGAGTAAATGATCAAGTGAATGTGTGCGCTTGCATTTGTGCCGGGTGTGGAATGCTGTTTTTGGTGGGAGTGTTGGATTGGGATGCGAGATATTGATATTAATGGCATGGCATTTTATCCTGGGCAGCTCTGCTAAAGCAAGCATGATAATTGTTACTACGTAACCAGACTGATGAAACCATTCTATCTATAACATCTTACTAGGTCATGGCACTATTTTTTCTGGGCATCTCTAATAAAGAAACCATGATAAATGTTATTATGTGGCTAGACTGGAATGTTGGTTCAGCCAGTCTAGCTATAATATCGTACTTGGTCATGGTATTTTCTAATGGACATCCCTGACAAAGCAAGCATGATACGTGTTACTATGTTGCTAGTCTGGTATTTGTTGGTGCACTTGGTATAGCTGTAATATCTTAGTGTGGCCTGGAATTATCTGGTTTCCATCTCTGATAAAGCCAGCCTGATCAGTGTTATTATGTGGCTAAACTGGAATATTAAGTGTAGCAATAACTTCTTATCTGAAAGCATGGAATTATTTCATTGTGGCGTCTATGATAAAGCAAACATGGTAAGTGTTATTATGTGGCTAGATGGTCATATTTTGGTGCGACTAGTATAGCTATTGTTTCTTACTGTGGCATTTTTTTTTTCATTGGTCATCTACGATAAAAGCAAGTTTGATACGTGTTAATTGATGACATTTATACAGGCAAATATATCTTACTAACAATACCTTATAATTTACTGTGCTGCAGCGTTTTTACTAGGTATCAATGATAAAGCTACCATAATTAGTGTTTTTACGTGGCTCTAGCGACATATTTTTGTTCAGCCAGCATTTTGGGACAGAAAAAAATTGTTTTTAGTACCCCAGTCAAGCAAATTTTGCGGGTCGGGATACTAATAGCAATAGAACCCGAGCGGCGGGGGCATTACCGACTCTAGTAATGCCCCGGGGCATTACCTGAGTCGGTAATGCCCCCGCCGCTCGGGTTCTATTGCTTAAATAAATAAGTAAATAGATAAATAAATGTATTGACAATGTAGGGAGCTGCCGGGATGGCAGTCTCAAGAGTAAATAAACGAAATGAGGAGAAAAAAAGAGAACGTTGTTGAAGATAGAACAAAGGAAATGCAGGGATGAGATTGCAAATCTGCCGGGAATGGATTTTGTCAATAATACAATAAACAATGATGAGGACCACACCTGAGCGACCACAAAATTAAGGAAGGAGGTGGGAATTAGCTTATTTGGAAAAGACCATGAAAATGTGCTGGCTGGACTTCAACACTTTGAGGGATCAACATGAAAGGAATCAGAATTCTGTGGAATATAAACCATTGGTATTAATGTCACAGTAAATATATTCTGAAAAGTAAAACTCATTAAACATTAAACCTTAAGTGCCATGCATGGACTCATTTTAGGTTTTAATAAAGTGTGATAGCATCACCACTACCTACCCTGCTTAATGACAGAACAGACACATTGAAGAATGAAATGGCAAATGTCTGCAATGGAAATTTAAATGGAATCAATTGTAAAGGAGAGCAGAGCTTAACAACCTGATAATTGTGGTGTATACGATCAGCATCAGCACTGTTTATACAAGGATGAGCACTGTGTCAATTTAGAGAGTTCGCATTTTGACATTGTTATTGGAAAGCTCAAGGAGAGCCCTCGGGCACAGCAACTGGGAAATGTAGCATGAGGCATTAGAAGGCGCTCTGCTGATCCTTGCAGTTTAATTCATATGAGCCAGAGCCATTCCTCTCAACCTAAAGGGTTAGTAATGGCAACTGGAGGGGCAAGGTGGAGCAGCCAAGGAAACTGGCTGGTTAAATGTGATTGCTCATTTATGTAAACTGAACAGGAGAACATGCAACACGAGATCGTTTCACATGAACACAAATACTGTTATTGTGTTAACTATCAAACCTTACAAGGCATTATGTTTTGTGAAACACGTGTTTGCTAGAAAAATCTTCTATATATACATTTATATTCGTTTTTAATTGTTTTTTCCTGGGTGACTTTGAATATACACACATTTAATGTGCTACAGCAGTGCCCTTTGGCCATGTTTACTGGACTAGCCCAGGCCTTGCACATTCCAAAAAAAATACCACTAGACATTCAGGTTGAGTTCCTTAGTTGTCATCTCAGAGAAATGCACTCTTCCCTTTTTATTGGTGACAACAAATGTGCAAGTGCTTTCTGTAAAATGGTGCAGGTCACCATAAGCATACCTAATGTTTAGTACGATGCTGCCACCCAGAGGCCAGCTACACACAGTGAAACTATTATTTATTTGAGGGGCGGCCTGCATGGGGAAGAGCAGGAGTGGTTGCTGGGGCTGAGGGGCGGCCTGCATGGGGAAGAGCAGAGTGGTTGCTGGGGCTGAGGGGCGGCCTGCATGGGGAAGAGCAGGAGTGGTTGCTGGGGCTGAGGGGCGGCCTGCATGGGGAAGAGCAGGAGTGGTTGCTGGGGCTGAGGGGCGGCCTGCATGGGGAAGAGCAGGAGTGGTTGCTGGGGCTGAGGGGCGGCCTGCATGGGGAAGAGCAGGAGTGGTTGCTGGGGCTGAGGGGCGGCCTGCATGGAGAAGAGCAGGAGTGGTTGAGGCATAGGGGTGAATCGCAGTGGGGTTTGGGAAACTTGTCATGGTGACATCGGGAGGTGAAACCCCCAATGGTGTGGTGTCCAATGGCCAGGATATTGGTCTACAACTTGTCAAGTCACTCAAGATACACTCGTTTTACATGAATCTCCCTGGACAGGAGTGGACTGTCCCTGCCTGAGAGTGTATTGTAGTAATCATTTATGTAGCACCTTTTCCCATGTGTATGCCCTCTAAGCGCTTGGAAATTCATCTTCTACACCACCCTGTTGATAATCCCCAAGAGAATGAGCAGAAGTGTAATTTTGCTGTAAAATGCTTGGAGACACCATACCTCCCAGAACTACTGTCATGGCACTTGGATACATTATGATTTAGGGACAGTTCTGAGACAGCCAACCTCCCCATCATCTCACTGTGTGGCACAATGTCCTCAATGCATCCTATGGATACATTGGGGAAAGAAAAGAGAGAATGTGTAAGAGAGATAGAAGAAGGATTACACATTATAGATACAAGGGGACCATAGATCCCATCCCCATTCATCCTTGTATAAGGGTTTGCGTCTCGACGGTGTGTGATGCAGATTTCAATTATGTCATGAGATATTCCACAACTTTCCATTAAGTATAGTGATGCCTTTTTCTCCTACTGCAAGTCCTGCTATTTTTGACACTTTTATAATGTTTACAGCTTTATTATGTGACTGACAAATAACTCTCACCCTCGTGCCCCAGAAGCACATGCGCCTTAAGTAGTGTCTGTGTCTCAGGTGTGGAGAACCTTTCTTGTGGTTTTGAGCCTTTCACATGTGATACTTCAGAAGGCTACCTTCCAGGTTGCAATGGCTATAACTTTGTTTGGTATCCCGGAACCACAATTTCCCTACAGGGAGAGGTATGATCGAGATTTGATGAGCAGGTGGCTTCTTAGAAGAATAACTAAAATACTCTGTAGGGTGACTATGATATACTTCATGCTGATGAAGAGATTTTTCACCCGACTGTGCGCCACTGCGAGGTGGTGCCAATGTTTTGGATTCTGTCTTTCTCTTAAGCGGTCTGTTGACATGGTGAGGCCTGTCTTGAGCAAACAGTGCATTTGTGTTTTCAACTGATTTAAGCTTGGTTGCGTGTTGAGTGCTGCCTCATGTGTGTTGCACTTGATTGCATAAGGTATATCTTCCCTCAGCTGTTCCTTCATTTAAATGGCTACTTTATAGGTACCTCATGTGCCTCTCTACTGCTGCCTCATAGATAGTGTTCATCTGCTGCTACAGGGTTTTCCTTGACTGTTTCTTCATATATGTTGCTCCTTGATCCATTGCCATTGTATGCAGAGTGATCATGAGTGATTGTTCATTCATATATGTTGCTCCTTGTTTCTTGTTTCTTTACACCCCATCAAGTTGCTCACCATTCTAAATTCCACATTACAATTCATACATTGACTATCCACTCACACTCCAGGTGAGCAGTTGCCCGTACACAATCCCCTGCACACTAACACCATTCAAACTCTGTAACTCTCCCACCTGCTTGTCACACAGACCCCGTCAGCAATCCTTCACCCATTATCGCAGACAAGGCAGACACCGACAGCAGAGGAGCAAGCAGGATGCCTATTTTGAGGCTGCCTTTTGATAAACATACTCCAAGTGCCTTCACCACAATGTACATTCGAATATACCATGGCACAATGATATGTTTGGAAACAGCTTTCTCTATATCGAAGAATGATTGAGCCCCCTAAAAACTCTCTTTACGAGAATCTATAGTTAGCTATGCATGCTGGTAATGTTCCCACTATAATAGATTTCAGAGAAAGGATCAGCTCAATACAGGTTTGCAATGGGCTCTCTCACGAAGATCTGCTACAAAGACCAGGGCAGATTAAAACAATTTAGTTTAGGACCGACTGGGCTGAGACAGTTGATTGCATTTCCTCTTACACGACCTACGAGAAATATTCTAAGTTTTTCCATCCGAGAGAATGTTTGCCGCTGTATCTTCAGAGTTTTCCTTGTTCAATCATACGTATGACCGACATGCGATTCAGGCTCAACCAATTGTCTGTCTATGAGAGGATCAGGCATTGGAGGGAGCGTACTATCCTGGAGGGTACTTATGTATCTGACTGCAAATGTAGGTTCTACAAAGCACTTAACTCCTCAGAAACTTTGAGACATTTGGTGGTTATGTGCCCTTATTTTGAGGAAGAACGTGTTAAATGTTTTAAGGAGAAGATCGCTGACACTTCAGAAGTGTCTAGGACTTGTTTTGGTGTTGGTGCATGTGGGGTAATCGAATTTCCTTGGTTTTAGCTCTGAACTCTTTTTTAACCTTTCTTAACTCCGAATTGGATAAGAGAAATTTGGAACCATGTAATGTTGGTTTAATGAGATTAGATTCTGTGGAATAGATTTGTATCTTTTTTTTATGACAATGAACTGTATTTTTGTGATTCAATGTTGGATTTATGTCGTTCATGATGGATTCTTTTAGTGTTCTGTTAATGTTATTTATGTTGTGTAAGGTTTCTTGTAAACTATATATGCAACAGTAAAAGAATAAAAAGTATATGTATATATATATAATATAAAATAATATATATATATACACCATGGCACAAAGAATAGGATCTTCTGACACTACAGGTTGCACATTTTTACTCACTCCTGTAGAGTAACCCCTCAACACACACCATAAACGATACAACCCACTTAAGGAAAAGGCCCAGCACACCTCTTGTAAGAAGAACAACGTTTAATGTCATAAATTGGCAAAAACTGCACAATAGCTTTGAAGAATACACAGCGTCTTGAGTGACAAAAATCACTTAGGTTACAGATCCCTGTGGCTGGTTGGTGTGACCCTAAACACATGATGCCTGCTCCATACGGGATAATAATAATAATCATAATTTAGCATTTATATAGCGCTACGAACCCTCAGGTATCTGAGCACTGCTTTTTATTACGCACAGAGTTTGTGGTGCTCATTTATCGACCTCGGAAGGATGAAAGGCTGAGTTTGGCCCTGCCGAGATTCAAACATGTCAGCAGGCTCTGGACAGATGTCAAAGCAAGCGCTCTAGTCGCTGTCCTATCGGATGCCAGGTGATGGGTCTCAGCGTCACCTGTCCATGTTCTTCCACATGGGGATCTTCTTTCATCAGTGAAATATAAAGAATGAATTGGAAATTGAGTTGCACACAAACAACGCATTATTTCACAGTTCTACAGTGCACCTGGTACCAAGGACATGAGTGAGGTGGATACTTTAAAGGTCACGATAACTCCTTAGAACTACATGAACCCCTGCTCCTTTCTCTGACACGCTGGTGCATTCCCAACTTTCCCTCTCGAGGCAAACATTTGTTACCTTCTCCCCTGGACCTTGCAGCACAAATCACATGGAGTGATGGTGGGAGCAGCCAGTCCCTGTTCTCTGATCTTCCTGATTGATTGGTCACTTTACAGTTCTATGGTCAAGGTTATTAGGCTGGTCAGTGTACTCAAATGTTTATGTCTAGACCTTTGGGGTCTCAAGTCACTACTACTTAAGGAATTGGACAGGTGAGGGTCTAAAGTCCTCAACCCTCATCTTGTGGGATTGCTCTTTGAAGATGAATTCGGGCCTCTCGTGGTCTTACTGGACACATTCCTTCTGGGTTGCATGGTTGCATGCACTACTGATAAGATACAACAAAGGATTGTGTGCGTTTGCTCAGGGAATTAACCTTCTGCGGAGCTGCCAGAGCTGCAAGTGAAGAACGCACGCACACAGTCTAACCCTCTGGATTACCTATAAGCATGCTTGCATAGCCATGGCACTAGGCCTCAATTTCCAAATCATGTCTACCGTCTAAAATGGGGTTTCCCTACACAGCTGATTCTAAGGTTACAATTCACTACGTTTCTATTACAATCAAGCTTTTATGAGAGGGCCCCCCACTCCCTTTGATCTCCTAACTCTCCTGCAACGTTTCCTTCCCAATCGCCCTCTCCTAAATAGCTGCAGGGCTGGGGTTTTCGCCCCTTCTTCCCAACTCTCTCTCCTCTCACTTACTTTTTATTTCCCACCCATTCTTAGAGGAACTAGCTCCAAGTAACCACACAAATGGCAAATACTGTGATAGAAAAGTGCAAGACAATAAATAAAACTTGAGAAAATGATGGTAGGGGAAGACTTTGACATGGAAGCAAGCATTAGAAAATGGAGCGCAGTCCGAGAAACTGTACAATTACTAGGGACATTTCTAGTCTGCACAATGGAAATGTAGCAAGGTTAAATGTCTTGATACAGCAGGTCTTTCATGGATCTGTAATGCTAAATCCCATGTGCTAGTTTCATGAGGAACCTTGCCTTGGAAATGAATACCTCAAAATCGGGAGTGATCGCAGTTGTAGGGGAATTTGATTACTTGGGTATTTATTTTAACAAAACATTATCTGATGTGAGCCATCGTAGGAAATAAACTCTAAAAAATGCAACAGGCTATTGAAGGCTTTTGAAGGCGTTTTCCGATTCTCAAAAATGTGTAGATTGCAACCCTTGAACATGATGCTAGAAGTGTATAAAAAACAAACGTTGTCTGGTATGAACTACTTTGCATCACTTTGGGGGTTAAGGAATCTAACCTCATTACAGATCACTCAAATTGTGTTTCTCCCAGGATATGCATCCCATTTTCACAGTGCATCAAGGATTAGGGCTACACATTATAGAGGACAATTAACTCTGCAGCTGCCCTGCACTGGCTGAGAATTTGGAGTGTCCCTAAAGCAAACATAACCCATTCTATAATCACCTCACTTGTAAGTAACAGCCACACCATGCAAGGGCCATAACATGGCTCAAGCATGTCAATATAGTGTTTACAACTATCAATGCACAGCAGCACTTTAGGCCTACCCATCTTTTAACAACATCAAATGTAGGCCATATCGGAAACCCATTACGGCTCAATGTACAGGTTACGTGTGAATCAATCGAACTAGCGAATAAATCCAACTGTAAACATGCAGTTATTTCCACCAACACAATACAGCAGTATTTAACATGGTCTATTTAGACTCATGAGCTCCTTCTGCTAACCCGAGCTCGATTCAACTTCAACTGTACATCAATTAAAGCAGTTGCAGCTATGTGGTGGTAATGGCAATAATTCATGCGTAAGGAGTGTTCTGTATAAGCCCCTGAATCAACCATTACATACATATATGTTGGATCCAGGTTTTGTTGGGTTTTTATGTTGACAACAAAGTGTGTGTTTTGTGTCTGCAAAGGTGACCATTGTAGAGTGGTGTCACAGTAAATATGCTGAATTGTCTAAAATGTTGTCTGTGTAAGATGCACATAGTACTTATTGTTAATTTGTTACTACGTGAATAAAGACATATATTTTTTGCAAATAACAAACTATGAGTGTGTAGAGGGTGAATTGAGAATTTCAGTATGTATGACATGATGGTGTTGGTCATGTTTTGTTTAGATGTACCACAACATGACACAATATAGTGCCTCAGTGTCCTGCCGTCTTACTGAGGTTAAGGCAACCAGGAAGACCATTACCATACATAAGAATTTGATAAAGGCCAGATTTACCGGTTTCAAAGGGGGGCACTGCATAGCTCTGAGCACAATGAGAATATCCTAGGAGGGGTGAGGGATTTTACCCCTGGACATGGATGTCTAAACCACTGAGAGCCCTAGCTATAAGGATCTCAGCTGTTTGAACCACACACTACAGTCCCTAGTAGCAGCCAATTAAGCTCTAAGGGAAGAGTGGGACATGCCTAATTGGAATACCTTCTGTAGAAACGTAGCACATGCAGAGGTATGTAGAGGAATAACGAGGTACGCATATGAATGACAAGGTTTCTGATCTATGAAAGTGTTGTCCAAACAGGTGCTCTCCTGCTCCTCCAGAACCATCAAGGACCACACCGACACCACCGCTCCAGCCTTCACCGATTTTTGCAATCATTCTTTTTCCCCTCTCTCTTCAAGAAATCCATTGTGCCCCCTCCTTAAAAAACCTTCTGCCGATCATACCTGTACAGCAAACTATCGCCCAATGGTTTGATCATCAGTCTGGCTTCAGAGCATCCAGGGTCAATGAAACTGCTCTCCTGAACACCCGTTAAGATCTGCTCACTAATCTTGAATCACCCCTTCTTCTGGCATCATCCTCCTTGATCTTTCCTCTACTTTTCACATGGTCAATCACACCATCCTTATCAATTGACTCCGAAAAAACCCGGGCATCACAGATCAGGCCCTGGAGTGGTTGTCCTGCTTCCTCCTGGACTGACCCTCCCAGGTCTAACGTGGGTCCTTTCTCTCCACCACTTCTCACTCTACATGTGGTATTCCCCAGAGCTCTAACCTCTCCCTGTGGCTTTTTAACCTCTACTTGGCCCCTTTGGCCTACCTTATCCCTACCTTCTCCTTTAACTTTCAGTGTTATGCAGATGACATCCAGCTCTCTTTCAGGCTCCGCTCAGCCTCTTCTACTCTCTCACTCATTTTCGACTGTCTATCCATGACTCAGGATTGGTATGCCTCCAATGATCTCTGCCTTAATGCCAGTAAGACTGAGATCCTTCTCATTGGGACCTCTGCTCCCGCTTTCTTTCTCTCACTCTTGCCGCCCTCCTTGGACCCTCTTCCTTTGCCTTCCTGGGAGGCAAAAAACCTTTGTGTCATCTTCAACTCCACTCTATCCTTCTCTACTCATATCATGGACCTTGCCAAGAAGGCCCACTACCAGCTGCACCTCTACAGAGATATTCTTCCTTTTCTCACTTTACCCCAGAAGCTCAATGTCTCCAGAGCCCAGGTTCTCATTAGGCTGGACTACTGCAACTCACTCTTTCTCAAACTGCCTTCCTCTACTCTCTGTCCCTCTGCAATTAATCGAGAACTGGACTGCGAGACTTGTCCTTGGCCTGAAGCCCAGGAACTGTATCTCTCCAGGCCTGAAATCTCTTCACTTGCGCCCGGTGGCTGCAACGATCAAGTTCAAAACTATCCGCATCATACACAAGGCTTTCAGGTGTGGGGGACCACACTGCATACAACTCTCTCTTTCAAAACACGTTCCTTTCCAAGCCCTTCACTCAGCCACCTCTATCTCTCTGAGGGCCATACGCTTCTCCAGGCAGCGATCGGGGGGTTGTTCTCTCTCCTCTGCAGGTACCTCCCTCTGGAATGGCCTTCCTTTTCACCTCTGATTTCTCTCTCTCTCTCTCTCTCTCTCCCTCTCCCTCTTTCCTTCTGACCTTCCGTCCACTGCGCTGGCTGGTGGCCTGGCTACCCTCAGAGTCTCACTGGGTACCAGGCACCCCCACAAACACTGCTTTCGTGAGCCTTCTTAGCAATGTCCTGAGTGTGAAGGTAGAAGGAGCGAGAGGAGAGGAAGATGACTCCAAGGTTTCTGGCTTCAGTTGAAGGTGAGGGGGGCCCATGGAGGAAGGCCAGAGTGAGGGGAAGAAGGAAGGAGCAGGTATCCCAATGGAAAGAATCTCAGTTTTACTGGCGTTCAGATAGAGATCATTGGAGGTGCACCATGACTGGATAGCAAATAGGCAGTCAGGGATGATGGAAAGTACAAGAGGGTCAGTAGGGAGTCTGAGGAAGAGCTGTGTTTCATCAGTGTAACACTGGAAGTTGGAGGAGAAAGAGGAGCTGAGAGTAAGGTAGATGTTAAAGAGCCAGGGGAGAGTTAAGAGCCCTGGGGGACACCACAGGTGGAGATGGAAGTAGGAGAGCAGACAGGGCGCAGGATGACTTGAGAAGAGCGGTTACTGAGGAAAGAGGACAGCCAATCCAGTGCCTGTTGTGGCCTACCATGCACTTACAGGCTGTAACTGTTGCACCTACCCACAGCTGTGCTACCCTGACTGCACTTATTCATAGCAATGCTGCCCTGATTGCACTTCCCTTTCCCTCTGCCTGGCACTTCCCCTTTCTCCCTCTTTGTGTTTGCAATTGCACAATCTGTATGACACAAGGCCTAGTGAGATAGTTCATTTTGAACTCCCTCTGTCCTTTTGTATCTAGAAATACTTGTGTACAGGTGCATTATAAATGAATCATCACATCATACTGCACGTGAGAAGGAAAAAGCCATTCCCGCAGCACCAGTTGAAGAATAAGCTCAAATGTCTTGAGTAGGATCTTAGTGCACTTATCATCCTAGAAATCAATATCCCTATGATATGTTCAAAAAATATCTGTCTGTGGAATTCCCAACTTTCAAATGTCAATGCCACCCAGCCAACACATTGGTCAGCTGGGAACACTCAGGATCCAGGATAAGCATGACCGGGCTGGGTAGGAAAAGGTAAGACCAGTTGCTATTTGGCTATAGGAGACACCAGGTTCTGCTGACCCACTTAGGGTTGACTAGAAGAACCAGAGCTTAGGTGTTCCAGATCTTGCAAAGGACCAATGCGATCAGAAGGATCGAAAGGAAGGCATGAAGTAAAGTGTCTGGCCAAATGATCATCAAATTGCACTTTACACAAGCTCCCCTGTCCACAAAACACAAAGGGAAGAGGGGGAGGACAGCACACTCTGTTGTGGCAAACATGATTGTTGATAGTACATCAAAAAGCCATATCATCTCCTGGAACATGACTGGTCAAACAAAAATGTCCTGGGACAAGACAAAGACTTATATGAGGTTATGAACGGTATGTTTTGTACCCTTCTGATATGGGCAGTACTCAGAGATAAAAAAAAAATTTTGACCAGGAATGCAGGGTGAAAGCAGAGAGACATCAATATAGGGATACTGACCTCCATATTTGGTTCCCCCTGATCATTCACCTCTGCCTGCACAGTGGTGTTATCCATTCTCACTTTAACTGATTGGTTTGTGATCTAGAGGGTAGAGAACATTAGGTTCTCCGACAGCTCTCCCCTAATCCAAGTCATGCTCCTCCCAGAACAGCAGTTCTGTGTCATTCTATCCAGGAACAAACCTGTCTATCTTGTGCCACTTGATTCCAAGATGATGGCCATTGGAGGAGGTGCGATGAGCAGGAATGAAATCAGGACATTTATTGGGATCTGCCAACATTGCCGGACGAATTTGATTGACAATACCATTGAGTTTAGAGCTTTACAGCACTAGGAGATTGCTGGCCAGCATTGGTGCAGGTGTGAATGCAGTGGGCATAGATTAGTGCATATTGTAACAAATACACAAACAGCAATGACACTCTCCATTCTTAAACATTGGTAGAGTGCATCTACATTCAGATTGCACAGCTTCTCAACGTTCTGTATTATCCAGTTGTACATGTCCATTAGGATGTGTTCCCAGAAGAACACAAGCGCCTTAGTAGAGAGTAGAGGTTCTTCATTACCATAACCCATGCTTCATTACCAAGTGTTGTACCATTGACCATTGACATACCATTTTGTATGTATCTGAATGAGGGACTCTTGATCATCTGGTCATATAGATGGGGGCAGGGATTGGTGCCCCCTTATGTAGCAGGTATAGCAGGGATGCCAAAACCTTGGTAAATACCCTAGATGGATGAATGAGAGGCGGATAAACTGCAAGTGAACTTCCCCAATAGCAAAACTCAGGAACCTATTGTCTGTACTTCTTAGAGAAATGTGCATGTAGGCATTAAGTTGATCAAACGATTTCAGCCAATCCCACTTAGATATTAAAAGGATGATCCTCTGTCAGGTATGCATCTTAAAAGAAAAACAAAAGGGATGATGGCTGGAACTTAACCTCTAGAAACTGCTAAGGGCATCCCTCCAGACCATCCATCTTCAGCCTGCAAAGCCATTACAGAAAGGTGAAAGACCATAGGTAAATCAGGCTTGGTCCCACCCGAAAAGGGTCAGTCCAGCACAAACTCTTTGGTCACATTCCTTCTGCATGAAATCCCAAGCATCCCCAGACATGTTTCAGCCTCATTGTGCATCATCAGTGAGCTGCAGCTCTGGGTCTCTAGGCCCAGAGTGTTCGGGACCAACGTTTTTTTCATACCCATTACCTTTCGGTAACAAAGCAAAAAAAAAAAAAAAGCGCTGATAGCTGGACTATTTACAATTAATCTTAAGCTTCTGGCAATTGCTCTCAGCAACTCTCCAGACCACTGTTCTTCAGCCTGCCAAGCCATTACAGAAAGGGGAAAGACTATTTGCAAATAAGGCTTTGTCTCTCCCCAACAAGTGCAGTTCAGCCCGGACTACTAGGTCACATCCCTTCTGCACCAGACCACAAGCAACCCCATGCATTCTCAGCCTCATTGGGTGTCATCAGTGAGGTGTAGCTTGGGTCTTTAAGCCCAGCAGGCTTGGGACCATACCATTCCCATTTGGTGACAAATCAAAAGGGTGATTTCTGGAAGGCTTAGAATGTATTGTAAACTTCTGGGAATCACTCTGGGCAACTCTCCATGCCAAAATTGATCTTAAACGCGATGTTGAGTATGGCCAATTTCATCTCACTGAGGTCCAGTATAAACATGCCTTATACTCAATATATTTTACAGGTTGATAATGACTAACTTGATCTAAACAGAAACCCAAAGGCTAGAGTGTTCTTTATTTTCTTCTCTTCCTCTCCCTCGATATAAGTCTGTCACCTTTTCTTGCCCTACCCGGGGGTTTGAACATTCTTTTTGAATGTTTGGTTTGTTTCTATTTAATGAGCCGTTTTTAATATGTATGTACGAAAGCATGGAAATGAAATTAAAACATGTCTCATTTGTATGCACGAGTTATATTAGTTCAAGAAAGTGTAACATTCATGTGCTTGCAATGGCTTTATAAATATGTGCAGTTACCGTAATTCTGAATTACTACTGTGCAAATCGTGTTAGTTGTATGATAACCGCAGTGTTGCAATGTTCGTGTAGCATTTCCTTCACACCACCTGCACCACAACACTCACAAAAAAACAATTTCTTTTATTTGGAGAGACTTGTACATGAGAGATAGAAAGTGTGAGGTGGTGAACCCTCCTGTGTGTATTGCCCCTTTAAGGGGATGTGTCCCTTCCCCTTACATTGCCCTTTTAAGAGGGCTAATAAAAGGGAGCCCTGCAGGCACGTGCGTTAGAACGGCTGCAGACTCCCAAAGAGGAACGACTGAGTTTGTGTCTCATTAATGATGTAGGCCACAGGCCTACACGTGGCGGCCCAGGCCTGCAGGCCCTGTTGCCGTGGGACCCTCGTGCCAGGACGGTTGCAGAGGTCCGCATGATCAGGAGCCTGGCAGGCTGTGCCCCCACCATGATGGCGCTGATGTCCTATAGTGCCAAGGGGGCCTGCTGGATGTCTAGGGCAGGCCCCAACCCCCACAGGCGCTGGGACTGGGGTGTGCTGATGGAAACAGCACCCAGAGGGCAACTGCCGGATCTCCATGGCAGGCGGCCCCCAACAATGGCGATGAGGAAGTCGGACTCTTCATTTCAGAGAAAACAGAGAGAATATGACGATGAGCCCATGCCCATCTCTCATGTGTGTTGAGAGAGAAAAGGAAGGAAAGCGAAGGAACGAGTGCCAACCCCACCGCAGGCCTGGATTGGCCTCCGCCTCACTGCCTGCGCAACACCCGGGCCACCCTACAGTGAGGTGTGTCTGCGGCGGTCTGCCGAAATGGAGGGAGAAGAAGAGGCGCCCGCGGCAATCTGCCGCAATATAAGAAGTGTGTGCCTGCTCCTAATGAAGTGGATATGAAGCAGCCGTGGCCACTGGAGAGGTGGGGTCTCCCGTCCGGAGCAGGTGCGGTACTGCTCTCCTGTCCGCCGGAGAGCCGCTGTTGGAGCAGCCGTAGGGAGTGAGACCGGTGGATGGGTCCTCCCTGGCCACGGCCCTCTGGGAGGAGGTGCTCGTGCGGCCAGGGAGGGAGACATCTGATCCCCTGTGGCAAGCCCAGCCCCTGTGGCACCCACCGAGAAAAAAAAAAAATGCCAGACTGCCTCGCCCTCTGCCGTGAGGGGGAGGTGGGAGATAGCCCAACACCTGCGGAGAAAAGCTAAAGAAAACATTGGGGTTTGCCTGCAGCCAGGCCCTTCCGGAGCCCTGCTGCACCCCGCACACAGACCCCCCTCCCGAGGTACGTCAGTGCTGACGGCGCTGCCGCGACTCCACCAAGAATTCACCCACCCGGAGAGGGAAGATGCTGCTTGCCCGAGCTGGAGGAGGTGGGTGCCCCACCCACCCAGTAGGCAGAAGCACCACACGGCTGCATCGTCTCAGGGCCGGATGTCCAGGCCCTGCAGGTGGTGCAGTCATTGTTCTCCGTGTCGGAGCAAGAGGACATGATGAAGTGCTCATCATTTGCATGAAAGTACTATGAGAGGGAGCTAGCCTGCGGCCGAAGAGGATGACACAACCTCCCTCCTGGGGAGGAGAAAAAAAAATTGTGCGGCCGAGGCAGAAAGAACACCTTTCCCCCAACTCCTGGGGTGGAGAGCTAAGCTGTCCGTGATACAAACTAAGGGACAGTGAGTGCCCCCCCCTGCAGGCTCACCCTGCATGCCCCCACGCAGTTGGAGCTCTAGAGAAGGACAGGCTCCCTGCAGGATCCCGAGGCTGACAGAGAAATGGAGGCGAGTGACCTGCGCGCCCCACCCCACAGGCAGAAGCCCGCTGAAGGAGTAGGGCTGGCCCTCTGATCGGAGCTCCAACGGGAATTAAATGCATCTCCAAAAGGAGAAAGGAAGATGCCCACTTGCTCCATGAGCGAGCCTAAGATGAAGGATGCAGCTGCTCCTGTGAATCATGGACCAGCCCTCACCCCGCAGTACAAAAATGCACGTTGCCGCCTTAATCATAACCCTTGCACGAACGGGGCAAATGGCTGCAGCGTGGATCAAATGTGCCGTTGGCAAGGCAGGCCACACGGTCCTGGGCCACCAATCCCAAAGGGCTCCAGGTCTCCAGTCAGGAAGAGCTTAATGACAAGTGCTCTGCCCACTAGCCGACAGCCATGCATCAATAGAGCAAGGCTCTACAGCAGCACCAACAATGGACCGGGCGGCCTCCATCGTATGACGACCACCCTTAGGCGCCACTGAGTTTCACGTCATGAGCATCCGGGCATTCTGCGCTCTAAGCACTATACACATCAATAACTGCGCCATGCATGAGAGGCTGCACACAAAGGACTGAACACCATGCACCTGGGACACCAGGCCAGTCCTGCATGGCCAGTCGGACGAGAACCAGTGCACTGAACCAGCAGTACGAAGGCAAGGCCAACGGGACTGTAATAATTCACCTCCCGGCATGATGCCATCATGGAAAACAAAAATGCATGCTCTGCCGGAGCTGAGGCGGGGTGAAACAGATGACCCTCTGAAAAGCCTGGGGCAGGTGGCAGTGATCAGTTGAAGTACCCCAGAGAAAATTGAATACAGGAGGTGGCCCCAACAGGTTTCCCTTGCCCTGCGGTGAATGGGATAGGACTCCATGTCAGCACAGGCATATGATGTGCCAGTATCATCGAGCACAGGCATGCCAGGTGCTCACAGCAGCAGAGGGCTGCCGTCAGACCCGGACCCCAATGGCAACAACAGAGACGGAGGGGCACCAGGTCTCTGTACCAGGTAGGTAAAAGAAGGAGGTCTCTGCACAAAAGGCAGCCCTGTGCTAACAGAGTATGGCATGGACCCAACTCTAACTGTGGCCACCCCGTGCCTGATGCTGTGGGATTTTCATCATCATGCTGCTCAGGATTCACAGCCATGAGCACCGGGTCATCCGGCACTCTGTTCACCACACACCCACTATCAAGCAGGGGATGCTGCCTGCGCAGGGCGTGCCAAAGTGATGACCCTCTGGCACCGGGCAAAAGGTGCTACGCGCGGTCAGGTGATTCGAGAGATCGACTTCCACCACTCACCTGGGACGCCAGTCCAGTCCTGCACTGCCAGCCGGGTTAACACCCATACACTGCACCAACAGTCGAAGGGTGTGGCACAACAAGGATGAAGGTAATCACCCCGGAGCAGTGCCACCTGGAAATAGAACACCCTGAGGTGGAGAACACATTGCCTGCCCTACACGTGGCCTCAACACCATGCCGATAGTGTCCCCTACGGTATCGTCTGATGACCAGGGAGCTAGTGGCCCTGACTACCTGCCAATGATTACACCCTGGCTTCTTGCCACTAACTTCCCCGCATGTCATCCTGTCGAAGGACCAGGCCAATGTGGGCTTGGGGGAGGTACCTACCGGCCCCCTGAATTGAACATATAGCTGTGATCTGACCAACGAACATGGGCGGCTCTGACATCCGCCGCAAGGGTCAAGTAATGGTTGCAGCTCCTCAGGAGTGCTTGTGCACCCTCACGTGCCACTGGAGGACAGCACGTCGCGGATTAGAGGACCATTGCCAAGGAGGGGGGTGAGTAATGTTCCACCGCCTGTACCCCGTAAGCAGGACGTCGAGCAGCCTGAGGGCCCAGTAAGCTGCGCCTCGCTGCACTGCCCTAAAGTCAAAGGACTAGGACGATGTGGCCCCTGGCGCGCACCAGGTGCGGCTTTGCTGATAGTTGAACAGCACCATCAATGGACCTGGATCCTCTGAAAAGATTCCTGGACAGACGGCCCTCAACATCAAGGGACCTGGACTGGGGGTGGGGGGTAGTGACTCCTGCACGGACTGCCCACACCATCAAGGGCCTATGCCGATGTGGCCCCTGGCATCACCCGCCAGGTGCGGCTTTGCCGGTTTTGAACTGTACCAACAACGGACCTGGTTCTGGGGACTCCGGGGTGGACACTGAGAACAGTTGGACTGGTCTTCTGCAGTCCTGCCTTTGCATGCGTCTTGATGGGGGGAATCTGCATGGCATTTACAGGCTTATAGTGGTCTCAATAAAGGACAGTGATGTGAAGCTGTGCTCCTGCATTTAGTGGGGTGCTCTATATGGTACCAGTGGTGGTCCGTGAGCGTCATGCAGTGTTGGCTGGTCCGTACCCCAGGTTAATAAAGGGTTGTACTGTGTGGTCCAAATTCCAACCATCCACCGGGTACGTACCCCTGTGACCATCACCTGAGGTTAATGGATTGGTAGGTGATGTGTATATAAGAATGTGAGACCATATGGGTTTCATGAGCATATCCTGTGGGTAGCTCGTCCCTGATTTCGAAGTAGTAGTGTTCTGTAAGGGGAGAGGGGAAAATCAGTTACAGTGTTATATAGTTTGTTTGGTTTTTATGAAAAAGGAGGGATGTGAGGTGGTGAACCCTCCTGTGTGTATTGCCCCTTTAAGGGGATGTATCCCTTCCCCTTGCATTGCCCTTTTAAGAGGGTCCATGACTGTGTCATGGCCCAAGCTAATAAAAGGGAGCCCTGCAGGCACGTGCGTTAGAACGGCTGCAGACTCCCAAAGAGGAACGGCTGAGTCCGTGTCTCATTAATGATGTAGGCCACAGGCCTACACGTGGCGGCCCAGGCCTGCAGGCCCTGTTGCCATGAGACCCTCGTGCCAGGACGGTGGCACAGGTCCGCATGGTCAGGAGCCTGGCAGGCTGTGCCCCGACCCTGATGGCGCTGATGTCCTATAGCGCCATGGGGGCCTGCTGGATGTCCAGGGCAGGCCCCAACCCCCACAGGCGCTGGGCCTGGGGTGTGCTGATGGAAACAGCACCCAGGAGGTGCCTGCCAGATGTCCATGGCATGCGGCTCCCAACAGAAAGAATATATTCCCTGCAGAGTGATATTGTGGGTAAGTATGAATTAAACACAGGACTCTCTCCAATCATCTGAATGTGTAGTGCCCGGTATTGTTTACAAAAGCTAAGCTTGTATTTACAAATTCCATTTACTTTTCTGAACATGTGTATAACGATGAACTCTTCACCAAATCATGGGTACACGATGGCACCTTACAAACAGGCATCCGCAAACTGGGGCTCTCCAGATGTGTTGCACTATGGCTCCAGGAGTCCTGGGCATTGATTATTCTGGCTACTGCTGATGGGAGTTGTCTAAAACATCTGGCAAATCAAAGACCAATAGATCTGTATTATAGAAGTGTGTACCTGTGTGCACTCTGATGGAATGCAACATAAACAAGAGGACTCACATGGGCTGCCCATTTGTATATTTCCAGTTGCTTGATCTCTCTCATTTAAAGTGTTAGATTAAATTCATGAATATTCTTAATTGAAGCAACTTCATATCTCAAAGGTGTTCAGAACGTCATCACCTAACAGCACTGTTTATTCCTCCTACTTCTCAATGCGGTCACAAGTAGGCGAACAATAACAGAGAGATATGGCACAGTTTCAGATATACTGAGCAAAAGCAGAAGAGAGAGCGCAGAGAGATGTGTGGCTGTGTGTATTGTATGAGAAAGTCAAAATTCCATGAACACTGCCTTCCGAAATAACTTAAGGATTGCCTGCCTTATGAAACTGTAACCTCATTGGGAATTTAATGTGAATTGTTACTGCAATCACTGTCTTCGCTTTTCTGCTGATTGCCTACATACTGTCACTTCTTTCACTCGGAGATGAGCACTGCCAGTAAAATATATCGTAATACAGGAGAAAGAACAATGAAAAAGATGAAATGGCTTGTGATAGCTGACAATGCTTTGGATAATCAAGAAGTCGTTTATATCATGTGGTGAAAATCGGTTGCCGTTTAGAGAGTGAAATGTTTCAGCGGAGATTTTCCACGGTAGATGAAATTTGTCTGAGCTTCAGGTAAAATATAGTAGAATAAAATACAGCACGATCAGGCTCTGGATACAGAACACTTTTCGTCCTGATGGAATTGGGGGATTATTCCATCACCGAGGACACTATTGTCATTTCTAAATCGGTGGCTGTCATAAACACCACACACAAAGGGACGGATTTGAAAAGATTTGGCTTGGTTCTATAGAGGCATCAGCAACACAGACTTGCTCTTGTTCCTGTATGCTTGATTCACAAAGACTAAAACTGTAGCCAATCTGAAGATGCCTTGATCAGTAAGGGTCTGGAATTGGCTGACACAGGCAGATTTCTGGCCTACCAGGAGCCGATGGGCGAAAGCTGGCCCCCAGCACAAATGCCCACACAAAGGCCCCTGTCTGGACCTGTCTGCAGCTGGATGGAACCCCTCGCCAGGCCACCATTGCAGCAATTTACACCTAACCCATGTTTCTCAATGAACTAACATACTGTTACCTCCTGCATTCAGTGACCATGAAAAATCTGCTTCTACTCTGTACCAGTAAGCATACCGGTTCACCCTGTCCTGGCCTATAACCTTCTGCCTGGTTTGCTGTATCATGCCTCCCCTCCCCTCCAGCCTAACCGCAAACTGTAATTCTGACCACTCACTTGGTATCTGTATCTGCTCTAGACCTGACATTGCTTGCTTTCTGCTGGCTGTTAAGTGCCATACCCAAAATTCTTATTTAAGCGTGCATTTAAATCTTTGTACCCCCCATTGTGTGTTGTATTTTAGTGCTTTATTGAGAATTCAAATTCAGGTCTGCTTTTAAATCTGGGCACTCTCCATTCTGTGCTGTATTTTAGTGCTTATTGTGAATTCAAATTTAGGTGTGCTTTTAAATCTGTACACTCTCCATGTTGTGCTGTATTTTAGTGCTTCATTGAGAATCCGAATTTAGGTGTGTTTTTACGTCTGTGAATTGATTGTTTTCCATTGCACACCTCCTTCCTCTGTGCCAGCTGGCTGCTAAGCCACTTGGCGAGTTACTGTGCACTGTACAGTTCCTCCTGCTGTCTCTCTGTCTGCTTCACTACTCCCATGGAAATCACTATCTCCCCTATCTAGTCCAATTACTATTCTATCACTTATCCTAACTCTCGCACGAAATATGGAATAAAGCTGAAAAGATTTCTTATGGACACTAACCCAGGCCGACATATTGCTGACACCTATATCAATGCAACTTCCAGGCAGACGTTTACAGACATCCTCTTTTCTGTCCCCTCTCCTGACCTATGGACCCCCCTTCTGATCTCCACTCTCTCCTCTTTATCTCCTCTATCATTAATGGTGGCAGCAGGTGGGAAGTACTCATGTCATAATTCTCATCCTCTAGGTGTATCATTAATGTCTATTAAAATGGCACTATTATGGCCCAAGTTTCTCATCCAACTCTTCTCCTTCTCGACCGGCACCTGCCCTCTCTCATACACTTCCTCCCTTGTCCTGCCACTCATTCTTCCTCCCCTCTCACCGCTCCACCACCACTGATGGGAGTATGATACCCCTGTACCCCCCTTGGAAAACCTTTGAAGGTGGTAACAAGCTTCACTTAGCAACTCTGAATGCTCGCTTTGCTGTCAAACACTCCTCTGACATCTGTCCCCTTCTCAAATACTTTGACCTAGGTGTCCTCGCTCTTACCGAGACGTGGTTCAATGCCAGCTCTCTCACTGCTCTTGACACTCTCCTTCCTAAGGGCTAAACAATCCTCTCCAAACCCAGACCCAAAAGGCCTGGAAGTGGAGTTGCCCTGATCTTCCCCGAGTGGGTCACTGCCTCCATCATACCATCCCAATCCTACTCTTTTGATTGCTTTTTCTGTAGGTTTGGGGTCTCACCTACTTTCTCTCTGACCCCACCAATATCTTCAGGCCCCCTGCTCATATCTCTCTCTTCCACTCTTAATGGGCCAACCTCACCTCCTCCCTTTTAACCTCATCTTCCAAACTCCTCCTCCTTGTTGACTTCAACACCCACCTAAACTCCCTTGAATCATCCACCTCTCAATTTTGTGTTCTCTGTGACTCCCTCTCTCTCTCTTTTCTTCCTTCTGGCGTAACCCACGTTGCCGGTAACACTCTGGATGCCCTAATTTCTGGAGACATCCCTATCTCTAATCAAGTCACCACCCCCTCTCCTGGTCTGAACACTCTCTCCTTACCTCCCGCTTGGAGCCCCTTGGCCCACTATCAGAGCAACCCCCCACCCTGCCAGCCTCCTTTGCTTTTATACGACCTATGAAGCAAGTGTCGGTCACTGCTCTTGCCTCCACCTTCATCCACCCTCCCTCACTTCTGACTCTCCCTCTGACTCTGTCCTTGCTAACCTGCACCTCTCTATCTCTAATACCCTTGTCATCCATGTCCCTGTCATGAGAATCTGCCTAAAACCTGCCTAAAAAAAACAACTGCTGGTACTACTCCGATCTAGCGTCTCTGAAATGCAAGTGCAGAGTTTCTGAACTGAAGTGGCAGACCTTGGGTTTACCCTCCGACAAACTGGCCTGCCGCCTGCTCCAAAGGCAATATTGTTTCTCTATCTGCTCCAAGAAGCAGGCCCGCATCCAAGCCTGCTTCACTGGAGCCACTAACAACACAGCTGGATGTTTTCAAAATCTGCAAGGAACTCACCAATCCAGTTGCAGTCTCCACTTATCTCCTTCCTTCCCAGGAGCTCTGCACTGCTTTGGCCTCCCATTTCACATCAAAAACTCAGGACATCTTGTCCTCACTCTCCTCCACTCCCATCTCTACTCCTGTACCTGCTTCCATGCCTTCCTTGTCTCCCCTCCTTCCACCCCCTCACTCTCCTCCCTCCTGCCCATAGCACCGGATGAGGTCTCTAAAGTGGTCCACTCTATGAAGGTCTCCTTCAAACAGGTGTTCCCTGCTCTTCCAGAACCACTAAGGACAACATCTCCTCTCTTGCCGTTGCTCTTGCTGACTTCTGTAACCAATCCTTCGCTACTGGCTCTTTCCCTCTATCCCTCCAGCACTCCCTGGTTCACCCTCTCTTAAAAAAGCTGTCTGCTGACCTGACTAACTATCGCCCTATTTCCACTACCCCCTTACTGGGTAAACTCTTGGAGACATTGGTCCTCCCCCAACTGATCCTCTACACTGATCTGGTTGGTTGCCTTCATAACCATCAATCTGGATTCCTGGCATCCAGAGGCATGGCAACTGCTCTCCTGAATACCTAAAAAACCATGCTTGCATGCAAATCTTGACTCCAACTCTCCCGCTGTTCTCATTCTCCTTGATCTCTCCTCTGCCTTTAACATGGACAACCACTCTATCCTCATAAAAAGACTTTGTGACACCCTCAGCATCACTAACTGGGCACTGGGTTGGATATCCTCTTTCTTCACTAACTGCCCTTGCCAGCTGCAACTGGGCCCTTTCTCCTCCAGTACCTCACTCTCTACCCGTGCATCTGCCAGGTCTCTATACTTTCTTCATGGCTCTTCAATATCCATCTTGCCCCTCTGGCTCGCATGATTTCTCCTTAATCCTCATTTCCACTGTTATGCCAATGACAGACAGCTTTCCCTCACATGTCCCTCTACTACATCCTGTCTGATCCCTGACTGTCTGTCTGCCATTCAGGCATGGTGTGCAGCTGATGGTCTCTGTCTTAATGCCAGTAAGAAGGAAATCCTTCTCATTGTGACCCCTGTGCCCTCTGTTCCTCCTACCCTCTGGCCAGCCTCTCTGAGCCCCCTACCACCTCCATCCTGTGAGACCAAAAACATCTGTGTCATCTTTGAGGCAGTCTTCCTTTCCTCACCTTCCCCCAGTAGCTCAATGTCTCCAGAGCTCTGGTCCTCTCCAGGTTGGACTACTGCAACAGTCTCTTTCTCAATCTACCTCTTTCCTCCTTATGCTTCCTCCAGCTAATCCAGAATAGGGCTGCAAGACGTATCCTTGGCCTCAATGTATTTATTTATTTATTTATTGTTTGCTTGTTAGGCACTTATACAATAAGACAATACTGTTTCAAAGCAGCCACAGGGCAGGGAGGGAGCGAGGGTGGGAAATACATTACAACACGTTATTTAAGAGCAGAGGGGGAAGTGGGAGAGGGATGAACGTGTGAGTATTCAGAAAGTGCAAGTGCAGAAAGGAAGAGGGAAGAGGGGATGAGTCCTGGGGAGTCCGAGCTCGTGTTTGAGCCAAAGACAACGTGCTAGGAATGTTGTATGCTACACGGCCTGGGCTGCGGGAGGTGTACGTGCGCGCCTCCAGAGGAGAGGGTGTGCAGATGCAAAGTGCAGTGGATAGAGAGGAACTGGGAAGAATTGGTGCCTGAGTTCAAGGCCCCAAAGATGCATAAGGGCCAAGGACACCGATTCAGCAACTGTGGGATTAGCACAGGAGAGAAGGATGGAAGGAGGAGGCAAAGAGGAAAGTTTTAAGGAGCTGCTGGAATTTGAGAAGATCTTGCTCAAGGCGGAGGGGGAGGGGAGGCTATTCCATAGGAGGGAGCCTGCAGATGAAAGTGAGCGACCCCTTACCCTCTGTTTAGCAAAACACTTTACGCACAAAGAGTTGGTGCCAGAGGAACAAAGCGATCTAGAAGGAGAGGTTTCTGTGAGATAAAGTTGAAGATAGTGTGATCCTGGGCCAAGACAGCCTCGTGTGTGATGCAGAGGGATTTGAATTTAATCCCTGCAGCAACTGGGAGTCAGTGAAGACTTTTTAGTGCAGGAGAAATGCAGTGCCTGGGCTTAAGGCCAAGGATAAATCTTGATGCCATATTCTGGATAGGCTGGAGGGGTCGCAGAGTGGAATAAGGAAGAATCAAGATGAGGCTGTTACAGTAGTCGATTCTAGAGAGATCCAGAGATTGAGTCACATTGAGCCTCTAAGGGAAAGTGAGAAAGGGTAAAATTCCTTTGCGAAGGAAGAGCTGATAGTTGGACTTCTTAGCAATGTCCTGAGTGTGTGGGAGTAAGGAGAGAGAGGAGTCAAAGATGACACCAAGGTTTCTGGCTTCAGTTGAAGGCGCAGGTAGTAATTAGAAATGGTGATTGAGGGAAGTTCTTGGGGAGGGTGGGGGGCACCACCCAGATTTATTCGTGATATCAAGTGTACAAATTTGGAATCAAATATTAAACATTTCCGGCTGTGTTTTCTTTTGCAGGAATCACATAGATCCATACAAGACTACTTACTTTACATTACATCTCTGAGATGTACTATGTGTAGTCACGTTTGCGCATCAGAATGTCAAAGATGCTCCATGCAGCCCCAGACTTGTTTGAGTTTTAGATTTCATAAATCTAGCATAAGCTAGCAGGGGCAAATTTTTGCTGCTCAGGGGATCTCCTAATTTGTTCCAGTGCAAATCCTAGGGAATCCACCCACAGTGTCTAAGTAAATGCCATGAAATGAACAGCCTGGTTTCACTTCCCAATAGGGAGAAAGCAACCATGAAGGTCACCATAACAGGTGTTTAAACTTGGTGACAAGGACCACCAACAATTAACACACAACTGTAGTTCAATCTTATCACCCATGCCCACTGAGAGCCTACTTAAAGGATCTAGGTTTCTTCTTGCCTAAATTAGTTTAAATAGTATATCGTACTACTTTCTGACTGTCTAGACATTGGTTTGAATATGCTGGGTGCCATCTAGTTCTTAAAACCGTGTGCAGTAGCCATGGCAGTGCGCCTGATGACCTTATTTAAGAGATGTGAAGAGCCCAGTCTGACACCATACCCACTTCCTGTGTGAGTTTCGATACTCACAGATAAGGAATAAAAGGAAATTAGGTTTACCCACCAAAGCCCTAAAGATGAGGCTGAACCTATGGTTTGGCCATATCGGACAATCTTTCACTTCTCCATCAAGTTTCCATGCACTTGTAACACTTATATGTCAGCGAAGCATATATTGTTTTGTGATTCTGGTTTATTTTAAAAGCAATTTAAAAATGATAATATCAGATTTGTATATATTGCATAAAGTATGCCTTCCCATATGCTATAATGATACTGAGACCCTGCATAGTTCTGTGGCCGCATAGTAGAAACAAGTTGAAGGCCACGTTCCTTTATTAGCTCATGGAACTCAGAGGTGACTTGCAACATCTATTTTTATGTATAGTAGGGGTTATGTTATTTGGTTATCTCCATTCCTTCTGTCCATTAAAAATACAGGTCCTCACCCTCTCATCCTCAACTACCAGGCTATTATGCAAGTCTATTGAAAAAGGGCGAGCATACTTGTCCTTGGCACTTAATGGGTTAAAACCTGGACTCTTCCTCAGCTGTCTGATACATATAATCAATAATCAATATGGAATCTGCAGCTTCTAATGTAGGTGTGGGTTTTCCATGGTGAGTACGACGGTCCAGGTGGGAAGGCTGGGCTGTTGTCGGGGGCAGATGGGTTCAGTTTTAGGAAGTGGGTGTCCATCATGGTGATGATGGTGGAGATGCAGTTTCTGAAGGTTTGGAGTTTATGATGGGGAGGAGATCTGGGAGTGTGTGTGTCATCTGCATATAAGTGAACGTGGATGTTGTGGGTTTTAATCTTCTTGATAGACTTGGCTGAAGTCCTTACGTAAAGATCTATTTTCCTGGCGATAGCATTTTGGTAGCAGGCGATTCAAACTCCTTTTTGTTAGCAGGGGATTAGAACTCCGTTTGCCTAAAGTTCTGTCTGTTAAGAACATGCAACAAAAGGTGTCTGTATAAATGGAATCAGATGGCTTAGATTCTTTAAAGATTCATCGGTATGCATTGCCAATGGAACTGTGGCAGCCGACATTCCACCGGGAAGTGGTTCGTCAAGCTCCACAATTGACTATTTGGTCTGTCCCCAACCTCCTTTGTAGGTGTAATAAGGTGATAAAAGATATGGGGAAGAGCGATCATATTCCCATTCAGGCATCCTTCAACATGAGCCGCAGTGGGAGGGAAATCGGCTGTACAAACTACACCTGTATGTAAATAAGGCAAGAAATCGACTTATTAGATTTGAAAAATAGGGTGGGGTCTTGTATCATAAGCTGGCAAACTTATTAAATAGGGGAGATGGGCAGGCCTTTAATTAACTATGTAACTCTATGGGCTTCCTTGACTTTATCTGGGACTTGGATAATCCAAGCGCTAAGGTATGCCATACACGTAAGAATCACCAACATAGTTTTGATCAGGAGACTTGTGACCGAAAGAAGAAATTAAAAAGAGAACTCTGATGCTTGGCAGCTAAAGACCTCTATATCGAGGCCCACATGCAGATTAAGAAAAAAACAGTCTGTCTGCGAGGATCAATATACAGATTGAACAGTAGGGGTGATAGGGTATATCTGTGTGGGGCTCCATATTTTACTGGGTGGGATTCCATAAATAGAAAGGCAGGGAGAGCACGTGTGTCTGGTCAGTGAGGAAGGGGGTAAACCATTTGAGGTCAGCAGCTGAGAGTGTCATCCAGTGGGCAGGATGTTTAGGAGAATGGCGTTGTAAATGGTATGCATGGCTGTGGAAAGGTTCAGAATTAATAGAAGGCCTGAGTGTCCTTTGTCAGTGACACTGTGGATGTTAAATGCAGCCTTGGTGCAATGGTCAGGGCACAAGCCTGATCAGAAGGGGTTGACGAGGTTCTTGGTGGTGATGTGCTGTTGGCTGTGGCTTGTGACAAAGCTTTCATTGATTCTGGTGTGGTATGCCAGGATTGGGATGCAAAGGTCATTTTCAGGGAGCATGGGGCTGATGGATGGTTTCTTGGGGATGGGGAAACATTTCCCTGTTTTGAGTGTGGAGGGAACCCTGGCATACTATAGCAAGGCGACATGACTTAACAGCATTTTAGAAACGGCTTGTAAAACGAATTGACATGAATGAGGTTGACCTAAACAACATATTGAGCAAAGAGGGAACGGGTTAAAAGACAGAACGAGTACTAGTAATGCAGTTACGAAAGGGAAGGAAGTAAGATGCAGAAAGTCTAAGGCAGTCGGGGAATGTATAAAATGAACTACCCAAAGGCATGTCTTTCTCACCCTTGTGAAAAATAAATATGACGCTATCTTGACATATAATTCTAAAGGTGTTGAGCCAGATTGACCACAGTTAATGTGAATGTTAGAAAATACATGTATGTTCCAACACTGAGACCCATATGTATAGTGCCCAGTGTAAGTAACGCTTCATGCATATTTTTGATTGCACATCTGCTTGTAGGCTGGGCGGTAGAGCGCCACTGCATGACATCATGTGACTTCAAGCTGTGCTGCCCAGGATGATTCAGAGGTGGAAATCAGCCTGCGAGAACCATATGCAGATGTTTGGCAATGCCAATTGGACCATCAGCCACACCTGGAATTGTATAGTAAGCAAGCTGCTAGCTCATTGGCACCCCCACTCAGGCTTAGTTCTATCGACTAATAGAATGGAAGGGATAGGCAACGGCTGAGGGGCTCATGGTCTTGGGAAGGAACTTCAATGGCGATAACGACCAATCTACTTTGTTGGCAGAGGTAACAATCATACCACCTCCTCCTTTAAATCAAGTGGTTGGCTCTGATACTTAGATTAGAGATGGCTGGACCGGGAACAGTTCAGATTAGCACAGTCTGAGTTTTCAAACTTTAGCAGAGCCACATAGCGTGGCCTAAGATGGTGGAAGCCGCCTTCCACTGTGTTTCCAATCCACACCTTCTGTAATTTCCTTCAAGCCTATGCAATGCAATTCATTATGTATGTAAGAATGAATTGTGTGTCCCTAATTGAATCACTACCCCCTAATGAAGTAGTCTATGAGGCACATTTCTTAACATGATAGGATTCAGTAGTGTGTAGAATCGATGTGCGATGACTTATGTTGTCAAAGGTCCTATTTCTTGTTTCTATTGGCTTAGCAGGGAATGATGAGCTGCATTAACCACAAAATGTGGTCCTGGTGAAGACTTACATCATTGAAACATGATTCTTTTCTTACATACTTTTCTCAAATGTTTTAGCACCTCCACACGTATTGTGCATTTTCATAAATACTCCGTTAAGTAGATGATTATTTGCTCTATTTTAAGTATGGTTAAATATAGTGTTTTCCTTTTTTTTCAATGCACTCTTGTTTGTTAAATTCAAATTGTCAGTGTTGACCTTATTGTATGTATTTCTTTACTTTTTAAAATATAACGTTAACACTGCCATTCTGAAGGGAAGTCTAACTTGCCATGAATGATCAACCAACATATTGATCACTATAAGCAGTTCTTCTTTGTTGCCTCTCTATATATAATGTTGGTTCGAGTTCACCCTCAGCACTTGGCAATGCCTATACCTTCCTTCTGTATTGCATAAGTAGACACAGTCAGGGACATCAGTTAGGAGTCCCCAGGGGTCGTAGCTGCGACCCCTCTGTTTTCCCTTGCTAACCCTAAAAAATAATTAAAAAAACAAACAAAAGCCCATGAGCTGTGGGAAGCACAATGTGGCTTTTTGTTTCTGGAGTGGCTGGCTTTGATTTTCAGGCCTCTTAAAAAACAACAGGGGGCTCCACAAGTGTAACAATTTAAGCATTGACTCTAAATAAGAAAGAATAGGAATAATACATAATTTGTCTTTCATTTTTTATTTATTTATTTATTTATTTGTTTATTATGCAGTAGCTAAAAAATTTACTTTTAGCACATTTAAACAGAACAGTAGACAAAGATAAAACAAGATCAAATTCATCAAATTCATCAATCACTATACATACTCTGAATATCAGATTTAGATGAGACGTACATTACTGGAAATCAAAAAGGGAAAAAAAAGAAGAGAAAAGAAAAAAGAAAAGAAATTCAAATCAACCCTAATAATTCAGTCTGTTATTAACTCTAATTCCTTTAGAACTCTTCCCAGCTCAATCGAAAGAGCCATCTCATTACCAGAGGATAGTCTTGCCCCAAATCGTCGGAATATAGTCAAGATTTGTTGGGGACAAATCTGCTAAAGTGTCTGGCCCTGATGCTCCACGTCCCAGGACAATTAGATAATAGATGTTTAATAGACTGGACTTCTTTGTTAAGGCACCTGTCGCAGATTGGTAGAGTCCCCCCTTCCATATCTCTAGCAGCTAGTATTTCTAGAGTAGGAAGTAGGTTTAAGCGAAATCTCAAAAAAGAACATCTGAACCAAGGGTTAGGGGACTTCTTTAGATAGGCCGCTACAAATGATAGTCCTTTATCCCACACTGTCAGAGAGGCTGATCTTTTAGCTTTACACATATTATCAATCGTGACTTTCCAATCACTCAATTTCGGTTTTTCTTTCACCTTTAGTGGGTTCTGAAGAAGCAACTCAACATCACAGTCACAACCAAACAATATTTCCAAGCATAATTGCCCAAATCTATACAATTGCAGCTCTATAGCTCTTTCCTCAAAGAGGGAGTTCTTTGAAGGATCTAAGATTAATCTGTAAAGAACCAACCACTTCCATTACAGCCATGATCTAAGTGATAAAACACCGAGTTCATATTGCAGGCAAACAATAGGTAACCAGTCTGGAAGACCCAAGGTACGTTTCCATATCCTAGCTTCTTTCTTTCTGAAATTCTATACAATAATTGCTAGATTCATTAAAGGTTTATTTCAGGCACACTTCAGGGAGTGAGTCACTGATTTAGTCTGTTCTTAAACAGCTAACATTCACAATACATACAAAAACGTCCAAAATGCGTTTAGAGTAGAATAAGCATCCATTTTGGACTATGGATTTTACTTTTCACAAGTTGCATTCATAGCATGTTTTTTTCTGCCGTTGTTGTTTTTACGATCATCAAAAGACATTCCATCTTAGTATCCTCTGTCACTTCACAAAATCCTTGTGCCTTAAAGCTTGTGTGCAGTGTAGAAATGTTTGATCATAGCACATAGAGTGGCCCTTGATTCCATTGTGCCACAATTAATGTTTTGTTGCAAAGTGCCTATCTTTCCTATCTCCCTGGAATGCTTTTCTGGATGTTTGTTTGCATGTATGAGGTAACACGTGCTCAGAATATGGGATGCTGTGTGAGTGAGCTGTTTTCCGTGCGCTACACTAAATTCTTGAATACACAGTTATGAACCCTCCCAATGGTATGTATTTTGCCAACCTCTAAAGTCTGAAAAGGATATCCATGCAGGCTTGACATGTGGCCAACTTTGCAACAGACCTGCAGATGAACTGGCCTACCAGTTTAATGGTATCCACTACAGAGTGTAATTGTCTTTCTGACTTTGAGAACATTCAGACATGTAATTGCTCATTTTGCTATAGCCAATAAGATGGCTCAGTGGGTTGAGCGCTTGCTGTTGCAAAGCGTGTGATATGCAGGTTACAGGTTCAAATCCCAGCAAGACCAACTCAGACTTTGTTACTTCTGGGGTCGATAAATGAGTACTAACACTGGTTGGGTGATATTGCATTTATATGTGTTCTATATAAAGCGCTTACGCGCAAGTGCTATATACACATCATTATCATTTGACCTTGGACATTTGATTGCATTCAAAGTAGTATTAATAAAACATATGGTGATCCATTTGTTTATGAGATGTATAGCACATTACAGTGATATCGTAACCACTATCTGATGCCACTTCTTGTTTTGTCAAGGGAAGAAAGTTTGTGCGTCATCGCTTCCTGTGATGTCACTTCAGGGTGGTGGGAGTCAAATGATGTCACTTCTGGTGATGTCATCAGAGGTCAGTGGCATGTGATGTCAAATCTGCTATCCCTGGCATTTTGGTGAAATGACGTCCCTGGACACAGTTCTCCCTTTTAGACACACACACAAGGCGTGTGGTTCATTATGAACTCCTATCATTATGGTGAGCCGGGTTTCCCTTAACAATACGTCTGAGTGGATAATTCAGGAGTACATTCATTGATAAGAGCATAACCTGCAAATCATATTTTTGAATCTCAAGCAGCAAGTTCATTCTTTTGAGGTCAATAATCCAAATTCCATAACCAATTGGGCAATAGCAACACACAGTATCACAGTGCTTAGAAGCAGTAAGAATATGTCATGAAGTATGCACCATAAATACAAATGTATTAAAGAGGGTCAGAGGTATACTTTTTTCAATTATGGCCACATATATGAAGTGAGACAATTATTCCATTTAAAGTGCAAATGTTCGAGGAGGCACGCCTTGCACTGCAGCACACTATTCCCCCATGTGTCCAGTTCGTAAGTGCTCAGCCAAGCAACACTCCATCCACAGCTGGGCTAGAACCTGGGTTTGCACAGAACAGTGGGTGAGCTAATTTGCTGAAACACAAGGACGTGTGTTTCAGTTGTAACACCCACACAATCATGAGGAAACAGTGAACAAAAGCAAAGCTGCTCTCTTAATGTGTCAAATGGGTGTCATTTAAACAGAATGGGGTGGGGGAACCGGTCTCTAGATGATGCCATAGAAAATATGAGGAAAAGTAAAACAAGCCCTGGGCTTACTCGGCCACCCTACTAAATATCGTTATCATACGTTGAACTCATATAGTTTTTGTGTTACGCCAGAAACTCTTCTTGAGACATGAAATGGTTCATCTACAGTTAATGAGCGCATAACGTATTTCCTGTGAGGGAAAAACATCTTTGCAATGCTTGTAAGATTTGGGCCTATTAATTGCAAAAGGATTGCTGTAGGTCAAGTATTCAGATATCGAGAAGTCATTTGGGAAACCAGCGCTAAACTAGAACTCCATGTGCATCTTGAAACTTCAGCAGTGCATTCACACTTTCTGGATATAATGTTGTCACTCCTTACTTTATGAATGAAAACACATACATTCAATAATCATTTCATATTACAAAAAATATGTTATGGCCAAGATCATTTTAACAGCTCATTGAAGGAAGAACTTTGGACACATTGGGTATTTCCATCTTCTCTAATGAAGGATCATAGCAGTGGTGAATGCAGCTCACTGAAACTTGAGCAATTTGTTGGGAAGGATTCTCAGCCCAGAACAAATACTGTTGGATACCTGGAAAAGATATCATCGCATGCCTCCTGCTTGAGGATTTCAGCATCTTGAGAGTCCCTTTTATCCTCAATATGGGAGCGAAATTAGATGTCTATATGTCTGTCTATGCTCTCGGACAACCTAACTCACACATGAAAATATGGAGCTGGATAGATTTCCACCAACCTCTTTTTAGCATATGTCAGCCAAGGTATCCTACGATTCGAATCCTTGTGAACTAAATAACTAATAAGCTCATGTGTCAAGTCAGCGTTGGCATTGCACCAAAACCGCAGCCAGTACCGCACATGCTGTGCCAAAATATTGTCACTAATAACATCACTGCCCATTTGAAGATGAACTCCAAAGTTAGAAGCAGGTCCATCAAGTCCCAGCTCTCGTTTCAAAAAACAATTTTCCACAATCTGAGTAGGATTTCCATTCCTGTATCCCCACAACTCCATGCCATACCTTGTGACCAAAGCCGCTTTGCCATTATCCATTTTCAGAACCATGTCCACAGGTTTAGTTTTAAACATATCCATGGCTCTGGCCACCCCATCAATGCCTTGCCTACATTTCACAGTTTGATTTTTGACATGTGGATCTGGGGAGAAGTTAGACACAAATCTATCCCACAGGTAGTCAAATTCACTGACTCTGGGAATTATGGAAGCCTTATTGTAAATTGCAGGACATTTGGGTAGGTGCTTCCTCCAAAAAAAACATGGTGGACAATTTCTGGGCATTGACCGTAAGGTCTGATTCCATCATGAGCAAGGTACAGTCTTGGCTGAATTTCTGCAACGCATGTGGCATACGCATAATTTGAACAGTGTCATCCGCTTACGCCAATAGCGGCAGCACTCTATTTCCCATTTCATTGACATCCGTGGGTGGAATTTGGCAAGCACTTGTAAAGAACATGTACATATAGAGAGCAGAGTAGGGGTACCAGGACACATCCCTGGAGCACACCAAACCCTACTGGAAAAATAATCCATACATCACCCATTGTTCACACTCCTCACACAAGCTTGTGTCGACTGATGCAGCCTCATGAACAGGCCGATTGTCCATGCTGGACAGTTCATGGACTCGAGCACCAGCCACAGCTTCCCCCAATTAACTTGGCTATTCTCGGGTCCATGAAAGCCAAAATGATTGGCTCGTCTTTTTCATGCAGGAAATGGACCACTATACTTGGGTGTCAGTCTAGTGCTAGTCTGGTACTTAGTACTCCCCACTTGTGATCTTCTGGAGGAGAGGCGACTAGCAATCCATACATATATGAATTTGCCCCCTGCCTTTGACATTACAGGTTATAAGGTGTGTTGGTGTGTCTTATTGAATAGATGGAGTGGTCAGGGAAGGCAGTCCCTGGCCCGGTTCTTCTATTTTAAGTTATGCAAAGAGTGCAAAGTTCCAGCATTTCATTATCCTGCAGAAACACTTGGCTGTGGAATCACTCAGGGATCTGCCTTATATGCCTCTCCTTTTTCACATTTACGTGTTTTGAGATGGCAATGTAAAATCCCTGAAGAAGACACTGACCAGTGCAGCTTCAGAAGGAAGAGTTTAGAGAGTCAGAAGTGGTTATATCCTTCACCCTGGCCCTATTGATGGATGTCTGTGGGCAGCGGTGGACTGGGAACCAAAAAAGGCCATGGAAATAATGTACAATGTGGCCCCGTATTACACATTATCAGCAATCCCAACCATTTCCCCGTGGGAACATTTAGAAATACAACACATAAGAGGCTCAGGGTTCAGAGGCCTACCATGACATTTCCAGAGTTCAGTGTAGGCCAGGCCAGCACTGCCTGTGGCCAACTAGAGGTGGATGCCGATGGCAGGAATGGCGTTTACGACACAATTCCCTTTTCTTCTGCCCATCTCAGTATCATGCAGGGCACAAGATTTCATTCACCTATCGAGTTATTATGCAACCAAGTCACATTCAGTCTATTGCATATGCTTCAGACAGGGAACACTTCATTGTGCATGGAATATAAAATAATGATTATTACACCGCTGCAATTAACATGCTGGGGACAACTCTTTAACACAAAAAAGTTTTAGCTTAACCACAAGGTTATTCTAAGCAGGAGGCAAAGGGGAGACATGATCACACTAAGGGCCTTAATTTACCACTTATATAAAAGATCCAGGGAAGAGGATGTCTGTTTCCGCACCCAGGGCTTGGAGTATTAACATGTCAGCAATAATTTCCAAACCATTGGCAAATATACCTTCAAGTGTACAGAAAAGGTAATTTCGTTTTTTATTTAATTTCTCTGACTCCTGGTGAGAGCATGTGCCCGCCACAACCCAGACCATCACCTCCCAAGCATATGTATGCATTTATGTATGTAGGCAGGTATGGATGGGATTGATACAGGAGAAGCGTACATGGAAACAAGGTACCACTGTACATAGAAGAAGCACTGATGGGTTTACATGCAAGGTGCAGGTGTTGCAGAGGAGCTGGCGTAGGCAGGGTGACTGGTGATAGAGAGGTTCTGGAGGAGAAGTAGGGTTGAGGGGAATGAACAGCGATCAGCAAGTTGGACCTTGAAGAGTGGGGTGGTCAGGTTAGAGAGGGCTGGACCCATCTGCACAGGAAACCTGTTCCAGTGACAGGGTGCATAGCAGAAAAGGGACAGTGTCCTCATGTTCTTCTTCTTGTAGTTCTTTGTTTCCAGTCTTATGATGTCCAGTTGTATTGTGACGTATTGTCCTCTAGAGGCTGTGAGTTTCTCGGCCAGGTGGTGTGGCCTTTAGGTTGTGACTGCTTTGCAGGTGATGCAGATTGTGGTTTACAGTCACTATTTCGAATAACATTTGGTCGAAAGTCAAAATGTCGAAAAAATAATGTCGAAAAAAAAGAATTCAAATGTATTTTTTTGTTTGTTTTTTGTTCGAAATGGGGGGGTTCCCCACAGCCCCCCTTTTTTTCTGGTTTAACCCTTTTTGTTTTACTTGCGGAACCCAAAAAAAAACATGTAAATAAAAAAATAAAGCATTTGAAAATAATGGTTTCCAAATTTTTTTTTCCAACATTTTTGTCATTCGGTCAAATGTTTTCGACATTTTGACTGGACACTGCAGATTGTCTTTAACACAATGCCAGCCTGAAGAGGTAGCCAGTGCAGCTCTTTGAATATGGGAATGCAGTGGTCGAAATGGTTTCCCATCGGGCTGCACCAGATCTGGCACGGCAAAGAATCTCAACAGGCAGGCAACACAGAACATGGCTGCGACATTTTAAGCAGAATCGTCATGACTGTCCAGCAGCCTGCCGTTCTGCCAGCAGTATGCCCCAAGCTTCAGGGGCGCCTAGTACATAGGTGCTCCGGGGCCCAGGTTCCTCCCCAGGAAACGCCAATTGGGTGAAAGTCTCTGTATGTTACAATGGTGATTTTTTTCCCAGCCGGCCCCTCCTGGGAAAAGCAAAGGTCTGTGCCCCTGCCAAGCTTGATGTAAATGTGTGGATCTGGGCATATACCTCTGCCAGAGCCAGGATACCATGACCATGAGCAGATAATGGAGAATATCGAAAGCCTTTTTTCTGTACTTTTCTCCAGCGCCCCTTTGAAGAAGGCTAAAGCGAACAAGGCGGATAAGGTGGCAAAAAAACAAAAACTCCTGACTGAGTTGACTGAGACCAGTTATGTACTTTCTATCTTGGACATACACACATTGGAGATTTGGTAAGTAGACATCTTGTTTAACTTAATTTTAGATCAAGGAGGATCAATCATATCGTACAATTTAAACTACTTGTTTTTTCACGTGTACAATATAAAAACAACCTCAGCTATAAAAACCTACAATTCTATACATATTGAGCAAAATATGAAGGTCCATATACAAATAACGCGATAGGCCATTGGCTGAAACAGACCCACTGGCAAGCAGAATGGATTTCTATTTGTCTTTCTTTTCCCCGTTTTTCTCCCAGTACATCTGTTTTTGCTGTACAGGTTTATTTAGATCTTCCAAGTCACACAGCTGTCAGATGTATTCTATGCATTGTAGTTTCTGCCATCCAAATCAAGAATAATATTTAATAAAAGGCATCCTTTGAACATGCCTATTACTTGTCAGTTCTGCATTATTATAAGCCCCTATTTTACAAGTGCACCTGTTAACAGCTACTCTAGCAGTCGAGGAATGATTGATACTAATGTGCATGCATTACCACAGTTCGGGGTCTGCATAATATTTCTTTGTAAAATATCAAACAATGATTAATGGGAAATCTGAAACTGGTTACCCGGGACCTTAGCAACACAGGGAACCTGACAAACAAAGAATTAACATTCTTAAGTAGCAACAATGCACAATGGCTCTCACGCCGCGATGAATAGCAGCGCTTAAGCTCAGATCTAGCTAGAAAGTGGATGTGTGGGATACAAGAACAGATTGATGCCTCTCTGTGAATTCCCAGTAAGTGCGGGTCATAAGCCCGCATTAAGTGCCTGGCCTTTGTACACACTCTCTATGAAAAGCTGGGCATGTGATCCAAGGCGTGGTCCTTGCTCAGCTTCCACACTGTGCTGGAAAGTCAATTCAACGCACGGCACAGGATCAGCTCCTACCTAACAGCAAGATCTCAGCTACCGCTACATTCTACAGTCCATTTTATTTATTTATTTATTTATTTATTTATTTATTTATTTATTTATTTACTTTATTTGTTATACGCCCAAACCAGGGTGTCATGGCAGGTGGATTTATAGAATTGATTCACCTGGATTGGTTTCAATCAAAATCCCAGTCCCTTTAAATAACTGTAATGTATTCCTCATTTATATAGAACCATTTCCCCATGTGTATGGCCTCAATGTGCTTTGTGGTGGAAACGCCCCCGTGGCCCAAAATCCATGTATGGGAAAGTTCTAGGAGTTTACATTAAGATGCATGCATGTTTTTTGCCGGGTTAGGATTTAAAAAGGCTGGCTGGGCCGCAGGATGCAGGATGCAACCCAGAAGTCAGTAAAATGGGCAGGTGCTCTTGGTGGTTTAAGTACTGGTGCAGGAGTCTCAATGTGTTCCCAGCAAGACTGAATTTTTGCATAGGTTGCCGCTGTATACTAAAGGCAGAGGTGTTGAGGCATGTCAGGGGTTTCAGTGTGGACGGCTATGTGAGCTGCTAGACCGTATATGACATAGCCGTAGCTGCATTCTAGACTGCATGGATGGGGAACCGTGCCTGCGGCGTGGTGCGATTTATACATACCTTAAACTCAGATTGAATGTATCTTCGGTGTCCTTTTCTTAGGTCTTACGGGTGGTAGACTGGTCATTTGAGTGCATCCTCTAGTGGGGTTTGCATATTACCATTGAGGAGGTCCTGACTGGTGGCATTCTAAGAGTGCAATAGGTATGTAAGTTAAATAGACCTTGCCACCTATGGCCTGAGACCAATGGCATTGTATCCCGTCCCCAGCAGGGAGGACAGTCTTAGTGCATCTCTATTCCTACCTTCAAAATCCATGGAGTGTGTTCTGTGTCAAATGGCCCAAGTTGAACTGGCGCTTCTCCTCTTCAATGAACCCAATGGTCGATCACTCTGAGTGCCTGGATTAGATTTCTGATATTTGGTAGGGCCATCTATCTGAGTGAGCAAGCACACCTGCCCCCAATTCAGACTGATCTTGCTTCCATCACTATCTCTAGTGGTCCATCTAAATGAGACTTTTTTCCCTAACACTTTTAATCAGGCATATCCAAGGTGCAATCCGATTTGCAGGTGTTGTTTGGAAACCAGTTTGCACCAATTACAGAGTTAATGGTCCAGGTGGGGTCTGGGAAGGTGGCGGAGGGCTAGTGAGGGAAAGGTGGGTGATTTGTAATCATCTTTGGAAGGAGCAGGTTTATCATGGTATGCCACTGTGAAAGCTGCCACCATCCGTGGTGGTGTGAAGTGTAGGTGTTTTGTTGGGGCTAGGCCCATACTTGTGTGCGAGAAGCAGTCAAAGCATAGAGTGGGAGAGGGATTTGTGGAGGAGTAAGGAAAATGTCAGTTTTGAGGGCCTTTGTGAATGCGAGGTGATTGTCAATGCTGCAGAGGCATGGAGTTCCAGATGTGGGGAGATTGAACGGAGAAGGAGGGTCCACTCAGTCTGGTGCAGTTGTATTGGGGGACAACTAAGAGATAAGATCAATAGGGGTATTGTTCCACTAGCATAGATTCCAAGGTTCCGTAAACCGTGGAATCTATGAAAACCTTTATTGGAGGTTACTATATTTATTCAGATTTGAGTTTGTTTAATGTATTCCTATTTGTACTGACAAAGCTTTAGTGGAATTTAGATAATAACCATAGCCATGTTTATAGCTACGTTTTTCTGGATTGTAAGTTCTTTATCTTTCAGTGTCTTTTGCACTGTTTTGTTGTTTCCTGTGTCATCCACTACCTCTTGTTGTGGTTACCAATGCCACGCTGCCAATAGTTTTTCTCCCATCTGTTAATGAGATGACATGACTTTACAGCAGTGCAAATTCCACCATGGCTCTTTAGAGCTCTGTAAAAACATCACTCCAGCAATGGCTGCTGGTGTTCAAGTGTAATGTTTGCTCTTTTTCAGGGAAAAGGAAAAAACGATTGGAAACATTGGAATTGGGCTTGCACCATTTTCATAATAATACAAAAAACAAACCTGCAGCCCAAGGCTGATGTTTTAAATCCTATATTTATTTATGTGTTCATGGTGTATTTGTAAGGCACTTATACAACAAGGAAATTGGGCCTCATTAGGACCCAGGCGGTAAGGGGTTTACAGCGGCGTAAACAGCGCCGACCCTTACCGCCTGATTCCGAGGTCCCTTAGCGCCATGGAGGATTTAACACCTGCTTTTAGCAGGTGTTAAAATCCATGGCGCTAAGGGACCTTGTTGTTAATTACGCCACCGTAATTTACGGTGGCGTAATTAACGCCTTCCCCACTCCCATTATGCCCTATGGGGCAAAAATGGGAATGGGGAAGGGTAAATGGGGATTGGGGACTTACCGCCCCGCCAACCTCGGAATGGGGCGGTAAGTCCGCCAACCACAATGGCGTAAACGTAGTTTACGCCATGGTGGTAAAGGTACGACCCAGGCGGTAACTTACCGCCTGGGTCGTAATGAGGCCCATTGTGTTTCAAAGCGCCCACAGGGCAACAGGGAGGGAACATGGGAGTAACATTAGATATAACACTGTGAGATAGAGGTGGACCTACTAGTCCTTGTGAGCATTCAGAACGCGCAATTGCAGAGAGAGAGAGAATGGTTGGGCAAGTGGGGGGTAAGTGCTAGGTGTGGGATATATTTACCCACTCAGCAGTACTTCCCCACATCACCAAGCTGCATTTCAGCAGAAACAGCAAAATGGCTGCACTGGATCCTGGGAGCACCATTGCACTCAAACTCTGTTTTGCAGTTACAAAAGGATGGCAGCACTGTTTTGCCAAGCACCATTGGGCAATATGGAACAGCGAGCACCACGAGAAAGGCTCCTAGGGTGTGTTTTTGTTTGTCTTAAAGAAATGGAGTGAAAAGGCAGCGCTGTTTTGCTGTAAGCCCAAAATTCCCATTGAAAAAGTGAATATTTCACCTTTAAAATGATGCCACTCTGATGCCATTAGTCCCTGTTGTTCTTCACACTACCTTTATCAAAAAGACCCTGTCATTCCAGCCATATTCACATTGTGCTCCATCAGAAAAGAGCCTTATTCCTGAAAGACAGACTGTGCCAGCCAAACCAGAGATAATTAACACAAGTTTTCCTTCAGCTACAAGGGAAACATTTACATTTTGCTGCAAAATGTCAAAAATCACTGCTTGAAAAGAAAATCATAGCTTTCTGTGCACATGTCAATTTCATGAAGGCTTTTGCCTGGTACTGACTGTGGTGTAAAATAAGCCGACTACAGCTACAGAACAATATTGGGGAAGTAGATGGTTAATAAATCCCATCAGCATTGAACACGTGTAAAAATGGGCCAGAAATTCCTGTTTTAAAAAAGTACAATGTTGAATGAAAGTGTGTCCGTGCCTAACAATGTAAAGGGGTTTGTTGCTGGGGAACCATATATGGGCGTTTATTCAACAGGCTTGTTTTGAATCAGGACAACATAAAAGAAAAACAAAAGTGTTAAACTGCATCGGCTGGATTTTGCAAGCTCCCAAAACAGGTTATTCCTGTTGGCAGAGCTAAGGCTTCACAAAAAGGGAACCACCATAAACTTCTGCGACATGAAAGTGATAATTGCTAGGTTGGACAACTTTGACCGACCAAGACAAAGAAACTTCACATACTAATCAGAAATGGGTCTGGGCTGAGCCATTTTGCAATGGAGCTTCGAGGACATGGATGTGCGAAGTGGAAAAATCACACCTACTCGTGACTTCTACAGGAAGCTTCAAAGGAAATCTCTGTGAGAACCCTGGATTGAGGAGGTAGCTCGGAATCTATGCCTGTATATAGAAACAATACTGAACATTTGTTTTCAAGAACTATTTTATGAATACAACTTGTAAGACTTTTATCTTTGTCACATGACTTTGCAAACATTTGAAAAGTTAACAGTTTAAATGTGATTTTATGGGCTTTCATTTAAGACGTCATAGACTTCACTGACACATGGGGAACAGAAATGGCAGATAATTGGGTATTATAAGGAAAGTATCCATGATGCCATTGCAAATTTTAATACTTATATCACTATTAATAATCCACACCCATGTATAAAGTTATAGAATTTTAAGTAATATAATTCTCACTGAAAAGCGCAAAATACTGGTAGAAGGGCGAAACAAAGTCCCACAACAAGGATTGGACTGCTATGCTCTACCTACAATATGTAATCTGCCCATGTGATTGGATAAAGTGCCACAAATGTATACATGTGTAAATTAGGTTATGACTGATTTTGGGCAAAAAGGACTGTGGGATTGCTCTTACCTCATAAATGCAACCTCACAAACTGGGACTCCTCCTCGAGGATGCAACCAACATTGATTGTCCTATCCACTTCTTGGAGGTAGACCTAACTCAGTCCTGCCCACCAATAATTCTGTGATGTCACCATGCTCTATAAATAAGAGTGGTTGGCAGAGCTCCAGACACACACTCTCTCCTGAATTTCCAGAGCCTGCATTCCTGATCTTCCACCTTCATCCTGCCAGACTCCAGATTCCACCACAAGTCCAAAGCAAAGCTGACAAGATTTCACTGCCAGCCCAAAGCATAGCTGACTCTACTCCAGCAAAGGCCTAAATTAAGAAAATCCCACGAAAATTCATTTAAAAGGGGAAAGGCTGTGGTACCTTAAAATCCTGAGACCAGACCGGCTTGTCCACTACCTGTGCCATCCAGTGACCCGAATAGCCCAGCATTACTTGCCATCCAGTGACCAGACCTTTGCCCAGCTGTCTTTTGCCAGGAGAGTCCACTACCTCGTGACCCGGGCAGTGCAGTGACCAGAACCGCGTTGACTGTTCCAAAATTCCCAAACGCAAGCGTGGACTGTGAGTATCCCACATACCATAACACATAGTCTACCACATCTACCCCATCTTGACCCTGTGTCTTTGTTCCACTCTCTAAGCAATCTGATCCCTACCCTGATAACTTGTTAAAACTGTTAGAATTCTCTGTGCATCCTGTCATTGAATTTCCCAGCGTCAGCGCCACTTTCCTATTTTCTTTTGCTTCTGCATAGATCATAAGTCATTAGCAATATTTGGATTAAATAAATTAATTTTCCCTAAAGAAACAGGGTACTCTGCGTGAAGGGTTAGAACTGCAGCGTAACGTTGATATTCACGGGTGGCGCTTCTCTTTTCTTAGCCATTAAACACTAGTTTAAGTAAAATTTGTCTTTCATTTTAAAAAAGATGTTCTCTTTTTCACTGCTATATTTTCCTAAAAATGAACATCACTCTACCTTCCAAAACTCTCTCATTTCACCAGCTAGAGGCCTATATTCACCACTATATTGTCCTTGTGATAGAATTGAAGTATTTCACCCGTTTTTCCTCAAATTCGTTTGTGTCATTTTAAACGGGAATTGAGAAAATTGCAACTTTCCAACGTGTCATTTGGCAGCAGCATGTTCTAATTTTCCACTTGTTCTTGAATTGTATGCTTCTGTTGATCCCTTGCCTTGTGATTGCTAGGGTTTATGCATTACTATCGTCGTGAGAAGTCATATTTTTCTCCAAGATTTAACCACAGACTAATTATGTATTTGTCAATTTCCAAGTGTCATTTCATTCTATTACAAAGGGTTTGTCCCTCTTATTTTGTGAGAGAAGGTTGGATTTTTATGGTAATCACTGCCTCTCATCCCAGACTACCTGCTGCTTCTTTCTATCCACTCAGAATTAGGTTATTTGTGGGTTGAGGGAACATTGCAGGGGGAAACCTTAACTTGGGTGCTATCTTTCTGAATTAAAAAATTGCTTTGGATATGTTCTACTAGACGGTTAACCAAATGCATTGCTTCCATTTCCTTTGTAATTATCACCCCAATGGTGATTGTTGCCCAATATTAAAATGTGTGTGATTTTGTGAATTCTAAAAATAAATAAATATTGTATTTCACCAACTGGCTTGGTTCATAGTCGATTGTGACCCGGGATATTTGTAAAAGGGGGTTTGAGACGGGTCTGGTATCGGCTCAATTTGAATTAATTGAATTTAAAGAAAAAACGTTCCTATTGAGCACCACATCCTCGGCCAAGGCCAACTGTCCTGGTCCAGTGTGTGACGCTGATTGGAATCCTTAACAAATGTGTATCAAGTGGGAAGTGCTAGAGAGTGAACAGCTATAAGTGTCAAGGTGGAAAGGTATACCACCAATAAATAGGCATGTGCAAACCTGCTGTGGCACAGGACAGTGGGTGCCAAGGCAACACCGTGGGAGTGACAGAGGCTGTAGGCGATTGGTTGTGGGAGGCCAGGACCCCAAAGGAAACAGAAGTGACCTAGTCACCGATCTCAGCAGCTGAGAGGCTTTGCAGAGGAGGAAGGAAGGGAAAGAGGAGGTGAAAAGGCAAGTCTCCAGGAGCTTCCAGAACTTAAGGAGGTCCAGCTGCAGACAAAGCGGAAGGAGGAGGCTGTTCCATAGGAGGGAGCCTGCTGGGGAAAGAGATTGGACACCAGCTTGCTGTTTAGTGAAGTGTTTAACACAGTGTTGGTGCCAGAGGAACGTAAACATCTGGAGGGAGAGTATTTAGTGAGGGCAAGTTGGTCCCCAGCCACAGCCAGCATTGTGGATGATGCAGAGGGATGCAGAGGGATTTCAATTTGATCCTTGAAGCAACCAAGAGCCAGTGCAGAGTTGTTAGCGCTGGAGAGATGCGGTCCCTGGGATTGAGGTAAAGGATAAATATTGTAGTCTTATACTGGATTAGCTGAAGGGGTCATAGAGAGAAAGGGTAGATTAAGGAAACGCTACTGCAATAGTCTAGCCTAGAGAGTACCAGAGCTCTAGAGAAATTGAGCTACTGGGGGAACATGAGTAAGGTCCTGAATGTGAGGGATGAAGAGGAGAGAGGAGTCAAAAATGACTCCAATCTTTCTGGCTTAAGATGCAGGAAAAGGGGTATGGCCAGAGTGAGGGAGAGGAAGAGAAGGAGTCCCGATAGGAAGGATCTCAGTCTGGTTGACGTTGATGCAGAGATCATTGGTCACCAGGACTGGATGGCAGATAGAAAGTCAGGAATGATAGATGAAGTGAGAAGAGGATCAGAGGGAACTTTGAAGAAGAGCTGTGTGTCATCTGCATAACACTGGCAGTTTGGGGAGAAGGTGGAAATGATGTGTACAAACAAAGCAAGATAGTTGTTAAAAAGTCAAGGAGAAAGGTTGTAGCCCTGGGGGAAACCGCAGGTGCAGATAGAGGTGGGGGATGAAAATAATCCCAGAATGACTTGGGATGGATGGTCACTGAGGAAGGAGGTCAGCCAATCCAGTGCTAGCTCCTAGATACCTTGGGTATTCTGGAGCCATTTTATAAGGATGGGGTGGTTGACTATATAAAATGCAGACGAGAGATCAAGTAAAATGAGAACAGCCAGAGAGTTGAAATCAATCGATACAGGCAGTCCCTCAAAGTGTTCAGAAGAGCAGTTTCTGTGCCTCTAAATGCTCGGAATCCAGATTGATGTTCGTGGAGGCAACCAACGAGTTCAGCCTGCTGGGTAAGTTGGGGGAAAGACCAGTTTCTCCAAGAGGTTCCCAAGGAAGGTGGTGATAGATATGGGGAGTTAATTGGCTGGACGAGACGGGTCTGCAGAAGGATTTTTCAGGAGGGGCACACAAGTGAGTGCTTGAGGGAGGGGGGAAAGATCCAGTAGCAAAAGAGTGGTTGCAGAAATCAGCAAATGCTGGGCAAGTTAGCCAATGGTGTCCCTAATGGTTCGGGAGGAGCAGGGTGAGACCTGTTTGGAGGAGACCTTCACGGAGCGGACTAATCTGGTGACCTCATCAGGTGTGACAGGAGAGAAGGAGGAGAGAAAGGCAGAGGGGAGATGGGAGGCCATAGAAGGCAAGGCAGGCATGGGATTCCTATAATCTTTGGCGATGCTGAAAACATCAATTTGAATGGCAAGAGGGTGCCAAAATACTGCTGATGTAGGTTTGCTTTTAGACTCTATTTAGCACTTAATATGTTTTAAGCTGTTGTAAGAATGACACTATTGTATTAGTATACAGAGCTTCTGGCAGAAACCCCCCTCACCCCCAGCTGTAACAACAGATGTTATTAATGCCGTGTTTTGAATGGTACTTATTGACTTTCAGAGGAATTAAAGTCTCAGTCGGTACTTCCACAGGATGGACACATGTGTTGTGTAGGCTGCCCTCATTTAAGACTCCTGTGCTGTCCAGTCATGCACCCAGGTGGCTTAACAGCTATCAGATGTGTGTGATTCCTTCTTACGTTCTGGTTATTTTATCAAAGAATTGCCCTCTCGACTTCTTTAGTGAACTGTTTAGTGCAGGTGGGTGGAGGTGCTAGTCCTCGCCTTCAAATAGGAAGGCAAACGAAAGTGGGGTCTCTGGACCTCGACACTCAAAGAGAGCAGGGATTTAAGGTGGGGGCAAAGGGTACCACCAGGGGTGGGGGGGGGCTATTACTAAACTTGCCAGTTCATAATTCCGAAAAACAAGATGCCATGAAAAAACGAAGGTAAACATTACATTCTTCAAAGTAAAGTATTTAACTACCTACCAATAGAAGAGAAAATCAGATGAAAATACTGACAATGAGAAATAATACAACATACACCTGTTAAAGATAACACAGATGTGATGTCAAATGCCTCTGCCCACACCTGCAGAGATGTCCCACTATATGTAATATGAATCCAGCCCAGATGCCCTTGATGTTATCGTGCCATCTGACCATCCCTTTCATTCACAGACAAGATTCTGAAGAGCTGGCCGCAAAAAGAGCTGGTAGATGGGGCTCCAAGCAAGCCCCTCTTCCATTTCCATGGCAGCAGGAAGAAGGAAGTCGGAGAAGCAGCAGCAGCTGTAGGCTGCCACCACCACAGCCATCACGTAAGTGGGGTTGGGAGGGACAGGGAAAATGATGTTAAGGGAAGGGAGGGTGGGGGAAGGCGGTGGGGCGGGGGATGCAACCGCCAGGTTGCTTGTAATGCGGCCTTCGACCGCGGGATTCAGACCATGATCCGGTCATCCTGATTTGCTGTGCCCTCCAACCCGGGTTCCAATGTGTAAATGCCCATCTTTAGATCACTAAGCACACTTTTGTAATTTCCTGCTGGTCCGGAAAGAATGGTGGTGGTAAATCCGCCACCACCATTCTTTCTGGACCGGCTGATTAAGAGTCTTGCAGGCGGGAGGTGTCACTCCCGCCATGTCTAACCTGGCGGGTTTAACACCAACCGCCTGCAGGCGGACATGGAAACACCGGCTCTGTCAGAGACAGAGCCGGTGTTTCCATGGTCCCCATCCCCATGTAGTCCTATGGGATTCCATGGGAATGGGGATTTACCGATTTCCACCTCCACAATTACCGGAATTACCGGGTCACCGGGGTTGTAATTCCCCAGTGATTCCAGCAATCACTGAGGCGGAATGGTAATACGTGTTTTGAATGGTACTTATTGACTTTCAGAGGAATGAAAGTCTCAGTCGGTACTTCCACAGGATGGACACATGTGGTGTGTAGGCTGCCCTCATATAAGACTCCTGTGCTATCCAGTCGTGCACCCAGGTGGCTTAAAAGCTATCAGATGTGTGTGTTCCCTTCTTACTTTCTGGTCATTTTATCAAAGAATTGCCCTCTCGACTTCTTTAGTGAACTGTGGTGGCTTAACATCTATCAGAGGTGTGTGTTCCCTTCTTACTTTCTGGTCATTTTATCAAAGAATTGCCCTCTCGACTTCTTTAGATCACTAAGCACACTTTCGTAATTTCCTGCTGGTCCGGAAAGAATGGTGGTGGTAAATCCGCCACCACCGTTCTTTCTGGACCGGCTGATTAAGAGTCCTGCAGGCGGGAGGTGAATTTCCGGCATGGTTATCGCCAGACTTGTAATGAGGCCCAGAGTGTTGGAAGCAGAGGAGCAGAGTAGGTAGTATTTCAAATAAGTTTAGGGAATTAAATACGATTTTTTTTATTAAAATACACATTTTCAAATTTACATTTCTTAACCCAATGGCATACTATTTAAAACATCTTTTTTAAAAGAAAGTCATTTTAAAATGTTTAAATTCCAAGCTTTAGTTGTTTAATGAAGACAGACATCATGACCTGGCTGCCAAAAACACAGAGTCAACTAACACAACTGATTGGGGTACCCTCAGATGAGGCCGCCACCCTCCCCCATGCAATCGCCCCAGTTTAAGCTGCAGCGTCGTCTTGCACTCATCAGGCGTTTTGAGATGGTTTAGTTGTATCCATGGACAATTGAGAGGATTTGCATGATTCAGGCATTCATGTGGGGCCAGTGAGGATGTCACTGAGTGCATTATGTCATGTTACTTGAGGTAGTATTTGCAATGACCATCTTCAGCCATGTCCATAGCTTCATGGCACCGAGGGCTGCCAGAGCGGTGGTGATATGTTGTTGTGTCTCTGGTTGGGTTCTAGAGTGCCCTACAAGATGCCAGTCTGGATTTTGAATTCTGGAGAACATGACATTTGATGGATGCTGTGGCTTTCGATGAAAGATGTCTTACCGCCACCTTGCGTGTGACTCAAACAAGATGAGGGCAATGCCGCATTGGCATTCTAAAGTCGAAAACACCATCGTTTTCAGAGATGGTAAGCCCTCTGATTTACTGTATGGTGTTGACAGAGGAGGAAGTTCTGTTGCTGTGCGCCAATGCGACTGACCTCCCTTTCTGGCAGATGCACCTGAGCTCGTGGATACGCAGCTGAATGTGGTACCAGACGTCTGACGCTTCCCAATTACATGTCCCTCCCCAATGAAATCCAATAATTCAGTACAGGACATGTGCCATGGATACATTCAACAAATTAAATTAGTTTTATTTTGTATTAATATATTAGGAGAGACATACGATCTTTTATGTTTGATTTCCATTGTGCGAAATGTGGAGTAGTGCCTTCTGGTGACTTTCTCTGTGAAGGATTGATCCACTCTGCAATGTTCCTTTGCAACTACAAGACTGCGATTGTATAGAGGAGTGGAGTTTTCTGAGGACCATTGAATTGAAGAGCCTGGTCAGGACCTTTAAGTTGCACAATCTGGAAAAGATCAATTGGTACCTCGGCCTTAGTCACACACCTGGAAGAGGACACAAATGCTGCTTGATCCCAGAAATGGCAGAGTCAGCTAAATATCCCAGCACTTGTGTATCCTCCTGGCATCTTAACAACGTTGCGTTACTGCGAGGTACACATATGAACTAGGCATGGGCCAGCCATAAAGTGCAAGACTTGAATGCTGGATTGAAAAAGTGCAAAAAATGGTTCGATTCAGAAGGAGCCATTTAACCGCCATAGAGATAGCCTAGCAGTCTAATTAATCCAAGCCGGTAAATGTCAGGTTTTGCTTATGCATGTCTCGAATTGACTTGATGCAATTCAAACCAATAGGTCACAATAGATTGAATTGGTTTAACAAATGTAAACAGTCATGTTCACCATAGGAAACTATAGATTCAACCCTTGTCTGTCCAGATCGAGCTAGTACGAGAACTCAAAACAGACAAAACAGCTACTAGGATCACTGTTCTGAAATTGCAGGCCTGACTTACAAAAATGTTTTACCATGGGAAAGTGCAATTGAAAAATAAACATGTAAATCAGGCCCCACGTGTGATATGACACCAAAAAACAGATTGATGACTGAGCACAGGCTCAGTGGGGTTCATTGTGGGGTTGGCAGTGTGGTTGAAATGTCGCCAAATCTGTTACTGCCTTTTTTTGGTGGAAATGATATTACTGCCACATTTACCCTGCCACATAATTTCAGGTTTGACATTCGTCAAATCGAGGAGGTATATACTCCATTTTGATGAGAACATTTATTTATTTATTTATTTTATTTATATTATTTGTGACGCGCTTGGTATCGAGCCCAGATGCCTGGTAGCACCAACATGATCAACCAACACATAACAAAGAGTATCCAAAGGGAAGAGAGAGCAAGAAGAAGCGGTCATGCAGGAGTCAGAAATTGTGGAGGAATTAGTACTCACACAATTACCACCATCATTTTCTACACAATCTCCATTACTCCTATGCAGTCTGAACATGGGGATTAAACCGAGCATTACTCTGCTCCTAATCAATAAATAATTCTAACAGACCATGGGCCTCATTACGAGTTGGGCGCAAAGGGATACCGGGCACCGGTAAGGACACCAGTGCCGGTAATCCCTTTGCACCTTATTCCGAGGTCCCTTAGCGGGTCCCTTCCTTAACGCCTGGTAAAACCAGGCATTAAGGACGGGATCCGTTAAGGGACTTTAGAGCTAATAACGGTACCGGTACCATTATAAGCGCCTTCCCATTGAGCCCTATGTGGCCTCAAATGGGAATGGGGAATGGCTTTTTCAATGGGGACTTAACGGTCCCGCAAAGGTCGGAATAGACCGGTGAGTCCCCACTGACCAAGGGCGGACTTGGTACCGGTATTGGAGGTAGTCATGGCGCCATGATTACCTCCATACTCGGAATGAGGCCCCATGTGGTGGTAACGGTAAACAGGTTTGACAGTATTACCACCAGAAATGTATTGTATTTGAATTATTGGGTATTAAGGCTCAAAATACCACCAAGATTGTATTAAACTGAAATAAAGCAGTCTACACTTTCTGTTTTCTTTAAAAATAAAGTAAAACAAAAGTAAACAAACATTAAACAAAAATAAACAGTTAAAAGGATTTTACTTCAAATACAAGGTGTCGTTTTTAAGATAGATTGTGATTTTGTGAAATCGATCATTCCACACACAAGCTCTAGAGGTCTGTCTCTCTACTCTCTAAGCAACATAAGGGCTCCTGGCATGAAATGATGGCCCAGTTTCATTATTTTCTTTGCCACCAGCATCCCAGAATTCAATTTTATTTGAGATGAGCTGAAGCATTACATGCTTGCATCTATAAAAACATTTCAATGTCTGGTTTCGAGACGGTTCACACATATTTTATATGAACCCTGTTTTGGGAAGATTACAGTGCTATCATGTTCAAGCTGAATTACATAAACTTTACTGGGTCGTTCACTTGGTGATAAAAGGTGCAGGGGGATATTTAATATGGTGTACTGCACTGCCCCCTCACTTTTTCCCTTCCCTCTTCCCCTGCACTCACGCAATCTCAATGACACCTGGCCTTGTAAGATTGTTGTGTCGGTCCTCCCTCTGTTCCGCCTCCCTTGCCTTGTCGTGCATTGAAACACTTGTGTATAGGCGCGTTATAAATGCCATATCATATCATAAATTGCACTTGATAATATATTCCACTAATCAAAGTCATTTTGTGAGTTTCATTAGATCTTTTGTATATCACAATGAGTGCACATTTACCATTAAAAATAGCCAAAAATGAACCCTACATTTAACTGAGTGTGATTTACCACCAGCATACACATCATTCCCGCTGTGCAATCTCGCACCTCTGTGGGAAAATAAAACATAATTTGCATCTGCAAGTTTAATGAAATTGAATCGGATTACTAGGGGTCAAGTCTTAAAAAAAAAGTGGGGGCCTCATTAACATACCAATTGAATGTGGAGTCACCAGAAATTAGCAGACTGCCTTCTGAAAAAAGTGTGGTGACTTCTGAAAAAAGTGAAAAAAGTGGGGGGATCCCATCCACCTGTGTGTACCCTCGGCCAAGGATGTCATTTCACCAAAACTTCCAGGCGTAGAGGAAGTCACATCACATGATCCTTGACCTCTGATAACATTACAAGAAGTGATGTCATTGGACCCCACCCCAAAATGACATCACGGGAAGTGATGGAACACCACCTTTCACCCCTCGACAAAACAAGAAGTGGCATCAAATAGCATTGTTTCTGAGTACACTACGAAAAATGTGGTTACCAAATCACTGTGCATGCAAGCAGACGTCCAAGGACAAACAATAATGATGTGTTGTTATATAGCATTTACGCTTAAGCGCTTCTTATAGAACAAAAATACATACAATATCACCCAACCTGTGTTGGTACTCATTTATGAACCTCAGCAGGATGAAAGGCTAAGTTGACCTTGCTGGTAGTCGAACCTGCAACCTCCAGATCACACACACATCACAGCAGCCAGTGCTGAACCCACTGAGCTATCTTACCGGCTATAACAATCAGAAAACCAGCCATTCCAGAAACAAAGAGCCACATGCTGCTGAAACAGCCCATGAGCCTCAATTGAAGAAAACCCTTTTTCTTTTTTTCATTTTGTTTAGGGGTAGCAAGGGAGACCACAGGGGTAGCAAGGGAGACTTCAGGGGTCACGGGTTACAACCCCTGGCGACCCCTAAATGACGTCCAGGCTCTCGACTTGAGGCCTGTAGATGCCTTGTTTCTTTAACTAAGCCTCAACAGACCCCCCCAAACTCGATACTGTCCTATGCACCCTTTTCATCTGAGCTGCATGTATAGCCTACCAGCTGGCACGTTTCGAGAGGAAACACATCCCGTTATATTTTAAATCAATCTGTTGGTGCATACTTCCGCACAAAGCGACGAGCATTGCCACGTGCAGCCTTTCATTAGTATGAACAGCTCCCATGTAGACGGTTAGCGCCAGTCATGGCAGGCGAGGTAAGAGCGGGCGTGTGGGGCAAAGAGAATGCACGCACAGAGGACAAGATGGCTGCCCTGAATGATCATCACGGAAATCAGCACGGTGGCGAAGCAGCAGATCTGCGATTATGGCTCCAAGCAGGCAATATATAGCAGCGTCCCATGGGACGTATGGCCAACGTGAGTCATGAACTCCACATGAACTGTAAGTTCCAGGGATGAGCGGCCATCTATTTTGGTCCTTAGAGAGGGCTCAGGCGGAACAGACAAGATGAAATAATTGAAATGCAAGCCCGCTAGAGGACCATCACCTCGTCCTGGGTGACATTTATCACATTTCTATCTCGTCCCTTCCCTCCCTCCCTTGCCTAGACCAAAGACCTGTCATAACCTGCATTAATGGGATCACGTGACCAGATGCCTGCAGTTCCACGCAGCCTTTTACTGTACATGGGATGGATTTCCAGTCTGGGCAAGCTGTTCTTTTGTAGCACCTTTCAAATCACCAATTATTCCTCCCCTTCTTAGTTGGAAAAAACACACTCATGTTTAGAAAGGACTGGCAAAAACAGTGGCTTTTCTCCCCCCATTGTTCAGGCAGTATTCAAGAGCGTAAAACCCTAAAAACCCAAAATAATTATTTTCAGGGATCTACATGATGTGACAATGTTTGTATATAACTCGTTTTTTCAAAACCATCTTCATCTTCTGTAGTTTTCTGAGGACAGGGTAACCAGGATAACCGCTAGGCTCTCGCCACCACCCGCTATAATACTTACGTTATCCTGGTTGTAGAGCTGATAGCGTCGGAGGGACAGATCCGTGCAGTGCAAGGTGTGCTGCACTGGGAGCTGCTCTCCGCTGTAAGCAGGACACGGAAACCTGCCAAGAAATCTAGCCTGAGGAAAAACGGCACGATGAGGGCTGGTGCCGCACTAAGATGGCCCGCCGGGGACACTGACATGGCTGAGCTGAACTAAGTAAGCCGACAGTGCCCACCAGGGGCGGGAGAGGCTGCATCAGGTTTGGCCACACCTGAAGGTGCTCAGGGAGCCAGCAGAGTTTGGTGCCTCTGGTGTAACTGACAGCAGAGCAACAGCATCAGGACCCGGCGGGCTGTAGATCCCAAACCGGAGAAAGCAGCAAGACTGCAGTGCTGGGACTCGGCGGACCATTGTGGGAGCTCCCATCCACACAGTGGGGTGAGCACGAGCTCATGCAGCAGAAGACCATTCAAGGGCTGGCCATTCAAGGGCTGGCAAAGACCTAGGGGCTCTGGGGAGGGGCAGGCCTGTGTCAGCACAGACAGTCGGATAGCTGTGAAGCACGAGGGAGCTGCTTGGCCCACGGACAGGGAGCGCATCCACCATCACACAGAAAGCATCCTCATTCACCCCTGCAGCAAATCACGGAAATTACTCCTGGCAGGCAACTTGTGACCCCACATACTTGGGCCTCTGGAACTGTTTCCACCCCTGCAGAATATGAGTTATGGCTGGACACTGCCATTGCTTCTTCACTAACCCTAACAACTGTTGAACCGAGATGTTCCTAAGTCATTCTGCATTTCATGCCTTACTTAATCTTACTCAATCCTTCTTTCATTACATTTTTGTCTTCTGTGCAATTTCAAAGCCTGGTTTTTAACATCCCTGAACCCCATTTTGCATTGCATTTTGTGTCCCTTGTAAGTCTGGTGTGTTTTTTTTTTCAAACATCTCTGGACCCCATGCTGCATTGCATTGGTGTCTCTTGTGCCAATCCAAAGCCTAGTGTGTCTTTTAACATCTCTGTGCCCCATTTTGCATTGCATTTTGTGTCTCTTGTGCAAATTTGAAGCCTGTGTGTTATCATCTCTGCACGGATCAGTGGTACTAAGGTATTGTCAGTGCAACTGTTTTCTTGCTTCCCTGGGCTTCTAGGCCACCTGGTGAGTTTGTGCTCATACTTTTCTGTGCAGCCCCTCCTCTTTCTTCCTCCTATCCCCTGTCTCCCCTACAGCAGTCACCGTCTCCCCTATCTTTTTTAATTGCTATACAATCACCTATCCTCCCTCTCTCAGTAAATCTGTAAGAAAAACTCTCATCCTGACCACTACACCTGGCCTACTTATAGCAGAAACCAATGTCAATGCAATCTCCAGACAGATCTTCACTGATACCATCTTTGTAAGTCACCTCTCCAGATCTATGGACTCCTCATCTAATCTCTCCTCTCTCTCCTCTCACATCTTCAACCATTAATGGTGGCACTAGATGGGAAGTAGTCTTGGTGAGATTTGCATAATCCAGATGTGTCATTAATGTCAATCACAATGGCACTATCTTGGTTCAGTTTGTAAAGACTAGAGGGGGGTTTCTGTACTCTTGCCGTCTATATGGCAGAGTAGAAGCACAGAGCACCCCAGCCCAGATTCTCTATATGGTAACGAAGGTCGAGCTATCAAGGCATAAGCTTTCAGGAGGTGATGCAGTCTGGTTCTTAAGTACTGTGTAGTCCCCAACCCCCGACAAAGGAATGTCCACACACTATATTAATGATAACACAGTTCTTCATATAAATAAAGTTCAGGATAAAAAAATACACAATAACACGCTTTGTGCTCAGGCAATACTAATTACATGGCTGCGGTAGCAGCCATGTAGTTATGGTTAAATTGCTAATCCCATAGGAAGAGCACTTTTTGGGTGGCTTATAACTTCGCTCCCCCTGGACGAATCCTCACCAAACTTTACAAAAAAAGTATATGGCCCACTCTGAATTTTGGTCCAGGCCCACTCTGAGGTTTGGTCCGGGGGGGGGGGCAAAGTTATAGGGGGGTCGCAAAATGTATTTTTTTCCCATAGAGTGAATGGGGAAAAAAATGTGCTCATGCCTACAGCTGAAACCGCTGGACGGATTTGCACCAAATTTGCGGCAAGAGCAGCGGCTTAGTCCTGTGAACGTATGCTTTTGTAAAATTGGTGGAAATCCATCTAGTGTTTTTTTTAAAACAACAAAAAAGTAGGTCTAAAAAAAATAGTGATATCTATGTCCGCTCCACAGACACATTTCCTTGTTCGCTCCGCGGACAGGACACCGATTGGCTAATCGGCTTGCGTCATGTCTGCGGACATGTGACGTGTTAGCTGATTGGCTGGGGTGAAGCGTGAGGTGCATCAGATTTTTGGAAACACCCGCCACCTTGGATTCGCGGACATCGGCCCATGACCGCAGACATCGCGGTAAAAACAGATTAAAAAACACAACATTGCACTCGTCAAATTTATCAAATAATCTCTGGGGAGGTGAGGGGTGATGATGATGGGATGGAATATGGCTGCAAGAAGCAAAAATCACGGGTGTTTTTTGCGGCGAAAGTCCACAAACAGTTTGGATGTTCTCGAACAGTCCTGATAAGTTCCGGGAAACTTCAGATGTCTGGGGCCAGTTTTTGGATGCCTTATAACTTTGGCGCTACTTCATGAAAATGCATATTCCTGACCTGATCCTAAATGAGTTTGCAAAGTTTGGTGGTATTCTGTCAAAAACTAGAGGGGGATCCCAACATGATGTAAAGACATATAAATGAGGTACCATTTGACGAATCTACACTTAATTTGGCAAACTGATGATACATATTGATATAAATGTTTCTGTGAAGTTTGGTGGGATTTTGTCAAGAGGGGGAAAATTAGAGGGCGGGTCCCAAACTAATGTAAAGGCTTATAAATGAGGTGCCATTTGTCAAATCTACACTTAATTTGGCAAACTGATAATATATCTAGATATTATTTTTTTTGCGACTTTTGGTAGGATTTTGTCAAGAGGGAACAGAATTGGAGGGGCGTCCCAAAATATTGTAAAGGCTTATACGATTGTATGCATACATTTGACACTTTAGAAAAATAAAACAAATGTCTGGATTTCCAGAAAATCCAGAAAACTTTGGGATTTCTTTGGGATTTCCAGAAAACTTGTGTAAGGAGCATTGGCAAGGACCTGAAAGCATGGTTTTGCAAATGTGCCCGTGTTTTATTTTTTGACAAGTGTCATAATGTAGGTACAAAAAATAGTGATATATCTTTGGTGACTGAGGTGTAGCCTGTGGCCATGGGCAGTGGCCAGATTGTCCAGGTCATGGAATAAGGTGATGATCCGGACAATCTGGCTACTGACTATGACCACAAGGGACAACATATGGGGTTAAAGTGGCCATGTCCACCTGGGACTGGCTTTGTGATGAAGTTATTCAAAATTGGGATAGATTTGAAAGGGAAGACAAATGTGGGTTCTCTTTTTGCCTTCTACAGGCTTCCATGGAAAGCGAAAAGGGGCCCTGTATGGAACCCTGCCTTCTCTTTCCATGGTGGCCATCTTGGAAACAGGCTTCCATGGAAAGCGAAGAGGGGTCCTGTATGGAACTCCGCCTTCCTTTCGATGGTGGCCATCTTGGAAAAGGATTTTCTTAGAACACTAAATTGCATAATGAAGTATGTAGTTTATTACTCATCTCCCGATAATTCGATAATCCCAGATACTTTTTTGCCAACATTACATTCACAAACCCTTGTATGAAAAGTAAATGCACATGTGATATCATCAGTGATGTCATCAATGATATTTGTGATGTCATCTTTGATGTCCTGGGTGTTAGTCTTAGCAGTGCACTGTGGTGGCACATGTTATGGTTGCTTAGCTACCATAACTGGCGAATTTCAGGGGTTTTTTGATTTTACTTGTAATCATTACATCCTTTTAACAACGTTTTTTACTGAATTTCATAGGTTTTTAGTAGCACAACTTAACCATAACGTCCTTTTAACAAAGTTTTTTCATTGAATATGGTAAATATGTACAATATGTATGTGGTACCACAGTTGACTCTTGACCCCTTTAAAATGCACCAACTTCTGACAGTTGCACTGACATACAAATCTAATAGCACAGTGTACCAACACCAGATATGGGAGGAAAACAAGTTGATTTAGACAATTGGCAGAATACTTTGTCCCTACCAAAGATACAGTTCTGTATGAGGGTGCCCCCACCTGGGCAACCTGTAAATACAGAATTTAACAAGTCCAGTCCATATATTGTTTAGCAGAGTCTTGTTCCCTTCTAAAAGTGTTCTACTACCCCAATGTACCTGGTTCAGAAGAGTTCTCCGATGAGTCGTCAATGGATCCCTCTTGAGTGAACGTGGATATTCTGCAAAGACGCGTCGTGAAGTGCACCTCAATGACGAGACTGTGTTGCTACAAAGAGTCAATGAAGAACGTCCGCCCAGCAATGGCATCGGGTCGATGGCATTGATGATTGGGACTCAATCGCAGCTGGCTTTTTGGATCTTTGTTGGCATCTTTGTGGTCTTCAGGTGGCGGGAAACCCATCGGCAAATTCTCCTCAGTTCGTTGGCGACCTTGACTTTCTCCGGGGGGACAAAGCAGGACAAAGGGGTCGATGAGTCCTTGATTTCAAAGTGTTTTAGGCAATAAGCATTGCGGCTCTGGTCGACGAGGTTACAGCGGTCCTCTGAACCTCGGTCAACAGAGATGGTCGTCGATGACCTTGATGTCCTGGCACTACACTTCAAATTCCTCGGCGGTCCCCGTCTCCGGTCAATAGTTTTTTAGGACTAACTTCCAGGGAGACTTGCTGAAGGTTAGCTGGTGCACAATATTCCCACGTAGCTCAGGAAGAGGTCTCCTAGCCAGGTCCTCTCTTGGATCAATCCTTGAAGACATGACAGCTTTCAGATTGTGACGAAGGAAAGCAGCAGCAATTCTTATTCTTCTGGTTAAGCTTCGAGGTTAAGCATCAGGTTTTGACTCAGCTTCTGAACAATTCCAGTAAGTGAGAGGTACCCAGATATACTGTTCTGTCTCTCATTCACACTGCTGCGCCAGACTTAGGCAGCCAATAGTTCAGATGGGCATTCAGCAGGCAGGCAGCTAACAGGGTCCCTATGCATTCAGGCCATTCTTCTCCACTCAGACACTCACAACAATAAATGTGGATTGGGACAAGTACCCAGCCAGTCAGCACTCCACACTGCATTCATACCAGTTTTGGGCAGGGCTGTCTCAGTCATTGTGTCACACACCATAAACCAGACACCCATAACATGAACTGGTTATTGGTCACACACTCCATTCACCCAGGTCCCACCCCAAGGGTGTACACACAACATTCACTCACTAGGAAGGCTCCAGCGAGTCAGGCCTGGACTTTCCCACAATACCATATATGGAACTTCCACCCAACAGCTAGTCAGGGGAAGGGGCAGAGTCAGGGCTTCCCGGGACATTGGGAAAACAAGGTAACAGGCAATAGAAAGCAAGAGGAATCCAATGGCAGGGCCTGGGTATCCCAAAACGGAGGATACTCAGAGCACCTGTCAAATTCAGCATGGAGTTGCCACCAGATCATACCCTGCTCTGTGGACTACTCACAGGTGTCCAAAAACATACACTAGGGGTACGAGACTGTACCCCCACCCATGGGTGCCAAAAGGATATCCCAAGGGTCTGTTCACCACAATCAAAAGGAGGAAGAGCTGCACTTCCAGGGGTCCCACATAGACTCCTGTGCAGAAAACAACACAGAACAGACATGATAAAGGAATACAGGATAAGGATAGGGAGGCAATGTCCCTCCAATGCATTTCCAGCATCATACAGGGTCCTAAGCCCAACAACTTCCTCTGTGACTGGTGCCTGCCGTCCCTCATCACCTTCCTTCCCACGCTTGCTCACTTTCTTCCACTCGCTCTGCCCCCCCTTTGAATGGTGTAACCCACCCCCTTTGCCCCTCCTCGGAAAACCTTCAAAGGTAGTGACCTCTTGCATCTAGCCATGCTTAATGCTCGTTCTGCCATCAAACACTCTGCCGTCATCTGCCTTGTAAGAGGATTCAATTCAACACTACAGCTAAGTCAACGCCTAGTCTATAATACTGAATGAAAACCCTTATTGATATATCTTTATGTCCAGTTCATGCGTTCTGGATGACTACCCCTATATAACACCCCTCTCTTGGAATCCTCCTGACCCCACTGAGCCAAGAAGTAGTTCTGTTTTGCAAGTTAAAAGGTTTATTTGATAACTTAAACAATATATATTATATCACGCTTTATAATAAATTAATAATTGGATATCACACTTAATCTGGTATGATAAAGATTAACAACGAAGAATCTGGCACTAGCACACTTCTTTATAATCACTAAGGAGTTGACATAAACGGATAAGATAGCACACTGGTAAATAGGGACAGAAGAATAATGTGGAAGAGAATGTTTTATAGGGTTCAAGGAAATGCAAGATTGAATGAATGAAATGCAGTATAGAAAATACTCAATATGATTTCAACAAAACAATGTAATCACTTTTCTCTGGCAATTCCCCCCCTTTTATGCAATGCAAGGAAATGGGAGGAAAGCACACAGTTCTCAGAAATGCAATCAATGTAATTCAGTTCAATCCCCCCCAAGCACGCTTAAAGAAAACAGATAGGAGTTTTGAAAACACAGGCCCAAATGCTTTTATATGTGCTAGCAATGGATGAGAAATATGCTGGAATTGCTTTTAATTCCCTTTCCGAGGTTCAGGGTGAGTGGTATCTAGTTAATATTAGTCCAGGCTCACTTTAGCAAGGATCTAAGGTGTAACTAGCAGGTTAAACGAATTTTTAGCAACTGAAAGCAAGAAGCTTCTGTTTTCACACGTGGAGAAATTTGCAAATCGCGGCAAAATTCGCGAATGCGTGTTCCGCGAATGCGGTAAAACTATAAGGGGTAGGAATGTGCTTCTTGGTGCGATTAAAAGCTAAGATTCTCAGCTTTCAGATGAAAGTTACTGCAAGTCTCTAAGACAAACGGTCGCGGAGATATGAGCGATTTAGTAATGGTCGTTTTTCAGATTTGAAATTTTAAAGTTCAAAAAGACAAGTGCAGCTTGCAACTAGAAAATGACAAGTGACAGCTTTACAAATGACAGTTGACAGTTAAGAGACAGTTCTACTTAGATTAAAATAGGATTGAATTATATTATTTTAACTAAGAGATTGGTTCTGCACAGTTTTCTAGGTACTCACACTATATTCTTGAGTGAAATGGGCCTCGCCATGGATCTGGTCAGGTTTTAGACGGGACTCTGGTCTCTGCACTTCACAGTGATCTGGGTCTTCTCTCTCTCTGGATTCTGAAGATTGAGGGATTTAAAGTCTGGATCTTTCTGCACAGCTTTCTCTGGAGATTGATGGAGGTAAAGTATGGATTTTCCCGGCAGAGCTTCCAGCTGCAAATGGATTTGAAAGTCCCTATCTGTCCTGTCTGTCTGCTTTTATGTGTTTAGAATGTGGGTGTGTTCTAGCATCACTGACCCTACCTCTCTCTCAGCTTCTAATTGGTCAAACTTCCATTTCTCATTTGATTGGGGGAGCTAAGTTGTGTCAGAGTGATGTCATTTTATGGCTTGCAGAGAGGACACTCCCCAGTCAAATTGCACACATTCTATATTTGATAACAAAAGACATATTTGCACAGGTAAACACTGGTTTAAAATTACATGCACACATCACATATCACAGGAGATATACCCTGTCCAAACTTTGCTCTTCCTGGGGGCTTGCATTCAGAAATGGCACATATTTCACTTTTTAACTGATTTTGCAATTCCGGACATTGACCCAAATTTACACACATGTGCGCAAGGAGTATGGACATTAGTTGATGAAGTGTCAGATTTTTCACATGCATACATTTAGAGTAATATCCACTTTTCCGCTAAAACCCCCCTGAACATACCACCGGTTCTAAAAACCTCTTAAACTGTGGGCAGAAAAATCACAAGAATTATGGTATCATTTATAAAATTTTCACATGTCCGCTCTATGAATGATCCATCTTTTTAAAGTTATGTTCTGGCTCCAAAGGGGTGTGGTTTACCCTCAGCACAAGGTTGAATTTCTGGTTTTTCCAGTTCTGCCAAGCCAGCTTGCTCTCACAGGCAGTGCTCCTCCCCTTTCCTTCAGGAGGAAGCCACTTTTTACGACCATTTACGACTCCTGCCATAAACCATCTGCCTGGGTGAAGGGGGTTACATTGTTCAGAGCTCTTGTATTCTGTAGGGGGCTCCCCTTAATTCAATTATCAGAGAGATGGTATATCCTTAGTGTGGCCAGCAAAAGGCAGATAGGCCTGGGAACACAGTTGTGACTCAAGTTTCACTCCTGATGGGGGTAGCTGTCAAGCAAAATCAAGTTCCTTAAGCCAGACTTTCAGCTATCTGTCATGTTTTTTGTTGCTTTTTAAATTAACTTGCAATTTTACACATGCAGCTAGAATGCTGATTCTAAGTGCAAAACTATGACATTTCAACAGTTACAAAGGCATGTGACACCAAACATAGGTCACTCATTTAATCTAAACATTTTCGATTTTATTGTCTTTAAATCCAGTGCAACTTAAACTGCTGACTCCATAGCAGCTTTGTTATAAGCATTGTTTTGGGCTCTTCATTTCCCGGATTTTGTAGGCACACAACACTCCATTCTACCAAATGTCTGCTGGTGTCCAGTGAGTTTTTAGATGTGTTGCAATGTTTAAAATAGACATTTTGAGCCTGCCTTCAGAGAAACACAGGGTGGTTTTAAAGCGCTTTGAAGCAAACCGGCGCTACTGTTTTTCCTTTGGCAACCCATTTCCCTCATGGCAACCCGGCCTATCATTCTCGCACTGGTGGGTGGCAAGTGAGGCAACCATTTTGGTGTGCGCACAAACTGCGCAGCTTTCCTGGATTTCGGCGCACATGTGGGTTTTCCGCCATCTTGAATTTTCTAAGCCCACAGCACCAAATGTTGCAGTATGATAGCTTAAACATGGGTCAGGACACCCAACAAGCCCCCCCACGCGACTGCACTTTGAATTTGAGTCGATGGGGAGTCGGGTGCACAAGGGTTTTGACCCACGCACCCGTCTGTCCGCATAATCTTCTTCCAATTCTGCAAATGGCACAGCTCAGCATCTTCTTCTCCATCCGGTACTGATCGATCGGTTCTCCCCACCGGTCCTGATGGGAGTATTGGGCGGTACACAGGGCCCATCGCGTCTCTGCTCCCGGTCTCCGGATCGTCCTCCTTGGCCCATCTCCAGGTTTTCTTTCTCCTAGGACGACAAAGGAAGAGCGGCAATACCTACTCATAGACATTTTTCCACCACTGTTGAGATAGTGGGGCAGCATATGCATTTCATCATCACGAAACATTACATTCTTATTTTGAAAAAAAAACAGTATAACTAAGAGACAGTTTCATGCAAATCACAATATTTTAGAGACTAGATGTGGTATGTTTTATGATTGGAACTGAATTAGTCTGAGACAGTACCCTCTAGGATTCCAGAGGATTCCTCCAGTTGTTGCAGAGTGTGCCTGGGATGGCAACATTTCAACTGGTTTATGTGGACCCACTTGTCTTCCCCCGCTGCCAAAGGACCTTTGGGGATGTGGATTTTGTAGGCCACAGGGGAGATCTTGTCGATGATCTCAAAGGGTCCTTTCCATGTAGGCAAAAATTTGCGCTGCTTGGCCTGGTTCCTTTGGAAGTTGTATAGATAGACCCGGTCTCCCAGCTGATATTCCTTCCTGGAAGTTTTCAGGTCATAATGGGTCTTCATGCTATCAGCTGATCTTTCTAGATTCCGCTGAGCATAAGCAAAAGCATGTTGGAGGTGTTTCCTTAAATTCTCCACATACTCATGAGTAGTGGAGGCATTTATCAGTGTCTGCTCTTGGGTCCTGTAGAGCAAATGCTAAGGAAGCACCATCTTGCGTCCAGTCATCAACTCAAATGGTGACATTTTGGTTGCAGATGAAGGGGTAGATCTGATGGCCATTAGGACCAGAGGTAATCGGATATTCCAACTTGGCCCAGAATCTGCCACAAACTTTTTTAAGATGCTCACAATTGTCCGGTTGTAGCGTTCCACTGCTCCAGAAGAAGCTGGTCTATAAGCAATATGCAGCTTTCTCTTGACCCCCAGTATCTCCCACACCTTTGTCTTCACTTCACTGGTGAAGTGGCTACCTCTGTCTGACTCAATCCTTTGAGGTAGACCAAAACGGGAAAAGATGTGGTTAATCATCAAGGCAGCTGCCGTTTCTGCCTTGCAGTTTGGGGCTGGGAGACATTCCACCCACTTGGTGAACAAGCATGTGACAGTCAACATGTACTTATTCCCACTAGCAGAGCGAATCACGGGGCCTACAAAGTCGATTTGTAAATCTGACCATGGCAGTGTCATCCCCCACTTTTGGAGAGGCGCGCGGTGCGTGAGGGATGAAGGCTGAAATTGTGCACACACGAGACACCCCTTCAAGTATTGGTCGAGGTCCTGCCCCATGTGTGGCCAGTATGCAACCTCTCTTAAGATTTCCAATGTTGTGTGAAACCCCCTATGACCGGCAGTAGCCGCATCATGGGCGTGACTTAACATCAGGCTTCCGAATGAGGTAGGAACCACCCACTGATCGTGGCCAGCTTTGGATTTCCTTACCAACAAACCGTCTTGGATCCGGAACATTTTTGGACATTTCATCAACACTCTTAGGTCCTCTTTCCCAATGTCATCGGTATCCGTCAGGGGAAAGTTCTCAGGGTCCTCAAGGTGCTGGTAAAATTTACCAATAACTGGATCCCCCTTCTGAGCTGTAATCAAATCAGCATCAGGGGTCTCCTTACTCCATTGTGCAATTGAAAGGTCGTTGTGAGCATTTGTCTGGGACCTAGTGATAGCAGTGACCTGGATTTCCCCCAACAGGGACTCAATCTCAATTAGATCCCCTTGGATGGCCCCGGTTTTGGCCAGCTGATCAGCTAAGTCATTTCCAGTTTTGTCTGGTCCCACTACTTTGGAATGACCCTTGATCTTTTTCCAGTAGATGGTCATCCCATTCGATGTGACCAGATCATCAATGTTTTGGATCAACTTCCCATGTTTCAAGGGTTTGTTGTTAGCACATAACATGCCTCTGGTTTTCCAATTAACCAGGTGCTCCACGAACCCGTTCCGTACATAATCCGAATCTGTGATTATGACCAGTTCGTGGAGTTGATGCTGGACAGCAGTGAGGATGGCCTGATGCACAGCCATCAATTCTGCCACCTGACTACTTCGGGGACCAATTTTGTATCCAGCGGAGGGTTCTGGGGACTCATTCACCCATGCATTCCCTACGCCAGCCACCAGTTCTTTCTCCCCGTTGTTGTCAACATGGTAAGAGCATCCATCCACATAGACAGTGGGCATTCCCTCACACTTGTCCTCTTCAAAGACTTTGTGTGGGGAATTAAGGTATGCCTCCATGTTGTCCTTTATTTTTAGACTTTCGTCCTCGAGACAGTTTTCTCTGGCACAATCATGCAAGTCAGCCAGACCTTGCGCGAGGGGACTCTTCTTGTTTTGGCCATATCGGACCTCCACAGGAAAGCCTTGCATTGACAGAATCCAGGAAGTAATTCGGGAATTACTCACATTTCCGGTCCGGATTCTATCACTTTGGAGATATTGCAGAGGCTGGTGTGGAGTCTCCACTATGATGAGTTCCCCCTGGATAAACGGGCGGTAATTCTTCAATGCCCACACCGTTGCCAGGAGTGCCTTCTCACAATCGTTGAATTTTTCCTCCACAGAGGATAAAGTTTTGCTCGCATAGGAGATTACTTTATTGACCTTGTCATGCTTTTGGTATAATACTGCCGTCAAGCACGTATTAGAGAACCCCGTCTCCAGGAAGAACTCCTTGTTTCTGACAGGGTAAGCTAGGCAAGGCGCTTGTGAGAGGCTTCTTTTGAGTTGTCTTACTGCCTCGGATTGTTCTGGACCCCATTCCCACTTGACCCCCCCTTCAGGAGATGAATCAGGGGTCTGGTGATCTCTGCGTAGCCCTCAATGAACTTTCTGCTGTAATTAGTCAGTCCAAGGAGGCTCCTTAGTTCTCGCAGAGTTGTGGGGTCTTTCAGTTTCTGAAGTGCTTCCACTTTCTTTTCCTGGGGACAGAGACCCTGAGGAGTAATCTCATGCCCCAAGAAATTAACACGGGTTCTACACCACTGTGCTTTCTGAAAGGAAAGTTTTGCTCCGGCGGCCCTCAACTGCGTCAGAACATAACGGATCTCCGCTATGTGTTCCTCCACAGATGAACTTTTGATGAGGACATCATCTACATAAGCCAGGTTACCCCTTGCACCCAGGTCGGGCATGGCCTTATGTAGGAAAATATTGAACTCATTACCGGAGTTAAGGTATCCGAAGGGCGTCCGGGTCCATGTATACTGTTGGCCCCCAAAGGTAAAAGCCAGTTTGTATTGGTCCTCCCTACTGACAGGCACAGTCCAGTATCCATTGGTCAGGTCTATTGCAGTGAATACCTGTGACCCCTGAATCTGGGCCAGCCCTTGGTCAATGTAGGGCAGAGGCCATCGGGAAGTATGGACCCGTTTGTTGAGCTCCCTGAGGTCGGCACAGAGTCTCCACTGGCCGTTTGGCTTTAATATTCCCAGCACCGGGTTATTGAAGGTGCTGTGGACTGGACGGATTATTCCCCGGGACTCAAGGTTCTTAATTATTTCAGTAAGGGACTCCATTGATGCGAGAGGCAAGCGATATTGCTTCACAAACACAGGAGTCATGCCAGGGTCCGTGGGGATTGTGGTTGTGTGGATGTCGGTGCGACCACAGTCATATGAGTCTACCGCAAAGAGATCTTGGTAATCCAAGAAAACTTGTTTCAACTTTTGCTTTTGTTCCAGAGTCACACAGGCATCAGCTAGGTTGACTCTCTCTTCCACCATCTGCCTGAAGCCTGGAAAGACTTCTGGTTTGGCTATCTCCGCGGCCTCCTCCAGCTGGGTGGAGAAGTCCCTGGTCAGAGTGCTGATTTGGACTGGAGGCTTCAGGTGGGAAAGGCAGCCCTCATGGACTTGGAAAATCACCTCATCCCTCCTGAAGTCACAAGTCACATCTTCCTTACCATAGGGGCAGGAAGTGTACACCAGGAAGTTCCCCCCATGCCGGGTAAAAATCCTGTCTGGTGTTGTATTGTCATCACTGTCACTGTCAAAGCAGTCCTTGGGGATTGGTCCTAACAGTTCATTTACTAAGTCGATGGAAAAATGTCGGTCATCAACCGCCATTCCAATAATGGTGCCTGCGGCTAGAGTAATACTCTTTAAGTCGCTGTAATCCACCTCTATTGGAACGGTGTCATGTTCTATGTTGACTAATGGAGTTGGGTTTACCCCCAACCCTTGCTGTTGGAGAGAAGCGTTTAGATGTATGTAAGCATCAGGGTTTTTCAACTCTTGTCCCCTTTTAGCTTTCACTTCCAGGGGGAATTGTCGAGTCCTTTCTGGGATTGTGACTTTCTCTTTAATCTGAATTTCAACTGCATAAGGTAGCAATTGAGCTGACCTAAATGCTTTTTCTGGATCATCAAAGCCCATGGGATTATCCGCTAATCGGGACCAAGCTTTGAAGTTTATTAGGTCCAAACTAATGGCAAAGCGATTGAGAATGTCACTGCCTAAGTAAAAGGCGGCAGGGACGTCTCGCACGACCCAACAATTATGGACAATGCTCTTGTTGCCAATGGAGATTTTGAGCATACACCTGCTTGGCAGGAGATGTTTGGAATTAGGTGCTTCCAGGTCCATTTCCCATTTGTCTATCAGTTTGAAGGTGGGAATGGCTGGATCTTTTGGGAGTTGGCGAAACATGGCTTCGCTGATGAAGCTCTTACCGTTGCTCACACACACTCGAGCGAGAACAGAGTCCTTCCCATCATTTAACAGAACAGGGATGAACAACTGCTCTCCATTTTGCTGAATATCAGCCAGGCTCTGAGCTGATTTCACATCTTTCTGGACTATAGGAGTGGGAGTTTCAGATTGTGGATTGGTATAGAATTTTAGAGTGTTTCCTTCCAGCGTGGAGTACCACTTTAGATTGGAAGGAAGGTTGATTTTCAGAAATAGAGAGGACCCTCCATCACCAGTCTGTTGTCCTACTGCTATTACTATCACGTCTGGAATTTGGTTGTTCTGGAAGTGAAATTCTACTTGGTCAGATTTTTGTTCAACCATGTGGCAGGTGCCGTTTAAACTAACATGGTTGACACTCTGTTTTAATTTTATTGGTCGGCTAGTCTGGGTCCAGAGGACTTTGTTTACGCAATCTATTAGGGGTGACAACCTTCTCAGGAGGTCATTCCCTAGTAAACAAGGGGTGCGCTCTGGGGTCACAACTATGACCGGGTGTTTCAATTTGTGTCGCCCAATTTTAATGTCCAAGTCTGCAGTCCCCTCAACGGGAATTTCCTTCCCGTCAAAGTTCTGCAGTTGTCCAGGAAGAGAGGTGAGAGGAATTTGGTAATTCTCTCCCCTTCCTGCATTCAGTTCGTCAAAGGCCCTTCTGGACAGAAGGGTAGCTTGAGATCCAGTGTCCACCAGTGCCGAGATTGTACCCTGCCCCTGTACTTGTACCGGGGCATAATATCTTCCCTCCTTCTCCTCAAGGGGGCACAGATAATGTACATTTTTGGACAACTGGTGGGCTAATTTTCTGGTTCTGGACATCGCGAGAGAAGAATTTTGGGCAGAATTCTGTGGAGAGCCTTGGGAATCTGAAAGAAAAATTTGGCAACTGGAGATCAGAGCCATTGTGGGTTCCCCTGGTTCCGGTTCTGGGCCGCCCCCCCCTTTTTGGAGGCAGTCACCAGGATGGGTTTGAACCAGGGGGTTTTCTTGCTGTTGGTTCTGGGATGAGATGGTGGGCGGCGGTAGCTCAGTCTCCACATCTCCCCAGTCTGGATTTGCATCCCTAGGGACCCATTTTTCTTTGGGAGGAGTTCCCCCCTCTCTGAAGGAGAAGATCCTTTTCCCAGGATCCTCTGAGGATCCCTCTCCCTCAAATTGGAAGATCTGTACCTCCTCCTCAAACTGAGTCTGTTTGGGTCTTTTGTTTCTCCTACCCCCCTCTGCTCCTTAGGAGGCAGACTTTCAGGGGCAAGTCATTTTGTTTCCGGTTCCTGGGTTTCCAGGGGCTGTTTACAAGTGAGGAAGGAAGCTTCCTCCAAGGCTTTACACCCCCCTTCCCTTTGTGCCTCCTCCCTGGGAACCGGTGAGTTATCGGGGTGCTGCCCCCGTCATTGTTCTGGGGCACCAGGTCCAGAGTTGGGTGCGTTCTGCGCCGGCATGCCCGTCTGAGGGTTCTGCTGAGCCCTCAGTATGTGACCCAGATCCCGCGCCATGTTTTGAACCTGGCGCTCTAACTGGGAAACCCGCTCAGGCTGATACGGGGCCCTGTTTTCTCCCCTGGGCTGATCCCGGGAAGGGTAGCTGTCCCTCCTCTGGTAATACCCCGGGTTGGGAAGATTTGGGTACCCCTCCACCCTTGGCCTCCCCTCTCCCGGATTAGGTTGTCTGGGCTCAGGGAATTGGGGAAAGAAGGATGGATGGTTTTGGGGCTGAAAGTCGGGTGGATATCTGGGGAAAAAGTTCTGCCCAGGGTTTGGTAAATTTCTGCCCTCCTGTGGAAAGTTTGGAGGGAAGTTCCCTGGGTTCGGTGCTCGGTTGGATCCCCCCCCTTGGGCTGGGGGAGTCCACACATAACCCAGGATGGGTCGATTTCCCTTGTAACGGGGGCTTACATAATCAGGAGAGCGAGGGACCCCATTTGTGGGGCTGCCTCTCTGGCTCCCTGTCTGTGACTGGCCCGAGGACCTTCTGGGCCTAGCATTATTAGGTGCAGGTAGGTTTTTAGGCCCCCCCATCTCCAAATCCAAAACGGGGGTGACCTTTACCTCTGCCACCTTGGCAGCAGCAGGGGTGCTGTTGGCTTTGGGGTTTTTCTGGGCATTACTTTTGCTATCTACCGGTTTCTGCACCTCATAGATCCGGGTAGCCTGTTCAATGACCCAGTCTAAAGATCTTTTCTCGTGAAATTCCCTCACGAGCTGGGTCATTATGTATTTGGGCAAGGCATGAAAAAATGTATTGATGAATTCTCTACTGTCTGTGCGCACCCTTCTGGTGGTCTGCGCAAAAGCACGTTTCAGTTCCTGCACAAATTCTTGTGGGGCCTGATCCTCCCCACATTGTAAATTGTAGGCTGCCTTGCGAGCCTCTTGAGGATTTCTATGAATGGAAAAATGTTTCAAGATGGCCGCCTTATAGGTGGACCATCTTAAATGATTTTGGTCCTCCAGCCCCGCAAAGAAACTGGAGTATTCCGGGGAGAAGGTCCACTTTACATATTGAATACAGCTTTGGCTGTCCTTCAAATGGAAAGTCTCCATCATTTGCTCAAACAACTCTAAGTGCTCCCAAACAGAATACTTAGCGTTCTTATGGTAAGGCGTGATGACGCTCCTGATCGCCTTAATCTGCTTTAAGGGGTCCTTAAGCAAGGCCCTTTTTGCCTTATTGGCCTATTTGGTTCGGGTAACCCTTGTCCATTCATCCTCTGACTCAGAGGCACTGCTCCCAGAGGTTCCTGTCTGCTCTTCCAGGTTTTCCCGGATTCTGCGAGCCTGGGAATGGCTGGCAGAATGTGGGGACCTGGTCTCCTGTGTCCTGCGCAGTTCAGATGAGTCTTCAGATTCCTCCTTGCTGCCAGGATTTGATGGGTACCCCCTCCACTGACCTAACTGGGCAGAGGTTTTCAGGATGCCCTTAATGGGCCTACTCTCCTGGGGTTCCCTATTGAACTGTACTGTACTTGGGTGCCCATACCCGGATGCCCACCCCTCCATTCCTGAGTGGTACTGGCCTATGAGCCCCATACTCTTAGCTGGATAGTAATCTGCCATCCCTGTGGCCCTGTGCTCATGTGCGCCAGGGTACATGGGGGTGGTAGAGTCCAGGGACTGGGGGAGATGAAGGCCCCTGGTGTTAGGGCTCCTAGGAATCTCTCTTTCCCAGCGGACCTCATCTCTATCCGCCCCTGCTCCCTGTTGCAATGCAAGAGCCTGCATTTGTGCTTTCAGTTCCTCTGTTAAGGCCTTACTTGACTCTATCAGTTTCTCCTGCATCGCTACCTGTTGTTGGAGCCTATCATTGTGTTGACAGAGGGCCTCATTTTCCCTCTGTGCTTCCTGATTGGTCCTGGAGCACTGGGCCAGTCTTTGCTGCAGGAGGGTTACCTCCTGATTCCCATCCCTACTGGCCTGCTCCTTTCTTGCCAGAGCATCTTCCACCCTTCTGGTGTGCTCTAACAAGTTTGCATGCTCTTTTTGGAGATCACCCAGCCCCTGGAGGGCCCAGTGATTTTCTTCCGTTTTTCTTTTTAACTGGCAGACTTCCTGGCCTAAGGTGTCCCTTTCCTGAGTAAGAGCCTGCATCTGTGCCGCCAGGTCATCCCTCTGCCTTTGAAGGGCACCAGCTTTCCGGCGCTCTTCATCAAACTCTGCCTGGGTATCCAGGTCTTTCAGAATCAGTTTATTGCTTTCTGCCTTTTCCCTATCTAGGTGGCCTTGCAGGGTGACTACCTGCTCAGCACATGCCCTATTGAAGTCTAGCTGTTGCTCCAGCTTTTTCTGGCTTTGCAGTAGGGAGTCCAAACCTTCTTGGTGTTCCTTCTGCAAGGCCAGAAATCTGGTATCCTGTTCTGACTTTTCCTTTTGCAGCACATCCATATCCTCCTTCATTTTAGTGATGTACTGTCTGGTCTCATTTTCTGACTCCTGGCTTCTGTGCAGCCTTTGCTCAGAAGAGTCCAGATCAGATTGGGCCTTCTCTAACGCCATCTGTTGCCTTTTTGCCAGATCATGGCCTTCAGCACATTTATTCTGTATGGCTCCCATATATAAATATAAATATGCCGCTATCCTAACAATTTTGTCGTGTTCATCTTTGGCCTTAGGAGCCATATATAGTTCACTCAGGGCCACATGTAATGGACCCTGATCTCTCCATAAGTCTGACCCTGTTTCAGTGGCCTGTCGCGTGATGGCCTGCAACCAGGCCTCCTGGCCCTGCTCAGCCCATTCACCTCTCACAAATAGTTTATGTAAGAAGTGCTCTCTGGCTATTTTCATATCTACCAAGGTCGTCATTCTAGAGATTGGTCTCTGTCCTGACTTACAGAAGTTGGTATTTTATTTTTTGCAGAACAGAACTTTTCTTGTAGTGTCCCTTTTGAGGAATGCTTCACAGCGTAATGCAGCGTGGTGATCCGACTGGATGTATGTATCCCGTCAGTTAGCACACTGTATTAAGCTGCACAAGTGGTATTCTAACCCAGACGTCCGGCACGAGCCCCCAATTTGTAAGAGGATTCAATTCAACAGTACAGCTAAGTCAACGCCTAGTCTATAATACTGAATGAAAACCCTTATTGATATATCTTTATGTCCAGTTCATGCGTTCTGGATGACTACCCCTATATAACACCCCTCTCTTGGAATCCTCCTGACCCCACTGAGCCAAGAAGTAGTTCTGTTTTGCAAGTTAAAAGGTTTATTTGATAACTTAAACAATATATATTATATCACGCTTTATAATAAATTAATAATTGGATATCACACTTAATCTGGTATGATAAAGATTAACAACGGAGAATCTGGCACTAGCACACTTCTTTATAATCACTAAGGAGTTGACATGAAATGGATAAGATAGCACACTGGTAAATAGGGACAGAAGAATAATGTGGAAGAGAATGTTTTATAGGGTTCAAGGAAATGCAAGGTTGAATGAATGAAATGCAGTATAGAAAATACTCAATATGATTTCAACAAAACAATGTAATCACTTTTCTCTGGCAATTCCCCCCCCCTTTTATGCAATGCAAGGAAATGGGAGGAAAGCACACAGTTCTCAGAAATGCAATCAATGTAATTCAGTTCAATCCCCCCCAAGCACGCTTAAAGAAAACAGATAGGAGTTTTGAAAACACAGGCCCAACTGCTTTTATATGTGCTAGCAATGGATGAGAAATATGCTGGAATTGCTTTTAATTCCCTTTCCGAGGTTCAGGGTGAGTGGTATCTAGTTAATATTAGTCCAGGCTCACTTTAGCAAGGATCTAGGGTGTAACTAGCAGGTTAAACGAATTTTTAGCAACTGAAAGCAAGAAGCTTCTGTTTTCACACGTGGAGAAATTTGCAAATCGCGGCAAAATTCGCGAATGCGTGTTCCGCGATCGCAGTAAAACTATAAGGGGTAGGAATGTGGTTCTTGGTGTGATTAAAAGCTAAGATTCTCAGCTTTCAGATGAAAGTTACTGCAAGTCTCTAAGACAAACGGTCGCGGAGATATGAGCGATTTAGTAAAGGTCGTTTTTCAGATTTGAAATTTTAAAGTTCAAAAAGACAAGTGCAGCTTGCAACTAGAAAATGACAAGTGACAGCTTTACAAATGACAGTTGACAGTTAAGAGACAGTTCTACTTAGATTAAAATAGGATTGAATTATATTATTTTAACTAAGAGATTGGTTCTGCACAGTTTTCTAGGTACTCACACTATATTCTTGAGTGAAATGGGCCTCGCCATGGATCTGGTCAGGTTTTAGACGGGACTCTGGTCTCTGCACTTCACAGTGATCTGGGTCTGCTCTCTCTCTGGATTCTGAAGATTGAGGGATTTAAAGTCTGGATCTTTCTGCACAGCTTTCTCTGGAGATTGATGGAGGTAAAGTATGGATTTTCCCGGCAGAGCTTCCAGCTGCAAATGGATTTGAAAGTCCCTATCTGTCCTGTCTGTCTGCTTTTATGTGTTTAGAATGTGGGTGTGTTCTAGCATCACTGACCCTACCTCTCTCTCAGCTTCTAATTGGTCAAACTTCCATTTCTCATTTGATTGGGGGAGCTAAGTTGTGTCAGAGTGATGTCATTTTATGGCTTGCAGAGAGGACACTCCCCAGTCAAATTGCACACATTCTATATTTGATAACAAAAGACATATTTGCACAGGTAAACACTGGTTTAAAATTACATGCACACATCACATATCACAGGAGATATACCCTGTCCAAACTTTGCTCTTCCTGGGGGCTTGCATTCAGAAATGGCACATATTTCACTTTTTAACTGATTTTGCAATTCCGGACATTGACCCAAATTTACACACATGTGCGCAAGGAGTATGGACATTAGTTGATGAAGTGTCAGATTTTTCACATGCATACATTTAGAGTAATATCCACTTTTCCGCTAAAACCCCCCTGAACATACCACCGGTTCTAAAAACCTCTTAAACTGTGGGCAGAAAAATCACAAGAATTATGGTATCATTTATAAAATTTTCACATGTCCGCTCTATGAATGATCCATCTTTTTAAAGTTATGTTCTGGCTCCAAAGGGGTGTGGTTTACCCTCAGCACAAGGTTGAATTTCTGGTTTTTCCAGTTCTGCCAAGCCAGCTTGCTCTCACAGGCAGTGCTCCTCCCCTTTCCTTCAGGAGGAAGCCACTTTTTACGACCATTTACGACTCCTGCCATAAACCATCTGCCTGGGTGAAGGGGGTTACATTGTTCAGAGCTCCTGTATTCTGTAGGGGGCTCCCCTTAATTCAATTATCAGAGAGATGGTATATCCTTAGTGTGGCCAGCAAAAGGCAGATAGGCCTGGGAACACAGTTGTGACTCAAGTTTCACTCCTGATGGGGGTAGCTGTCAAGCAAAATCAAGTTCCTTAAGCCAGACTTTCAGCTAACTGTCATGTTTTTTGTTGCTTTTTAAATTAACTTGCAATTTTACACATGCAGCTAGAATGCTGATTCTAAGTGAAAAACTATGACATTTCAACAATTACAAAGGCATGTGACACCAAACATAGGTCACTCATTTAATCTAAACATTTTCGATTTTATTGTCTTTAAATCCAGTGCAACTTAAACTGCTGACTCCATAGCAGTTTTGTTATAAGCATTGTTTTGGGCTCTTCATTTCCCAGATTTTGTAGGCACACAACACTCCATTCTACCAAATGTCTGCTGGTGTCCAGTGAGTTTTTAGATGTGTTGCAATGTTTAAAATAGACATTTTGAGCCTGCCTTCAGAGAAACACAGGGTGGTTTTAAAGCGCTTTGAAGCTAACCGGCGCTACTGTTTTTCCTTTGGCAACCCATTTCCCTCATGGCAACCCGGCCTATCATTCTCGCACTGGTGGGTGGCAAGTGAGGCAACCATTTTGGTGTGCGCACAAACTGCGCAGCTTTCCTGGATTTCGGCGCACATGTGGGTTTTCCGCCATCTTGAATTTTCTAAGCCCACAGCACCAAATGTTGCAGCATGATAGCTTAAACGTGGGTCAGGACACCCAACAGCCTCCTCCTTGAAGACCTTGACCTTGATATCTTTGCTCTTACCAAGACGTGGTTCAATTACAGCTCAATTACTGTCCTTGATTACTGTCTCTCTGACGGCTTCAAAACCATCTCCAAGCCTCACCCTAACCCTGCTGGTGGTGGGGTTGCTCTGATCTTCCCAGAGAGGGCCCCTTCTTCCCTCATACCAACCCAGACTTACTCTTACTTCAAGAGCCTGGTTTGCAATCTGGTCATCTCTCCCAGCTCCTTTCTGGCCATTGCAACTATCTACAGGCAACTTGGCTCTACTACCCTGTTCCTCTCTGAATGGGCTAATTCCTCCTCCTCTCTCCTCTCAACCACCTCTAAACTTCTTCTCCCGGTTGACTTCAACATCCACCTTGACTCCTCAATCATGGCATCCACTCTATTCTGTGACCTCGGCACCTCTCTCTCTCTCTCTCTCTCTCTCTCTCTCCGTTCTCCCTTCTGGTCCTACCCACTCAGCCACTGATCACCTCACTCTCCTGATCAGACCATTCTCTCCTCTCACCTGTGTCCTCTCAGCCATGTGACCGCACCTCCCCCAGCTATGGCAAAATCATTAATGAACATCCATCCAATGAAACGAGTGTCAGCTGCTGCCTTCGCATCTACCTTCATCCCCTGCCTCTTATGGCCTCCCATCACACCTCTGATTTTCTCTCCTCCTTCTCTGCTATCACATCTGATGAGGTCATCATAGTTGTCTGCTCAATGAAGCTCTCCTCCGAGCAGGTATCCTCCTGTTACTCCAGAACCATTTAGCACAATATTGGTTATCTTGTCCCTGCACTTGCACATTTCTGCAAATTCTCTTCTGCTACTGGATCTTTCCCTTCTCCCTCAAGCACTCCTTAGTGCGTCCCCTCCTGAAAAAACCATCTGCCAGCAAACTGCCGCCCCATATCTATGACCCCCTTCCCTGGGAAACTCTTGGAGAAGCTGGTCTCCCCCAACTGACCTAGAACAGTGAACTTGTTGGTTCCCTGCACAAGCATCAATCTGGATTCTGAGCATCCAGCGGCACTGACACTTCTCTTCTGAACCCCTGTGAGGAACTGCTCGTATTTCTTAACTCCAACTCTGCAGCTGTTCTCATTCTAATTGTTATCTCCTCTGCATTTGATACGGTCAACCACTCCATCCTCATAAAACTGTCTGACCTCCTGCCTCAATGAATGTCCGTCCCCAGTTATTCTGGGCTCTTTCTCCTCCACATCTCTTTCTCCACCTGTGGCATACCCCAGGGCTCCAACCTTTCTCCCTGGCTCTTTAACACCTATCTTGCTCTGATTGCACACCTCATTTCCACCTTCTCCCCCAACTTCCGGTGTAATGCAGATGACACAACTCTTCTTCTAACCTCCGTCTGAACCTTTCCATACTTCATCCATCATTCCTGAATGACTATCTGCCATCCAGTCCCTGTGTACTTCCAAGGGCTTACAAAGGAAAACAACCTACAATGCAGGACTCCTACTAGTGTCCATTTGAGGAAAGGTCAAAATTATCTAGCTTGCAATGTTACTATCTCTCTCTCTCTCTCTCGCTCTCTCTCTCGCTCTCTCTCTCTCTCTCTCTCTCTCTCTCTCTCTCTCTTTCCTTTCTCTCCCTCTCTTAAATAGATACATTGTATCCCTTGAGGAACATAACCCACATCTGCAAGTTACCAACTATTAGCAACTTATTCTGCAAAAGCACTGCAAATACATGTATCCACTAATGTATTTATGTATTGTGCATTCGTAAGGCACTTGTACATCATACATCAAATAAATGGTGTTTCAAAGCATTCATATGGCAACAGGGAGTGAAAATTTGAAATAAAGCAAATATGACAATGAAAGATAGAGGTGGACCTACTAGATCTTGTGAGCACTCAGAATGTGCAAGTGTAGAGAGAGAGAAGTGGTAAGGGAGTGGGAGGGGGGTAAGTGTGGGCATACCAAAGAAGGAATTGCTAGGGAGAAGGCAGCTACTACCTGAATTGGTGAGAGTGGTCAGCTGGCAATAAATAAGTGCAGTCCTATAGTGGCATAGGCCAGTTGGTGCCAAGGCAAGTGCTGGGAGTGGATGGATGCTAAGGCAATTTGCTGTGGGAGGGCGGTACGGAGGAGGACACATAAGGGCCCTTGTCACCAATCTCAGCAACTGTGGGGTTTAGCAGAGGAGAGAGGAGCAAGCGAAGGAGGAGGAGAAAAAGAAGGTATCGAGGAGCTTCTGGAATATGAGGAGATCCGGCTCAAAATGAAGAGGAAGTTAGAGGCTGTTCCACAGGAGGGAGTCTACCAAGGAAAAAGATCGTCAACAGCTCACTTGTTTGTGAAGCACTTGAGACATTCAGAGCTCCCACTGAGGAGGTGGAGTTGAAAGTGGGCCTTCTTGGCAAGGTCCTGCATGTGAGGGAGGAAGGAAAGAGAGGAGTTGAAGATGACTGCAAGGTTTCTGGCTTCACATAAAGGAGAAGGGGGACATCCCATAAAAGATGGCCAGAGTGACGGGAAGAATGAAGGCAAAGGAGTCCCACTATGAAGGATCTCAATCTTGCTGATGAGGTAGAGAAATTTGACCTCCCTTCAAATGGACACTAGTTGGAGTCCTGCATTGCAGGTGGTTTTTCCTAGTAGATACTACTCCTCCTGTTCACCTGATTGAATCCCCTCTAAAATCTTCTCTCACCTTTCACTATACACGCACACACCACCCACATATTACCAACATAGGCCTAACAATTTCACACACCAACACTAACTGAGCCACCACTAAGTACTCCTCTTTGGCCCTTTGGCTCTCTCCCACACCACCAGCAAATCACACTGAAAGTGCTCTCGTTTATCAAATCTTTGGCTCTTCCCTATGGATTAATTGTTCCCATGTTTCTCCACCAAACCCATAGGAAGCAGATTGGCAATTAGGAACTGGGTACTTCTGACCTGCACCCATGGACACCACAGGTTTCACATCTGCTTTCCCACTTACCACTTCAGAAACCCCCTCTGCTTGTTTCTTACAGAGCCACGCACTGAAAGGCCACTAATATTGGTAGAAGGGGGCCATACAAACCCATTTACAATTACCTTACATTACATTACATTTATCGCAACAGTTGAATGGAGTACAGAGGAAAACTAGTGAATTTAATAGTGTGGCAAAAATAGGGGATATTTCAGGCCTAAGGCGATTCCCCACAATCTCTGATTGGGAGCTCATTCCCCGCTTTTGTGCCCAAACCATGAAGTGTGATTATCTATCACTGATACATCGTGTCCTTTATATTTCCAGCAGTGTACTCTATGCTGAACTTAGTGGTCTTTTTGGCATATATCTATATTCGGGTTATATCGTATTGTGATAATTAATGGTAATATATACATGAGGACATGTTCAATTCTTGTTCCCTATGTTTTGCTCTATTAACTGTACAGAGTGCCATTACTTTCTCTATGTTTCCCATTGTTCCCTCTGGTTTTGCTCTATTAACAGTACAGAGTGCCATTGCTTTCAAACTAACTTTGCACTACACACATACAAATAATAGCAATAATGCCAAATGCTGCATAAGACACACCAAACTAACACCCTTTGAAGATCCTGTGCAGTCCCCCTCCAGTAGTTGCAAAATGATCAAGCCCCTTGAACCCTTGCATTAAGCAAACAGACACCCATTGACATCTCTGGAGCTTCTGAACTGCCATGGCAGTGAAATCCACATAAAGAAGGATGTAGTAGTTTGTGCAAGAGGTTTGAGTTATCTCACCGGAATTAAACAATCTTCTCTCTTACTGTTCTATTTCCATTAGCAGTAAACAGGATGAACTGTTCCTCGTAATCAATGGACAGGTCAATGTTATCATTTTACAGTAGAAGCTCTGTTATCCAGCAGGTCATTCAGTAGAATGGCCAATTAAGTGGTATCTTTCATTGGTGATACAAAACCAACAGACTGAATGGCACCACACGGGTAAATGTGTACGTTTAGGTTCAAAGGTTATTCACTCCTGTCCTGTCGCCAAAAGTGCTCCCATTGCATTGGGAGCCACATCTATCATAATGTAGCGGTTTCTCCCAGGAAGAATAGACACTATGCGCCCTTGATTGAGACCTCCACAAACTTTAGAACAGCAGTCATACACCACATGTTCACATTATGAAGCACAACTACCATTAACGATGCAGCAGAATGTTTTCCCTGAAGATGGACCGGCAGTCCAAAGTGCGTTGAAGTGCGTTGAAGGATGATTCAGTTAGACTCCTTCTGCCCGATAATTGATTTTTTTCAAATAATGTTATTGTTTATTTTTCATTTTCAGTGAACCACTATATATAATACATACATTTTGACTGCCAATTATTTGTATGGAATTATTGTTTTAATACTAGTTCCTCAATATTTTCATAAATATTTTCATGTTATTCATGTGAAGTCCTTTCAAGTTCCTGTATAAACCGACAGGGCTGTTTTTTCATCTTTCATTGGTGATAACATACATGTTCTGGTTCATAATATGCTGGATAACAATGGTAAGTGGCCTTATAACTGGGATTCCATATAGCAGAGTGCTCATAAAATGAGCAGAAGCTAAGGAGGCTCTAAGACCTGCTCTTCTGTACTGATTACCAAACCTATTTCGTTAATCTTGCACAATTACTGCTGCTAGGTACTCAAACAATTACTATAATGTGCGTTGCAAAATTGATCTATAATTCACCTTGGCCTAAACGATTCACCTAATTACAGTAAAAGCATTGACACGCATTATGGGTCTTGGCAATGCTTTTGTAATTTATTTAACATTTTTCACTTCAATTCCTGAATGGAGATGTTTTTAGGGATACATGATTGCACTTATTATGCCTTTTAAAGGTGGTGTAATTATCACCTCAAAAATGAAAGTACTTGTTATTGCAAAAAAACAAGATTCAGCATGGAATGTTTACAGATTTAAGGAGTTGTCTGGTATGATGCAGTATGAAGACTTGTAAAGCGCACTATCATCTGAGGACATATCGATGTTATCTGTGGTGTTGGCCGGGTGATGAGAGCTAATGCGAATGGAAAACAACAGGTCTGAAGTTTTCTCTAAAAGGTCAGATGATGAGAGATTGCATAGACATTTTGAGAAAGAGACTTCCAGAATGGTCAGTTCATCAAGCAAAGGAAAGACACCTTTAACAATCAATACGCACTTGGGGGCTACTAAAAGATTGAGCTACGAAGAATTGTATGAGATGGAGTAGAGCATATATCATCAGTTTGACCACAGCAAATAAGAGCACACTATCATGTTATGCTATGTGCACAATAGTGGAGCTTTGAAAGAGACTCATCACTTGACAGGAGACCATTGTTGGCACAGACAGCTTGTGAGATATCATATAACTGATGTATTGCTGTGGAGGATCACTGATGATCAACATAGCCTCAGTCCCCAAAAAAGGTACAAGGAATTCCCCAATACAAAGAATTACCATAATCATTGACGGTGAGGACAGTGGCAGAAAACACCATGATCGTAGAGACCATATTTTAGGACTTCAGAATCTTAAGTTGGTCAAAGCAGGATCCAACCACTTCCCCACCTGTAGGTTAAGTGAAAGATCTTGGTCAAGTTTTGAACTGAGTCTTCAATCGGAGCTTACAAGTTTTGGCACTGATCCCATGATCACCAACCAGCAGGAAGAATGCCACATCACAAAGCTCTTGCTGGGACCAATTTTCTCCACTACTTTTAGCTGAACCTGTTATGTTATGTTATATCTCACTTGTATAGCGCCTACTGCCACTGATATGGTCTCGAAGCACTGTGGGGTTGAACGCCCTTCAGAAGACCATAGTCAGAGATGACGGTGGGTAGGGAGTTGCTAGGTCCCTGGCAGCACCCCAGGGTCATCAGGTGATAGAATGGATGTTGTGAAAAATTGAATTAGGAGGGAGTGGATCCCTCCCACAAGGAAAGCCTCACTGCTCTTCCTCTCCTTCCAACCTTCTGCCTTCTGGTCTTCCTGCTACTCCCCCCAAACAGCTTTGTGCATGGGCAGAGCTTACACTATTTATACTTTCTTTGGGCCGTCCTTATTCCACGCTTGCAATCCTCAAAATTCTTCCAGCACTGAAAAGTGTTCTAGGCAAAAAAATCTAGGACACGTCATTTACAACTAGGCATTTTTCCCAAAAAAAAGTGTTAGTGGACAAGAGCTTGCTGGTATAAATATTAGCCAAGGATGTTTTTCTCATTCATCACTAGACGCTTTTCCAATGACTTTGTGAATGAACTACAGAATCCTGTTTAAACTACAGAATAAAATTTCAGAAAGGACTGCCTTTTGTAGTTCGCAGTGTTTGCCATTATCTATGCTTTGCACCCGAGTCAAGGCTGTTGGCTCGCAGCCCGGAATATTGGAAATAATATTATTGTACTGTGCATTAATATTGCAACATGCAAAAGCAAATCTCTCAGCTTGCATTTCACTAAATATGGAAGTGTTTTCATTGCACTGAGCATTTAGCAAGAAGGCCTGGCCTGCGGCTCAGCCACATGTCACTTTAAGCATGGCTAATATGGGCACACATGGGGCATACATTTCACAGGGGAGTGGGAGAGTCAGAAGGGTCAGATTATGTGAACGAATGGTCCGAATTATGTGTGTCTTTCAGCTGTATTCTATTAGAGGAGGTGATGCATGTTTTGGGTGTGTCTAATAGAGTGATGTTTAATGAGTGTTATCGGGTATGTGGGCTGAGTCCATGCATGATTGTTTCGTAGTGGTGGTGTGCTTGATGTTCCATTGAAGAGAAACTGACACCTGGTTGGAAAGGATCTTAACGAGCTTATCACAAAGGATTGGCTGGCATGCCTTCAATGGGGGTGCTGATATGTTCCCTCCTTGTTGACAGTAGTAGCATACAGTTGGGAAACCCACACCCTGGACCCAAAGGGAGGAAAAGCAAGTATGGCATAGGAAAAAAGTAGCAAAATACCGTTGGGAAGTGCTGTGGTAAGAAAATGCAATGTGGTGAAACAACACAAAAGCGAGATTCAAAAATGCAGTCCTAACCCAGAAGCACTGTGGGAACAAAATGCAATGTGGTAGAACAATACAAAAGCGAGATTCAAAAATGCAGGCCTAACCCATAAGCACTGTGGGAAGACAATGTGATGTGTTGGAACATCACAACAGTGGGATTCAAAAATGCAGAGGAGGTGGTGCCTGGGTTGTGGAGTTTTGAGAACAAGGCTGGCAAGGGGAGCTGTGAACAGTGAAATAAACACCCAAGGCCCTGCTCTGGAGTATAAAAAGATACTTCCAGTTCTGTTGTGGCGATGTGTCCTCCGACACCACATATGTGCAAAAAGGTTGAGATCCTTGCTGCACGGGAAGGTGGCTAGTTCTGGGATCACCTGACCCAAGGAAAATACCAATGCAACGTCAGGCAGGGCTGGCAGAGGGAAAGGGAGAAAGGAGGGCCGAATGGAGAGGAGGTGGGGCTTGGGTCACAGAGCTCACGAAATATGGCTTGCAAGGGGGGCATTGGAGAGTGAAATAAAGGCCCAAGGCCCTGCTTTGGAGAATCTGCAGATACTTACAGTTCCGTTGCCGCAATGTTTCCTCCGACACCATGGATGCGACTTCACTTTTACTATCAGTAGTCTTCATCTTCATTATTGCCCCCACTGTATCTAGCGTGGGATTTATACCATGTTCAGATAACTCATGCCCTAAATATTGAACTTTCCTCCTCCTGAACGTAGACTTTTCTAGGGATATAGTCAAACCTGCTTCTCCCAATTTCCTTAGAGCATTTCTTAGCCTCTCATCATGTTCTTCTAATCTCTTCCCCACACCTGTGGGATGTTTTTACCCATGCATCCAAGCCCTACAATAAAACTGTGCAGTACTGGCATGGAAAACATCATGATGGCCAGAACTCCCCAGAGAGTGCACAGGGAAAACATGAAGAATAGGCTGCCACCCATTTTTGCCTATGTTGTGAGCACAGGAGGGCACTGCCTAAAACCACCATTGGGCTACACACACTTTAGCCTGAAACCATTGGGAATGGCAATGCTGATTGCCAAAAAAACAACTCAGAACTGTGGGGAATTCATTTTCTTAATCCCAAAAATGGTTGCATTACCAGTACTCACCACTATCAGAAAGCCGGCGTTTTAAAACCATCAGACTTTTGTGGAAAACTGCACAAATGAAAGAAAACCAGACCAAGGAAAGACTTGCTAAGAGGTGGAAGAATGTAAAACCATATTCTGAAATGACTTGAAGGAAGTAATTATTTAATATATAGGTACACATTGTCAGTTTGATTTGAATGTAGAAAACTGGGAACAAAAAGTGACATTTAGCTGAAACCTGGCTTAGTGAAACTGGATTCTGCCTGACAATTACCCCCGAAAGGAGAAACCTGTTCAGCCACTCTTCCCAGGCCTAGCTGCATCCTGCTGCCCCTTGCCAAAAGGAGTTGTCACCTCTCTGATTAGATTATGGGTGGAGCACCTGGGAACTGGAAGGAACAGAACAATGCAACTCCCTTGACTCAGGCAAATGTTATATTGGGGGTGTCGTAAAGTGTCTTCCTTTTAGGGGAAACTGGGAGGGGCAGTGCCTCTGCTAGCAGCTGAGCTTGGGGGAAGTGGATAAACCAGTTATTCCACCCTGTGATGTGGGAAGCCACACCCCTTTTTGACCAGGGCATAATTTTAAAAAGATAGATAACTCATAGTGCGGACTTCTCAGAATTATATAAGTAATATCATTATTTTTGTGATTTTTCTGTGAACATTTTGAGAGGCGTTAGGACCCTGTGGTGTATTCTGGGGGGTTGCTAGCGGACAATAGGGTCTCACTCCAAATGTCTGCATGTTAAAAATCTGACACTTCATCAATTAATGTCCATACTCCTTGAGCACATGTGTGTAATTTTGGGTAAGTGTCCGATATTGCAAAACCAGTTAAAAAGCGCAAAATGTTGTCATTTTTGAATGCAAGCCCCCAGGAAGATCAGAGGCGGACAAGCATGGACCATAGGGAATATATAATGTGCACATGCAATTTCAACAAATTGTATATCTGGGAAAGATGCATTTGAATCAAATATAGATTTGTGGGCAAACTGACCAGGGAGGACCCTCTGGCCATAAAATCTACCTCATCACTCTGACTCACAACTCAGTTCCCCCAATCATGGGAGAGGGGAGAATTGGGCCAATGACAAGTAGAGAGGGGCAGGCTTAGCTAAGCCCAGGCACACACCCATTTTCAAAACACATGAAAAGAGACTGCTGGGACAGGTAGAGACATTCAATTCCATTTGCTGCGGAGCATGCTGACCAACGACTTCACATCCAGAGATCCAGCACTTAGACTTCCAAGCTAAACAGAGACTACAGAACTTTGAACCAAGAAGGCCCACTGCAAGCAAAAGTATTTGTCAGCAGGCCTCAAAATCATTTGCAAACTATTCCACAGACGGGCGAGCTGTCTGAATTCTTTTGCCAAGAACTCTTGCCAGTACCCAGAAAGCAGTGTTACATCCAGAATCCACTTGATCCGGACCGGAAAGCAGAGCAGTATCCAGAACCAGAGGCCGCTAAATCCAGAGAGGCTAGACCAGCAGAGCAGAGCTGACCCAGATCGCTGTGAGCAGAACAGGTGCCTGATTGACCCGCCGAGCAAACAGAACCACAGCCGGACGTGTTGACCAGATCCGTGACGAGGCCTAGTTCAAATTTATATTGTGAGTACCTAGCAGAACTGTGCAGAACCAATCTCTTAGTTAAAATAATCTAATCCAAACTATTTTAACCTAAGTAGAACTGCGTCCTAGAAATCATGTCATCTGTCATTTTTAAAGCTGCACAACAGTCACCTGTCAATTCTGCAGCTGCAAGCTGTCACCTGTCATTTTGAGTTTTACTTTAAATCCGAAAAACTACCTTTATTTAATCGTCCGTATATCTGGAACCGTTTGGGCTAGGAACGATATTTAACTTTCCTCTCAAAGCTTAGGATCTAAGCTTTCCAACACGCCTAGAACCAACAAGCCTAGAACCGACTCCTTATACTTCGCCGCGATCACGATTCATGCACTCGCGAATTTACCGCGATTTGCGATTTTGGCTCAATTTCTCCACTTGTCAAAATAGCAGCTCCATTCTTTCTTTTGTTAAAATCCGTTTGCAACTTGGTAATAACTCATAGAGCATTGCTAAAGTGAGCTTGAACTAATACCAACACGCATCTCCCACTCACCCTGAATCTCTAGAGGGAATTAAAATCATTGGCACATTTTCCCATCCATTGCCATCACATTTAAAAGCATTTTGGGACTGTGTTTCAAACTCCTACCTGTTTCCTCTAAGCTTGCTGGGGGGGGACTGAATTTCGTATTGTATTTGATTGCATTCCTGAGAACTGTGTGCTCCTCTTTCCATCTCCTTCCATTTCTTACATTGCATAGGGGAGGGGGGTGAATTGCCAGAGAAAAAGTGATTATCTTATCTTTTGCTAAAATCATATCAAGTATTTCTGTACTGCATTTTATTCCTCATTGCTTTTCCCTTGAAATCATAAAAGTATTTTTGCTACGTTATCCATCCTATACTAACTCCTCATTGATTGTAAAGAAGTGTGCTAGTGCCAGATTACCCATTGTTGATCAACATCATATGTCTAAGTGTACTATCAGATATTAATTTATAGAAGTGTGATATATATATTGTTTAAAATTTCAAATACACCTTTTAATTTGCAAAACAAACCTACTTCTTGGCTCAGTGGGGTCAGGGAGATTCTAAGAGGGGGTGTTATACAAGGGTGGTCATCCAGAGTACTGAACTGAATATAAAAATACATCAATGAGGGTTTTCCTCAGCATCCCAGACTAGGTATTGACTTAGCTGTAGTGTTGATTGAATATCTCTTACAAAAGTGGGGGCTCGTCCAGGATACCAGATTTCTGGCCTTGCAGAAGGAGTACCAAGAAGGTTTGGACGCCCTTCTGCAGAGCCAGAAAAAGCTGGAGCAACAACTGGACTTCAACAGGGCATGCACAGAGCAGGTAGCCACCCTGCAAATTTGATTAGACAGAGAGAAAGAGGAAAGCAATAAATTGATTCTGAAAGACCTGGATACCCAGGCAGAGTTTGATCAGGAGCGCCAGAAAGCTGGTGCCTTCCAAAGGCAAAGGGACGACCTTGCGGCACAGATGCAGGCTCTTAGTCAGGAAAGGGAATACCTTAGGCCAGGAAGTCTGCCACTTAAAAAGGAAAATGGAAGAAAATCACCTAGCCCTCCAGGGACTGGGTGACCTCCAAAAAGAACACCAGAACTTGTTAGAGTACACCAGGAGGGTGGAGGATGCTCTGGCAAGAAAGGAGCAGGCCAATAGGGACACAGCTCAGGAGGTAACCCTCCTGCAGCAGAGACTGGCCCAGTACTCCAGGACCAATCAGGAGGCACAGAGAGAAAATGAGGCTCTCTGTCAGCACAATGATAGGCTCCAGCAACAGGTAGCGATGCAGGAGAGACTGATAGAGTCTAGTAAGGCCTTAACTGAGGAACTGAAAGCGCAGGCTCTTGCATTGCAACGGGAAGCAGGGGCGGATAGAGATGAGGTTCGCTGGGAAAGAGAAACTCAAGAGCATAACCTCAGGAGCCCTAGTACCAGAGGCCTTCATCTCTCCCAGTCCCTGGACTCTGCCACCCCCATGTCCCCTCGCGCACATGAGCCCAGGGCCACGGGGATGGCAGATTACTATCCAGCTAGAAGTATGGGGCTCATAGGCCAGTACCTCCCAGGAATGGATGGGCGGACATCTGGGTATGGGCACCCAAGCACAGTGCAATTTAGTGGGGAACCCCAGGAGAGTAGGCCCATTAAGGGCATCCTGAAAACCTCTGCCCAGTTAGGTCAGTGGGGGGGATACCCAGCAAATCCTGGTAGCAAGGAGGGATCTGAAGACTCCTCTGAGTGTCACAGGACACAGGAGACCAGGTCCCCACATTCTGCCAGCCATTCCCAGGCTCGCAGAATCCGGGAAAACCTGGAAGATCAGACGGGCACCTCTGGGAGCAGTGCTTCTGAGTCAGAGGATGAATGGACCAGGGTTACCCGAACCAAAAAGGCCAATAAGGCAAAAAGGGCCTTGCTTAAGGACCCATTGAAACAAACAAAGGCAATCAGGAGTGTCATCACTCCTTATCATAAGAACCCCAAGTATTCCGTTTGGGAACACTTGGAGCTCTATGAGCAAATGATGGAGACTTTCTATTTGAAGGACAGCCAAAGCTATATTCAATATGTAAAGTGGACCTTCTCACCAGAATACTCCAGTTTCTTTGCGGGGCTGGAGGACCAAAATCATTTAAGATGGTCCACCTATAAGGCGGCCATCTTGAAACATTTTTCTGTTCACAGAAATTCTCAAGAGGCTTGCAAGGCAGCCTACAATTTGCAATGTGGGGAGGATCAGGCCCCACAAAAGTTTGTGCAAGAATTAAAAAGTGCTTTTGCGCAGACCACCAGAAGGGTGCGCACGGATAGCAGAGAATTTATCAATACGTTTTTCCATGCCTTAGCCAAATACATAATGACCCAGCTCGTGAGAGATTTTCATGAGAAAAGATCTTTAGACTGGGTCATTGAACAGGCTACTTGTATCTATGAGGTGCAGAAGCCTATCGAAAATAAAAATAACGCTCCGAAAAACCCCAAAACCAACAGTTAGTTCCCGCAGAGTTGTGGGGTCTTTCAGTTTCTGGAGTGCTGGAGTGCTTCCACTTTCTTTTCTTGGGGACAGAGACCCTGAGGAGTAATCTCATGCCCCAAGAAATTAACACGGGTTCTACACCACTGTGCTTTCTGAAAGGAAAGGTTTGCTCCGGCGGCCCTCAACTGTGTCAGAACATAACGGATCTCCGCTATGTGTTCCTCCACAGATGAACTTTTGATGAGGACATCATCTACATAAGCCAGGTTACCCCTTGCACCCAGGTCGGGCATGGCCTTGTGTAGGAAAATGTTGAATTAATTGCCGGAGTTGAGGTATCCGAAGGGAGTCCGGGTCCATGTGTACTGCTGGCCCCCAAAAGCCAGCTTGTATTGGTCCTCCCTACTGGCAGGCACAGTCCAGGTCTATTGCAGTGAATACCTGTGACCCCTGGATCTGGGCCAGCCTTTGGTCAATGTAGGGCAGAGGCCATCGGGAAGTATGGACCCGTTTGTTGAGCTCCCTAAGGTCGGCGCAGAGTCTCCAGTGGCTGTTTGCCTTCAATATTCCCAGCACCGGATTATTGAAAGTGCTGTGGACTGGACGGATTATTCCCCGGGACTCAAGGTTCTTAATTATTTCAGTAAGGGACTCCATGGATGCGAGAGGCAAGCAATATTGCTTCACAAACACTGGAGTCATTCCAGGGCCGTGGGGATTGTTGTTGTGTGGATGTCGGTGCGACCACAGTCTTATGAGTCTACCGCAAAGAGATCTTGGAAATCCATGAAAACTTGTTTCAACTTTTGCTTCTGTTCCAGAGTCACACAGGCATCAGCTAGGTTGACTCTCTCTTCCACCATCTGCCTGAAGCCTGGAAAGACTTCTGGTTTGGCTATCTCAGCGGCCTCCTCCAGCTGGCTGGAGAAGTCCCTGGTAAGAGTGCTGATTTGGACTGGAGGCTTCAGGTGGGAAAGGCTGCCCTCATGGACCTGGGAAATCACCTCATCCCTCCTGAAGTCACAAGTCACATCTTCCTTACCATAGGGGCAGGAAGTGTACACCAGGAAGTTCCCCTCATGCCAGGTAAAAATCCTGTCTGGTGTTGTATTGTCATCACTGTCACTGTCAAAACAGTCCTTGGGGATTGGTCCTAACAGTTCGTTTCCTAGATCAATGGAAAAATGTCGGTCATCAATCGCCATTCCAATAATGGTGCCTGCGGCTAGAGTAATACTCTTTAAGTCGCTGTTATCCACCTCTGTTGGAATGGTGTCATGTTCTATGTTGACTAATGGATTTGGGTTTACCCCCAACCCTTGCTGTTGGAGAGAAGCGTTTAGATGTATGTAAGCATCAGGGTTTTTCAAATGTTGTCCTCTTTTAACTTTCACTTCCAGGGAGAATTGTCGGGTCCTTTCTGGGATGGTGACTTCCTCTTTAATCTGAATTTCAACTGCATAAGGTAGCAATTGAGCTGACCTAAATGCTTTTTCTGGATCATCAAAGGCCATGGGATTATCCGCTAATCGGGACCAAGCTTTGAAGTTTATTAGGTCCAAACTAATGGCAAAGCGATTGAGAATGTCACTGCCTAAGTGAAAGGCGGCAGTGACGTCTCGCACGACCCAACAATTATGGACTATGCTCTTGTTGCCAATGGAGATTTTGAGCATACACCTGCTTGGCAGGAGATGTTTGGAATTAGGTGCTTCCAGGTCCATTTCCCATTTGTCTATCAGTTTGAATGTGGGAATGGCTGGATCTTTTGGGAGTTGGCTGAACATGGCTTCGCTGATGAAGCTCTTACCGTTGTTCACACACACTCGAGCGAGAACAGAGTCCTTCCCATCATTTAACTGAACAGGGATGAACAACTGCTCTCCATTTTGCTGAATATCAGCCAGGCTCTGAGCTGATTTCACATCTTTCTGGACTATAGAAGTGGGAGTTTCTGATTGTGGATTGGTGAAGAATTTCAGAGTGTTTCCTTCCAGTGTGGAATACCACCTTAAACTGGAAGGAAGGTTGATTTTCAGAAATAGAGAGGACCCTCCATCACCAGTCTGTTGTCCTACTGCTATTACTGTCACATCTGGAGTTTGGTTGTTCTGGAAGTGAAATTCTACTTGGTCAGATTTTTGTTCAACCATGTGGCAGGTGCCGTTTAAACTAACATGGTTGACACTCTGTTTTAATTTTATTGGTCGGCTAGTCTGGGTCCAGAGGACCTTGTTTACACAATCTATTAGGCGTGACAACCTTCTCAGGAGGTCATTCCCTAGTAAACAAGGGGTGCCTTCTGGAGTCACTACTATGACCGGGTGTTTCACCTTGTGTCGCCCAATTTTAATGTCCAAGTCTGCAGTCCCCTCAACGGGAATTTCCTTCCCGTCAAAGTTCTGCAGTTGTCCAGGAAGAGAGGTGAGAGGGATTCGGTAACTCTCCCCCCTTCCTGAATTTAGTTCCTCAAAGGCCCTTTTGGACAGAAGGGTAGCTTGGGATCCAGTGTCCACCAGTGCCAAAATTGTACCCTGCCCCTGTACTTGTACCGGGGCATAGTATCTTCCCTCCTTCTCCTCAAGGGGGCACAGATAATGCACATTTTTGGACAACTGGTGGGCTAACTTTCTGGTTTTGGACATTGCTAGAGAAGAGATTTGGGCAGAATTCTGTGGAGGGAGAGTCTTGGGAATCTGAAAGAAAAAGTTGGCAACTGGAGATCAGAGCCATTGTGGGTTCCCCTGGTTCCGGTTTTGGGCCGCCCCCCCTTTTTGGAGGCAGTCACCAGGATGGGTTTGAACCAGGGGATTTTGGTATTGTGGGTTCTGGGATGAGATGATGGGCGGCGGTAGCTCAGTCTCCATATCTCCCCAGTCTGGATTGGAATCCCTTGGGACCCATTTTTCTTTGGGAGGAGTTCCCCCATCTCTGAAGGAGAAGGTCCTTTCCCCAGGATCCTCTGAGGATCCCTCTCCCTCAAATTGGAAGATCTGTACCTCCTCCACAAGGTGGGTCTGTTTGGGTCCTTTGTTTCTCCTACCCCCCCTCTGCTCCTTGGGAGGCAGGCTTTCAGGGGTAGGAGATTTTGTTTCCGGTTCCTGGTTTTCCAGGGGCTGCTTACAAGTTGGGAAGGAAGCTTCCTCCAAGGCTTTACACCCCCCTTCCCCTTGTGCCTCCTCCCTGGGAACCGGTGTTATCGGGGTGCTGCCCCCGACATTGTTCTGGAGCACCAGGTCCAGAGTTTGGGGCATTCTGTGGTGGCATGCTCATCTGAGGGTTCTGTTGAGCCCTCAGTATGTGACCCAGATCCCGTGCCATATTTTGGACCTGGCGCTCTAACTGGGAAACCCGCTCAGGCTGATACGGGGCTCTATTTTCTCCCCTGGGCTGATCCCGGGAAGGGTAGCTATCCCTTTTCTGGTAGTACCCCTGGTTGGGAAGATTTTGGTACCCCTCCACCCTTGGCCTCCCCTCTCGCGGATTAGGTTGTCTGGGCTCAGGGAATTGGGGAAAGAAGGGTGGAGGATTTTGGGGCTGGAAATTGGGCGGATACCTAGGGAAAAGTTCTGCCCAGGATTTGGAGAATTTCTGCTCTCCTGGGGGAAGTTAGGAGGGAAGTTCCCCGGGTCAGGTGCTTGGCTGGACCCCCCCCCTTGGGCTGGAGGAGTCCACACATAACCCAGGATTGGTTGGTTTCCCTTGTAGCTGGGACTTACACAGTCAGGGGAGCGGGGGACCCCATTTGTGGGACTACCTCCTCGACTCCCTGTCTGTGACTGGCCCGAGGGCCTTCTGGACTGTGAATTATTAGGTGCAGGTAGGTTTTTAGGCCCCCCCATCTCCAAATCCAAAACGGGGGTGACCTTTACCTCTGCCACCTTGGCAGCAGCAGGGGTGCTGTTGGTTTTGGGATTTTTCTGGGTATTGCTTTTATTTTCTATGGGCTTCTGCACCTCATAGATCCGGGCAGCCTGTTCAATGACCCAGTCTAAAGATCTTTTCTCATGAAAATCTCTCACGAGCTGGGTCATTATATATTTGGGCAAGGCATGGAAAAATGTATTGACAAATTCTCTGCTGTCTGTGCGCACCCTTCTGGTGGTCTGCGCAAAGGCACGTTTCAGTTCTTGCACAAATTCTTGTGGGGCCTGATCCTCCCCACATTGCAAATTGTAGGCTGCCTTGTGAGCCTCTTGAGGATTTCTGTGAACATAAAAATGTTTCAAGATGGCCGCCTTATAGGTGGAGCATCTTAAATGATTTTGGTCCTCCAGCCCCGCAAAGAAACTGGAGTATTCTGGTGAGAAGGTCCACTTTACATATTGAATACAGCTTTGGCTGTCCTTCAAATGGAAAGTCTCCATCATTTGCTCATAAAGCTCCAAGTGTTCCCAAACAGAATACTTGGCGTTCTTGTGATAAGGCGTGATGACACTCCTTATTGCCTTTATTTGCTTCAATGGGTCCTTATGCAAGGCCCTTTTTGCCTTATTGGCCTTTTTGGTTCGGGTAACCCTGGTCCATTCATCCTCTGACTCAGAGGCACTGCTCCCAGAGGTTCCTGTCTGATCTTCAAGGTTTTCCCGGATTCTGCGAGCCTGGGATTGGCTTGCAGAATGTGGGGACCTGGTCTCCTGTGCCCTGCGCCGTTCAGAGGAGTCTTCAGATTCCTCCTTGCTGCCAGGATTTGATGGGTACCCCCCCCACTGACCTAACTGGGCAGAAGTTTTCAGGATGCCCTTAATGGGCCTATTCTCCTGGGGTTCCCCACTAAATTGCACTGTGCTTGGGTGCCCATACCCGGATGCCCGCCCATCCATTCCTAGAGGTACTGGCCTATGAGCCCCATGCTTCTGGCTGGATAGTAATCTGCCATCCCTGTGGCCCGGTGCTCATGTGCGCCAGGGGACATGGGGGTGGCAGAGTCCAGGGACTGAGAGAGATAAAGGCCTCTGGTACTAGGGCTCCTGAGGTTATGCTCAGGAGTTTCCCTTTCCCAGCGAACCTGGTCTCTATCCGCCCCTGCTCCCTGTTGCAATGCAAGAGCCTGCGCTTTCAGTTCCTCAGTTAAGGCCTTACTAGACTCTATCAGTCGCTCCGGCATCACTACCTGTTGTTGGAGCCTATCATTGTGCTGACAGAGAGCCTCATTTTCTCTCTGTGCCTCCTGATTGGTCCTGGAGTACTGGGCCAGTCTCTGCTGCAGGAGGGTTACCTCCTGAGCTGTGTCCCTATTGGCCTGCTCCTTTCTTGCCAGAGCATCCTCCACCCTCCTGGTGTGCTCTAACAAGTTCTGGTGTTCTTTTTGGAGGTCACCCAGTCCCTGGAGGGCCAGGTGATTTTCTTCCATTTTCCTTTTTAAGTGGCAGACTTCCTGGTCTAAGGTATCCCTTTCCTGACTAAGAGCCTGCATCTGTGCCGCCAGGTCGTCCCTTTGCCTTTGGAAGGCACCAGTTTTCGGGCGCTCCTGGTCAAACTCTGCCTGGGTATCCAGGTCTTTCAAAATCAGTTTATTGCTCTCTGCCTTCTCCCTATCTAGGTGGCTTTGCAGGGTGACTACCTGCTCAGCACATGCCCTATTGAAGTCTAACTGTTGCTCCAGCTTTTTCTGGCTCTGCAGTAGGGAGTCCAAACCTTCTTGGTACTCCTTCTGCAAGGCCAGAAATCTGGTATCCTGGTCCGCCTTTTCCTGTTGCAGCACATCCATATCCTCCTTTATTTTAGTGATGTACCATCTGCTGTCATTTTCTGACTCCTGGCTCCTGAGCAGCCTCTGCTCAGAAGAGTCCAGATCAGATTGGGCCTTCTGTAGTGCCAGAAGTTGCCTACTCGCCAGATCTTGGCCTTCAGCACATTTATCCTGCATGGCTCCCATATGTAAATATAAATATGCCGCTACCCTGGCAATCTTGTGGTGCTCATCCTTGGCCTTAGGGGCCATATATAGTTCACTCAGGGCCACATGTAGGGGACCCTGATCTCCCCATATATCTGACCCTGTTTCAGTGACCTGTTGCGCGATTGCCTGCAACCAGACCGTTTGGTCCTGATGAGTCCACTCACCTCTCAGCTTATGTAAGAAGTGTTCTCTGGCTATTTTCATATCTACCAAGGTCGTCATTCTGGAATTTGAGTTCCTTCCTGACTTGCAGAAGTTTGTATTTTATTTTTGCAAAACAGACCTTTTCCTTAGAGCGTTCCTTTGAGGAGTGCTTTACAACGTAACACAGCGTGGTGATCCGACCGGATATGTGTATCTGGTCAGCTGGCACACTGTATTAATCTGCACAAGTGATAGATCTAACCCAAACGTCCGGCTCGAGCCCCCACTTTGTAAGAGGATTCAATTCAACACTACAGCTAAGTCAATGCCTAGTCTGGGATACTGAATGGAAACCCTTATTGATATATCTTTATGTCCATTTCATGAGTTCTGGATGACTACCCCTATATATCATCCCTCTCTTGGAATCCCCCTGACCCCACTGAGCCAAGAAGTAGTTCTGTTTTGCAAGTTAAAAGGTTTATTTGAGAATTTAAACTATGTATATATATATATATATATATATATCACACTTTATAATAAATTAATAATTGAATATCACACTTAATCTGAGCAGTAATCAATAATGGATAGTCTGGCACTAGCACACTTCTTTATAATCAATGATGAGTGGTTATAGGATGGATAAGATAGCAACAATACTTTTATGGTTTCAAATGGATGCAAGGTGGAATGAAAATGCAGTACAGAAAAAAACTTGATAGGGTTTCAGCAAAAGACAATGTAATCACTTTCTTGGACAATTCACCCCCCCTTTTATGCAATGTAAGGAGATGAAGATGAAGATGACACAGTTCTTAGGAATGCAATCAAATGTAATTCAGTTCAATTCAGCAAGCTTAGACTACAGAAGTTTGAAACACAGGCAAAAGGCTTTGAATATGATGACAATGCAGTGAGAAATATGCTGAAAATGCTTTTAATTCCCTTCAGGAGGTTCAGGGTGAGTGGTATCTAGTTAATATGAGTTCAGGCTCACTCTAGCAATGATTCAGGGATGGTTCCTAAGAGTAAATTTAGCAGTTCAGGCAAAAGCAGCTATCTTTTTACAAGTAAAGAAATCGGGCCAAATCGCAAATCGCGGCCCAAATCGCAAATCGCGGCAAAATTCGCGGGTTCTAGGATTGTTGGAAAGGTAAGATTTGAAGCTTTCAGAGGAAAGTTAAACCAAGTTCCTAGCCCAAACGATTACAGAGTTATGAACGATTTTGTGAAGGTTGTTTTTCGAATTTAAAGTAACTCAAATTGACAGGTGACAGCTTTTAAAATTGACAGGTGACAGCTATGCGGCTGCAGAATTGACAAGTGACAGTTAGGAGGCAGTTCTACTTAGAATAAATAGATTGAATTATATTATTTTAACTAAGAGATTGGTTCTGCACAGTTCTGCTAGGTACTCACAATATATTTTGAAATAGGCCTCGCCACGGATCTGGTCAGGTTTTGGACTGGACTCCGGTTCTGGTCTCGGCACTTCACAGTGATCTGGATCAGCTCTCTGGTTCTGCTAACAGCGGTCTGGATCACTCTGGATCACTGGCCTCTGGTTCTGGATACTGCTCTGCTTTCTCTGGGTACAGCACTGCTTCTGGATCTTTCTGGCACAGGGTTCTCTGGACCCAGCGCTGATCTGCACGGCTCCTGGATACTGCTACCGCTGTTAGGTTTGCTGGATGCTGAGGCCTACTGAGAAGAGTTCTCAGTTTGTGGGTTTAGGCCCTTGCTTTGAGTTCTGAATCAAGTTCTTTGGAGTTTTAAAGTCTAAGTGTTGATTCTGGATGTTAAGTCGTCGGTCAGCATGCTCCGCAGCAAATGGAATTGAATGTCCTCTCTAGCTTCCAGTGGCTCTTTTTATGTCTTTTGAAAGTGTGTGTGTGTGCAGCATCACTAGCCAGCCCCTCTTTCAACTGCCCATTGGTCAAGCTTTCCGCACTGCTTTAATTGGGGGAAGGAAATGTGTGTCATGGTGATGCTGTAGGTTTTATGGGTCAGAGGATCCTCCCCTGGTCAGTTTGGCCACAAATCTATATTTGACCTAAAGACATATTTGCACAGGTACACATTTGTTTAAAATTACATGCACCCATCACATATCACATGAGGTATACTCTGTTCAAACTCTGATGTTTCTAAGAGCTTGCATTCAGAAATGGCAACATTTTGCGTTTTTTAACTGGTTTAGCAATATTGGTTTTTCATTAAAAATTATACACATATACACGGCCTGTCCATACATACTCCAGTAAATTCCCATGTCTCTAGCTTAAACACAGCGTCTGTAGTATACATAAATAGCAGGGTTTTGCCCCAGAACATCACACAAATTGGAGTTTGGGCTTGAATCGAAGGTACATTTTTTAAATGAAGGCTCTCAAAGTTATACATTCCTGTCATTTGATTACAAAGAGTTATCAGTGTTTCTGTAAAATATATATTTTGCTTTCAATTAAGTTCTCAAGGTGTTGGAGTCTGCCTCCAAGACTTGGATGGGTCAGTGATCACATGTGTCTTCTGGCAGGCAGGCCTTTGTTGACAGGAAACAGTCAAAATCAACATACTATATTCAAGTGCAAGAGCCTATTGTGTGGTCTCCAGGAGGCTCCCAGCCAGTCTGCCTTCTATCAATCAAGAGGTCATGTGAGATTCTAACTCCTGGTGTGAATCTCTGGAGGTGAGAGGTTTCCCAGCCTTTGGCCTGTTAATTAAATCAGATTGTCTTCTGGGAACAGCATGTGGTTAAGATTTTAATTAACTCCCAGCCTTTGATGTAAAGGCCTCTCCTGCAACTCCTGACATGCAGTTTCCCTGTCAGAGTTTAGACCGCTAGCGCCGCCCTCAGTCAAAAGCGGGTACTGCATGCAATTTTTTTTTGGATCAGTCTTGAATTCAAGCATTTCAAACAAGAGATATTACATGGAAGTATATTGTCCAGGTTCAACAAATGGCATTGGTGTAGTTCTGCAGTAAAATAATTTTGTGCCCAAAAATTAGCCATGTTTGACCTGAAGAAAACGAATTCCCACCACTTATGGGTTGCTTTTGGCAATCAGCATTGCCCCTTTTACAATGGTTTTAGGCTCTGTGCCCTTCTGTGCTCACAACATAGGCAAAAATGGGTGGCAGCCTATTCTTCATGCATTTCCCTGTGCATTTTCTGGGAAGTTCTGGCCATCATGATGTTTTCCATGCCGATACTGCACAGTTTTTGTGGTAGGGCTCGGATGCATGGGTAAAAACATCCCACACACTAGACCCCTGATTCATTTCTTGAAGGGGGGGTCAAGTGGGAATGGTGTCCCGAACAATCCGAGGCGGTACGACATCTCAAAAGATGCCTCTCACAAGCGCCTTGCCTAGCTTACCCTGTCAGAAACAAGGAGTTCTTCCTGGAGACGGGGTTCTCTAATACGTGCTTGACGGCAGTATTATACCAAAAGCATGACAAGGTCAATAAAGTAATCTCCCATGCGAGCAAAACTTTATCTTCTGTCGAGGAAAAATTCAACGATTGTGAGAAGGCACTCCTGGCAACGGTGTGGGCATTGAAGAATTACCGCCTGTTTATCCAGGGGGAACACATCATAGTGGAGACTCCACACCAGCCTCTGCAATATCTCCAAAGTGACAGAATCCGGGCCGGAAATGTGAGTAATTCCCGAATTACTTCCTGGATTCTGTCAATGCAAGGCTTTCCTGTGGAGTTCAGATATGGCCAAAACAAGAAGAGTCCCCTCGCGCAAGGTCTGGCTGACTTGCATGATTGTGCCAGAGAAAACTGTCTCGAGGACGAAAGTCTAAAAATCAAGGACAACATGGAGGCATACCGTAATTCCCCACACAAAGTCTTTGAAGAAGACACGTGTGAGGGAATGCCCACTGTCTATGTGGATGTATGCTCTTACCGTGTTGACAACGACGGGGAGAAAGAACTGGTGGCTGGCATAGGGAATGCATGGGTAAATGAGTCCCCAGAACCCTCCGCTGGATACAAAATTGGTCCCCGAAGTAGTCAGGTGGCAGAATTGATGGCTGTGCATCAGGCCATCCTCACTGCTGTCCAACATCAACTCCACGAACTGGTCATAATCACAGATTCTGATTATGTACGGAACGGGTTTGTGGAGCACCTGGTTAATTGGAAAACCAGAGGCATGTTATGTGCTAACAACAAACCCTTGAAACATGGGTAGTTGATCCAAAACATTGATGATCTGGTCACCTCGAATGAGATGACCATCTATTGGAAAAAGATCAAGGGTCATACCAAAGTAGAGGGACCAGACAAAACTGGAAATGACTTAGCTGATCAGCTGGCCAAAACCGGGGCCATCCAAGGGGATCTAATTGAGATTGAGTCCCCGTTGGTGGAAATCCAGGTCACTGCTATCACTAGGTCCCAGACAAATGCTCACAATGATCTTTCAATTGCCCAATGGAGAAAGGAGACCCCTGATGCTGATTTGATTACAGCTCAGAAGGGGGATCCAATTATCGGTAAGTTTTACCAACACCTTGAGGACCCTGAGAACTTTCCCTTGACGGATACCGATTACATTGGGAAAAAGGACCTAAGAGTGTTGATGAAATGTCCAAAAATGTTCTGAATCCAAGACGGTGTGCTGGTAAGGAAATCCAAAGCTGGCCACAATCAGTGGGTGGTTCGTACCTCATTCCGAAGCCTGATGTTAAGTCACGCCCATGATGCGGCCATCGCCGGTCATAGGGGGTTTCACACAACACTGGAAATCTTAAGAGAGGTTGCATACTGGCCACACATGGGGCAGGACCTCGACCAATACTTGAAGGGGTGTATTGTGTGTGCACAATTTCAGCCATCATCCCTCACACACCGTGCGCCTCTCCAAAAGAGGGGGATGACACTGCCATGGTCAGATTTGCAAATCGACTTTGTAGGCCCTGTAATTCGCTCGTCTAGAGGAAACAAGTACATGTTGACCGTTACATCCTTGTTTACCAAGTGGGTGGAATGTCTCCCAGCCCCAAACTGCAAGGCAGAAACAGCAGCTGCCCTGATGATTAACCACATCTTTTCCCGTTTTGGTCTACCTCAAAGGATTGAGTCAGACAGAGGTAGCCACTTCACCAGTGAAGTAATGACAAAGATGTGGGAGATACTGGGGGTCAAAAGAAAGCTACATATTGCTTACCGGCCAGCTTCTTCTGGGGCAGTAGAGAGATACAACCGAACCATTGTGAGCATCTTAAAAAAGTTTGTGGCAGATTCTGGGCCAAGTTGGGATATCCGTTTACCTCTAGTCCTAATGGCCATCAGATCTACCCCTTCATTTGCAACCAAAATGTCACCATTTGAGTTGATAACCGGACGCAAGATGGTGCTTCCCCAGCATTTGCTCTACAGAACCCAAGAGCAAACGTTGATAAATGCCTCCACAACTCATGAGTATGTGGAGAATTTAAGGAAACACCTTCAGCATGCTTTTGCCTATGCTCAGCGGAATCTACAAAGATCAGCCGAGAGCATGAAGACCCACTATGATTTAAAAGCTACCCGAAAGGAATATAAGGTGGGTGATCGGGTCTAACTATACAATTTCCAAAAGAACCAGGCCAAACAGCGAAAATTCTTACCTACATGGAAGGGACCGTTTGAAATTATAGACAAGATCTCCCCTGTTGCATACAAGATCCGCATCCCCAAAGGCAGTCTGGCGGAAGGGGAAGACAAGTGGGTACATATACATCAGCTAAAGTGTTGCCATCCCAGGCACACTCTGCAACAACTGGAGGAATCCACTGGAATCCCAGAGGGGGCCGCTCCAGAGTAATTCAGTTCCAACCCTAAAATATTCCACATATAGCATATACAATTCTGTGATCCTTGTATATATATATATGTTCTTGTCTCCTAAGTTAAAAAAGAAAATGTATATGTTCATATCTTCTGATTCATAAAATGTATATGTTCGCCACACCATTAACAGTGGTTGAAAAATGTCTAGGAATGTGTATTGCCGCTTTACTTTATCATCCTAGCAGAGATGAAACCATGGAGACTGACCAAGGAGGACGACCGGGGACCGGGAGCAGAGACCCGAGGGGCCCGGGGTACCGCCCAATATTCCCAGCAGGACCGGCGAGGAGAACTGATCGATCCAACTGGATGGGGGAAAAGATGCTGAACTGTGCCATCTACAGGAAGAAGATGAGGAGAACATCCCAGATCTTGCGAGTTCCATCTGAGAATGGACAGAAATTCCATCGCAAGAGGGGGGGCTTGAGGGATGTTTTCACCCATGCATCCAAGCCCTACAATAAAACTGTGCAGTACTGGCATGGAAAACATCATGATGGCCAGAACTCCACAGAGAGTGCACAGGGAAAACATGAACAATAGGCTGCCACCCATTTTTGCCTATGTTGTGAGCACAGGAGGGCACTGCCTAAAACCACCATTGGGCTACACACACAGTAGCCTGAAACCATTGGGAATGGCAATGCTGATTGCCAAAAAAGCAACTCAGAACTGTGGGGAATTAATTTTCTTAATCCCAAAAATGGTTGCATTACCAGTACTCACCACTATCAGAAAGCCGGCGTTTTAAAACCACCAGGCTTTTGTGTAAAACTGCACAAATGAAACAAAACCAGACCAAGGAAAGACTTGCTAATAGGTGGAAGAATGTAAAGCCATATTCTGAAATGACTTGAAGGAAGTAATTATTTAATGTATAGGTACAAATTGTCAGTTTGATTTGAATGTAGAAAACTCGGAACAAAAAGTGACATTTAGCTGAAACCTGGCTTAGTGAAACTGGATTCTGCCTGACAATTACCCCCAACAGGAGAAACCTGTTCAGCCACTCTTCCCAGGCCTAGCTGCATCCTGCTGCCCCTTGCCAAAAGGAGTTGTCACCTCTCTGATTAGATTAGGGGCGGAGCACCTGGGAACTGGAAGGAACAGAACAATGCAAATCCCTTGACTCAGGCAAATGTTATATTGGGGGCGTCGTAAAGTGGCTTCCTCTTAGGGGAAACTGGGAGGGGCAGTGCCTCTGCTAGCAGCTGAGCTTGGGGGAAGTGGATAAACCAGTTATTCCACCCTGTGATGTGGGAAGCCACACCCCTTTTTGACCAGGGCATAATTTTAAAAAGATAGATAACTCATAGTGCGGACTTGTCAGAATTATATAAGTAATGTCATTATTTTTGTGATTTTTCTGTGAACATTTTGAGAGGCGTTAGGACCCTGTGGTGTATTCTGGGGGGTTGCTAGCGGAAAATAGGGTCTCACTCCAAATGTCTGCATGTTAAAAATCTGACACTTCATCAATTAATGTCCATACTCCTTGCGCACATGTGTGTCATTTTGGGTAAATGTCCGATATTACAAAACCAGTTAAAAAGCACAAAATGTTGTCATTTTTGAATGCAAGCCCCCAGGAAGATCAGAGGCGGACAAGCATGGACCATAAGGAATATATAATGTGCACATGCAATTTCAACAAATTGTATATCTGGGAAAGATGTATTTGAATCAAATATAGATTTTTGGGCAAACTGACCAGGGGAGGACCATCTGGCCATAAAATCTACCTCATCACTCTGACTCACAACTCAGTTCCCCCAATCATGGGAGAGGGGAGAATTGGGCCAATGACAAGTAGAAAGGGGCAGGCTTTGCTAAGCCCAGGCACACACCCATTTTCAAAACACATAAAAAGAGACTGCTGGGACAGGTAGAGACATTCAATTCCATTTGCTGCGGAGCATGCTGACCGACGACTTCACATCCAGAGATCCAACACTTAGACTTCCAAGCTACACAGAGACTACAGAACTTTGAACCAAGAAGGCCCACTGCAAGCAAAAGTGTTTGTCAGCAGGCCTAAAAATCATTTGCAAACTATTCCACAGCCGAGCGAGCTGTCTGAATTCTTTTGGCAAGAACTCTTGCCAGTAGCCAGAAAGCAGTGTTGCATCCAGAATCCACTTGATCCGGACCGGAAAGCAGAGCAGTATCCAGAACCAGAGGCCACTGAATCCAGAGAGGCTAGACCAGCAGAGCAGAGCTGAACCAGATCGCTGTGAGCAGAACCGGTGCCTGATTGACCCGCCGAGCAGACAGAACCGCAGCCGGACGTGTTGACCAGATCCGTGACGAGGCCTATTCAAATTTATATTGTGAGTACCTAGCAGAACTGTGCAGAACCAATCTCTTAGTTAAAATAATCTAATCCAAACTATTTTAACCTAAGTAGAACTGCCTCCTAGAAATCGTGTCATCTGTCATTTTTAAAGCTGCACAACTGTCACCTTTCAATTCTGCGGCTGCAAGCTGTCACCTGTCATTTTGAGTTTTTACTTTAAATCCGAAAAACTACCTTTATTTAATCGTCCGTATCTCTGGAACCGTTTGGGCTTAGGATCTAAGCTTTCCAATAAGCCTAAAACCGACTTGCTACTTATAATTTTGTCACGATCACGATTCACGCACTCGCGAATTTACCGCGATTTGCGATTTTGGCTCAATTGCTCCACTTGTCAAAATAGCAGCTCCATTCTTTCTTTTGTTAAAATCTGTTTGCAACTTGGTAATAACTCATAGAGCATTGCTAAAGTGAGCCTGAACTAATACCAACACGCATCTCCAGCTCACCATGAATCTCTAGAGGGAATTAAAATCATTGGCACATTTTCCCATCCATTGCCATCACATTTAAAAGCATTTTGGGCCTGTGTTTCAAACTCCTACCTGTTTCCTCTAAGCTTGCTGGGGGGAACTGAATTTCGTATTGTATTTGATTGCATTCCTGAGAACTGTGTGCTCCTCTTTCCATCTCCTTCCATTTCTTACATTGCATAGGGGAGGGAGGTGAATTGCCAGAGAAAAAGTGATTATCTTATCTTTTGCTAAAATCACATCAAGTATTTCTGTACTGCATTTTATTCCTCATTGCTTTTCCCTTGAAATCATAAAAGTATTTTTGCTACTTTATCCATCCTATACTAACTCCTCATTGATTGTAAAGAAGTGTGCTAGTGCCAGATTACCCATTGTTGATTAACATCATATGTCTAAGTGTACTATCAGATATTAATTTATAGAAGTGTGATATATATATTGTTTAAAATTTCAAATAAACCTTTTAATTTGCAAAACAAACCTACTTCTTGGCTCAGTGGGGTCAGGGGGATTCTAAGAGGGGGGTGTTATACAAGGGTGGTCATCCAGAGTACTGAACTGAATATAAAAATACATCAATTAGGGTTTTCCTCAGCATCCCAGACTAGGCATTGACTTAGCTGTAGTGTTGATTGAATATTGCTTACACACCATAATATAATCCCGATAGCATTGTATCGTAGATTAACCCAAAAGACATCCTCTTGCACATATAAAAGTTGAACGACGTTACGAACTTTGTGACATCCATCCTCTACCATGGTTCATATACTTATTCTATAAATTATACTTCCATCGGACGTGTAGTTTCCCCTTTGCAGCACTGACTCCGAAAACCTGATTGGGCTATAGTGCTCAATCCATGCTTCCTGCCACAGGGGTTACAGTACTGGGGCCTCAGCTACTGCTCCTGGGCTCAGGGGAATGCCCTGCAGATGTTGTTGAACCTCTAGAAGATTAGGGTCAATCATTTGGAATGCATGGGGTTTGGAATCTATGATGTCCCTACAGAGAGTGGGATTTGTTGGAATGCTACCCATATATGTGTTTCTGATTTTCCCTTGGCACGGCCTCCTGTTTCCATTCACAGCAAATATCTTGCTTTGGGGTGCAACCTGCTATGTCCAATCTCCCATACCTTTAGATGCCCATCTTAAGTTGGGCAAGGAATCAACTTTGCCATTTTAAGTGCCCCAGTGCTCAGCCATCTTCGTTCAATTGTTGTCAGTCCATTTTCTTACTATCGTGTTTTTTGTCCATTGGACTATTGCCTTTGAGAAGGTCCTCTGGCTAAGATTCACGTTCTCTGCACCATTTTCCAGTAACTCTACATACAGACCAAATTAGTTTGTGCTTTCACAATACCATTGTTCTATAGTTCTATAGTTCTTCTGTCATAATGCTACCATCTGTTAGCCTACCACTTTCTTTGGGACTACTTTGTGAGGACTGGGAATTGGGGTGCTGGTTTTTGGCCTTGCGGCAAGAGTCATAATGTCAGGGCTCATAGGTTCTGGCAGTGTTAGGCAGTGGGAAACTGCAGTGGATGGGAAAACTAGACTACCCACTAGGCTCAGCGGCATCACATGTTCAGCTACATGATGGAGGACTGTCTTGATGGCCTATTAAGTCCTGTCGCGTGCTGCTTGCTGATGATTTTGGAATTACGCAGGCATGGGTCGAGGTGCGCGCAGGTGTGGATGCCAAGTTATGGGTGAACGTATGTGGTGAGCAGCAGCAGAGAGGCAACAGCAGTAATTCCGGGCATGCAGTGTGCTGGTCTGCTCGTTGAGAATGCGGGAAGCTGAACTTTGCCACTCCCGCTGCCAACAGAGATACCGGTAGTTAGTGAGCAGATCCACTACTGCTGCAACATATTAACTGGTTCTACCGCACCCAGGACACCACAGACTGGTCTCCTGTCGAAAGAGAAGTCCACCATTGCATGTTTGAGGCAAGGCAAAACTGTGGGGGCAAAGTCAAAAACTCATGCCCGCTGTTACGGCATGATTTAAGGGACACGGCTACTCCCAAGAGCAAGTGGGGGAAGTCGTGTCGGACAAGGGCTCAACTCAGTGGGGCACTGCTTCTTCATTTGCTGCGCTACTCATGTCATGCTTTTGTTGTTTGTCTAAATGTATAATGTACTTGGTTGTTTGTCTAAATGTATAATGTACTTGGGACATCATTGTATGTGCTTATCTGTGCTTGTGCATTGTCTGACAACCATCTGCTGCTAATTGAGTCATGGTTATAGGAACATGTTGAGACATGAGGTCAGGGGTGCTAGTTCTGAGGTCCTTGATTAAGGAAGAACATTCAGGTTTCATGGCCAGTAGACTACAGGATACTCAAGAACTAATAGGAATTCCCATAATATACATCTGCCCTATCTCCCCCATCCCTATACATTCAAGATTCCTAAACCTCTTTCCAGTTTCCCTCATTTCCCCTACCTATCTACAACTTTTTCCTAACCCCAACTGGGTGCCACGTGGTGACCTGTATTTCCTGAAACAGGCATCCATGCCAACCTAGGGTGTAGCGTCGACTTCCTTGTAGCTTCCCGGGTGAAGTTGTGTGTTTCCTCTGTGTGTCTGACATAATTTGCCGTTTTCATCTCTGACCATCAATACTCCACCCAGATGCAGTGCAGTGAGAGGTTGAGAAGGAATGTCAAAGTGGATAAGAAAAACATAACACTCGTGTTATTTTGTGTGCCTGGTGCTTCCTCTTTTCTATGCCCCCACATCTCCCTTCCCCCATGTGATTAAGAACACCTTTTGTACCTGCCTCTTGTCTATCTGCCTATCAAAGTCCTCCACATGTCTATTATGAGTTGTTCACCGCAGGTATTGACAGCTAGGTGCTCTGCTCTGTGTTCGATTATCCCAAGCCAGTTTCATTGGTGTGTTCTTTTCTGATTATGCTTGCACAGTTCTTATCAAACAAGCTCCCAGTATGCTTATGTCCAGGATGAGTTCCAGGACTGCAGCTTTAAGTTGCACAAATGGTCATCACCCCCACGCCCACATTCACTCCTAAATACCCTATGCATCCCCATTCCTCCACTTTTTGCTTCCTTTCACTTTAATGCAGCCTCACACGTGGCATATCATAAGTCCAATGAATAACTAAATACATATTTAACATGGTATGTTCAGAAGGATCATGTCAACAGTGTATCGTCTTCTAAGCCTATGGACATCCAGGCCTTCTTTCATATGAGCCTGCAATCATCCCATCGTTCAATTTCTTCTCTGATCTAAATGGAAGAGAATATCAAAACTGAGCCTCCATAGAGTTTCCATTTCATTAATATACAATTTTTTCATGCATGAAGGACTTTAGAAACTCCCTTAAATGGAGTGTCTTCAAAGTTATATAGAATTTAAAATGAAACAGATGAATGCCAGCAGAAAAGCATTTTAATGTAGACTAGGTTCAATATGGATCAGCTAGCAGACTACATTTACTGTAGAAGCAAAGATGTTATATCAAAGTGCACTTCTAAATGTACATTTTTATTTTAGTTAGTCGTACACTTTGATGTGATATTTCGAGTATATTGTTGCCAAAAGCGAGTGAGCCAATGCAGAGATTAGAAAGGAAGCTGCCCATTCTAGGCAGCAGGGCAGAGCTAACTACCAATCAGGTAGCTGGAAATGTAGGTGGAATTCCACACGAACAGATCGTATTTTCTCGGCCAACTAATCGCTTTCCCTTAATTGTCTGCCATTTGTTTCAGACCCTCCCTCACCACCTGGCCTCCCTGCCCTTCTCCTCAACTCCTCCAACAGTCTGCCAACGCGACTTACCTGTTTTTCTCTTTCAGTAACGGTCCTGTGACATCTCACCCTCCAGCCATGGAAAGAGAAATGGGAGTGATCCCTGTTTTTTTCTTTCTTTTTCTGCTGAAGATCGGGCACACACAATAGGAATGGTGCCCATATTTCGTGAAAATAAAATGTAAACGATTCACTGCACTTGGACCAAACTGCCTTATACTGGTGGGTCATTGCTGGCCCTATCAGTCCACCATCTCGGGTTTTATTTCTATAATTTGGAACATCAAAAGAAATGTAGATTGTTCAAAGAACATTAATCTGGAGGTGAGCAAGATTATCATGCTATGTAACTGCTTCTCACAATGCAATGGCACATTGAATCCCTCTGTGACTGTGTCCCAAGGCTTTGTATGGTCAGCCTCTTTACTACATTCTTTAACGACACTATATCCCAGCACACAAGAGGAACAACTGTAAGTGTATCAAGCAGCATGTGCTCAAAAGAAGCGCTTAAAAGAACCATTGAGCAACTTTCTTTCCAACCTACACAGTTCTCTGTGCTTGTGCAAAATGGCTAACCCTGTAACAGACCTTTCTCTGCGAGGCCCTCTTTTAATATCACAGTGCATCGGATTGCCCTGGGTCCCCACACAATACAAGTGGGAAAGATCTGGTACAGAGCAGTAGCTCCCTAACGAGCACTGCAAAAGGGGACAATGTCAACAATGGAGAGTGACTTCCATGAAAGTTGTGTTTTGACTATTCAAAGTGGTTTCCGTGTTAGGAGAACAATGAATCTGATCTACCAGTGTTTGTTCTACACGTGTCATTGGTTGAAAGTCACAATCAACAGGAATTCAGCGATTCCTGTGAATTACGGCAGTATTCCAAGAAATTATGTTCATGAAAATATGTTTTATTCGAGCAAAAGAAGTGGAATACATATATTTAACATTTCGCTATGTTTATTGACAAGGGTTTGAAAAGAGGGATGGGAAAAGCTGGGGTTGGGTGAAATACGTAGTCTATATGGTTAGCTGAATCACATGGCAGGAAGTCTGAAAGTCGGTCGATAAGTTCAATATGATTACATTGTGTAATAATAAGAAATGTTATCACAACACTTAGAGCCATGAGGGTATCAGCATGAAGAGTACACTGTCCTCTGAAATAGGAGGAACGCACAGGGAACGCTGCGCGACCTCTGGCAAAGATGCAACCATGGGAGTTCAATGGTATCTACTGCATTGGCGCGCCGAGCGCGCTTACTTTACATTGGGTCACCTGACCTTGTGTCCACGCATTGCCACGTCCAACATGGTGACTGTATGTGATGCTACAAAGAGGTATCCTGAGAAGCTTATATTATGTTATATATGCTATGGATAGCATGATGGCATGCTATTATTCTGCTCTCCCTCTCTGTGCATGCACAGCTGTATATGTGAGCGTGGAATCCTGTTTACTTTTCTGTGGCTGTGCTGTTTCATGTAATCATATGCGACCTCACAAGTGTAATGGTTTAGTGTTCCCGCGAGAGATAGGTGTGGTGATGATAATGAACCAGTTTGTATAGACCTTCTATCCCACCTTTGTTGTCTAAGGTGCACAGTTCCTGGCGATAGCAGAAGGAAACCCTCAATGATTTCCCAGACACTTAATAGAGTTTGCTGAAATACTTTGCAAAGTCACCCTCTCTTCTCATGCATGCCTTGGTTTTAAAATCCTGAAAACATATATTATTCTTGTTAGTAAAAAGTGATGTTGAATTATTCATAGAAATAATCCATAACTTCAATATAAGATTCACTGCGCATGAGGCGCCTGCAATGAGGAGTGCAAAATATCACTCAAATAGCTTCTTAAAATTCCAGGACATGCTTTAGGATTTTAAATTAGCTGGAACCTAAAAAGCCTTGCAGTATCTAACATTACATTTCGCGAGAAACGACTTATCATTTATTGAAATATTCTATTACAATATTAAACAGCCCATCACAAAATGCACAATTAAGAGTTTTTTTTTTTTTTTCTATGAAAAGGCACTTCTTGTTAATGGAGGAAAGTGAGGTTAGATTTGTAAAGCTTCTCTAAATTTTGGCTCTGGGATCTATAATTGAGGAATGAGACTGGTGCAGTTTGCTCTGAGGTTGAGATAAATGGAAGCACCAGAACACGATACAGCGGTGGGTAGTGCTAAAAGCGAGGAGTTACGAATGATACATTATGTCTATCTGTTGTACTGAGTTGTCCAATCTTGGTGAAGGGTACAGCCTCGGTGGGCATTGTGATGTAAGGTCATTATGGATTAACTTTGCCTTCCTCATCGCAGTATTTAATCTACTGGTTGATATTGTTCTCGTAGTTGATGGAGCTAATTGAATGATATGATACTTAATTTATAACACACTTAATTCCCAGAGGTTCCTAAGCGCAGACCGGGGATCAAACCTATGGTGCTCCGTGTCGTCTTGATTCCAAGGCGAGCACGTTGCCCCTGAGATATCCTCCCGAGACTCTTTTTGAGTTAAGTTGAGAATATGAGTTATGTAAACTATTTTTGTAAAATTTCCCAATTCACATAGACAGAGTGTTAGCAATACTATCTAGATGATATATAGGCGGCTATCAGCTACTGGGATATATTCCACTCTGGGGCTCTGAGTGACATCTGATAGACAATGAGAGGGATGCTCAGTTTGTCTACAAGAACTTTCAGAACCCCATGCTGAAATACATCACCATAGTTGAAAGCTACTCATCTATCATTTTGGGAAAACTGAACAAGGGAGGGTATCCACAAGTTGTGGACCCCTCGTGCCCCCTGCACACTCAAGGTTACTGCCAATAGACAGTCAAAAGATATATTTTTTCAGACAAAGATTCTATGTAAAAATATAAGACAATATGTTAAGGAAATGTCTTTTTATAAAGGGATGACTCAAGTGGTGATTGTTTTGCTAATGTAATGAATATTAGGTCTATACACAAGGTAGGCATAACCGGGAATGAATCCCCAGCTAGCTATATTTTGTATTATATCAATGTTACAAGCAAAATGTCTTCACTAATAATTCTAAAAAACAGATATTTGTTTTATTCACAAATATTATTCTTTTTGTGGTCGTACAATTTCACGTATTAGCATACATTGTAATTTATACAAATGTGCAGATAACTGTTATTTTTCACAGGTAATCATACATGACATTCATAACACTCTACACTCCTTCATCAGGAGTGGGTATTAGGGTTTCTCAAAAGTTTATTCAGGTCCATAGAGCTTCTTCTTTTTCTAAGCTTCAATGTAGGTGTTTAACAGGATATCTATAAGAGAAATCAAAGTTCTCTGAATAATAAAGGTTCAAAAATACACAGCTGTTAGTCTGTAATTAAGTCTGCCATACATTGTAGCATTTCCTACCTCGCTATGTAGCCCCGAGGTTGTCTCTAATACTGTGATGTCAGCAGTTAATTCAGAGTCCCTTTCAGTGGATCACCTATAAAGAAGTGAATATCCTTAGTACTTAATTATTTTAGACATATTTGTTGGAGTGTCATAGACGGGATAAGAGATAGAAGTGAGATTTACCTTAATCATCTGGGTGTCTAGGAATCCTGATATGAAGTATGGATAACACAGGTTCCAATGGTTACAAAGTTCTGGGAATATCTCAAAGACTATAGGAGATAAGAAACAAAAAAACAAAAAAACAAATTGGGTTCTTGTTGTATGTGGGAACAGAATCATGCATGATCAATGAATCATCAATGGGTAATAAAATGGGGCAGCTTACCTGCCTAATGGCTGCCATAGGTTAATTAGTAGTCCAGAAACTTCTAGAGATAAATTCTGTTTTCCAAGCAGCCTCTTAAGGCTAATTGGTAGTAAGAGGACTTCCAAAGGAAAAATGCTCTGGGATCCAAACAGTTCCTAATATGGGGAAACAAAAGGTAGTGGGAATAATGAAAAAGTCTAACTAGTGGTAACGTTTTAGGGTCCAAGAACAGAGGATGCAAGTAGTGGCTGGATTGCTTTCCTTTTGAGAATCAGCCCCAAATGTATATGCTTTCAATCTCAGTTCCCAGCGGGACATTCCATAATAGTAAACAATGGAGCTAGGAAGTAGAGCTTCATTTGTATTCTTGAGTGAGTTTTCTTCAAGTTTGCAGCAGAAGAATTTAAAGTTGGCAAATATCTTTGCTGTACTATCTACATGTTTTGATTGTTAAGGAAGAAGTAGAACATACGATAGTCAAACTATTATCACTAATTTATCCTCTAACTGGAGAGTACCCAACAATGTTCCTTGTCCATCCGTGCACAGAGGCATCGGGGGGACCTGGAACTCGGTGGAGTATTGAAAGAGAACTGCCCTCCACAAATGTGTCAGGATGCCGCCTTCTCTGCCAACTATCCGTATTGCAACTCTCATGCACCTGACATACAGTCCCTATGCTCAACAGTTCTTCTCTTTAGCTGCTCGCTGCCAAACGTGTGCTGCTCCCAGCTTCCCCAAGCCAGGTCGAACACCAAAACAATCAAGAAGGCTCTGTAGTTCCAGGAAGTACCTTCACAGAGTCTTCCAGGAAATACCCCACTGCATACACCCACACCACATGCAATCACTCTTCTCAGCAGCCACAGTCAATGGAGTCAAGGCTCTACGGATCCCGTGTTCCACCACACCATTATACTGGGTTTAGCCGGGTGGGTAATGAACGTCTTCGTCCACAGAAGCTTTGCTGTTTTATGGTTGGCGTCTCCTTATGGTCACCGCATTTAAGGAAGAAGATCCACAGCTTGCAATATTTAACTCCTTTAGTGCCAAGGACGAGATTGCTTGTCCTAGGTGGATGGCATTCCCCGTTATGATTAAATTAAGACTGACTTTTATGGACCTCACAAAAAAAAGTCATCCATTCACTAACACACCAAACATCAGCAGGAGCTACGTATTTCTTTGCTACCCAATTGTCCTTTATGGTATCCTCCCCCTACAATGCTACTGGACATGGAATACCTGCCCACAACTATTTGAGATACCTCCTGACATGACTTTAGTATGCTAGGAGCAGAGATTCTGAAGAATCCGTGGATGGTCCTCTGTACTCAGTTAGGGAGAGTGAATCCTAGCACCTAATGCTTTCTGGCAGGGTATGTTCTATCAGTTCTTTCCATCGATTTCTGCTTTTGATCAATTTCGTGGCGTGCAACCTTCTCACAGCTGTGCATACATGTATTTGGGGCTGGACTGGCTTACAGGGAACTCTGGAGATTTACTGGTAGGCCGCTGAAATCTGTGCAGTTAATTTTTTATTTCCAAAGGTTCTCAGAGGCAAAGGGTTGGGCTTGCTGAAAATGTATACAATGGGGCCATTATGAACATTCTTTCCAGTGCTTCCTTTGGTTCCCAGTCCACCCCTGATATGATATGATAGGTTATTTATAACGCACTTAATACCCAGAGGTTTCTAAGCGCAGACCCCGGGGATCGAAATTTGTGTTGCTCTGTGTCGTCTTGCTTCCAGGGCGAGCACTTTGCCCTTGAGCTATCCTCCCGAGACAATCCCCCTGCATGTAGTCATCGGGTAATGGTAGTCATTGTCAATAACACTAATCTCTCTTTCAACATGCAACATCTCTGCAACCAGACAGCAAATTACTTTGTCCAATTCAGAATCTACCACTTACCAATAGGCCTGTGCATGCAAACAACCGCAGGGAGGCCAAAGGCAATAGGCGAACTGACAACATTTAATTTTGTTTTATGAAATGGGAGAAATGCTTCATGCATTTTGTTAATATACATTAAGTTATTTTTTTAATTGTATGCCAATAATTTTGGGTGAATCTTAATATACAATACAGTGAAATACATCACACTAAGGAAAACATATGTTGTCAGTTTGCCTATTGCCTTTGGCCTCCTGGCTCTGTATGCACACACATGAGTAGATACGTTTTAACCACTGCAATGATGGGTATAATCCAGGTTTGGTGCAATGTGTGTTGTCTTGTATTTTTAACAAGCACCTCGAAGCACAGATGGAGTGACGCATGACCAGAACGCTAGCGTTCGGCATGGGATATGTTGAAATGTCTATATGCCCCACAATGGACATTGGGGTGACACCTAAACACCTATACCTTTTGGTAATTGTTTTTCCATTTGTTGCTATTAGACCACCATAAGACATCTGAGTTGCCCTTATAGGCAACCAGATAAGACTTGAAGTGCCCAATTAACAAACAACAGGCCTCTCTCTGGAACAGCCTTCCTGCCTCCCTGAAACTCGAGGAGAACCATCTTCAGTTCTGGAAACAACTCAACACCTTTCTCTTTGCTTCTGCTTTCTCCCCACCCCTCCCCTGCTGAATTCCTGACTGAAACTGCACTGGTTAACTGGCCACCCTTTCTGATCTCTGGCCCAGGCCCCATCAATTGCCCACCTGCACTGCTTCCCTGGCAACCCCTGCACTTGGGGACCGTTTTTCTGTATCGCTTCAGTCCCCCTTTCCAGCACTTAAGTCTGCACTTCCTTGCACTTGCCACTAGCTGGCTGTTTCATTTGTCTTATTTAGTCCACTTTCCCATGTACTGCACTTTTCCCTATCCCTTCGCCCCGCGCACTTCTCCTTCTCCCCTTCCCATGCACTTGCGCGATCTGAATGACACCTGGCCTAGTAGGATCGTAGTCTGTCCTCCCTATCCCCCCCTTGCCTCGTCGCCCCTTGAAACACTTGTGTATAGGTGCGTTATAAACACCATATCATATCATATCATATCATAACGGTGGCTGCGAACATTACATCGGCCACATATGCTTAAGTGATTGAGATGTAACCAGGAGGAACCGTTAGTATTAATTTTAATATATTTCCTCAACATCAGTTTGTCTGAAAAATCTAACAACTGACAGAAAGGCATAGCATATTTGCCGGATAGGTGTATAAATCATGAAGACTATTTGAGGCTTTGATGTGGGAATAAAATAAAAAATAAAAAATAAAAAAATATTTGGCACAGTTATATCTTTTGACAGTGGCCCGTTTTGGGAAAGGAAATAAGAACACTAAGATAAGTAGGACAACAACTGCAATGCTCCACATATATCCAGATAAGTTTGGAGAAGAATTAAGAAGTTAGAAATTGCCTATAACTCAAACGTGATTGACTCATAGGTCATTAGAAAAATGCATTAATGTAAGCTTCTGTTCTTTAAGGAGAATTTTTGATGTTGATGGGGATTTAATCCACAGAAAGAAAATGTATAAAGAAAATCGCCCCAAACACGTGTAAATAATAAAGAGGTTAGTGTTGAGCTGTGCTTGTTTTTCTGTACTAGGAATTAAACTATATAAAATGTTACCACCCACGAAAGGAACACATGTTTCCGCAATAAGGGAAATATAAGTTAATTTCTCTATATAAGGAATTCACATTTTTAGTTTAGGCTGTTAGGTAGCACAAACACCTATACACCAAAACTATTGCATTAGAGTAACCCAATAATTTAGTAACCAACATTAGAAATAAAAAAAAGCATTGGCAAAGCCAATCGTTTTGGTCATCACATGTCCAGTGCAACCACAAATACACAATATGCCAGGGACAGGCATCATATGTAAAGTGCACCCTTAGATATTCAAGTGATGGAAACAACTGCAAAGTGTGGCCTCGGCTTCAAATGTCCCAATAAGGCCTTGACAAGATCACCTATGTACTCAGATGCCCCAATAAGGCCATGATAAGATCACCTTATGTACTCAGATGCCCCAATAAGGCCATGACAAGATCACCTTATGTACTCAGATGCCCCAATAAGGCCATGACAAGATCACCTTATGTACTCAGATGCCCCAATAAGGCCATGACAAGATCACCTTATGTACTCAGATGCCCCAATAAGGCCATGACAAGATCACCTTATGTACTCAAATGCCCCAATAAGGCCATGACAAGATCACCATAAGATCACCTTATGTACTCAAATGCCCCAATAAGGCCATGATAAGATCACCTTATGTACTCAGATGCCCCAATAAGGCCATGATAAGATCACCTTATGTACTCAGATGCCCCAATAAGGCCATGACAAGATCACCTTATGTACTCAGATGCCCCAATAAGGCCATGACAAGATCACCTTATGTACTCAGATGCCCCAATAAGGCCTTGACAAGATCACCTTATGTACTCAAATGCCCCAATAAGGCCATGACAAGATCACCATAAGATCACCTTATGTACTCAGATGCCCCAATAAGGCCATGACAAGAGCACCTTATTTACTCAAATGCCCCAATAAGGCCATAACAAGATCACCATAAGATCACCTTATGTACTCAAATGCCCCAATAAGGCCATGATAAGATCACCTTAAGATCACCTTATGTACTCAGATGCCCCAATAAGGCCATGATAAGATCACCTAATGTAAGAATGCATGTGTGAGTGATGCTTTTAAGTGCTAAGTGTCCCTAAACCAGCATAATAAAGGCAGCACACTGCGGCTAAATTTGTGGTGTGCAGTGATTATGTGGAATCACAACATAGCTAATCTGATTACAACGAATCCAAAATAGCTAATTCCAAAATAACGAATTTGGAGAAAAAAAAATGGGGTTGGGAGTGCGAATAGTGGTTTTGGAGGTGGGGGAAAGTATTAGGAACAAAAAAAAGGGGGACTTGGGGGGCACCCCCAAACACAACAAAAAAGGAATTAATTATTTTGGAATCAGTTATTTTGATATTAGTTGTAATTGGATTCGCTATTTTGAGATTCTACATAATCAGAAGTAATCAAAATATGTAATATTTTGCTTCACAGGTGCTACCATTTAGAGTAGGCGGCTTGAGGAGAGAACACCAATAGATGAGAAGGGGAGGGGCAGTGACGTTCAGGGCACACATAGTGTGTAGGAAGAGCAGAGCAACACAAAGGATAAAAGGAGCTGGAACACAGGACAGAGGGGATGAGGAGTCAATAAACCACATGGAAGGCATAGAAAGAGTAAGGTGAGCAGGGATGGTTACACATTCAGGAACAAAGTGCATATAATGGAACTGGTCAAGCAGAGGGACATGGACAGAAAGGACTTTTAGAGAGAACGCATCAGGCACATAGAGGGCTCAAGGGAGCAGAGGAGCAAAGCACAGGGAATTCATAATGAGAGTAGAATAACAGCTAGCCAGAAACATATTACAGGAGCAAAAGAAGACAGGACAAAGAAATGAAGACAGACTCACCGTGCTTTAGACATGAAGACAGACAAAGGCCATGCTTTAGAGGCAGTTTAAAGTAACAAGAGAAAGGAAGGGCTCCTGGAGAGTAGAGGAACACAGGACACACATAGGTGTCAGAAGACAACAGAACCCAGACAAGGTGAGGGGATCAACCAAAGCACAGAGAAGACGAGGGGGGGCTGAAGACCAACAAAAAAAGTGTCAGGGCAGACAAATGGAACACACTCTTTCTTGAGTCGCCTCAGACTGTATGTGGATATCAAGAGAAGTTAAACCGTGTCAGTGTGTGTTGGGACTGGAGCACGGGGCACAAAGCACTTCTGCACAGGCCCTTGCTCCAGATCCGTTATGCACTAACATGGCAAAATGGAAGCTATGAACAACTGGGGCGAGGTTTGGCTTGTTTTGATGAGATGCATTACTTCTTGGTACGCGAGTGACAAATGGAGGTCAGGATGACAGGCAATGAAGTGTGAATAGGGTCACCGGCAGAAAAGTGAGTGCAGTATAGTATAAGTGGTAGCCAGTAAGGCGGCATCAGATGCTGCAAACCTGCAGGCAGGGAGCTCTGAGCTTGGTCAGAGCGCCACCTAAGTGCCATTTGCTTCTGGGATAAGCACTTTGTTGTTTAGGTGAGTGATTAAGTGACAATCAAATGGCCAGAAATAAGTCCGTTGTGTAGTACTGTGTAATGATTGTTCTGCAACCAACAACATGCAGGTGAGGTGACTAAAGTCATAGAGAGGACACAGTTATTGCAGTAGACTGTATAGCGGTCTGCTTGTGAGAATGCATCATTCTACATCCTAGTGGAATACACTGTTCACGTTGAGTATGTCAATGGGAACAACGGCCTTAAATGAGGCCACCTTCAGACCAGGCTAAATGTTATTTTATTAATCTCAAAAGCATACTGTAAATATAATTGACCAGACATAAGTATGTGCATTACAGCATAAGGCTCCAATCACATGCAGCGTGTAGCAGTTATTATGTGCATCACAAGACAAGGCTCCACTCACATGCAGATGTTGTGGGTTTTATGTGCATCACAAGACAAGGCTCCACTCACATGCACAGTGTATTGGTTAACGTGGCATGCTTAGAAATTTGAAAAGCCAAAGTAATTTGCGAGAGTGTGCTTATTAATGTACCGGTTCCGTGTAGTGCTCGCCCTTGAGGACCACAATTTGCTTCAGAGAGAGTGACAACACACAAGGACTGTGCATTGATGTGTACGTATCTAATTGGGACTGAGCTGCGATACCTCCTCTGAAGTGCCAACTTAACATCCAATATTGCCAGTCCAATATTAAACTGTTATAGGCAGGAGGATGGCTTCATTCTTTTCTCTTTTCATACTTGTAAACATTGTTTTTTCTTTTCAATTGAATCAAGTTTAATTAAAAAAAAAGAAAATGTTATACTTTAATTGCAATCACTAACATATTCACCGACATTACCCAAGTGTTCAATTGTTATTTGATATAGAACAACTTTAAAAACACTAGCATTAATATAATGCAATTTATTTCAATTAAAGCATTAAGGCTCCTTGTTTTTAAATTACATTTTCTGAACTTGAATTCTTAAATGTTTAACAAAGGTTCAACATATGATTTCAGTGCATGGGTACACAAACACTGCACCGTTGTATGTGCTACTTCGACATAAGGTTGGATAGGTAGGCAAATTGACATCAGTTTAGAGTCTGACCTGAGTATTGTTAGTATGATTGACTGAGTAACATCCTTTTATTATATGGCATTTATAACGCGACTATACACAAGTGTTTCAAGGCGCAGGCACCCAGCGCTGGATAATGTAAGTTTGCACTGGTGCATAGTGGTACTTGCGCAGTGAAACATTAGGACGAGCGAACAAGATGTACAATGTTGTGAATGATGACATTCTACATGTTTGTTTTTATTTATTTTAATGTGTATAATGCGCCACACGTCCAAAGGCATCAGAGTGCAACATAAAACAGACAATACAAAACGCACACACCAACATGAACAGACACCTAGCTACACAAGAAGGAAACAACAGAAGAGATACTAAAATCCACAAATCGAAAAATCAAAAATAAGGAGACATTCCTGCTATATTAAGGCATACAAGAATACCACTACCAAATTCACATAAGATACAGCTTGAGGAATATCATTGCACATGGATACAAACAGTGGGAGGTTACTACTGTTACACTCTACAAGTATACAGACCCTGCTGTTCTGGGCGCACTATTGGTCAACTGTAATCCCCCGAAGGACCTTAAGGTCAGCGGTTCTTCTGATCCCTGATACCGTCTTCGGATGGAGCCAGGCCAGTGTCTGTCTTTGTGGGTAGGCACGAGATGCCTATGTTGCGGTCAGTGCTTAAAGGGATAAGAAATGTATTGGGGTCCAAAGTGGATGTTTTGAGGGTGAAAGGTGTATGCACTGCAGTTGAGTAGCAAATGCTGCAGCTGAATGCATTCTGTAGTCATGTTTCTGAACTCTTCCCTTGCTAGCCTTTGGCAGGCTTCTGAAATCTCTATGAACGTGTGTAGTTGTGAATCAGGTGTACAGTGGTCCAGGGCAGAGCATAATCTTTGGTCTTCATTTGTGCAGATGAAAGCTGCAGTGTACATGCAGCTTTGAATGGACACTGGGAGCTGTGTGATCTTTGCAAAGGAGATCTAAAAAGCAGGCTCGATGAATGTACAGCTGGCACAATGGCATTGTCATCAACCATACTTTAAAGTATAATTAGAGTGGCGCCACTATTAGACAAGACACAGTGAGTAACAATGCAATCATTCACATTGATGAAGCTTTTTTGAGGGGTGAATGAAAAATGTAACAGGTAAAAATGTCCTTAATTCTGATACAGTTGTTCCCATAGATGGACAATGCAAGGGTCTTCAGTGCCTTTCCCTGCTTGCTACCACACAGGCACCACGTAAAACACGGCCAAATTGAATTTGCACGTTAAAACTAAACACCTAGCAAATATTTCACATAGTGGCAGGCAGGGCTTTAAGTGTGCCGGGTCGAGCCGGGGCTGAGCCCCGACAGTTTCCAAAAAGTGGGGTTCAGCCGGGGGCTCTGTCGGGGCTCCCTGTTGTTTCACAATATTGGAAACAAACAACCGAGACCAGCTCTGTTTGCAGGCCGCCTGTACTTCAGAAGCAATGACGCTGAAGCACGTGATGACATAGACAGCGTATTTTCCAATTTTTACGCTCCCTTCCCCCTCCAAGTTTTGGCGTGTCAGGACTCCACTGAATCCCGGAGGTAGGAGACAGACGGCGACCCCTCCCATTGTCCAACTGGCTGTCTACTTTATAGGAAGGGACATGCTAATTGATTAATTGTCTTTGTGGGAATGCAGCTCGGCTAGGTGCGCTGCAGGAGTGCTTCACGCTGGCACCACCTACAATAAAGACAGAGCACCGAGGTGAGTGCTAATTCCAGAGAGCCTGTGAGTGGCGGTGATGGGAGGTTGCAGGCTATTGCTCATAGGCTGAGGATTCATACTGTGGTAAAAACCTACTGAAAGAAATCTAGAAAGGGTGTTAACAGCTGTAGATTAGTGCGGGATAGGAAGCCAGCAGGAGGCAGCACTTTATGTAGTAAACAAACCAGTGGGAGCTTCATTTATATGATGGAAACAGGAGGAACCGGTGTCGATGAAGAGTGATCAGAAATCCGTGTTTGCGGGACCTCATGATGCATTGCTTGTTTGGGATAGATGCCCCTTGCTAAAGCCAACTGGCCTACCTTTCAGGCCATGCCCAGCCCAATTTTGGTCAAGCCCCCTTCCGAGAGCTCCCCTTTGAATGCTTATCCCACTTAAATCTCTCGTTGGAAGTTAGTGAGTCCTTGCAGCATCAACCCCAGCAGTGCTACATCTCTTACCACTACCATGGAGTCCATCGCCAAGGACTGACATCACTATTGAGCATGCTTTAAGCTTCTACATGAATAGCCGTGATGTCCGTCTAGATTTTGCAGCATGCAGGCTCTTTTTATATTTTCTAAATACCAAGGCTTCAGCAGCCAGGCAACTAGCTGCTTGTTCCCAGTAAAGAACAGATCTCGAAGCAAATTTAGACCATGAGAGACACTTCAAGATCTACACTGTATACATTGCTGTGGTAAGACATAATAGATGAACGTACATTTCTTTGTGTAAACGGGTAACAAGCTAAATGGAATGACACATTTGCTTTATTTTTTTTTCACTTTCCAAATATATCAACTGATGTAATCTACAAGGGTTAAGCATGCCCTCATTTCAAGTGCACGCTGACGACTGGCATTATAAATGAGAGCCGTCTCTATATAAGTCAGTCATTCTAATGTCTTGTTTAAAGGGGTGCATTTAAAGGCCCTAAACAGAAGTCCCTTTCACATGAATGGCAGTATTTTAAACAATGAAACAAAAACGGCCTGGCTTTTGTTGTTGTTTTTCAAGTAAAATGAAAGAGGCATGTGGAAAGGGGCCTACCTGTCATTACCAATGGACAAGCAACATTTTAATTTACAAAAGAAGAATCAAAGATCCCTGTCACATGTAAAACAGGATTTTTACACATTGAAAACAAAAAAGGCCTGCACAGGTGTGCACAAATAAAAAGTTTTAAAAGGTAAAACTGACAGAAATATCACTGCTCACAGAAACTTGTCAGGAAAACAAAACATGATGTGTGGGTTGACCAAAAGGAATGTATATTATGTTTCACCTGCAAAACTCCAGTGACATTTGATGCACCACTTTGTCTTCATGGAAAATGTCAGCCCAAGGCAGACCTTTTTGCTGGCTGTGGGCAAAATTTCACAAGGACATCTCCGACTTGTTGCCTGGATGTCACATCTCCCATCTAATGACCAACAACAAATAAATGTCCCAAAGGTGTCGAAATTTAGGGTTCTCAAGACCTGCTGGCTCTGAAAGCATTGACTTCAAGAAAAGGTTACCCTTGGCTGGAGCATGACTAATATGTGTGTAAATGTGAACACCCACTTCAAAGAGCAAGCTTTGGGTACAGGCTGACCCAGTGAAAACAAATGGCCAGAAAGAAGGAGCAGCGCCATTTGTCACACATGAAGATTCACAATTAATTTAAAAGGACTATTGTCATTTAGACCTTTTTCTTAGCAACCATAAGGTGGATTGATTTCATTTTTGTACTATTATTTATGTAATTTCCAGGTGATTGTGGGGATATACAAATCATTTACCCGTGACTCTGGGAGCTGTAATGGCCAGCTAGACTAGGTTTCTGGCTGATCTGAACATGTTCCAAATGTGAGAGTGGTGAGCGGGTGGAAAATTAAATTAGAGAGATGCTTAATAACTTATATATTCATAGCTGTTATGCTTTTTATGCAAACATCTGAAAGGTGCCACATAGGCGTGCTATATGGTACGGATGTGGTGGCCAGCTTATCTAATTGATTAGCAGAATCAGAAAATATGTTTAGTATGGCAGTTGGTAGTAACATTATGAAGTTGTGACACACAACTAGTTTTTGTCAAAAAGTTGAAAGGAGAAAAAAGGGCAATTACAAATGGGAATTGTCATAAATTGCTCCAGACACCTAAACCAATTCTGACTTGGAGGCTGTGGTCAGGAGGAGAGAGAAGGGTAACTGTCCAATCCTAGTGGCAGGAGATATTGCCGGGTACTTTCCCAAGACTGTAAAATTGGTGATGTCACCGCTGCTATATAAGGGGAACTGCACTAGGACAGGTGACAGAAACAGGAGACACACAGGGACAGACAGAGAGAAGAGACATACCACCAGGAAGGCTGCTGAAACTTACCATCTAACAGCTGTAAGGGGGCACCAGAGGAGATTGCTGAGAGTGTATCAATGTGGAGCTGTCTATCTAGGAATGCCTCAAAGCTGACTGGTCCTATGGTGGAGAGCGGGAGGGAGTGGAGAGTGGAGTGACCAAACCCCTGCCCTATCATTCCAGAGTCTCCTGAGATGCAGCTGGCTTTCCTGGACCTAATACAGAGGCTTGCTATGTAAGTAGAACTGAGCCCGGGGAAACCAAAAGGTTGGTGAGTCGGCTTGCCTTGAATCATTTGCCTTTATAGTGTGTGTGTGTGGGGGGGCTGTTAGGTACTTAGCCTATTTTACCAAAAATATGAATTTAATTAATTCCCCATTTGGCAGAACACTACGGATGAATTTTGTTAAAATTAGAAAATAACAAATCTCACATCCCAGTGTGTGCTGAAAACTATAGCCTATACATTAATTGGATAATCCTTGTTGTCCAGCTGCCCCCACCTTCTTTAAGGAAGAGGGGTGTCTTTGTTTTTAAATCTGTCCAACCTTTTAATCCAGCTTCCCCAACACAGGCCGCTCATTAAGGGGAGTCTGAAATCCCAAATTCCCCAAATCATTCACATTTTTCTGTATGACTTCCCAATATGGACCAAAGCAAGGGGGGACTGATAAAAATCACCCTGTATTTATTTGAAACCAATAGTGTGGGTGAAATCATAATTACCTATTTTAAAATCTTACTGCTAGACTTTTTAGCCAGCAGGAAAATCTAATTCGCACAACATCATATGAAAATTGCCTTCGTAATTGATCAGTGTACATTTGTTCATGAATTGAAATTTGCAGAAAGGGAAGAATTGTGATTGTGTTCTTTTTAACTCACTTTTGTGATGTATTTATGCTGAGAGAAGATGATTGTGTTGTGCCACGATACAGTGGTGTTTGACCTTTTTGTGCTAATTTCTATTACTTTTAATTAAAATAAATACCAATATATTTACTGTACACCGGCCTGGTCCTTGGCTCCTTGTTAGCTCAGGGGAGAGGGATCCAAGGGGCATTATAGGTGTCTGAGATAGGGCTAAAGAAAATAATCTGTTAAACAGTTTATTGCGTGACCACTTGGGGGAGGAGACAAGGAACTCCCAGTGTTGAGGGTGGCTTCTCAATAAACTGTTGCAGTTTCACAGTTGCAGACTGCCACTGATAACAATGTACTTATTTTTCAATATAATGAAGGGTCACTGTACAAAATGAAACTTTGTTTACCATTCCAAGATGCCCACCATGTTTCCTGTTGAGGAAACGAAGAAGACAAACGAAAGAAACCCTTGTGGGTGTGGTTAGAGGAAGGGGTGGCAAGGCCTGTAGCTCTTAGCATGTTGAATGGTGTGTAAGGGGTGGGTCCGTAATTGAAGAACACCAGAAGGATGTGTCTATCCTCATAGGACATTTAATATCCCCTCTAGAATACCCATGACAATCGTTTGCCTTATAGCTGGCGCTTCTAGCTCCATCTATAGGCCAAAAGCTGACAACCATTGGCAATGCCAACACCAACAGTTTGGGCTTTTGTATAGGCATGGGAAAGGCACTGCCGTAGTGGTATTAACTGCCCATTGATGTTAGCCAGTGAAACATGATGCGTGTACCTGCCTAATACTCATACACAAGCCCAAACTGTAGGCATTGCTAATGTTTGTTTATAACATGACTTTAGTGAAAAACCTGCATAGTGCTTATAAATCGAGGAGAAAAAGGTTTGCATTTGGGCTAATTTGCATACCCACAATGTCTTGCGGCTCAGAACTGGAGGTGAACCTCCAGCAATGGATGGCTACTAGGGCTACTGTGGAGTGTGTGACTTGGCTCTAATGGATTTTCCTATTTTCACATTTCAGATGAAAGTTTTTTTTTTCAAACCTTTTTAAACCCACCATAACTTTCTTGGTGTTGCTATATAGCCGCCCTACAGTTAAGGTGAGTCAGAGACACATAGGAAACCTTCAGAATTCTATTGGTAATAACCTTTGATTCGAGTAACGGATTTTGGCCGAATTTTGAAAGTGATTACAAGTCTGCGGGCCCAACCACCAAAACTGCAATTTGTTAAAAAATGAAAAAGTTATTAAGTGACAATCATTTTTTTTCTTTTTCAAAAGTGCGGCCTACCTCCCATTCATTTTCCCATAGACAAAAAAGGTCAATTTATGCCAAAGCACACAGCCTAAACCGATGGACGGATTTGGACCAGGTAAATTTGATGAAGAAGGGGGTGCCCTCGTCCCCACAAAAAATATAGTTATATCTCCCATGGTGCATTGCAGGATTATGGTTTTTAGAAATGAAACAACCGTCATCTTGTTTTTCTCTCGATGGGAGAGATATTCACGGCTATAGCGAGGTTATGGGGAAATGAAACGCAGTACAAAGCTCTTTGTAGGTCCAAAAACATATAAATGTTGTCAGGTTAGAGGTGGGGGGATGGCCAGAGGGCACGGAGTGAAATTTGTGAGTTGGATGGGTCGTAAGGACAGGGTTTGCAGCACAAAGCTTTCCGTAGCCTCGGCTAGAGCCACGAATAGTTGACATCTCAATTCAAACTGCGTCACAGAAGCAGCGTGTGTTCTGGGGTGAAAGGGAAAGGGCAGAGGAGGTGAGGAGGCCGTCTGGTGAGTGGTGGAAGATGGCACAAATGAAGGGGAAATAGGTGAGGGCCTGGGGGGCAGGGATGCATTTTTTTATCCTGCCGTTTTGACGGTTTTCGCGGGTGTATTCAAGGCTACAAAGGACTACAGATATGTGTAGTTCTATATGCGCAGCTATATAGTTTGGGGTGTCAGTGTTTTATATTTATTTTATAGTTCTTTGTTTAGGTATGGTCTCGTCAGGGGTGAAAAACCCTTGGGCATGGCCAAAGGCCATGGTCAGAGACTTGGTAGGTATTAGAGTCATTTTTCTTCTTTAGAAATAGAAGAACATTGTTTAACAAAGTTAATATGAAAAGGAGGAATTGTAATGTAGTATTAGATGTACAATAGAATTCATTTTAGGGTGTGTGTTTTCAATTATGGTTTTATAGTGTGTGGCTGTGCAATGTTAGCCTACCTAGTTTATTTTAAATATTTTTATTATTTTTCAGTTATTTCATATATGTACTTGAGCATTGTTGCTCTGTACTGATTATTCAAGTTGCATAGTAGTATACAAGTTAAAGTCATTCCCCTTCTCAATTAACTTTTTGTAACCACGGCTATAATAAAAGTCAATGAACTGTAGCCGCACATCAGGAGTACTGTTTTGAACACTGCATTTCCTTCATCGTTTAGGTGTACTCTGTCATGCCTATAGCAATTGGCCATGTAGAACTATATGTTGTTGTTTGTAATCCATAATTGGTTGCGGTCTGTCATTAATGCTGAAACTGCTTTATTAACATTTCTCTGGGATTTCTCAATTTTGCCATTGAATCTGGTGACCCATCTCCATTTTTGCATCTGAGTTAGGTTTAAAAGATTAGGATGTGTGAAGAAATAGTTCCATTCGTTTTTCCATGTCTTGTTTCATCATTAAAGTAAGGGACACCCTCGTACATTCCCAAAATCATTGCCTCCACAATGAATGAGTATGACATCTGGGTGCCCTGTACTTCTCAGATTTAACAATTTTGGAAGAATTTGAAACCACTGCATTTCTCGCATTCAAAACCATTTAATTTTGAAATTTGTCAAACCTAGGTCCATGATAACATTTAGTTTCTCGCAACAAACCATCAAACAAAACAGCCAAATGTCTCCATTCATCCACATTGTTTTCATTGCAGCCATGATGATATCTTCAGTGTTTCTCTGTTTCCAGGAAAATGATTCCTACTTTGAATTTCAAGTAGTTTGTATGAGTGAGGTATGTATGATGTGTGTGTGTGTTGCAGTTTCTAATAGGTTAATGGTGCTGTTGTTATTATTTGCTGCATTGCTACTTGCTGGTAGAAATCCACAGCACCCCCCTGTAGCTCTGGCTATTCTAGGACAAATGACATGTTGTGTGTTGGTGGACGAGCATGGGGTTCCCTGTTTTCCTTGGTGGCTGCGACAAACCCAGGCCCAAATCTGTAGGTTGTCCACAAGAGCAAATTCCAGTAAAATCTACACTGCCGACACAGTTGGGGTTACCGTGGTTTAGCCTTTTCCCTATGTGCCCAATATGTGAGGTACCGTTTTCGTCAGGACAAGGTAGGAAATGTATTGTTGGGCGCGTGTTTCGGTAGGTTGGTGGTGGTAAATTTCTGAAAATTATTTTTTTTTTTCAAATTTCAGAATTGACCTGGGCTTGTGGTTAATACATTCTGGCCCGATTCGTGCAAGTCAGTCCTCAATGGAATCCCACGGGTCCCTTCTTTTTGGAAATGCATTGGGTTCCCTGTTTTCCGTGGTTGCTGTGAAAGCCTAGGCCCAAATCTGTAGGTTGTCCACAAGAAATTCCTGCAAAATCTGCTCTGCCGACAGACTTGGGGTTACCAGTGGTTTAGCCTTTTCCCTTTGCACCCAGGTAGGTGCACCCAAACATGTGAGGTATTGTTTTCATCGGGACAAATGTGGGAACATGGGAAGGTAGGACATTTGCTGTTGGCGATGTGTATCTGGGGGTTGATGGTGCGAAAGGTCTGAAAATTGTGTTTTTTTGCAGGGCTTGTGGGTAATACATTCTGGGGCGATTTGTGCAAGTCAGACCTCTGTGGATTCCCACGGTTGTCTTCTTTTCAGAAATGCATGGGTTCCCTGATTTCCTTGGTTGCTGCGACACCCCAGGCCCAAATATGTAGGTTTTCCCCAAGAGCAAAATCCTGCAAAATCTGCGCTGCTGAAATACTTAGGGTTATCAGTGGTTTATCCTTTTCCCTTTGCCCCCAGGTAAGTGCACCCACACATGTGAGGTACCGTTTTCGTTGGAACACCTGTGGGAACGTGGGAAGGTAGGAAATGTGTTGTTGGCGGCGTGTTTCGGTGGGTTGGCGGTGGGAAATGTCAGACATTTTATTTTTTCCACCAAACTTTGGACTTTGTTGGGGCTTGTGGGAAAAACATTCTGGGGAGATTCGTGCAAGTCAGACCTCTGTGAATTCCCACGGGTGTCTTCTTTTCAGAAATTCATGGGTTCCTTGATTTCCTTGGTTGCTGCGACACCCCAGGCCCAAATATGTAGGTTGTCCCCAAGAGCAAAATCCTGCAATATTTGCGCTGCTGAAATACTTAGGGTTATCAGTGGTTTATCCTTTTCCCTTTGCGCCCAGGTAAGTGCACCCACACATGTGAGGTACTATTTTCGTTGGAACACCTGTGGGAACGTGGGAAGGTAGGAAATGTGTTGTTGGCGGCGTGTTTCGGTGGGTTGGCGGTGGGAAAATTCAGACATTTTATTTTTTCCACCAAACTTTGGACTTTGTTGGGGTTTGTGGGAAAAACATTCTGGGGAGATTCGTGCAAGTCAGACCTCTGTGAATTCCCATGGATGTCTTCTTTTCAGAAATGCATGGGTTTTCCCTATTTTCCTTGGTGACTGCGACACCCCAGGCCCAAATCTGTAGGTTGTCCACGAGAGCAAAATTCTGCAAAATCTTCTCTGCCGAAAGAGTTGGGGTTACCAGGGTTTAGCCTTTTCCCTTTGCGCCCAGGTAACTGCACCCACACATGTGAGGTACCATTTTCATCGGGACACCTGTGGGACATGTGTTGTGTTTGCTTAGTTTCATAACGTTTTCATACAATTGCTGCTGCACTTTGTCACAAAATCCTTTCATTTCCCAAATGTGACCTACATTTAGTTGCTGCTTTAGGCATTAAACACTTTTCTAACCTGCACAAGTCACCTTTCCTTCAGAAGGTTTGCCTGTGCGCTTTCAAAAAGTGTATGCTTGCCATTCCTCACCACATATGTTTTCCTTATTTACACCTGCTAAATATGTCTGTTTAGGCCGTAATCATTACCATCACGTGCACCATGGCTCCGTTTCTGGCTTGTGGTATTGCTTGTTTTGTGAAATATCATGCAAAATGTGTGATTTCGTAACTAGAAGAGTTGGGGGGAAGTAACAGGGCATTGCTTTTCTCAAAATTCACAGAAGCCATTGCCTTACCGGGCTAACCATGTCCACCACATACTTTTTATCTGTCAATTTTCCAATTTTTCCCCGAATTTTGGACATTTTTTCTACGTAGTTGTTGCCTGACCTGCGCAATTCACCCCTTCCTAAACTTGGAATTTTGTCTACTTTTCAGAAATGTATGCCTTTCTGTCTTCCCATACAGCTTTCCTACCCTCCTCTTCCATTCCGTCCACGCATGTCCGATTGGAAAAAATTGGCAAACTCACCTACATCTCACAAAACGGGTGGTAACCATGTAGAAATATGTTTTTTTGGTTTCCACTCAATCTTGAAAGCCTGGAAAATGGCGAATTCAGCACAGCAAACCCTTTGTTCCTACCTCTTACAAGCAATAAACCACAGGGTTCTTTGCACATCATTTTATTGGAATTTTCCGGAAAAAAACATGTTCTCCCTTTTTGTTATTTTCTCTCAGCCCCATACAGCAAACTACGATTCCTTGGTAGATTATGACCGCCTACATGTGGGAAGAAAAGCAGAAACATCTGGCCGAGATATCTCATGCAAAAAAAGGTTACAAGGGATTGAATGGCGACATACCGAAATCACCAAAAAAGGCCTTGCCACTGGGGGGGAAACCCTTGGCAGTTAAGGGGTTAAACACGTGTCAATATTTTATTGTAGATTCCCTTCACCCCCTTGTATATTCAATGTTGTTGGTCTTTCATCTCGCCACTTTGGACACATGCTGAAATGCCGCAAATGGCTCTGAAGTGTTTGCAAGGTTCATACAAATGCAACATTGCTACCCCGAAAACCCATATTTTTCACAAATATGGGATATTAACACACTTGACTAAACTAATTGAACTAGACACTCAGCATTACTTGAAATATAAGTTGACAGACTTCACAGACTGCAAACACTATGGGCCTCATTACAAATTTGGCTGTTTTCCGGTGATAAATCCGCTGGAATACCGCTAAACGGAAATACTGTTACTGCTACTTAGTCCAGCAGAATTACCACCAGATTACAAGTGATGGTATGATGCTGTTTGCTCTCATTTATGGAGTCCATAGAACTGGAGATTTCTTCGGAATTTCAATTTCCGAAATGATGATTTTCCTGATGTTTGGCGGTAAGTCGGCAGAATTGTCTGAAGCATTTAGCTGGAGGTTTTATTCTCTGCCTCACCACCAAAGTTAATGTACGGTGGTGCAGTAATGTGGTGGGAATGCAGTGGTAACAGGTTTACCTCTACATTAATGCTATTTTTCCTACACCGCTATACTTGTAATGAGGCCCTACGTCATCAAGCGAACATAGAATACACGCACATGTAGGTGCAATGCGGCACTAAGCAGAGAAGCAACCCAGGAATGGGAGAAAATGCCTGGTGTTGATTTGCATTTATCCGGTAGTAGTGCGCATTATGCTGCAGGCGCGCGCCACCTATTTCAAACCTCGTTGTCCAAGAACAAGATGGCCTCTGTTTGCAACTTGGAAACCGACTGAGATATAAATGAGGTGGGAGTTGCCGGAGATTGAACGATTTGTAAATGAATAACCAATTATCCAATTAACGACACTAAACGCAGCGTTGCTCGACTTCCTGCAGTACCGTGGCATGGCGTGGTGGGAGGAGGCTGTCAAGCTCTTAATGACCACAACCAACTAAGAGCAGGACAGAGCGCCAGGCTTCCCAAGTGTAGGCGTGCAAATGCATTTTCAATTGCAGGTATGGCTGCAGTCTAGTGCCTAGCTTTTTCTAGGGTGATTGAACTCTCTTTATGACAAGCAGAGAGGGCTCTCTCTCACTTCAAGCCAGCCAGTCTATAATTACACATATAGCCCTCTGATGTATGTCATGGAGAGCGCAGGAATTACTGTCTGCACGTGTCGTGTAGGAGCCGTGTATTATGCGATAAAAGGCAGTTATTCCTGACAGACGGGAGTTAACTTCACCGCTCCCCCAATGTAATTAATGTTCTTCTAACAATGGGGAGAGTCGCTCCACAAACACTCTCCCACACTCCGCCTGCGCGCTGTGAACGCGCTATCCTGGCAATTCAGCCTTTCTTCCTTTATTGATAAGAAAGAAGCAGTGTTGGGATTTTTTTTTTTTAAATAACCAAGTCAGCAATTGCGGCAAACAAAAAGCATCAGCATTAACCCTTATAGCTGAATGTTTCTCTCCCCAGGCCAAAAAAAAGGCTTTGCAACATTTTCAAAGCGCCTATTGTTTTATCTTGGAAATTGATGAATCTCAATGCACTTCACAGGTGAATTGTAGGAAGTGGCCTTTCATCATTGCCAAGGAAAATACATATTTAATGCAGTGCAGCCTCTGTCGGTTTTTGCGTGCGTGTGCTCGCGGCGCGCTTTTCACATCACAGACTCCAGCTTGGAGGCTCTCAGCTTCCAAATACATGATTTCAGTTGTTTCTCAACAGAGGGCGCCCCGGAGGGTGACATTTCTGGAGGAGATGAGCACATACTAACCTGAGGACGGAGCACAATGGTTTCCGGATCCATTTATTGCAACGTTCATGATCGGAAGCCATGGTTAGGCCATGTGTTGGCCATCTACTGGCCATAGACTGTGGGGTTTGACGATGTTCATTTGCGTTGGCATCAGGGGTCAAGTCGTAAAAATAAAAGCGGGGGGACTCATTAATATACCAATTGAATGTGGTGTCACCAGAAATGAGCATATCAAGGTGCCATCTGAAAAATGTGGGGCGACTTCTGAAAAAAGTGGGGGGACTCCGTACACCAACGTGTACCCTTGACTTAGCCATGGTTGGCATCTGGTCAGAGAGACTGTTCAGAAGGCAGCCCCCAGGGGGGAAATATGGATCACAAGTTGTGCAGGATATGATAAGGAACTAAATATTCTAAGAACAACCCCATTCGCACTCAAATCACCTAAATAATGTTAAGTGTGCATATCCTGAATGCCCGACTTACTTTGTTTCGTATCGACCCAAAAGGTAGTATCCAGAAGACCGTACAAATGGTTTTCCCACATTAGCCGTGTATATAAAATCACAAATGTGAAAATACTGCGGTAGGTGTGCGGGGGTTGCGGGGTGTTCCCAGCCCAGCACTCCTACTTTGTGTTGTTTGTTGTGTTTGGTTTCAGATTCGGGGGCTGAAGGGTTGTCCACCGCATACATGAAAGTGAATGTGGGGGACATTTAAAAAATGTTTTAAAAAAACGGCAAGATCAAATTGCTAAATGATGCACAGTGGGCTTCGCCATTTTGCAATTCAATCTTTTCGTTCTTCATTATTTTAACATACATCCCTTTGCTTTGCCTTGCCTAAATTCTCTTCCTAACAAATCCAGCCACATATTCCATGTGTTGGCAAGATCCAACTCCTACTCACTTGCTGCAAGTTTGTGGGATTCTACGTTCAAATTCCTCCCACCGAAAAAGCAGCATTTATTAGGCTATTTTTGGTGCCTCTTTCAAAGGGTAGGAACATGGAATTTTTCAGGGATTTTACTCCTGATGCCATTGCCACCACACACCATCCACATTTTCACCTATGATTTACTTTTAGTGGGGGGCTTCACCTTTGTATCCCTGTTTCGCTCCCCCAGCCCAGCCACATACATTGCACGCTCCCTAACCTCTCTGCACACCACTCCCACCAACCATACACACAACACATAAACACAAAGAAACACACTTATCCTCTCTCAACACCGGCGTCTTCCCTTCTTCCGGGCCACTCCGCGGTCGTGGCTGGCACCCCCAGTGCGAGCTCGTGGGATGGGACGTGCCCTTAGTTATCCTCTTGCTTACATTTATGGTCTTCTGTGCCGGCGATAATTAGATTGCTGTCAACAGGAAGTAAACAATTTCTTACTCCATAAATATTATTGAGTTTGCATTAGACTACAGCTTTTTATCCTTCTGACTTTGCTGCAGGATAGTTCTCCTTTTCAGCAAACTTCAAATCCAGATTGCTTCTCCTCTACCCCTATCAGGAAGCAGCCTCTCTCCGGCACTGTGGCGAGATGGCTACTCTACTTGCAGTGCATGTTGCCCGCGAGGTCTTAGGCATGATTCGTGTGGAGCGGCATTTGACACAATCAAGGGATGTTCCTCCATTCTCACACGAAAAAAGACCCCACGTTCTCAGCGTGGAAAAAAAATCCCTCGGCGCTGGTTGAATTATGTCACCAAAGTAGATCAAATTCCACATGAAGCACCGGTTGGTGTAAAGAAAAATGTGGTCCAAAACCCATACAATAAAAATAATCCAAGAGGCCAAAGAACCAATGCAGCACTTTGCAAGGGAAAAAAACTTAATTATATGCATAAGGTCTCACGCGATCCCGTACAACCGGACGGATACAGAGCTTATCACGCCCCAAGAAGTTACAGGTTATGTAGCGGAAAACTGAATATTAGCATACATAGGGGACAATGTCATCCCATCATCCTCAATGGCTACCACCTATAGAACATGCTAATACCCCACTTAATTACCTGGATCGACAGGCCACACCTTCCCTAAACCCATTCCCCTATCCACATGGCCCACTACAACATCACCATTGAATCTAGATACATGATTGTCGGACAGGTACACTAATACACAAATAAATATTGACTGTCCCCTGATGTGCACCTCCCAAATAAGACACATTCAAAGTAAGGCTGGAGAGGCCAACTCTGCTATGATAAGACCATGAGCCTGCTCATGATACCAGACGCTTGGCGCAAACAAGCTGCAACCCCGACCTTGTACTAAATTTACTGGCATCAACTCTGCTCCTCCTATCCCAAATCCTGGAACATTCCAGACACAGCTCCCCCTTATCTCATTCAAACCCTATGTACCCAGTAATGATGTGAGCTGGGCACCGCTCCTGAGTCAGAATTTCATGGATTTATTTGCTTTGAGTATGCATCTATAAGTAGTTCAACTGGGGTGACCACTCCTTGGGTGAGGGCAGCAGTGTTATAAATCTTTGCCTAGCCTGTTGGCATAAACAAATCTTGGGACCTATTCTCATGAATTTGTCCTTCAAAGGGTGCACTCCTACCTGCAGCCCCCACAGCTAACATTCCGTTCCCACTGCTTTCCGGCTCTGGAGCTGGATACAATTAGCATTTATCTGTGCACCTCGGGTTCCTCTGACCTCACCTTCTCTCTTGGGGGTCAGAAAAGTTAAGTGTCTTCTAAACAGAGCCACAGCTCCACATCAGGCCCTTCATTCGGTTCATTGTGAACTAGGCCTTAACATCCAACATGGCAGCACTCCCGCTGTGTTGACACGCGGAACTCACTCGTACCACAATACCTTTCTGACTCTGTCTTCCACCTATTTCAGTTCCCTTCTCACACTTCATTAAAGCACATACTGTTGTGTACTACTTCTAAACACAGGGCCTATTACAGTGCCCTAGCTATAACCTCTGCAACTGCAACATTACTATATTTGTTGCTCCTTCGGTGTTGCTATAAGTGGGTATCTATTATGTGTCAAAACCAACTACTAGCGATGTGTGCACCTTCTGCTGTGGAAAAAAGGAACCTGCTCACCTTGAAGAACATACTAGTAGGTTTTTCTCAGCCTAAACCTTTTTGACCAGCTGGGATACTGTGAGTGCATCCAAACATGTGCTGGCTGGATGGCAGGGGAATTCCCACGCAACGGCACACACATGGTGCTTGATATGACCTAGAAATAAGATTCATAGACAAAATGTATCACATAAAATGTATTTCCTGCAACAGAAGGCCGGTTGGCCTATTTCTTTCTGAAAGAAAACATCAGAAAAAGAATGTGCCCAATTAACAAACCTGTTTGGTCGACTTGTGTGTGGCCTACACACACATAACTGAGCAAAAGCGGACACTCTGTGGGTGGGCACATCAATAAACGTGAATCTGCTCACACAAAACGCTGCTCACACCTGGTTGCCCTTTGTCGTTCAACCCACCAGCAGAATGCTTGCATGGAGCAGGTGATGAGATGGTGCCCTTGAGGTCACATCGCAACCCCCGTCACGGCGGGGTGCGACTTGGCACTTCTCCACTGCCACCTGCCAGCAGCAGCAGGGACACTGCTATTATACAAGAGATCTATTCAATATGGCACCTTTGAGCTGTCTGCATGTAAACGGCTTTGCACACTTTTCAAAATGTACAGCTCTGAAGCAGCAGTGGCCATGTAAAAACTGCAATTTCTACACTACAATTCCTCCTTTTCATGTTCTTCTATTTCTCTCGAAAAAGTCTCACACTCTCAAAAGTGTGAAAACACACATCCAAATTAAAAAAGACTCTCTAATACCTACCTGGTCTCCGACCAAGTCTTGCTATGTCATCAAACTCCCTGTTTTTCACAAGGGAAGTGACCAGCAGAGGAAGATATGTGAGGGGTGTATTCTAACCAATAGCTGGTTTCAAATTGGGCACTAAAGATCCCCTCTGTTCTCTTTCCTGCTTTTAGTTACCTAACCTCAAATATCGCTCACCAACATTGCCCTTCTCCAAGTATCTTTCACAAAAACACCTATCTTTCGTTTAGATGCATCTTAATAAAATAACAGTTATTTGTCTTGTGTTTACAAAGGTTGAATTCCAGTTAACCCTCTTAGTAAAAGGGTAACTCCACATAGATCATCCTTACTTAATATCAAGTTTTCTTTTTGGATGTGATTATGTGCTTCCCTTTTTGTCTATCAGTGTGACCTGTCCCATCATTCGGAGCCATATTGCAATTGGAAGCTCTTCTGACATCTGAGGCAAGAAGGAATGACAGCACCCGTCTTTTTTCAGCCATCAGGGACTGGCTGCCCTGAGACGCCTGCAACCTCTCTGGTGCCTCCAGAGCGTTAGCAAGTATGTGTTAGAGGGGTTCTTGCAAGAATACATTAGAGGGGCTGTGGTTAAGCACATAAATTCACAGAACAGCCAGGGCTTAGCGGAAGTGACCTCCAATATCTGATGACATCACATGAAGTGTCACCATGCACACGTTGACCTTGAGGACTTCACCACAAGGGATACCAAAAATAAAACAGATACACTGATATAAGGTCATTATTGATTAAATAACAGAGTGTACTTAAATAAACAGATCACTGCTTTAGTGAATAAGTATAATTAATAATCGGAATGCCTTGAGATGCCATGGGGGGGAGTCATGATAGGAGTTCATTTAGCAGAACCAATAAAGACCGGCCGGTATACCGCCGTAACACAATTGTATGGCAGGTGTAGTAACTAAAGACTGAAAAGTCCCAGATTCCTAGGCATGGCCATAACATCCCATAACATGGCACAAGGTGCCCCGTACATGCAGAGGCTGAATTGCCTGCTATAGACGCAGGAGCCAGGTATACTCATAATATGCAAGGCCCAGCCTTGCCTGTGTGGATTATGGCATCACATTTCAAGCCCAGCCTCAAATGTCCCAGTAACATAGTTCAACCCCAGTTAAGGTCCCGTCCCACATTAATGGTAGAACTACCTCTTCTCTGCCGCTCTATTTTACCACGCTACTCTCACATTTCAAGCCCAGCCTCAATTGTCCCTATAACATGGTACGACCTCAGTTAATGTCCCGCTTTCATCTTAGAACCTCCCGGGAGGTAGCTCAGGGGCAAGTGCTCACCTTGGAAGCAAGACGACACAGAGCATCACAGGTTCGATCCCCGGGTCCGTGCTTTGAAACCTCTGGGTATGAAGCGCGTTATACATAAACAATCACATCATAACCATTCATACTCACTTCTCTACCTTCACTTCCAGAATATTCACACGTCGACCTGCTGTCATCACATGTCGCTTACAGTCTCAAATGCCCCAGCAAAGCCCCCCAATATTGGTTAATACTTCAAATGCGAGTTATGTGTAATAATATAGTTTCTTCTATCATAAGCCACATTTACCCCCAAACACCCCAGAAAAGCCAGTTGATGCATCATGTGTATGGTGTAGTCATCATAGCTGATATACAGTGGCACATGTACAGGGGCCGCTGTTAGATGGGCATGCACAGTAGGTAGTATAGCTCAGTGGCAACGCGCTCGTTTTGGAAGCGCTGGCGCAGCGCAGAGCGACACAGGTTCGAGGGCCACTTCCGCGCTTAGAAACCTCTTTGGTATCAAGTGCATTATTAAAAAAAATATATATATATATAATTATAATTACACTGCCTTCAATGCCCTAAGTATTATAGTTAAAGCTTCAAATGCATTATTATCATGATATTATGGTATTGTCACTTTAAGGGAATACAAGCTTAGACATCCCGTTGCTGCCATCATGGACCAAGCATGGCCTCAAACGTTCAATAAATATAGGTTAGTGTTTAATATGAACTGTATATCACCGTATGTAATATTCATCCACATGGACATTTGCCCAGGCAACCACAACTTCAAATGCCCCAGGAATGCTATACTTCTGATGTTTCATAAAGATTATGCCATCCTTTCTCTCACTACCACACTTACCCTCAAGCTCCAACCTAAACCCCATATCCATCATGCACTGTCTGCTTCCATGCCCCATTTCTATTCAATCCAGCTTTCGATTTCCTCGAATACTGATCATGCTTCCCACACACAGATCCAGCCTTGGATGTGTTTCCCACTGTGTTTCTTCAGTGGCTTCCCCTGCACCCAACATCAGCAGGACATGATGCTGGTCACGCCATGAACTCTGATCTCTTCGCTGGTGGAGGAAGGTTTTGGTGCCACAGGGGGCAACGTGTTCCTAATTGACTACTTTGTGAGTCGACCAGGGCTGAAGTCGAGGGTACATGCGGGTGGACGGATTCCCCCACTTTTTTCAGAGGGCACCTTGATAAACTAATTTCTGGTAACACCACATTCAATCGGTATGTTAATGAGTCCCCCCACTATTTTTTAGGACTTGAGCACTGGAATCGACACATCATATTCTGAAAGGGGCTGAGTATGGAGTAAAGGGTAGGATTTCCCTCCTATGCCCTTGTCAGTGAATACACCTAAACTTCCTCAATGTGGAGAATGTCACTGATGGGAAGCATCTTTAACAGCCCTGCAAGTCACCTGCCTCCATGTACTTCAATGCAATCACCCTCTTAAGTTGATTCTCCTCCATCAGTCTCGAGTATCAGGACTTCACCATCATTAGATATTCAGCACTTGATAGGTGTGCATTGTTTGCCCCACAGGTTTGCAAGTTGGGGTCCCATACAGCCAAGGTAGCCTTCACTTTGCCCAAGAGCATTCATTCTGGCTACCACTCTTCAGTTGCCCCAGGGAATGGGTGAGCAGCCCATGTGTTGCAGTTTTTCCTTTGCATTCTGGGAATTGGAGTGCCTACTGTATAGCAGACAGCTGGAAACCAAATGTAGCACTAAAGAAAGGACTGCGTGTGCTGATAGCATTTTGTAGGAAGCAACCTGAGCGCTTTGCTTTTACTCTGCTCACTATTTGAAGTATGAAACTGTGGACAAAATAGGCTATTATTGCAGACATTATGGACCTGATTCACAGAGTGTTTTCCCATGGGATTGCACCATTATAAAACGTTTCTGTGAATTCGGCCCTATATGTTTACCTATTGCTGCTCTCGGAATGATGAAGGGCTGAAGTGAACCTGTGAGCTGGAGATTATTGTACAGTTCTTTGTAACAGGTTTACTGACACACTGAACCGTCATCATATTACATTGTTCCTATCTGCTTAAACAAACCTACGTTTTACCAGATTTTACAATAAGTTTTAAAATGAGCAACTTTTCACATATGCATGATATAAACATACTACATCTGTCTGCTTTCTCGTGGCAGGGGTAGCCCCCCCCCGACGGTGTTGTGTCTGCTGTAAAGTGTTGATACTGTCAAGTGCACCACACTTATATTCACCATATATGACGAGGAGGCACAGTGTATCGAAGTGATCCCCATAGTTTGTAGCCTCCCCTCAGGTAAGTGCTGGCCTGTCACGAAGAAGGAGAACAAAAACAACCACACCTTGATACTGTACATGTCCAGTGGACATCGGGGGACCTTAGGACATTGGCTAAACATTATTTTTCTGAACATTAGGGAAGAGAACCAATGAATTGTTTGAGGAGCTGAAGAGTGTTTTCCTCCATGGGCAGACACAAATCAATTTATGAGAATAATGATGCCACCAGCATTGAGGCAGAGGCTAAGTGAATGAACAGCTTGGCAAGCCCTTGACCTGGGGATGGGGGCTCCCTGGTGCAAGCAAAAGAAAGAATAGTGACAGCCATCACAGTGGTGTGCCCATGGAAGAGGGTACAGGCTAATATATCAGATTGTTAGCAAAATAAAGGCAAACTCCTGCTGACTATCTCGGCAGGTTGAAAGTGGTGTTCACAAAACACTACGGTATTACTAAACCAAAGGAGACATCCCAAGAAGCTACAGCCAATTATCTGGTCTATCAACTACGGTGCTGGCAGCACCTAAGAATGTGTGCATAGGATGGCAGACTAAACTGCTGACTGAGTTGGTGGTGTTTATGTACCATTGAGTCATATGCCAGGAAAAAAAGAAGGACGCTTTAGAGAACCTACAAATGGAGAATCTTCAGGGACAGGTAGAGGGACAGATACAAGGCAGAACGCCCCATAAAATGCACAAGGAGGAGGTGGGGCAGACCAAGGAACAGAGGACGAGAAGAGAGGACGAGAAGAGAGTCAGATGAGCCAGCAAATGCAACCCGACTAACAAGGAGGCACACGAAAAACGTTTTCAACAGTGATCATGGGGACCACCTGACCAACATCAAGAATAGGGGATGCAAGACCAATAGAGAAAGGGAGGATTGCAAAACCAACAAGCCCCAAGGGCAGCAGTGCCCAACTGCTTTAAATGTAATTACTGCAGACAGAAAGGCCACTGGATATATGAAAGTCTGTGCCGATCTCTGAGGCCACATCAGCTGGGTAACATAGCACCATTGAATGCCATAATGCCACAGCAGAGAAGACCAATGCAAAGGCCAGAAGCCCCAGAATCGGCTCAGCCTCAGTTTCTGAATATAAACGTGAGATATTTCTCTACTAGGCACCACAGCACCACAAGGAAAGACAAAAGTATCTTCTGACAACCAGAGGGGGAAGGGACTCTGAAAGGCCCTTTGATTCCGCTAGATCAGGAGGGGCCATTTTGTAGGAAGTCAGGTGTAAGTGAAACTGGTAGCTTGCTTAGTGGTCACCGGAGCTAATAGATCTGCACTGAGATTAGATGTTTTTCCACAGTAAAATAGTCCATTTGGTTACTAAGCGCTTACCATTATCATAAGGCCTTTAAAAGACAAGCGTTAATTTTTCTTGAGCCTAACCACACCTGTGAATTTACTGGTTCGAGATTTGTTATGCGAATTACGGTGCACCATATACTGCACTCCAAACACAGTGTTCTGAAGTGTGTGCTTTAACAATGCAGAAGCAGTCATGGCAACCCTTAGAAAAGAACAGGGGGAACTGCATGAGGGTTAGGAAAAACAGTGTTCCAGTGACGTAAATGCCCTGATTGACTCCATGCCTAGCTCTCTGTGGTACACACATGATAACGAGTTAGGATATATACACACTGCTGATCATGAACAAACAGAGATCAAACCCTTTAAGAAACTCCCCTGCAGTCCCCAGTACCCTTTGAAACATGATACTCAAGTGGCATTACACCAGTTATTAAATCACTCTCAAGCCAAGGCATTATTGTTCCCACCAGTAGTAGTACCCTGATTTTGCCAGTGAAATAAATGCCGAAGTCAGTCAATCATATTGTACAAGACATAATTGCTATCAATACAGTGGCAACACCCTAATTTCCATTGGTGCCAAACCCAGCTACCATACTGTCCTGTATTCTGCCAGAAGCCACACATTTCACTGTAGTTGACATATGGTCTGCTTTTTCTCAGTACCCATACATAAAGGCAGTCAGTTCCTTTTTGGGTTTTCACACAGAGGAGCGCAGGACAAGGGGACCCATTTGCCACAGGGATATACAGAGCCCCCCCATCCTCTTCTCACAACAGCTTGAAAAAGATCTAGATTATATCAAGTTACCTTCAAAGTCAGTATTGATGACATTTGTTGACAATGTTTTGATTGCCTCACCTTCCTTTGAGACCTGGATTATAGACACTCTAGTGCTATTAACTTAACAGTTTTAGCACAGAAAGGGCCTAAAGCCTCCAAGGAAACGCTTCAGTTGTGCACCCGTAGAGTCCACTACTTGGGGCATGACAATGTGGAAGGATATTGGCTGATACCCTCCTCGCTAAAAGAGACTGTTCACAGAATTCTTAAACCTCTGTTGATTGCCAAATAGGAGCATTTTGCTAGGAATGTGTAAATGTGTTCAAATACATTTGGCCGAATGGTACATTTGACCGAATTTGACCTGCACCATCCAAACAAACATATTTCAACAAATTGGCTAATACACACCAATTATTGGGAGTGGGGGTTGTGGGGGTCCCCCTACGCCCCATGATCAATGTGTATTGGCCTTGGGAGATTGGGGGGGTGTCCCCAGCTTCCTTGATATTGGAAGCGGGGGGCAGGGAAAATAGAAATGTGAAAAAGGGACCCGGCGGTGCTGGAGCTGACCGCGTTAGAGGGACTGATCCGACACTGCAGGGATGAAGTGGACCAGGTGATGGGAATCAGGTATACGAGGAAGGGTGTTCGGGGTGGGAGGGTTGGTTTAAATGCTTTTCAGCCCCTGAGAACTGATCGCATGCTGACTGTTTTTTTTTTTTTGCAGTCAGTTTGTCGCAAACAGTTCTCATACTGCCAAACACACCCAAACCCATTTCTAAATATAATTATTTATTGACAATAGTGGATTCTAAGTATGCAGAAATTGTGAAGCCAATACAGGATTGCACATGCCTCAACACCATATAGCCCTAACAGTGGATATCAGTGGTGGAGGAGGCCTTTATAAAGATAAAGACTCATTTCACTGAGGCACTAGCCCCAAATCTGCCAGACAAAAAGAAGGGATTAACTTAATACTGTCATGAGAGAAATGGGGTTACCCAAAGACTTAGAATCCACTATAGAGTGGTTGCTCACTACAGTTAAGAATTAGACACGGTTGGAGCTAGGATGCCATCCTGCTTAAGATTGCCGTTCACTGCTGCGCTAACTTTAGGACAGAGTAAGACTATTGTGCTAAGATCCCGATGGAAGTGGCTGTCCCACATGGAGTAGTATTCCTATTATGTAAAACGAAACACAATATATGTCTGTTTCAAGAGCCAGCAAGTATGAACTATTCCTTTTAAACTTATTGAATATTACACTAACTAGATACTCTGTTCTGAACTCATCTCCTCTGCTCTCCACACCACAAGAAGTAGAATGACATAGCACCACCCATCATTATTGTGTATCAACCAGTGACTGGTTAGTTATGAATAGAACCAACCTTTCTGATGTGCCGCTACCAGAACCAGACTTAGAATACATATGGATACATATGGATCGTTCTTGTTGACCAAATAGTAGAGAATGGACTGGCTGCACCCGGCAACCTCTGCTCAAGGCTTGCTGACTGGTTGATAAGCAATCTGTTAATATGTATACTCCTGTTATGTTATTGGTGTGGCCCCCAATTTCAGAAAGCTATGGAAACAGAGAGCCTTTTATGATCTCAACCAGAAAACCCATAACAATATCCAAAAAGTAAAGACTCTATTTGAAATCACAATGCTGCTGGAACAGATAGTGATAATTAAATACGCTACTCATCAGTCTTTGGATGATCCGATCAGTTGTGATCATGACGTCGCCTATAAAACAGCAAAAGTGGAGGCTACATTGGATGAAGCAGCACTATATAAAATGCTAGAACACCTGTCCTTCATACAGGTGAATGCCACACCTAGTGAGAAGGACAATTGGACTAAGAAGGGTTACCGTATGCATGAGAGCTCTTTGTGGAGAGATGATCAGGATCCGTAAGTGGCTCCCGAAATATGTGGTCCCACCTTGTTTGAATGTGCAATGGTCAGGCACAAGTAGGTTGAGATGTTAGAAAATTGCAGAATAATCACTCATGGTTTACACACAATTTCATAACCATGACTCAAGAATATTGCCAGAGAGGTGCCATTTGCTTAAAGAAGAATGTTGTGAAAGTTGCCCCAGTGAGGAAGAGAGCCTGCCTACCCGACAGGGGCTTTTTGTGGGGCTGCAGTTGTTTGTTGTAGTTGCAGCTACCATGGTTTAAACCGTTGTCAGTACCTTCTTGTTATTGTAGATATGTAGATATGTAGTAGCTTACCTATGTCAAAAGGCAGATGCACTGACAGTAGCGAAGGTTCTGATACATAAGACTGTTCCTAGATTTGGGATACCTGTTTGCATCAACAGTGATCAAGGCACTCAATTTGTGAATTATATTATCAAGAAACGGTTTTCTACACTAAGTATCCAACATACCTGCACTGCACACAACACCCTCCGTAGTCAGAAGAGGTCTAGAGACAGAATAGAGGTTTGAAGAACAAGTTAGCTAGGTTATGTCAGGATATGGGATTGATGTGGCCAGAAGTCCTCCCGGTGGTTATATTAGTATGAGAGCAGCCCCAAGTAAGAAAATGGGTCTTAGTCGCTGTGAGATCCTCTGTGGGTGACCTATGACATTACCTGTATCTCCTAGTGTGAAAACTCTTCCTGCCAATTTGCAAATGTCTGATGACTGATTAAGTATGTGAAGAACACAATGTCTTCTCACAGTCTCATTCATGATCAGGTCCAAGCAGCTCTGCCATGAGAATCAGCCAAGCCAGGTCATTCACTACAACACAGTGACAGCATCCTCAGAAAAGTCCAGAAAAGGGAAAAGAGCCCTAGTACCTAGGTGGTAAGGCCATTTCTGGTTCTCCTTACTCCTTACTTGACAATGAAGGTTCATAAGCCACTGCAATAGGGTGGTAAATAGTGCATAACATTGCATATGGTTAATGTGATGTGTTTGCTTACACTGAACTGTAATAACTGCTTTGCCTGATACAATAGTGCAGACAATACCAGCAATACGTAATCTGACTAACATACTAATCGCTTTGGACATGAGGCCATGGCTGTGGTATAAAAAGTGTTTAATTATACACTAGTGGGGGGACATGTGACCTGAATGGACCCTGAGAGTGTGGGCTGGAATTATGGTTAGGGCTTGTTCCACGGCCTGCCGAATACCCAATTAGTGTCATTCCTTATCCGTGCAAAACCCTTCCAGATTGGATTAGTGAAGTGGACTACCTCTGAGCTTTGAATGCAGAAACTAAAGTTTCTACTGTAACACCCCAATCCCAACTTAGAGAAATAACCCTACAAAGAATGTACTCACAACTACAGCTCAAATGGTTATTAGATACCCAAGGCCTTCCCATGTATCAGATGTGATTCATAATTGCTACTCTGTTCTATTCACCAGAAGGAGAAACAACATTTTCTCCAAGCTCATCTACTGATACTCGCAGTAGCCTGGTACTAGAGTGGTGGCAACCCAACCCAATAATAAGTTAGTGGACATGTCATCTTGGTATCATACATCATGAACCTGCCCTTAACAACACTGGGATGTTGTGCATGGTTATTGAGAGATAGAAGACCTTAGAACTGTATTAGGGAGAACTAGGGTATGATACAGGAGTAGTGAAGGTTTGTTCAAATTCCACAGAGGCACATGCTCAATTCTCAGATGATTTAGATAACAGAACCTGTACTGTAATACACCACTTAAGAATCCAGAAATAGATATTGAGGAATGTATGGAGTACACGCAGGTATACGGTCAGAAGCTGTTGCATAACACAGTTTCGAAGATGGATAAATCTGGATACAGATGACTAGTATTTAATGCTACTTTGGCTACTGACCTATTCAATCTTCCTGATCTGCTTTTCAGGCCACCACCAATTACTCTATCTCTACCAGGTTCGAGGAGAGGGGGGTGGCAAATCAGACTGTAACAGCAGAAAGAGCATCTCTTTGAAGGACACAAGAAGAGAGATGAGGCTGATAAATTATGGAACGGTGTAAATGCTGCACTTGCAGCTTAGGGTAGTTATAAGTAGATACATTTGAATGACCAAGTAGATTGGCTAAAGCGGACCATTGGGCCTATTGCTGGGGAAGAGCTTTACAGCAGCCAGGCACACTGCATGTAATTGGTAGCCTTAGCCAACTGACAAGAATAGCACTGCAGCATTTAATGAATGGCGTGATGACAGCTGGACATTTGGAGTGGGATATGACGTTTGTTTGTTTGTTTATTATTTGGTAATACACACCAAACCCTTGGGTAGCTGGGTGCAGACAGGTCAAGAAGGCTTAAAGCTTAGTTACACAGCAAGTTAGATAGATACATACAGGAAATATAAGTTTACAGCCACTTCCAGGTTACAATAAGTGGTGGGGACTGAAGACACATATTACAAATTACATACTGCAGTTAAAGAATGTAATGGATAACACATGTATTGAGTAAGTCAGGGAAACCGGTGTCAGGTAACAGGTGCCGTCTAGTACAAGATGGAGCAAGTCAGGAGTCATTTTATCGTAGCCAGTTTATGATGTTACGTCTAAATTTAGGGTAGGGTTGTTCCATTCTGAGATTTAAGGGGAGTGCATTCCAGGATTACACTGCTTTGACCAGGAAGCTGGCACCCCCAGCAGTGATGCGTTTGAATCTCGGGATCTCCAAGGTGTGGGCATTGGCAGATCTCATGGAGAGGGTGGTGAGTCTCTTAGTGATTCTTTCAGAGAGGTAAGGTGGAGCCAAGTTGTTCACACATTTAGACATACGTGATACTGTTTTCAGGAGGATCCTGTCATTTATTTCTAACCAATGGACATCCCTTCTGAATTTGGAGATGTGCTCTCTGTTAGGGATATTTAGGGCTGCTCTTAGGGTATTGTTTGGCAGTCTTTGGATTGTATCAGTGATATATTTGTTGGCTCCTGAATATAGGACATTACAATTGTCCAGTCTGGATATTATGAGTGCATTGGCCAAGGTAATGCAACTTGTTTCCGAGAGAAATGGTCTGCAGGCTCTGATAAGTCTGCAGGTGTAAGCTATTGTGGATGCTAGTGAGTTAACTTATTCCTTTTGGGTGAGTGTGGGGTCAGGGTAAAATCCCAGGGTTTTCACCACGGGCATCACCTTGATGGGGTTGTTCTCGATGTTAAAGGAAGCATAGCTGGGGCTAAGTTTTTTAATGTTCGTTACTGACCCTAGGATCAATATCTCAGTTTTATCATCATTCCGGCAGAGGCCATGGGATGCAATCCATGCCTGAAGGAGGAGGGATATCTTATTTACGAGGCTGTGTCCTCGAGAAAGATGCCCGAAAGGGGAATGAGGATCTCGGTGTCATCTGTATAGTTTGTGTAGGTGACACCCAATGTGTCCAACTTGTCGGACAAAGGCTTAGTAAAAATGTTATACATGGTGGGTGAGACACAAGATCCCTGGGGTAGGCTGCAGGACGTTAGTATAGGGTCAGCGGAGGCTGAAGCAGAGAAGACTCTCATTGTACGATTAGCTAGAAAGGACTGGACCCAAGTTATGGCATCACTTGAGAAATGTGCAGCCGACCTTAGATGGTTGCATAAGACTGCATGGTCCACCAGGTCGAAAGCTGCAGATATGTCAAGGAGGAGTAGCATAGCTGTTTTCCCGTTGTCCTTTAACTTGTCAATTTGGGTCTTGAGATCTATTAAAGCTGTTTCCGTGCCATGGTGAGGGTGGAAGCCAGATTGCTGTGATCCTAGTAGTTGATTAACTTCCAGGTAGTCCTGAATTTGAAGGTAAGCTACTCTATCGATAATTTTAAGTAGGAAAGGGACTGTGGCAATAGGTCTATAGTTATTTGGGATGGTGGAATCTAGTGTTTGTTTTTTAAGCAGAGGGAGGACCCAGGATTCTTTAAGGTTATTAGGCATGGTGTTAGTCTTGAATGAAGCGTTAATAAGCTTAGAGATACAAGGGGGTAGGTCTCCAGCTGCATCCTTCATAATTTGGGCTAGGCAACTGTCTCCTTTGCAGTTAGAAGGTTTTATGGAGAGTATGATTTTCTCTGATTCACGGATGGAGATTTTATTGAAGCTGAAGGGTGAGGTGGTTCTGTCTGGTGTAGGTTGGAGAGATTTCTGCTCAGATGGGAGCAGTGAGGCTTTCTTGTTAGCTATTTTGCATTGGATGGATGCACTTTTGTTGACAAGGCACTTTGTATGTCAGTGCACGAAGGTTTATCGTTAAGGACGTTGTCAACCAGCGGGATCGGAGATTCCATTTCCCAAAGGATAGTGAATAGTTCCTTGGTGTCAGACTTAGCCTTTGAGATTATTTCGTTAAATGCATTCTATTTTGTGCTAATTATTGCTTTTTTGTAGAGTTTGGAATGGTCAGTTAATTTAGCTTTATTCTCTTCAGCGGGGGAATGACACCAAGTAGATTGGAGCTTTCTTTTTTGGAGTCTTAATTCTTTCAGTTGAGCCATGAACTAGCCATTGAGATGAGATTTCTGTCTGCCTTTACAGTTTTTGACAGGTACAATAATGTCAAGTGCCTTAGACATGGCATTATTGAAGACCTCCACTAGCGCGTTGGGGTCTTTATTGCTAGCAAGGTTGTTAATAGAAGGAAGAAGATGAGGGAGTAGTTTTTCCGCTGTGATATCTTTTTTACTTCTAGTTGGGAGTGGAGGTGCCATAACAATGGTTTTAGGGCTGAGGAGGTCCAGAGTGGCAGAGAAGGTGATAAGATGGTGGTCAGTCCAAGATTGCGGTGCAATTTTGGTAATGTCAATGTTGCAATTCAGGTCATCCATCCAGTCGAGGGTCCTTCCTTTGATATGGGTAGGCGTGAGGGCCTTTTGTGTAAATCCATGATCCTTCAGTAAAGCTGCTACTGATTGAGCATGTTTATTCTCAGTGTCGTTAAATCCAAAATTAAAGTCCCCCAGCAACAGGATTTGTGAGTGGTCTTTAGTATTATTGGCTAGAAGGCTAGTTATGTCCTTGTGTGAAGAAGTAAAGATTATCTGAAATCGAAAATGCGTTCTTTTCGGCAGGATTTCCTACATAACAGCTGGCCGAGACTGTTGAAGAATGATACTGGAATATCAGAATATTCATGTCCCTGGAAGAACTTTTGAAAATGCAGCGGCAGCCATTGTGAGAAAAAGATCCTTTCTGCACAAAGCCCGATCCAGGGGCTGTGGGCACTGGTGAGCGGAATATTGCCTGGTCCATAGGTAGTTTACAATTGGGGGTGGGTGACTCAACACAGAAGGCAAAATCTGCTAGTGGTCCCCAGCGCTTGTCGATGACCCAGGGATAACCCTGATTTGTGGTTTTGAATTGGCAGCAATGGAAATGATGGCCCTCATAGCATCCCCAGTTGCAACGTTTAAATAACACTAGGTAAGCGGCAAATCATGTTGGTAGGAAATAAGGTATGATGGGAAGGTGAGGGAGTGGGGTACAATCTGGTGGGCAGAAGGTTATTCCAAGTAAATGTCAGATGTGTAGAACCAGCATTACCTTCTGAGAAACAAATGCATTTCACAGTGCACATTGAGACTAGGCTGTTCAATGTGTTCTGGCTATCAATGGAAAGATGAATGCTGAAGGTATATTGAGATTTAAAAGGATTGGCCAGAGTTAGTACCTCACAGGTTTGAAAAAATTGATATGGTACAGGAAGCCATCAGATAAGTCGCCTCTATTACCTGTAGTTTGCACATTATGAAGACAGTATATATTGAGAAAGAATATGCTATTTAAGTTGCCCATCATACAGCCAAAATATGTGTAACCGTCTTCTTTCTCGTTCTAGCTGGTGCAGTGTGCTGCTGCAGGTGGTGCTGTGACAAAAAATATTCTGTAGTAATTAAGACGGCACCTTCCACCTCACCTCCTCTTCTTTCAGCCCCTGACAAGTAGGCCTCCTTCGCATTGCTAGAAGTCCATCAATAGACACATATGCTGGAGAAAGAACTGAATCACTTATTGAAACTCAATAAAGGCGCCACTAAAGTCTGTTCATACTGTACTAAGGGTATTGTTGGAATGAACAATTGACCGAATTGAAAGGGTCACATTTGACCTTTTCACAATTGACCGTATATATATATATATATATATATATATATATATATATATATATATATATATATATATATATATGGGTTTTGGGGGTTTGCCGTTGGGTGGGGGGTTGTGGGGGGTTTCCCCCCACATATATGTTACAATTCACCTTCACAATTCGGTCAATATTGAAAAGGTCAACTGTAATTCGAACAGTTGTAAAACAAACAATTTGTATACAACCGTACTAAGTTGTTTACTAATAGTTGCTAACATAATGTAGGTGTAGTTGCTTACCCAGCACAAAGGAAGGGAAAACGGGCAAATGAACATTGAGGGATAGTGAGTAGAATTCCCTGTATTGTGGAAAAACAGGTGAATTGAGGAAAAGTGATGCACAGGTAAAGAGGACATTAGTTTAGTTGCACAGGAGGTGAAAATGGAGGCTCTGTCAACAGAAGCAGCCCGTGGGGCAATGACAAGATTCTATGTATGTTATATCACATGGCCTGACCGGTAAGTGAGTCCAAGTGAAATTAAAAAGGTGGTATAATGAGAACATCTATTACAGATAGATGTCCTAGGTGTTGCATATCTGCACAATATCTGGTTTATTATTTTCCCTTTTCTTCTAGCAGACATTTGTTAGGGTATTCTTTAGTCTATGGGCTGAATCCAATACTTGTACCCAAGAGTCTAATAGTGGGACATGCAGAGTGCATAGATCCGCACTTTTGGCATTGCCGGAGCACTGGTTGAAGACCACCCAGCCGCCATCTTTGGAATGAACTGGTTTGAACTGGACCCTACAATTGGGCAGTCTCTCTTAGCAGAACTGTGTCATGGGGTGGTTGTCCAATGCCCCTCACCTGAGAAGAGGGAGGCCAGATATTGTTAGAGTGAATCATTGACCAGGAAGGAAACTAACACGACGTGGCTACCCTTGAGTCACCGCAAGTAGAGGACTGACTAAGGTTCATTGTAAATGAGCCCATTGTTCTAAAGGACAGGAAGTGTGTGCAATCCATATGAATGTCTGTAAAAAATACCAGGGATTTTTGGTACATGTTATCAAAATGAAGACATTTTAATGAGATTTATGCTAATTATGTTTAGTAATTGAGTTTTTTTATTATATGTCTCTTCTACTTTTTATTCTTTGAAATATGTTTCTAATTTTGGAGAGCATTAAAAGAGCCTTAAATAAATTGTTCACATAAGACATATGTAAATAAATAATAGTAAAAACATGCTTAACACTATGGATGTTAATCATACCATAGTGTGTCATCAAGAAATTCGAAAGAAACGAGTGTGCAAGTCAATCTCAATGTGACTTGTCAAATCCGTATTGCATGCACCGCTGGATATGTTATGATATTGAATGAAACACATTCTTCCCACATTCTACTTAACATCTATAATGCTGCATTGTACCTTAATTTCACCTCTGACCTGTTCATTCTGGCACTTTGACTAATGCAATCTGCTCATGTGGCATTCTCTCCTCAACCCCATCGCCACCGTTGTGGTGTGCTTTTCTTCTTAAAATCGACAAGTGTCAATGTGATTATTGATGTTTATTAAATGTAGCTGTCCACTTTCATGTATTCCACTCCTGGTTTTAGGTTGGCTGCTATCTGGTTCTGTCCTTGAGCAGGCTCTGGATCTGTGTAAATCAATGCACAGATGGCCCTAGACTGGGCTCAATGTGCCTACCTGGCATTATATCACTATGTTTTACAGCTGGCAGATCATTGCAGGCTATAAAGCAGGTTAGCACGCTGGGTCTCGGGCACAGTTGTCCAATGCATCAACTAGAGCGGCCTACGTTTGACCTTCTCATCACAGGATCAAATCCTTGCAAATCCACTCCGCGCTCATCCTTCGGAGGTTGACCAAATGAGTCCCACTGGGTTGGCTAACAATGACCATCTGTCAACAGCGCCAAGATTCCCGCCGGGCCTGAGGGTGGTCTCCGCAACCACACCCGTCATGTTAAGCGCACAGCCTTCCCCTACCAGTGTCACGCCTCCCTGTTGCAGTGCCAGGCAGCACATCTGCCAATGCCTGAAACGTAGGGCGTGAGATCAGGCTGGGAGCTGTGCGCTGATGGGGATAGTTATGTAAAACTGCCTGACTGCAGACCACAATCACTGACAGCCGATGTTGTGTTATTATAACTGTAGAGGTATGATGTTGCAACGTGCATGCAACAACACAATTAAGTAAAGAGGCTTTTAAACCACGGGCATCTGTAAAATGATAATACCGTTAAATTACACTAATAGACACTAGTACTGTACTACTAATAGTGAAACTACTATACATGATACTACTACTCTTATTAAAAATACACTATACTTATAGAAGTAATCATTTTAATACTGGGTGATCATAACAACAACAACAACAATAATAATAATAATAATAATAATAATAATAATAATAATAATAATAATAATAATGTAGAATAAGAAAAAGGAGAAGAGGAAAAACAATAATAATCCACTTGCTCATATTCATATATTTCTGAGCCCCCAACGCGCAGATCTTCTTTTACGCCCTACCCAAGTGCTGGTTCGACGATCAGAAATTGTTCTTGGCCGTACGATATGAGCAATATCCCCGCTGAGAAGATGCTTGACTGCCTACAAACTAGGTTAGAATAAAACTATTGTAGCTTGTGATGAGAAAAGCTAACCTTTGTTCTCCGCTTTGCTGGGGAGTCAAGGGCAGGCGCAAGGCTGTGATGTATGGAACATGGCCGGCTCTGCTCTTTGGGCAGGCCATCTCTGATCCAGCAATGATTAATTGCATTATTTCACCAGCTTGAAAGCCATGCATTACTCCACGCAAGAACACTGCTGCGCAAGGATGGCATTCTGCACTGTAAAGGCTTCGACCAAGGAGCAACAACTGCATTCAATCTCAATGGCATACGCACATGCTGTGAAGAGCAGTGTTATAGAAATATCACTGTCGCAGTCATATTTTAGGTCATCTGACAAACGCTATAGAAGCATTGCAGATGTTTTTAGAGATTATTGTTATTATTATTATTACTATTATTATTATTACTATTATTATTATTATTATTATTATTATTATTATTATTATTATTATTATTATTATTATTATTATTATATTGTTGCTGCTAACGCAGTTTAGGAGCAACTGAACCCTGTAATGACCACAGACCAAAATAATTGCTAGCGAGAATTCAACAAGTCATCAAGTAAACCTGAATTCTAATTCCCATAGTACACTATATAATGTGGAGCTGTTGCAGTTTTCCTAGGCATTGTGTTCCAAGGAACCCATGCTGATTTGTGGCTCTCTTCCTCTTTGTAGTTATCAGCAATGGGTAACAGAGTTTCTGTTTGTCCCACTGCCATGGTTCATTATCTTTTGCACTAGTATCTACTTCCATAGACAGCACCAACGTCATCCTCTAAAATGTTATGGATGGAAAGTTTGGAATTTCTCAAAGCCACCAGATATGATCTGGGCATATCCCATGCCTTTGTTTTTAGCCCAGCTGTGCCATTACTGAATGGGTGCAGCCATATGTAAATCAGACTTACTCATGCCACCAACGGGAACAGTCCACAATGAATGTCTACACCCTTGAGCCAAATGATGGCATATATGTCTCATCCTCCCTCCCCTGTCATTTCCTTACATTGCTATGTAATCATTAAGACATTTGGTGCCTAAGACTCCATCTTCCACCTACAAGATATCAGGTTGGTTAGCCCAAATTGTAGATCTCATTATGATCTAAGGGGCATGCCCTCTTGAAAGAAAAACAGTATTTTCCTTGTAATCTCTAGTCCTAGTATTTGCATGCGTTTTGCAGGCATTTTTAATCAGTGGGCCTCATTACGAGTCACCCGGTATGGAAATAACGGTGACGGTAAACCCGCCGCCACTGTTGTTTCCATACCAGGTGATCTCGAGTCCTGCAGGCGGAGGTGTCATTCCCGCAAGGTTTGACCTTGCGGGTTTAATACCGCCCGCCTGCACGAGATGGTGCCAGTGTTTCCATGGTCCCCATTCCCATTGAGTCCTCTGGGACTCAATGGGAATGGGGATTTACCGAATTCCGCCTCTGGAATTCCTGTAATGCCCCGGTAATTTCGGGAATCATAGAGGAGGAATGGTAATAAGAGTCTGGCGGTAACTGAGCTGAAAAAACCGGCAGGTTACCGCCGGACTCGAAATATGGCCCAGTGTCTTGAGACATTGACTCAAACTCATGGAATTAATTTACTGGAAAATCAAAGATTTGCGTGCCATTCTGTGTTCAAATCCATGTTCTTTGATTTGTGGATTCTACTGCACTGGGCTTTGCCGGTAACTTACCGACTCCGCCATGGCGGAATGGGGAATTACCGCCCCATTCCGAGGTTGGCGGGCGGTAATTCCCCATGCCGCCATGGCCCTTCCCCATTCCCATTTTTGCCCCATAGGGCTCAATGGGAATGGGGAAGGCACTAAGTACGGTGCCGCAAATTGCGGCACCGTACTTAGCACCAAGGTCCCTTTGCGGGTTGGTTTTTAACGCCTGCAAAAAGCAGGCGTTAAAATCTCCAACCCGCAAAGGGACCTCGTAATCAGGCGTTAAGGGGTTAATGGCTCCGCCACCTTTTACAGCGCCGTTAACCCCTTAACGCCAGGGTTGTAATGAGGGCCTTTGTCTTTATGACCATTCCTAATCTTTCCCTTCTTATTAATGCATTCAACAAGCAGAATGTTGCGTCTGCTAGTTCTCTTAAGTTTAATTAAATTGTGACATGCGGTTACATCTACACTCTTCCAGCAAATCAAACAATTCCCAGAGATACCCTTTAGAATGTCCATCCATGCTCCCCATCTTGCATACGGGAAGTGTGATACATGTCTTTCGTGCTCTTCTCCAAATCTATGAGGGCACCACTATTTTGATCAAGATAACTATTTCCCTGATAGTACCTTCCCAACATTCGCCATCAGATTCAGCAGCTTTGTTTAGCTGCACTCCTCATTTGGGTTGCTTCTCACATTGCACCCAAAGCCAGGTGTCAACTTGTAGGATTTGTTTGCTGATATGGGGTTTAGCAACTGTTTTGTGGCATGAGGAAAAACAAATATGCCTGCTTCATTTTGATATAATTCATGCAAGAGTCCTTGTTGCCTTTTCATTTGGTACCCAACATATGCCCCTACATATTGTTCTATATTAGGAAACAGAGAGCAATACCTTCAAACGTTGTAGGAAATAGTCAATCATAAGGAAAAAGAGACAACTAAGGGCAGATGAAAACGTGTTCATTTGTAAAATGACGTATTCCAGCCTCCAGACAGGCTGCTTGCAAATACAAAATATGCGGTGCATTGAATCTGAGGAAAAGTTTGTATTCACAAATTTTTAACATATATGAAAAGAAGAGGCGCTAAAATGGCACCTCTTTTCTCTTGGAGCAACAACACTCTTTGTTAATATGCCTGGAGAAAGTACCCCTGAAGGAATTCTCTGCTCCTACCCTAAGCACGAGGGAATGTGCAAAATATGAATTGAGCAGGGCTTGCACTGCCAGGGTGTCTTACTCTGATCAGCTGCTGAGGATACTTTTAGCATTAGGGTAATGGAAGATGAAGAGTGGAGGCTGGCAACTTCTTTCACTGAAGGGGCGTACACATTTCCCATAACCGAAAGCAAATAGGGAATCAGGGAACCAAATTAACCAATGGAGTTTAAAAAAAATATAATAGCTAAACTTAATAGCTAAATTGGGTAAAAAAAAAAAAAGCCGCAACATTTACAATCTGTTTTGTGGGGTAACACACTAAGATAATCAATACAATAAATGCCAGCATAGTTATTGTCAATCAAATATTCATAATGTCGATGCTCACAACTGTTAAACACATTTGATGTGACTGTACCCATGCTATATGTGCCAGCATTGCTATTGGAAAACCACACTTTATAACACAAGTACCCACATTACGACTAAACAACTAATAACCTGGCCTTTCAATTCCTCAATATAAGCATATGAACAAGGCCAAATCACAACCCAAACCCAAGACAAACATGGAAAAGTGCGTATTATGGAACCAAAAACAAATCAACCACACACCCAGATTTAAACCCACTAAACCACTAAGAACACCCCCCACTGCTCCTTTCTCGTCTCTCCCATACCTCCCATGTACTACACATGCCGAAAAGGGTCAGCCATAATACACACAAAAACACATAAGGCACACAACAGTCGCAAGAACAAACAGCCAACAAAAACGAACAACCCAAACACTAAAGATTACCCCTCCGGACACTACATGCCAGTTCACACAACAAAGCATACTCAGAAAGCTGGTATGCACAGATGTGAGTTTCTCCTGGTTTTGCAAGCATCAACAGAAAAGCACAACCTCTGTCCTATCCATCTGGACTCACTAACCAACCCCGCCCACTTTCTTACAGAGTCACGTGAGTAAAAGGCAGTGATGCATGGTATAAATCAACTCAACATAACACTATCTATGCCAATATTGCCACTGTAAAACACTGTTATGATGTCTGTTCCAGCAATATATGCCAGTATTGTGCCACTGCAAAAATATATGTTTCATGCTGGATATGCCATTACTACTGTAAGAACAATTATGTTGGTTGTGGCCAATATTGCCAGCATTGCCACTGAAAAAAGATGTCAATGGTGCCTGTGCCAATACATTCCGCTGTTGCCATGGTAAGAACATGCACATGTTGATTGTGCCTAATAATGCCAATACTGCCACTGTAAGATGACTACAGCTGCTGGATCCAGGTGAGGCTTGAGCCAGCTCAGCTCAAAAGCCAGGCTCTAGCTTGACCTGTGTTTACGTTTGGGACAGTACCTGGCAACATACAGGATTAAGCCTCAGCTGCATTAAAAAACATAAACAAAATACATGGCTAAACTGAAGGAAAAATGACTCAAGACTCTCTGGTCATATCATTGGTGATTTGAGCCGGTGTACGTCTTGAAGTACATGATGTTCTGAGTCAACATTTACCCACAATGCCATTGTGCTAGTATACTGTGCTTTGGGTGTGTTTCTACCATGAATACGCCATGGAAACTTTGACTGACAGATAACACAATGTTATCAGCAAATAATAAACATGTGAGAAGAGCATTTCACTGTGCAGTAAGAAGGGGCACCGCGGCCTCTGCAGCAATCAGATTAGGGACATTCATAGGGGCTGGGAGATGTCCGACCATATTACGTTTTTAACCAAACCTTGACAGGAAGCCAGAAGGGCAGAAGATAGCAGCCTGCAGTGCCCACGCCCATGATGCAGGCACATGCTTAACTGCTCAGTTCAAGGTTTTTAGATGTCTCAGGGCCTCATTACATGGACAGCGGGGGACCAAGGTGCTATTAGCACCTTGGTCCATGCCGGTAAAATACCGGCACTGCCTTGGTGGAAAGGGGAATTACCGCCCTATTCCAAGGTTGGTGGCGCAGTAATTCCCCCTTCCCCCATTGCCCTTCCCCATTCCCATGTTTGCCCCATAGGGCATAATGGTAATGGGGAAGGTGCTAATTACGGCACCGCAAATTGCGGTACCGTAATTAGCTCCCTGGTCCCTTTGCGGGTTGGTTTTTAACGCCTGCAAAAAGCAGGCGTTAAATTCTCCAACCCGCAAAGGGACCTCGTAGTAAGGCGGTAAGGGTTTACCGGTACCGGTAAAATACCGGTACCGGTAAACCCTTACCGCCTACCGTGTAATGAGGCCCTCAGACTTCCCACAAAGTGGCATCCTTCTGTAAAAGGAAACATCCTAAACACAGAATCACCACATTTGAAAATAGTAATTAGATAATACCAATTGGCAACGTTTTCAATGAAATTGACATTGCTTGTAAGCATTTGTTTTTCTATAAAAAGGGCAAATATTTGAATGAATGAATCCAATCTTTATTTGGAAAAATTACATTTTCATAAAATAATCAAGTTCAAATCATTCATAACATGCACCAATAATTACAAAAATCATACAACTGAAACCCGGACCCACTACTAAACATTTTTAATACAGATTTTATACAAGCAAGATGCATTATTATTGACATTAATTCAACTAGTACAAATTTCTACGTATTAAAGCATTACCAATAAACGAGTAAATGCAAATGTGTCATAGCTAGTATTTGAGAGAATACTACATGCACCTGTGACCTCCCTTCCCCTTTTCAAAATAGTTAGAAGAGGTTTGAATGCTCCCAGAACTATCCCTAGTTACGTTTTCTACATAACAGACTAGACCTTAAGGGCATGAAAACTGCTCGGTTCCCTGGAATATAGAATCATGTCCCCAGACCCAAGTGCATTGTGTGCATAGTGCAAAACTGCACACTCTGTTTTCTAGATTCCTTTAATGCTCTAGTTCTCATTCTGAACGAACGGAATTCTTGTGTAATCTTCATGTAACCTGTTTTATTAATCCTGGCTTGTTTATTATCGAGTTCTTCAAGGCACAGATTCCTTAACGTACTTCAGTTTAGTCAAAGTGAGATGTTGATTTCTCCCGAGTCGCTTCCAATAAATTAGGGGCTGCAGACCTATATGATTTTCAATATAATCCAGGTCTCCTTCCACATATTACAGGTTTGCCGTCAGTCCCAGTTGCACCCCCATTAATGCGGATAGAAATTGGTTCTTCTTAATTCGAATTGTTCCTTGACTATGATGGAATCAGACACCTGCACCATATAAAGTTATTGGAGATATTTTGCCTTCTAGAACCAGAAACTTTGCACTATGTGAAAGCCTCCCTATTGTTGCCTGTATCTCAGGGCAGAGACATTGGCCTGTGCCACTTTGGAGGCTTGTGTTTTTAATTATACTGGTTTAAAGTAAGATCCCGGGATAAGGTGACACCTAAATAACAACGGCAGGTATTCCAATACATGTTTCCTCTCTCTACTGATATAGGTCCCAAAGGCATTCTTAGTTTACTCATGCACTTAACATTTGATGTATTTATATGTTCACCTGAATCCATCGCACTCACGGAAACGTGTGAGATGCACTTTGGTCTATATTTGCAGGGTCCCTAAAGAACACAACTTTACAAAGATGTGTGGTTGCCTGGAGGCAAGTGGACATTATGAGTGTTTTGCCTGTATCTGAGGCAAATGCACACAAAACGAAAACCAACTGCAGTAGCAGCAGTGCCCTTAATACTCTGGTCTAACTGTGTGGAGAGCTGCATTGATCAGTCAATGATCCAGGTGGCCTCTCCGTCTATGATACTTGTTCAGCACTTTTATAGTACAACGCGCAATCTGAATTGTGCTGGTATGTATTTAAGAAAATTGGGTTATCCAAAAGGAGCGGATCAGTGGAATGATATTAGAGAAACACGAGCAATTATGGGTGCATTAATTAATTGAAAATCTGAAGAACAGCTTGTGGGAAGTTTTTACCCATGCATACAAGCCCTACCATAAAACTGTGCAGTACTGGCATGGAAAACATCATGATGGCCAGAACTCCCCAGAGAGTGCACAGGGAAAACATGAAGAATAGGCTGCCACCCATTTTTGCCTATGTTGTGAGCACAGGAGGGCACTGCCTAAAACCACCATTGGGCTACACACACAGTAGCCTGAAACCATTGGGAATGGCAATGCTGATTGGCAAAAAAAGCAATTCAGAACTGTGGGGAATTCATTTTCTTAAGCCCAAGAATGGTTGCATTACCAGTACTCACCACTATCAGAAAGCCGGAGTTTTAAAACCACCAGACCTTTGTGTAAAACTGAACAAATGAAACAAAACCAGACCAAGGAAAGACTTGCTTAGAGGTGGATACAATGTAAAACTATATTCTGAAATGACTTGAAGGAAGTAATTATTTAATGTATATGTAAAAATTGAAAGTGATTTAAACTGGGAACAAAAAGTGACATTTAGCTGAAACCTGTCTTAATGAAACTGGATTCTGCCTGACAACTACCCCAGACAGGAGTTGAAACCTGCTCAGCCACTCTTCCCCTTGCCAAAAGGAGTTGTCACCTCTCTGATTAGATTAGGGGTGGAGCAGCTGGGGACTACAGGGAGTTGAACAAAGGCCTGTCCTGGACTCAGGCAAATGTTATATTGGGGGCGTCGTAAAATAGCTTCCTCTTGGGAGAAACTGGGGGGCAGCTGTGCCTCTGTGAACAAGCTGGCTTGGGGGAAGTGGATAAACCAGTTATTCCACCCTGTGATGGGGGAAGCCACACCCCTTTTTTGACCAGGGCATAATTTAAAAAAGATAGATAACTCATAGTGCGGACTTGTCAGAATTATATAAGTAAAATCATTATTTTTGTGATTTTTCTGTGAACATTTTGAGAGGCGTTAGGACCCTGTGGTGTATTCTGGAAGGTTGCTAGCAGAAAATAGGGTCTCACTCCAAATGTATGCATGTTAAAAATCTGACACTTTATCATCTGTAACCCATATCCCTGGTGCACATTTGTGTAAAATCTGGAAAGGTTTAGAGGTCGTTATCTGGATGAAAAGGGGAGAATTCTGTCATCAGTGGACACGACATCGTACAAAGACAGGGATCGGATGGTTTGGTGCTACAGAAAATATGTTAACTGGACCTATAATATTAGAAACATGGTACATAGATAAATATGTTTTTGGGTCAGAAATAGATTTGTGTGCAATCTGACATGGGGAGGTTCCTCTGACCATAAAACCTACAGCATCACTCTGACTCACATTTCCTTCCCCCAATCAAGAGAGAGAGGAAGAATTGGCCAATGATAAGTGAGAGGGGCAGGTTTAGTTATGACCAACGCACACACCCACTTTCCAAAACACATAGAAATAGACTGCTGGGACAGGTAGAGACTTTCAATTCCATTTGCTGCGGAGCATGCTGACCAACGACTTTACATCCAGAGATCCAGACTTCAAATCCATCAATCTCCAGAACCTGTACCAGAAATTAACTCCAGAATTTGTAGCAGAGAGGCCTGAATCACCAGCTGAATCCTCTTCAGCAGGCCTCAAAACTAACCAAACTATTCAACAGCCGGGCGAGCTGTTTGAAGTTTTGCCGAGAATTTTTTCAAGAACCTGTAGCAGTACCCAGAAAGCAGTGTTACATCCAGAATCCAGAGAGGCTAGACCAGCAGAGCAGAGCTGACCCAGATCGCTGTGAGCAGAACCGGTGCCTGATTGACCCGCTGAGCAGACAGAACCGCAGCCGGACGTGTTGACCAGATCCGTGACAAGGCCTATTTCAAATTGATTTTGTGAGTACCTAGCAGAACTGTGCAGAACCAATCTCTTAGTTAAAATAATCTAATCCAAACTATTTTAACCTAAGTAGAACAGCCTCCTAGAAATCGTGTCATCTGTCATTTTTAAAGCTGCACAACTGTCACCTGTCAATTCTGCAGCTGCAAGCTGTCACCTGTCATTTTGAGTTTTACTTTAAATCCGAAAATCTACCTTTATTAAATCGTCTGTATCTCTGGAACCATTTGGGCTAGGAACGTGGTTTAACTTTCATTTTAAAGCTGTGATTCTAGAACCTACTCCTTATACTTTTTCCGCACTCACGATTTACGCACTCGCGAAATTTACCGTGATTTGCGATTTTGGCTCAATTTCTCCACTTGTCAAAATAGCAGCTCCATTCTTTCTTTTGTTAAAATCCGTTTGCAACTTGGTAATAACTCATAGAGCATTGGTAAAGTGAGCCTGAACTAATACCAACACGCATCTCCCACTCACCCTGAATCTCTAGAGGGAATTAAAATCAGTTGGCACATTTTCCCATCCATTGCCATCACATTTAAAAGCATTTTGGGCCTGTGTTTCAAACCTCTACCTTTTTTCCTCTAAGCTTGCTGGTGGGGAACTGCATTTCGTATTGCATTTTGTTTGGATTCTTGAAGACTGTGTGCTCTTCTTCCATTTCTTACATTGCATAGGGGGGGAGTGAATTGTCAAGGAAAAGTGATTACATTGTCTTTTGTTGAAGCCATATCAAGTTATCTTCTGTACTGCATTTCATTCATCATTGCGTTTCCTTGAACCATATAAAGCTTTCTTTCCCACCTTATTCTTCTGTTCCTATTCATAAGTTACCTCTTGCTGATTACTGCTCATATTCACAAGTGTAATATCCATTATCAATTTATTTATATAAGTGTGATATATATATATATATATATATATATATATATATATATATATATATATATATATATATATAGTTTAAATTTTCAAATAAACCTTTTAATTTGCAAAACAAACCTACTTCTTGGCTCAGTGGGGTCAGGGGGATTCTAAGAGGGGGGTGTTATACAAGGGTTGTCATCCAGAGTACTGAACTGGGATATTCTGGGTTAGATTTGCCACTTGTGCAGATTAATACAGTGTGCCAACTGACCAGATACACATATCCGGTTAGATCACCACACTGTTTTACACTGTGAAAGCACCCCTCAAAGGAACGCTCTAAGGAAACGGTCTGTTTTGCAAAATAAAATACTAACTTCTGTAAGTCAGGAGGGAGATCAATCTCCAGCATGACGACCGTGGTAGATATGAAAATAGCGAGGGAGCACCTCTTACATAAGCTATTTGTGAGAGGTGAGAGGACTCATCAGGACCAGGCGGTCTGGTTGCAGGCAATCGCGCAACAGGTCACTGAAACAGGGTCAGATATATGGAGAGATCAGGGTCCCCTACATGTGGTCCTGAGCGAACTATATATGGCCCCTAAGGCAAACGATGAACACAATAAGATTGCCAGGATAGCAGCATATTTGTATCTATATATGAAAGTCATGCAGGATAAATGTGCTGAAGGCCAAGATCTGGCAAATAGGCAACATATGGCGTTATAAAAGGCCCAATCTTACCTGGTCTCTTCTGAGCAGAGGCTGCACGGAAGCCAGGAGTCAGAAAATGGCAGCAGACAGTACATCACTAAAATAAAGGAGGATATGTATAGGCTGCAGCAGGAAAAGGCTGACCAGGATACCAGATTTCTGGCCTTGCAGAAGGAGTACCAAGAAGGTTTGGACTCCCTTCTGCAGAGCCAGAAAAAGCTGGAGCAACAACTGGACTTCAACAGGGCATGCACAGAGCAGGTAGCCACCCTGCAAATTCGATTAGACAGAGAGAAAGAGGAAAGCAATACATTGATTCTGAAAGACCTGGATACCCAGGCAGAGTTTGATCAGGAGCGCCAGAAAGCTGGTGCCTTCCAAAGGCAAAGGGACGACCTGGCGGCACAGATGCAGGCTCTTAGTCAGGAATGGGATACCTTAGGCCAGGAAGTCTGCCACTTAAAAAGGAAAATGGAAGAAAATCACCTAGCCCTCCAGGGGCTGGGTGACCTCCAAAAAGAGCATCAGGGCTTGCTAGATCACACCAGGAGGGTGGAGGAGGCTCTGGCAAGAAAGGAGCTGGCCAGTAGGGATGGGACTGAGGAGGTAACCTTCCTGCAGCAGAGACTGGCCCAGTACTCCAGGACCAATCATTAGGCACAGAGAGAAAATGAGGCTCTCTGTCAGCCCAACGATATGCTCCAGCAACAGGTAGCGATGCAGGAGAGACTGATAGAGTGTAGTAAGGCCTTAACTGAGGAACTGAAAGTGCAGGCTCTTGCATTGCAACAGGGAGCAGGGGCTGATAGAGACGAGGTTCGCTGGGAACGGGAAATGCCTGAGCATAACCTCAGGAGCCCTGGTACCAGAGGCCTTCATCTCTCCCAGTCCCTGGACTCTGCCACCCCCATGTCCCCTCGCGCACATGAGCCCAGGGCCACGGGGATGGCAGATTACTATCCAGCTAGAAGTATGGGGCTCATAGGCCAGTACCTCCCAGGAATGGATGGGCGGGCATCCGGGTATGGGCACCCAAGTACAGTGCAATTTAGTGGGGAACCCCAGGAGAGTAGGCCCATTAAGGGCATCCTGAAAACCTCTGCCCAGTTAGGTCAGTGGGGGGGTACCCATCAAATCCTGACAGCAAGGAGGGGCCTGAAGACTCCTCTGAGCATTACAGGACACAGGGGACCAGGTCGCCACATTCTGCCAGCCATTCCCAGGCTTGCAGAATCCAGGAAAACCTGGAAGATCAGACGGCCACCTTTGGGAGCAGTGCTTCTGAGTCGGAGGATGAATGGACCAGGGTTACCCGAACCAAAAAGGCCAATAGGGCAAAAAGGGCCTTGCTTAAGGACCTATTGAAACAAATAAAGGCAATCAGGAGTGTCATCACTCCTTATCATAAGAACGCCAAGTATTCCATTTGGGAACACTTGGAGCTCTATGAGCAAATGATGGAGACTTTCCATTTGAAGGACAGCAGTAGCTGCATCCAGTACGTCAAATGGACATTCTCCCCAGAATACTCCAGTTTCTTTGCGGGGCTGGAGGACCAAAATCATTTAAGATGGTCCACCTATAAGGCGGCCATCTTGAAACATTTTTCTGTTCACAGAAATCCTCAAGAGGCTCGCAAGGCAGCCTACAATTTGCAATGTGGGGAGGATCATGCCCCACAAGAGTTTGTGCAAGAATTAAAGCGTGCTTTTGCGCAGACCACCAGAAGGGTGCGCACGGATAGCAGAGAATGTATCAATACGTTTTCCATGCCTTACCCAAATACATAATGACCCAGCTCGTGAGAGATTTTCATGAGAAAAGATCTTTAGACTGGGTCATTGAACAGGCTTCCCGGATCTATGAGGTGCAGAAGCCCATCGAAAATAAAAATAATGCGCAGAAAACCCCCAAAACCAACAGCACCCCTGCTGCTACCAAGGTGGCAGAGGTAAAGGTTGCCCCCGTTTTAGATTTGGAGATGGGGGGCCTAAAAACCTGCCTGCACCAAATAATTCACATCCCAGAAGGCCCTCTGGCCAGTCACAGGCAGGGAGTCGAGGAGGTAGTCCCACAAATGGGGTCCCCCGCTCCCCTGACTATGTAAGTCCCCGCTACAAGGGAAACCGACCCATCTTGGGTTATGTGTGGACTCCTCCAGCCCAAGGGGGGAGATCCAGCCAAGCGCCTAACCCGGGGAACTTCCCTCCTAACTTCCCCCAGGAGGGCAGAAATTCACCAAATCCTGGGCAGAACTTTTTTCCCAGGTATCCACCCAATTTCCAACCCCAAAACCATCCATCCTTCTTTCCCCAATTCCCTGAGCCCAGACAACCTAATCCAGGAGAGGGGATGCTAAGGGTGGAGGGCTACCCAAATCTTCCCAATCCGGGGTATTATCAGAGAAGGGATAGCTACCCTTCCAGGGATCAGCCCAGGGGAGAAAATAGAGCCCCGTATCAGCCTGAGCGGGTTTCACAACTTGAGCGCCAGGTCCAAAATATGGCACGGGATCTGGGTCACATACTGAGGGCTCAACAGAACCCTCAGATGAGAATGCCACCGCAGAATGCCCCAAACTCTGGACCTGGTGCTCCAGAACAATGACGGGGGCAGCACCCCGATAACCCACCGGTCCCCAGGGAGGAGGCGCAAGGGGAAGGGGGGTGTAAAGCCTTGGAGGAAGCTTCCTTCCCAACTTGGAAACAGCCCCTGGAAAACCAGGAACCGGAAACAAAATCTCCTGCCCCTGAAAGTCTGCCACCCAAGAAGAAGAGAGGAGGTAGAAGAAACAAAGGACCCAAACAGACCCACTTTGTGGAGGAGGTACAGGTCTTCCAATTTTAGGGAGAGGGATCCTCAGAAGATCCTGGGAAAAGGATCTTCTCCTTCAGAGATGGGGCAACTCCTCCCAAGGAAAAATGGATCCCAAGGGATGCCAATTCAGACTGGGGAGATGTGGAGACTGAGCTACCGCCGCCCATCATCTCATCCCAGAACCGACAATACCAAAATGCCAAGGGTCAAACTCATCCTGATGACTGCCTAAAAAAGGGCGGGGCGGCCCAGAACCGGAACCAGGGGAACCCACAAGGCTCTGATCTCCAGTTGCCAACTTTTTCTTTCAGATTCCCAAGGCTCTCCACAGAATTCTGCCCAAATCTCTTCGCTAGCAATGTCCAAAACCAGAAAGTTAGCCCACCTGTTGTCCAAAAATGTGCATTATCTGTGCCCCCTTGAGGAGAAGGAGGGAAGATACTATGCCCCGGTACAAGTACAGGGGCAGGGTACAATTTTGGCACTGTTGACACTGGATCCCAAGCTACCATTCTGTCCAAAAGGGCCTTTGAGGAACTAAATGCAGGAAGGGGGGAGAATTACCGAATTCCTCTCACCTCTCTTCCTGGACAACTGCAGAACTTTGACGGGAAGGAAATTCCAGTTGAGGGGACTGCAGACTTGGACATTAAAATTGGGCGACACAAGGTGAAACACCCGGTCATAGTAGTGACTCCAGAGGGCACCCCTTGTTTACTAGGGAATGACCTCCTGAGAAGGTTGTCACCCCTAATAGATTGTGTAAACAAGGTCCTCTGGACCCAGACTAGCCGACCAATAAAATTAAAACAGAGTGTCAACCATGTTAGTTTAAACGGCACCTGCCACATGGTTGAACAAAAATCTGACCAAGTAAAATTTCACTTCCAGAACAACCAAACTCCAGACGTGACAGTAATAGCAGTAGGACAACAGACTGGTGATGGGAGGTCCTCTCTATTTCTGAAAATCAACCTTCCTTCCAGTTTAAGGTGGTATTCCACACTGGAAGGAAACACCCTGAAATTCTTTACTAATCCACAATCAGAAACTCCCACTCCTATAGTCCAGAAAGATGTGAAATCAGCTCAGAGCCTGGCTGATATTCAATAAATTGGAGAGCAGTTGTTCACCGAGCTGGGGGTAGATCTCTCTCCGCGGCAGGGGCCTCCCTCTGGAACAGCCTTCCTGCCTCCCTGAAACTTGAGGAGAACCATCTCCGGTTCCGGAAGCACCTCAAAACCTTCCTCTTTGCCTCTGCTTTCTCTCTCCCTCTCCCCTGCTGAACAGCTAATATTCTTCACTGAAACTGCACTGATTCTGCAACTGGACCACTCTTAACAGCCTCGGTCCTGGGCCCAGCCACTCTCCACTTGCACTGATGCCCTGGAACCCCTCTGCACTGCGGGACTGTCTCTGTATCCCTACAGCCCCCCCCTTTTCCAGCACTTGTTCTGCACTTACCTTGCACTTGCCACCAGCTGGCCTATTTATTTATTACTTTACGCCACTTACCTTGTACTGCACTTCCCCCCCTCCCCTTCCCCTTGCACTTTTCCCCCTCCCCCACCCCTGCACTTGCGCGATCTGAATGACACCTGGCCTAGTAGGATCGTTGTCTGTCTCCCCTTGTTTCCTCCCCTCCCTGCCTCGTCGCGCCTTAAAACACCTGTGTATAGGCGCGTTACAAATGCCATATCATATCATATATCATATCATCCCTGTTCAGTTAAATGATGGGAAGGACTCTGTTCTCGCTCGAGTGTGTGTGAACAACGGTAAGAGCTTCATCAGCGAAGCCATGTTCCGCCAACTCCCAAAAGATCCAGCCATTCCCACATTCAAACTGATAGACAAATGGGAAATGGACCTGGAAGGACCTAATTCCAAACATCTCCTGCCAAGCAGGTGTATGCTCAAAATCTCCATTGGCAACAAGAGCATAGTCCATAATTGTTGGGTCGTGCGAGACGTCACGGCCGCCTTTTACTTAGGCAGTGACATTCTCAATCGCTTTGCCATTAGTTTGGACATAATAAATTTCAAAGCTTGGTCCCGATTAGCGGATAATCCCATGGGCTTTGATGATCCAGAAAAAGCATTTAGGTCAGCTCAATTGCTACCTTATGCAGTTGAAATTCAGATCAAAGAGGAAGTCACCATCCCAGAAAGGACCCGACAATTCTCCCTGGAAGTGAAAGTTAAAAGAGGACGAAAATTGAAAAACCCTGATGCTTATATACATCCAAATGCTTCTCTCCAACAGCAAGGGTTAGGGGTAAACCCAACACCATTAGTCAACATAGAACATGACACCATTCCAATAGAGGTGGATAACAGTGACTTAAAGAGTATTACTCTAGCCGCAGGCACCATTATTGGAATGGCGATTGATGACCGACATTTCTCCATTGATGTAGGAAATGACCAATCCCCAAGGACTGTTTTGACAGTGACAGTGATGACAATACAACACCAGACAGGATTTTCACCTGGCATGGGGGGAACTTCCTGGTGTACACTTCTTGCCCTTATGGTATAATCCGGTGCTGGGAATATTGAAGCCAAACGGCCAGTGGAGACTCTGCGGCGACCTTAGGGAGCTCAACAAACGGGTCCATACTTCCCGATGGCCTCTGCCCTACATTGACCAAGGGCTGGCCCAGATCCAGGGGTCACAGGTATTCACAGCAATAGACCTGACCAATGGATACTGGACTGTGCCTGTCAGTAGGGAGGACCAATACAAACTGGCTTTTACCTTTGGGGGCCAGCAGTACACATGGACCCGGACTCCCTTCGGATACCTCAACTCCGGCAGTGAATTCAACATTTTCCTACATAAGGCCATGCCCGACCTGGGTGCGAGGGGTAACCTGGCTTATGTAGATGATGTCCTCATCAAAAGTTCATCTGTGGAAGAACACATAGCGGAGATCCGTTATGTTCGGACGCAGTTGAGGGCCGCCGGAGCAAAACTTTCCTTCCAGAAAGCACAGTGGTGTAGAACCTGTGTTAATTTCTTGGGGCATGAGATTACTCCTCAGGGTCTCTGTCCCCAGGAAAAGAAAGTGGAAGCACTTCAGAAACTGAAAGACCCCATAACTCTGCGGGAACTAAGGAGCCTCCTTGAACTGACTAATTACAGCAGAAAGTTCATTGAAGGCTACGCAGAGATCACTAGACCCCTAATTCATCTCATGAAGGGGGGGGGTCAAGAGGGAATGGGGTCCAGAACAATCCAAGGCAGTAAGACAACTCAAAAGAAGACTCTCACAAGCGCCTTGCCTAGCTTACCCTGTCAGAAACAAGGAGTTCTTCCTGGAGACAGGGTTCTCTAATACGTGCTTGACGGCAGTATTATACCAAAAGCATGACAAGGTCAATAAAGTAATCTCCTATGCGAGCAAAACTTTATCCTCTGTGGAGGAAAAATTCAATGATTGTGAGAAGGCACTCCTGGCAACGGTGTGGGCATTGAAGAATTACTGCCCGTTTATCCAGGGGGAACACATCCTAGTGGAGACTCCACACCAGCCTCTACAATATCTCCAAAGTGACAGAATCCGGGCCGGAAATGTGAGTAATTCCCGAATTACTTCCTGGATTCTGTCAATGCAAGGCTTTCCTGTGGAGGTCAGATATGGCCAAAACAAGAAGAGTCCCCACGCGCAAGGTCTGGCTGACTTGCATGATTGTGCCAGAGAAAACTGTCTCGAGGACGAAAGTCTAAAAATCAAGGACAACATGGAGGCATACCGTCCACACACAAAGTCTTTGAAGAAGACAAGTGTGAGGGAATGCCCACTGTCTATGTGGATGGATGCTCGTACCATGTTGACGACAACGGGGAGAAAGAACTGGTGGCCGGCGTAGGGAATGCTTGGGTGAATAAGTCACCAGAACCCTCCGCTGGATACAAAATTGGTCCCCGAAGTAGTCAGGTGGCAGAATTTATGGCTGTGCATCAGGCCATCCTCACTGCTGTCCAACATCAACTCCATGAACTGGTCATAATCACAGATTCGGATTATGTACGGAACGGGTTCGTGGAGCACCTGGTTAATTGGAAAACCAGAGGCATGTTATGTGCTAATAACAAACCCTTGAAACATGGGAAGTTAATCGAAAACATTGATGATCTGGTCACATCGAATGGGATGACCATCTACTGGAAAAAGATCAAGGGTCATTCCAAAGTAGAGGGACCAGACAAAACTGGAAATGACTTAGCTGATCAGCTGGCCAAAACCGGGGTAATCCAAGGGGATCTAATAGAAATAGAGTCCCTGTTGGGGGAAATCCAGGTCACTGCTATCACTAGGTCCCAGACAAATGCTCACAATGATCTTTCAACTGCCCAATGGAGCAAGGAGACCCCTGATGCTGATTTGATTACAGCTCAGAAGGGGGATCCAATCATTGGTAAGTTTTACCAACACCTTGAGGACCCTGAGAACTTTCCACTGACGGACACAGATTACATTGGGAAAGAGGACATAAGAGTGTTGATGAAATGTCCAAAAATGTTCCGAATCCAAGACGGTTTGTTGGTAAGGAAATCCCAAGCTGGCCATGATCAGTAGGTGGTTCCTACCTCATTCCGAAGCCTGATGTTAAGTCAGGCCCATGATGTGGCCACCGCCAGTCATAGGGGGTTTCACACAACACTGGAAATCTTAAGAGAGGTTGCATACTGGCCACACATGGGGCAGGACCTCGACCAATACTTGAAGGGGAGTCGTGTGTGTGCACAATTTCAGCCATCATCCCTCACACACCGTGCGCCTCTCCAAAAAAGGGGGATGACACTGCCATGGTCAGATTTGCAAATCGACTTTGTAGGCCCTGTGATTCGCTCGTCTAGAGGAAACAAGTACATGTTGACCGTTACATGCTTGTTTACCAAGTGGGTGGAATGTCTCCCGGCCCCAAATTGCAAGGCAGAAACAGCAGCTGCCCTGATGATTAACCACATCTTTTCCCGTTTTGGTCTACCTCAAAGGTTTGAGTCAGACAGAGGTAGCCACTTCACCAGTGAAGTAATGACAAAGATGTGGGAGATACTGGGGGTTAAAAGGAAGCTACACATTGCTTACAGGCCAGCTTCTTCTGGAGCAGTGGAGAGATATAACCGGACCATTGTGAGCATCTTAAAAAAGTTTGTGGCAGATTCTGGGCCAAGTTGGGATATCCGATTACCTCTGGTCCTAATGGCCATCAGATCTACCCCTTCATCTGCAACTAAAATGTCACCATTTGAGTTGATGACTGGAAGCAAGATGGTGCTTCCCCAGCATTTGCTCTACAGAACCCAAGAGCAAACGTTGATAAATGCCTCCACAACTCATAAGTATGTGGAGAATTTAAGGAAACACCTTCAGCATGCTTTTGACTATGCTCAGCGGAATCTAGAAAGATCAGCCGAGAGCATGAAGACCCACTATGATTTAAAAACTACCCGAAAGGAATATAAGGTGGGTGATCCGGTCTATCTATACAATTTCCAAAGGAACCAGGCCAAACAGCGAAAATTCTTGCCTACATGGAAGGGACCGTTTGAAATTATAGACAAGATCTCCCCTGTTGCCTATATGATCTGCATCCCCAAAGGCAGTCTGGCGTAAGGGGAAGACAAGTGGGTACATATAAATCAGCTAAAGTGTTGCCATCTCAGGCACACTCTTCAACAACTGGAGGAATCCACTGGAATCCCAGAGGGGGCCGCTCCAGAGTAATTCAGTTCCAACCCTAAAATATTCCACATATAGCATATACAATTCTGTGATTCTTGTATATATATATGTTCTTGTCTCCTAATTTAAAAAAGGAAATGTATATGTTCATATCTTCTGATTCATAAAATGTATATGTTCGCCACACCATTAATAGTGGTGAAGAAATGTTTACGAATAGGTATTGCCGCTTTGCTTTATCATCCTAGGAGAGATGAAACCATGGAGACTGACCAAGGAGGACGACCGGGGATCGGGAGCAGAGACCCGAGGGGCCCGGGGTACCTCCCAATCCTCCCATCAGGACCAGCAAGGAGAACTGATTGATCGACTGGAGGGAGGAAAAGATGCTGAACTGTGCCATCCATGGAATTGGAAGAAGAGGAGGCGAACATCCCAGATCTTGCGAGTTCCATCAGCGAAAGGACAGAATGGCCATCGCAAGAGGCGGGGCTTGTGGGATCTTTTTACCCATGCATACAAGCCCTACCATAAAACTGTGCAGTACTGGCATTGAAAACATCATGATGGCCAGAACTCCCCAGAGAGTGCACAGGGAAAACATGAAGAATAGGCTGCCACCCATTTTTGCCTATGCTGTGAGCACAGGAGGGCACTGCCTAAAACCACCATTGGGCTACACACACAGTAGCCTGAAACCATTGGGAATGGCAATGCTGATTGCCAAAAAAAGCAACTCAGAACTGTGGGGAATTCATTTTCTTAATCCCGAAAATGGTTGCATTACCAGTACTCACCACTATCAGAAAGCCAGCGTTTTAAAACCACCAGACTTTTGTGTAAAACTGAACAAATGAAACAAAACCAGACCAAGGAAAGACTTGCTAAGAGGTGGATACAATGTAAAACTATATCCTGAAATGACTTGAAGGAAGTAATTGTTTAATGTATATGTAAAAATTGTAAGTGATTTAAACTGGGAACAAAAAGTGACATTTAGCTGAAACCTGGCTTAATGAAACTGGATTCTGCCTGACAACTACCCCCAACAGGAGTTGAAACCTGCTCAGCCACTCTTCCCCTTGCCAAAAGGAGTTGTCACCTCTCTGATTAGATTAGGGGTGGAGCAGCTGGGGACTACAGGGAGTTAAACAAAGGCCTGTCCTGGACTCAGGCAAAAGTTATATTGGGGGCGTCGTAAAATAGCTTCCTCTTGGGAGAAACTGGGGGGCAGCTGTGCCTCTGTGAACAAGCTGGCTTGGGGGAAGTGGATAAACCAGTTATTCCACCCTGTGATGGGGGAAGCCACACCCCTTTTTGTCCGGGGCATAATTTTAAAAAGATAGATAACTCATAGTGCGGACTTGTCACAATTATATAAGTAATATCATTATTTTTGTGATTTTTCTGTGAACATTTTGAGAGGCGTTAGGACCCTGTGGTGTATTCTGGGGGTTGCTAGCGGAAAATAGGGTCTCACTCCAAATGTATGCATGTTAAAAATCTGACACTTTATCATCTGTAACCCATATCCCTGGTGCACATTTGTGTAAAATCTGGAAAGTTTTAGAGGTCGTTATCTGGATGAAAAGAGGAGAATTCTGTCATCAGTGGACACGACATCGTACAAAGACAGGGATCGGATGGTTTGGTGCTACAGAAAATATGTTAACTGGACCTATAATATTAGAAAAATGGTACATAGATGAATATGTATTTGGGTCAGAAATAGATTTGTGTGCAATCTGACAAGGGGAGGTTCCTCTGACCATAAAACCTACAGCATCACTCTGACTCACATTTCCTTCCCCCAATCAAGGGAGAGAGGAGGAATGGCCAATGATAAGTGAGAGGGGCACGTTTAGTTATGACCAACGCACACACCCACTTTCCAAAACACATAAAAAGAGACTGCTGGGACAGGTAGAGACATTCAATTCCATTTGCTGCGGAGCATGCTGACCGACGACTTCACATCCAGAGATCCAGACTTCAAATCCATCAATCTCCAGAACCTGTAGCAGAAATTAACTCCAGAATTTGTAGCAGAGAGGCCTGAATCACCAGCTGAATCCTCTTCAGCAGGCCTCAAAACTAACCAAACTATTCAACAGCCGGGCGAGCTGTTTGAAGTTTTGCCAAGAATGTTTGCAAGAACCTGTAGCAGTACCCAGAAAGCAGTGTTACATCCAGAATCCAGAGAGGTTAGACCAGCAGAGCAGAGCTGACCCAGATCGCTGTGAGCAGAACCGGTGCCTGATTGACCTGCCGAGCAGAACCGCAGCCGGACGTGTTGACCAGATCCGTGACGAGGCCTATTTCAAATTGATATTGTGAGTACCTAGCAGAACTTTGCAGAACCAATCTCTTAGTTAAACTAATCTAATCCAAACTATTTTAACCTAAGTAGAACAGCCTCCTAGAAATCATGTCATCTGTCATTTTTAAAGCTGCACAACTGTCACCTGTCAATTCTGCAGCTGCAAGCTGTCACCTGTCTTTTTGAGTTTTACTTTAAATCCGAAAATCTACCTTTATTAAATCGTCCGTATGGTTTAACTTTCATTCTAAAGATGTGATTCTAGGCTTTCCAACGAACCTAGAACCGACTTCCTACTCCTTATACTTTTTCCGCAATCACGATTTACGCACTCGCGAAATTTACCGCCATTTGCGATTTTGGCTCAATTTCTCCACTTGTCAAAATAGCAGCTCCATTCTTTCTTTTGTTAAAATCCGTTTGCAACTTGGTAATAACTCATAGAGCATTGTTAAAGTGAGCCTGAACTAATACCAACACGCATCTCCCACCACCCTGAATCTCTAGAGGGAATTAAAATCAGTTGGCACATTTTCCCATCCATTGCCATCACATTTAAAAGCATTTTGGGCCTGTGTTTCAAACTTCTACCTGTTTTCCTCTAAGCTTGCTGGGGGGGAACTGCATTTTGTTGGGATTCTTGAAGACTGTGTGCTCTCCTTCCATTTCTTACATTGCATAGGGGGGGAGTGAATTGTCAAGGAAAAGTGATTACATTGTCTTTTGTTGAAGCCATATCAAGTTATCTTCTGTACTGCATTTTATTCATCATTGCGTTTCCTTGAACCATATAAAGCATTCTTTCCCACCTTATTCTTCTGTTCCTATTCATAAGTTACCTCTTGCTGATTACTGCTCATATTCACAAGTGTAATATCCATTATCAATTTATTTATAGAAGTGTGATATATATATATATATATATATTGTTAAAATTTTCAAATAAACCTTTTAATTTGCAAAACAAACCTACTTCTTGGCTCAGTGGGGTTAGGGTGATTCTACGAGGGGGGTGTTATACAAGGGTTGTCATCCAGAGTACTGAACTGGACATAAAAATACATCAATAAGGGTTTTCCTCAGCATCCCAGACCAGGTATTGACTTAGCTGTAGTGTTGATTGAATATCGCTTACAAGGTCTTCAATGAATAAGGGATTGCTAAACAGATAGGATGCCCTATGCACTGAAAGACTCAATAAATGTGTTTCAGAAAATTGCATGCTGAGGACCAGAGAGTGTGTTCATTATTAAAAATATATCATTTTATTCTGTTACAAATTCATTAAAAAAATCAATTCAAAACAATTAATTTCAAACAAACATATATTTTTTTGTAAACAACGGTTTTTGTGTGCAAATAACACATTTTTGTGTAAACATTTCTCCTATGCATAAATCCCTAATACACAATTCAACCATTCATTTTCACAGCCAAAATCTGGTTTAGATAAAGACTTTCTAAATAACTTTTGCAGTAGTAATATTCGTACTGTGACAGTCCACCATTGTGCATGTCAATGAATTAGGGGACATTCAAATATGAAATAAAGTTCTGAGTTCTGCATATAAAAAGAATAATAATCCCTTTGGGAGGGTGTGTCCTTATTTATTTTAAGTATTATCCATGTAGTTCTGTATTTTTAAAAACATGTTATCAAGGATATATGCTGACGAAAACAATGCCAGCATGATTGTACTGTTTGAACCAGTCGTAGGAAGTTATGGGGATACGATTCCCATGGTTATATGTGATTTTACCGAAAACAATTACAGAGTGGTCAATTTCATCGCGGATAAAGTACTGCAAAACAACAGTGTTCCATACTTCACACACAGGCTGAAGATTGTCATGAGTGTTTAGATTGCAAGGAGTTATGGTACAGCTCGGCCAATTCTGTAAGTTAGTGCACATACTCTGTGCATGTATAGGGGTAGTGGGGAATATGGTATGTCACATAGAGGTTTAGCCTTTCTTAGAAACTTGTTCCTTGATGTGATCTCATATGGGCCGTACTTTACTAGAACATTGGTGCCCACCACCCATGCTGGTCACATTTAACTGCAACTCCTGGAACCTGTATACAGAAGATGCCACTACGGTTCCATATGTGACATCAGCAGTGATGTCATACCCCCAGTCACCATCCATTACAAACCTTCCTCTTTGAGGAACTTAATGAGGAGGAACAATTAATGGACGCTTAATACAAGAACATACACACTTACCATAAAATATCCACTTACAACCCTTCTCCATCTTTTACGGGTAAAGGTGCATACTATAGATCCCCACACAATCACCACACACCTACATTTCCAGAGCTAACATACAGTCAACTTTAAATACACAACCTCACATCACACACAGGGGAAACAGGCAAACTGGACACCTGCCTGTTTATAGGAACTGATAATAACAACACACATACATGCATATACTGGGCAGCAACACATATATATGTCCCTCACATAAACCATCATGTGTGCATAAAATAGAGAACATGTCACACCTATCGGTCGTTACAATGTGCAAACGTCTGAAAGAACATACTCAGATAAAGATTGCACATGTAATGTACGAAAGGCAGAAGCAAAAGAAAGAAAAGAATGGAACTAGAATATAAGAAGTCAATTCCAATTGTAGGCACTCCGCAAACTACAAACAGCCAACACACACCCGCTAAAACTATAGACTTCCTGATGACACCCTGCAAAACATTAACTAAGATACCTGATGAATGGAGCAAACCCTCTAGCTCCCCAGGGCTAAGAAATCAAGCTCCTAAAGTCAGAGAATTTCTTTGTTTGTTTATTTATTTTATAATGAGCACCAAACCCTCAGGTAGCTGGGCGCAACAGTTACAAGAATATTTGAAGATTAGTTACAAGTTAAATGGTACATACATTGCATAAACAAAGTGCAGTGCATACTAAATGTGTGGGATCAAGCCGTGTATCCTAGGGTTAGGAGTGCAAGTGATTAGGGAGGGTGAGCGATTTCTAGATGTCCTTGCTGCAAAGCGATTTCTAGATGTCCTCGGAGCACAGCCAGTTCATAAAATTAAGTCTGAATCCAGAGTATGGTTGTTCCACTCTAATTGTGGTGGGGAGTGCATTCCAGGAAAGAGCTGCTTTGACTGGGAAGCTGCTTCCACCAGCTTTGGCGAGTCAAAAACTTGGAATTTCTAGGCAGAGATGGCCAGGTGATCTAGTATGGTGAGAGGGGATTTTTCTGGTCAGCCTGGCAGAGAGATAGGGAGGTGCGGCATTATCGAGGCATTTGAACGCGAGGGATACCGTTTTGAGGAGTGACCTGTCACTAATTATTAGCCACTGCTAGTCTCTTCTGAGGTTAGATGTGTGTTCTCTATGGGGTATGTTCAGAGCTGCTCTCATGGCATTATTTTGTAATATTTGTATTTTGTTTAGGATTTTTTTGTTTTGCTCACATAACCTCCCAAGCCCCAGCTGTTGCACATACAAAGTGCCCAGATATTGTTTTCCAAATTAACAACACATACTCCAAAAATAGAACAAAGAATCCCCAACACTAATACAACAATGTTGGAGTTTGGTAGTTTTCCAAAGGAGCACTACACAACTGTCGCTGCCAATATGGGCGGACATATAGTTGTCTTCACACTTAACATGTACACTCAAGTTAACCACTATTTACTACAAGAACAACTATCTATCAACACCGCTAAAGACTTTTGGAGATGGCAGTAGTAAAACCCACACACAACTGCAGCTGCCAACTACCGAGGACAGATAGTTGTCTATGCACTCCACTTGTGCACGTCTTCACTCAATGCTTGCAAGTAAATCTAATAACAGCACTTTAACTCTAAAGTGCCTATATTATGGACTGATAACTAAACTTACACACACATACATGCACTGCAGGCTAAATATTATCTGTGCTACTCCACAGTCACAGAAAACTAAATATATGTTTTCACAAATCCTAACATGTTAGTACGGCGTGCACTGATCCGTGCTACTACACAGTCAAGGACGCTTAATTTCCTCCAAAACTCATAACATGCTACAACTGCGTTCACTAATCCGTGCTACCAGAAAGTCACGGACACGTGATCTCTAAATCTCACACCAACCCGATGCATTAACATTTCTTCCATTGCTTGCTCACACTTTTACTGAACACTTATATATTGGAGATAATTCAAAACTAACTGTGGTATTACCCAAAACGCCTGTCAACTTCTTATAAAATATGTACCCAACAAATGAGCAATACAGCTTCTAACCCACTCACATTACACTAACATGGAAGTCGAAAGTCACCAAAACAAACTTGAGAACATTTGCTCCGGATGCAGACACAGTGAACAGAACATGTAGGTCACCCACTCACAGTACATACACACACTTACATACACACGCTAGTAGTAGCATGTGGGTCATTAATAGCACGTACACTAAAAATAACCTGACTGTCACTTACTAAGCACACAACACCCCCTCATACAGTTATCTCTAAAAACAGTATTAAATTAGCAATACATTTCTCCCAAATTCAAGAACATGTCCCTTAACGTTCCTGTAACAGTAATACTCACACCTACACATCATTGAGCAGGGAAACTTAAAATGCAAAGCATCACAACAACAGCTATGCACATGCATTTTACTTCAAGAAAAATAAATAAGTGCATTACAAGTAAATCATTGTACATGCTCAATGTGTTTCATTACCTGGGATGCCATGGTACAACGTCCCTGCATCCTAACCATTGTCACCTCACATTACTAAAATAACCCACGTAATACATTCCCATAAACAGTGCAGAACACTGTGTGACATGACTTACCATCACTGCATTGCATCAATGTATTCGTTTTAATGCTTAAAATAATCCACGATAGAGCCACTCTGACATTATCCTCTTCTGTCAGTGCAATAAGAATGTCACCACAATCACCACAATCAGGCACAATTCCTTGGAAGCATGACTCCCTGCGCTTGTGAGTTAGACATTGTTCTTCTGAAGGAATCTCGTAGAAATGACCATTGCCAACATCATTTCTTCCAGATCTGCTTTCTAAGTGCAGAAACGGCCCAGTCTCAGAAAATCTTTTCCTCCCGTCTTCTTTATAGGGCACAGACAACAACCGCTGGCCTTTCCAGCAACCAGGACGTTCAGCGTTGCAAAATATCACACCATTCTGCATTCTTTCCTCAGAGGAAATTCACATATCAACGTCTTGTCTTCACGTCAGCATTAAGGACTACGCAAAAGGAGGGCGTGGACCCCGCCTCGGCTTTTTTAAAATTTTAAATGAAAATGAATGATGCTAGATCGACCTCTGGAAAATGTGTGGGGCTAATCCACACACATTTTCCTATGCACACTGCACGACATACACATAGACCCTTGGACTCTGGGTGGACACACCCTACTGGCGCAGCCCTCCCTGTTATATTTAGTTGGGAAATAACAGGAGGATTACACAATGAATCTCCAGAAGGGGGAGGACCAAACCTTCCCCCTGCCAATGCTTGCCTGATTAACTGAAAAAGGCTCCATGGATCCGCCCTGTCATTTTGTTTGACGCTGCAGCTAGTGGCAGCAATTCTCATACCATTCATAGGGTCATTCAAATAGGCCCATATCGGCCCTGACTGCAGAGCTTAACAAAGGAGACAGAAACCGCAACAAACTTTCAAATGCACTGTGTCATCTTGAAGACAGCTCCCACTATCAGTATACATTGACAGTAAGCTGTCATGTCTAGGACTGCATATTTACAGTAGTACACCCTGCACAGGGACCCCATTCATAAGGTACAAGGATGTAGTTTGCAGGAGTCAGAGAGTCTGGTCTCGCCGCAGCTTCAAAAAATACCTGCTGCTTTAATCAGGAACCGCAGAGAGATCCCTGAACCAGAGAGACTATTTGATCCACAACAGACAGGAAGATGGGTGGGACTTAGTTTTACATGTTTTCACACCTTTACTGTTTCTGTCAGACCACCAATCACCATCCACCACAGTTCTCTTTTGGAGTGAAAACCATCACTATGTGGACTCAATCCTATCTGTAAGGCTTGCATGTCGCATATCTCTCATTATGTTGTTGGATGAGTATCATCAAAGCATTTGTAAAGTTGTGTAACTTAAACAGAATAATGGTATAAGATAAGAGCTCAGTGGGAGTTGGGGTGATTATTTCCCAGTGTAAGGACTTGTAACAGTAATAAGAAACATTGATTCTTATAAGAATGGTAATCGGTCCCCGCCAACTCACTCCGCTGCCCTGTCAGTATTCCAAAGAAACATTTCCCAAACTCTGGAAGAACAAGGCTAGGAAGTCTTCTCTGCAACATGCTAAGGTTGTGTCATAGCTCTGAAGCCTACACACCACATGCATGTGCTGATTTAGCCATATGACCACTGTACACATTGCGGATGTTCAATACAGAGAAAACATGAACACTGTTTCAGAATTCCTTGGTGGGAAGAGGTTTGTGTTGGCCACGATGAAGAGCGACTTTTAGGCTCGCGGTCATGGCTGTTTGTTTCACAGAACAGTTCTTTGAACGTAAATATTGATATTTTTCAATCAGGAACTTACCAGATTCCCACGGGACTGCACGACTATTTTCTTAATGCATATAATAAGTGGTGGATGTGCAACAAAGTCACCCTTATTTACTTTGTATCGGGAGGATAGGTCAGGGGCAACACGCTCGCCTTAGAAGAAAGACCATGCAGAGCAACACAGGTTCGATCCATGGTCCATGCTTAGTAACCTCTGAATACGACGCGTGTTATAAATAATCGATTCTAATTACCTCAGGGACTCCCACAAAGAAGTTATGTGTGAAGATCACGTTCACTTCAGACTCAAGCCTAAGTTCCTCATATGAGATTTTCTGTGCACCAGCCCACAATGCTGAAATGAAGCCCAAATCCCCAGTTAAGGTGTTTTTATTTTATAGAAAGAAACTCAACAAACGTTGTTCATAGAATACCCTCCTGTGTCCGAAACAAAAGCAGTGTCCAATCAATTGATACATGGAAGAATTAGAAAGATAAATGTAAGGTAAGAAAATCAGAATTATATATTCCAGTTCGGATGAAACGTGTTATGTGCTAACAGATGAGATCATGTGCTCTTCCTTAGTACATGCAAACACTACCTGTTCTAGAAATGACTACCTCTAAAAAAGTTCTCTGTAACGGGTCCTACTTTGCAGACGGCCATAAGAAAGTGGTAATCAACATCCGTGTAAACATCATTGTGATGTGCATGCAACACATTGCAGAGGTGTGTTACTACAAGCCCCCTGTTTCTTGCAAAATGGCCCATGCAGTAGCACATGTTCCAAGATGTCCCCCAGAATGAAATGGCATTCATGTATCTCTGATGTAATGCATTCCTCTTCCGCTAATGAGAGAAAGGGTGGGTGACTGAAGTTCTGGTCACCACATTATAAAACGAAACGTCCACAAGCTTAGGAGATGCAAAGGAGGACAAAAAAACGAATTAAAACCTGTAATGATGATAATTAGTTTTAGCACTAGGCTAAATCATTCCATTACCTAGCACTAGGCTAAATCATTCCATTACCTCAGAGCTTCTCAGAGCTTCTCACTTACTAACAAAGGCTCCAGCATAATCAGGACTCGCCGGTCCTCTGTGGTGATCACATCTTATCAGTCAGTCCCGAGAACTAAATGGGCCACTTCTTGAGACAAAAAAAAAAAAAAAAGTTCAAAAGACGCGATGGTTTGCAGGGATTTTTTAAAGGTACAGAAGTCTCTCTTGTCGTTCGAAAAAAACGGCTGCAGATTATGGCAATGACTCAAACGAAGCACACTGTAATGTTATTGTGCCCACAATAAGATGGCCCCCACGATTTAACAATAAATAAAGGCAAATCTACTTGACTACCTGCACTAAGATGGCGTCAACACATTTAGGGTACAAAGGCCTGAAAGACCAGGGAACAGTACAGATAACATGTTAATAAAAATAAAAAAACCTGAATAATAATAATTATATCTGAGGTTAAGATATATACAATATTCCATCACTGAGAGTCCTGTGTTCGGATATAGAGTGCATTTTAGCAATACGGTGCATTTCATTGATGTTTATTATAATAATAATAATAATTTGGCATTTATATAGTGCTACGAACCCTAAGGTATCTGTGTGCTGCTTATTATTACCCACGGTGTGTGCTCGGAAGGATGAAAGGCTGAGTTTGGCCCCGCCGGGATTCAAACCTGCACCAATGTCAAAGTGAGTGCTCTACTCACTGTGCCACTTGACCGGCTATATTTATCTTTATATTTAAATCCATTTAGCTATATTTTACCCCTCAACCACAAAGCTTGCAGAGCCTCTCTGCCGATTTTCTTAGACACTCCAAAAATTATACTTCACGGTCACAAAGATAGAGTTAAGTTTTGTCACAGGCTTACTAGCAGATGTAGTTCACCTCTGTGAGACATACAAAGAACAAGCCAGAGCAGTGGCATTGAAAAATATGACAAAGCAAATGATGTTTGTTATTCTAATTTCTTCGAATTATTAAACGTATTATGACGTGAGTAAATCAGAAAATTGAGGCGGCAGCGAGAGTAGGCCTGGTTAAATAAATTAATCTGAAGGCCAAATCTGTTGGGGGATTTTTTAGACTTGCCCTACTCTCAGGGAAATGTTCACTATTGTTATGCCCAGGCCCTGCAGGAGTGGGCAGCTGTGGAAAACCGCTCTATGTAAAGCAAAGCAAGAATGCTCTAAATACAGTCGGGGAGAATACATGAAGCCTTTTCCTGGGAGCAGACCGAAACAGGCAATACCGAGTTGACCTAGAAAACACATATAGGGACAGACAAATGATGGGTGGTCTTATATAAACGTTGCGCTGCTTTAACTGCACTAGTTCAATTATTGCCTAACTTCAAAAAGCATTCCTTTAATGCTATTTTTGCACCAGGGCAAGTTTTGCTATTGTCCCAGTCCTTAAACCTGATGCATTTTTTTTTTTATTGTATTAGTCACCCTTTGTCCTAACGCTATATACAGAACATTACCAAGCTACTTCAACAACCAGGTAGAAACCTGCCCAGATTGCTAACACATGGTTATAGACACAAAGGCATAGTCATTATGTCAGTAGTCGACTGAAAAAGAAAGGAGAGAATTCCAAATGGCTGGAAATTGATAGGTCCAGGAAAGGTCCAGCTGGAAAAGTACTATAGGAATTCAAAGTATCCAGCACAGTTTTGGAACTTTTCATGGACTGAAATGAAGTGCTGATTTCTCTGTGAAGGGGCAGCGCGGGTACTTGAAAGGTCGCACCAGAGGAGGGAAAAATGGATAACTATGTGTACAATGAAAGATACATGGGCACCGACATGGGGGGACCTGAGCTTTAGTTCAAGTGCAAGCAGATTTGGCATCAGGAGAGCTTTGCTATGATATCTCATTTATAACGCGCCTGTACAAAAGTGTTTCTAGGCGCGACAAGGGAGGGAAGACAGGGGAGGACAAGACAGCCAATCTTAGTAGGTCTTGTGTCATTCAGATCGTGCAAGTGAGACAATGCCAACTGGAGGGTGTAAGGGAGAGGGGGGAGTACCAGGGAGAGGGAAGGGGGAAGTGAAATCAGGGTGGCATTGCTCTGAGTAAGTGCAGCCAGGGCAGCACGGCTGTTGGTGAGTGCAGGGAGGCAGGGGACTGTAGAAGTTACAGTTAGAGCCCCTAAGTGCGTGGTAGGCTGAGAAGCAGTGCAGGGGAGACTGATCATGGAGTAGCCTGGTACCCGTGAGAATCAGAGGTTAGCCAAGAAACCAGTTAGCGCAGCAGACAGGTAGGTCAGCAGGGGAGAGAGCAGGAGAGAAAAGGAAGGTCTTGGGCTGCTTCCAGAACTTCAGGTGGTCCTGCTCAAGTTTGAGAGGGGAAGGGAGGCCATTCCAGAGGAGGTGCCTGTAGAGGAGGGAGATTTACCACAATTCTCTGCCAAGAGGTGCGTCTGACCCTGAGAGAGTTGGAGGTAGCCGAGCGAAGGGCTCGAGGAGGATGGTACTTTGGAAGAGAGAGTTGGATGTAGTGCGGGCCCCAACCCCAGAAGGCCTTGTGGATGATGTAGAGGGTCTTGAACTTGATCCTTCCAGCACAGGGAGCCAGTGAAGAGATTTCAGGGCTGGAGAGATACAGTCCATAGGCTTGAGGCCAAGGATAAATCTTGCAGTCCTGTTCTGGTTTGTTTGCAGAGGGTGTAGAGTAGAATAAGGCAGATTGTGAAAGAAGCTGTTGCAATAGTAAAGTCTAGAGTGAACGAAGGCTATGGAGACAGCGAGCTTCTGGGGGAAGTAAGAAAAGAGAGAATACCTTTAAGGAGGTGCAAGGTCTGTGATGTGAGCAGAGATGAAGAGAGTGGAGTCAAAGACGACCCCTTAGTTTTCTGCCTCACAGGAAGGCAAAGGAAGAGGGCCCAAAGAAGACGGCCAGAGTCAGAGAGGGAAAGCGGGAACAGGGGTCCCAATGAGAAAGATCTCCATCTTACAGGCATTAAGCCAGAAATCGTTGGAGGCGCACCAATTCTGAATCGTGGATAGACAGTCAGGAATGAGCAAGAGAGGAGAGGAGAATGAGTGGAGCCTGCATAACACTGAAAGTTAGAGAAGGTGGAGATCATATGGGCCAAAGGGGCCAAGTAGACTTTGAAGAGCTAGGCTGAGCGGGTGCACCACATGTGGAGATAGTGGTGATAAAGAGAAATTACCCAAGTTGGACCTGGGAGGGTTGGTCCAGGAGGAAGGATGCCAACCACTCCAGGGCCTGATCGGTGATGGGGTGTATACTAATTGACCTTTTCACAATTGACCTCGGGAGAATTGACCTAATTTAGAAGGTCAATTAGGACATATATGCAGGAGGAAACCCCCTGAAATCCCCCACTCAATACCAAAAAAAACATAACCCCCCACCCAATACCCATATATTATTTATAAAGCAAAATCAACCCAATACTTATATAAAACAACTAAAATAATATAAAGGTCAATTGTGCAGAAGGTCAATTAGGACCACTATAATTAGGTCAATTGTGCAAAAGGTAAATTGTAAAAGATCCATTTGGGTAATAACCTGTTATGCCCAGGTTCTCAGGAGTCCATTGATCAGCTTTCAAACAGCAAAGAATTTTCATTAATTAATGCTTCAATAGTTGTATCGGCGAGGTACCAATAGGTTGTGGCAATCAGTAATGTGCAGTAGTTTTGTATACATCATTTGAGAGCAAAATGTAAAAACATATTGTTATTTTTGTTAACAGATGTATTATTAGATGACTATGGTCTCAAGGCAAACTTTGTGAAATATGTGTATTTATATGTCAGTATTATCCTACCATGGAGTGTGATTATTATTATTATTATTATTTTATTTATTGAGCGTGGACCTAGCTTCAAGAAGCAACAGAGTGCTTTCCAGAAGTAAACAACAGTACATATACATAAAGGAGTGCTTTACAGAGGTAAACAAGAGTACAGGTGCATAACAGAGTGCTTTTCAGAGGTAAAAACAGAACAGATATACAGTAGGGGGTAGGATAGATGCAGCAGCAGCAATGTTGTACTTGCCGCTGTGCCGTTACCAAAAGAGAGATATAGCACACATGTTAGCACACCTCTGTCTGTAAACCTATGACTGTCAGAAAACAAATGCTGTGAGTTTCATCGATATCCATAATAGTAGTTGGTGGCTTATACCTGGTGCACTCTTCCATGATACGATATTCTGGTCCCAGCAAGCTCCCTCCCACACATATGCTTTTCCCTTTTCTGATTGCCCATATGCCTTAAATCAAACTACAACTCGCCACTACCTCTCTGAGTTGCAACTAGACACAAACAGCAATGCCCATGTGCAGAGTTTTAGCCAGACTCAGTGTTGTATTGTGCCTGTCTCTGGTGATGTATCTGGTCATGTCATGTGGAATGTTTTTGTGTGGATGATAGAATATTCTTGGTGAGTGTTCTATTCAGTGACAGTTAATGCTGGCTGGCCCTGGGTGATGAGAGCCGGTGTCTGTCCACTGCTTATGTCCTTAATGTCTTCATGTGGAACTGTAACTATTAAGCTGGAAATAAACTTACATGAAGCTAATCTAAAGAGCCTGGAGCCTGCTTTCTAACAATGGCGACGAGGCGGTCTTTGGTAACACGCGTGCCACAAGTTGAAGCACTGAGGACCCTGCTGCGGGGGGTGCAGGAAGGACAAGCTGATGGTGAAGGACAACACCGTCCCCAGAAACCGTAAGTCCCATCACCCAGGGGCCCAAGGGGTCGTCAGGAAGTGGTCAAGATCCCCAGAGTGCAAGGGGAGCCGGAGGGAGAAGGCCCCATTGTCGTTGGGACCAGCTCCCATAGCTGTTGGACAGGCTGGAGCCCGTCAGGGAGAAGCCCAGATATCCCTCCACAGGGCGCGAGGGGATATGGAAGAAGAGAGCCTCATTGTTGGTGGTACCTGCCCGCATAAGCTGTGCCAGGGTGCAGGGGAAGGAAAACAAGGGCCCCTTTTATGGAAGTGACTTGAGAGAGAGGGTTGGCTAGTAGGATTATGCAGGAACTGGCCCTTTTATTGTGATGACTATCTCTCTGTCTCACTCCAGTAGCCCATGGTACTTGGGAGTGCTTCGTTGGAGTGTGAAAGATTCAAAGATGTCCATGGGATGTAATGATGCTATTTGCCGTCCTGGAATAACCGTCTTGCTGGATCGTTCTAGTGGAGTTATCTGCTCCGTCTTTTTACAGTGTCAAGCAATGGTTTTGGTTTGCAATGCAGAAGAACTGATAAGGAATAGGAATTTCATCGTAAAGGGAAGCGGCGGATTCACTGTACGAATTATCTGTATGTGTTTGAATGGAGTTCTGCAACCCACGGTTGCTCGCTGTGACTGATGACGTCAGTCACGGATGCTGGGGAATCGATGAAGAAAGGGAATGTTGCCTCTCCAACATTCGGTTTTTGTGATGGGCGACTTTCGCTCTGATCCCAGCAGAGTTTTCGAGTAAAGGACCTAGGTAAGCTGACGCGACGTGACGGTGTCACGTGTTTTATTCCGGAAGTAGTGCAGTGTAAAGAGAGACGAGCCAGCGCTGTGGGATAAAGTCTTTGCCCTCTGTCTTCACGATCAGGTATTCGCAAGCGATGAAGTGTAACCAAGCGCCCGGCTAATGAAATGTCCACTGGTTGAGCATGACATACTGTGGAGTGGAATGTTGGTGAAGAGAAGTCACTTTGTTTCAGTTAGTGAAACGTGTCCTAGCGGCCAACGAAAAAGGTGATATTTATAGGGTGTTGTGTGAGTACTAGCAGGCTCTATGAACCATATTTTGCTGACAGTTATTATGCATTGTGTTCTGAGTAAGTGACATAATACGATGGGATGATGACTGACATACCTGTGTTTTGGTTTTGCTGCATTTAACATGAAGGCAACTTTGTGGTAGCGAAATGGTGGAATGACTTTAAGATAACAATAGATGTTACATTTAGCAATGGCTCAGGAGGAGCTAAAGTGCTTTATGTGAAGTGCTTTGTGTGCCTGTGGAAGTGTCCGTTTTCTGTCGAGTGTCATGTGTTTCTGTTCTTGGAAGGTGGTAGTTTTGATGTGGTGTGTGACTTGTTTTCTGCAGGTTAGGTTTGTAAAGGAGGGAGGTGTGTTGTATTGTGCCTGTCTCTGGTGATGTATCTGGTGATGTTATGTGGAATGTTTGTGTGTGGATGATAGAATATTCTTTTTGAGAAGCGCTGTTTGTTAAGGGCTGTCTACGGCTGGACCCGCTGCCCTGCTGAGGATTGCTGCCTGCTGTGCCTTCCTGCTGCATTCTTCTCGTGACTTTAAAGGGTATGGACTTTGTTCCTGATACGATCTATGCAAGCTGGAAATAGACTGTTTGGCGTTTTTTCTGATGCAACTTTTCTCTCTTCCTAGAAAAGAGAACAGAAACAAAGAAGGGACTGCTTTTTTTTTTTTTTTTCTCTCGAGCCCCGTGGCTCCACCCTTCTATCCCATAATCCATTTAACCCTGCAAACCCGCGCTTTATGCGCGCACGCTTTTTGAGAAGCGCTGTTTGTTAAGGGCTGTCTACGGCTGGACCCGCTGCCCTGCTGAGGATTGCTGCCTGCTGTGCCTTCCTGCTGCATTCTTCTCGTGACTTTAAAGGGTATGGACTTTGTTCCTGATACGATCTATGCAAGCTGGAAATAGACTGTTTGGCGTTTTTTCTGATGCAACTTTTCTCTCTTCCTAGAAAAGAGAACAGAAACAAAGAAGGGACTGCTTTTTTTTTTTTTATTTTTTTTTTTTTCTCTCGAGCCCCGTGGCTCCACCCTTCTATCCCATAATCCATTTAACCCTGCAAACCCGCGCTTTATGCGCGCGCGCTTTTTGAGAAGCGCTGTTTGTTAAGGGCTGTCTACGGCTGTCCACGGGTGTTGAGGGTGTTGTGGGCACACTGCCCCATTTACCTTATTTTTTTTTTTTTCTTTCATTTGTTCTCTTTTTCCCAAGTTTTGTACAATTCACTATGTTTACTCATTTGCAATCCCTTAAAGTAGGCATGCTTGACGACTCTGTAATTGCTGCTAATTTGACAAACTCTGTGTTGAATAATTTCTGTGCGCTTCGTAGGTTGCAGCCACTACCTGCTCCCCTATTGCAATTCCAACAGAGACCCTCTGATAATTCTTCAATGTCAATCCTTGACTCAATTGTCATGGAACGCAACCACATTCGCACATCCTTTTGTCAACCTACAACCCCAGTGCACGGTACGTTTGGATCCCGCCAACATATGGCGCATGTTCCGTGCCGTGCTGCTGGCCATCGCCAATGGGCAGCTGGGTCTCCAATAGCTCCAATGCCACAACTTGTGTCTGACTCGACTTTGCTTGCTGCTGATACTCATCGTTCCAAACCGCATGTGCTCCCAGCAATCTCTACTTTAGATACTATTTACGAATGCTTCACTCCTGTAAATAAGGAGACTAGCTCTTCTTATACTAATCCACCTCAGTCTCCAATTTCCGTGGCAAGCATCCATGATTCAGTTCAGCCACATGAAATCTCAACTATCAGTAATGTTCCAAGTGATACTTCCCTCTATGCGCATCCGACCCCGCGTGCACAGCCTCAACCCTCTTCGCCAGCCTCAGCGACTATTTCCCTACCCACTATGCTTGAAATCACGCTTGCTGCATTAAATACAACTGTGTTAAGCCTTTATAAACTGTTTGAACGCCTGGATGATAAAATTTCTACCCAATCGCAGCAGATTGACACTATGTATGATTGGATAATTTCCCTAAATTCGAAGCCAAATGCTAATGTATCCCCTTTTCAAGCTCCTTTTCATCCTGCCTTTACTCAGCTGAGACCTTTTCCAACTGTCCCCTCATTTGAGGAAATCATTCGCCCCATTGAGGCTGATCCTGCCAACGAAGCCATTGTGGTTAGTGATTCTTCTTGGGAGAACATTTCCTCGTCTCAAGAAAAACTACCCCCTGTGATCCCCGAGTCGGTGTCAATTGAGACTACACAACCAGCTCTGCCTATTAGTAACCCTCCCGTGTCTTGTCCCGATGTCGTTCAGGAGCCTTTAAAAGGCAAACGGCAAAGAAAAAAGAAAGTGCCACTTAGGCAATCTCTTATCAAAAAATCTAAAAACATGCTTGCCCCCAAGCTTCCGAAGAACTCCATCGCCTCTTTCTTTAAACCTCCATCTTTAAGTTGCCCTCAGGCTCCACCCATCATTCAACCTAAGCCAGCGTGCCAAATTGATAAGAGTGGCCCCAGTGGCAGTTTACCTTCCCTTAACAACCTTCATTACTCTCCTCTACATAATCTAATTAATACCCTGGAACTTTCGGTGCCCCCTGCATGTTCAGAGGTTGCCTCTTCCTCCACAACCTTGTTGCCTGCTCTGATCAACTCTGGTCCCATACCCTGCCTTGACACCTCATCTACTGCAAAAATTACTCTCATCAAAAATGCTATTGATGAATATCTCTCCCTGAAAAATCAGTCTATTTCTCCTACTTCTGCTTCTAATCAGCCTACTGTTGCGGCTCCCCAGGCTCCAAACAACAATCCCTTCAGAACGGCGCCTATAGGCGTGATGCCACCCCCGCCAGTTTCCCTGCTACCTTCTGTCCCAGTTCAACATCAAGCCCCTAATAACATGCCGTGTGGCTCTACTTTACAGAATCCTGATTTGATGACTTCCCAGCTTAAATCTTTAATGAACACCTTTTTGGACACCCATGGTGTTTCATATATTGGGGCTTCCAATAACAATTCGCTTGCTACTACTCACGCCCAAAGTGATCTACGCCCTGGCTCTTCTCTACCTGTCTCCCATCACTCAACTGTTGAGGTGCCCCCTGTATGTTCAGAGGTTGCCTCTTCCTCCATAACCTTGTTGCCTGCTCTGATCAACTCTAGTCCCATACCCTGCCTTGACACCTCATCTACTGCAAAAATTACTCTCATCAAAAATGTTATTGATGAATATCTCTCCTTGAAAAATCAGTCTATTTCTCCTACTTCTGCTTCTACTCAGCCTACTGTTGCGGCTCCCCAGGCTCCAAACAACAATCCCTTCAGAACGGCGCCTATAGGCGTTGAAGTGGGAGAATGGAAGAACAGGCTCCCGTCCTTCACCTCTCGCGCTTGGCCTAGAGGGTCACGGCCCAGACACCCGCCGCGAGAAGAGTTTGTCCATTTACCAGACGACCAGGTAACCTGGTACAGGAACATACGGATGTGTCCACCTGCCTGCCCAGCAGCCCGCACTGGCCATGCCGACACCTGCGGCTCGGATCAGCTAGACTAAAAACCACACGTCGTTAGAGATGCCATGACGACCTAGACAACGGGAAGCACATCTGTACAAGTATACACACTTAACATTTCCACACCAATCTACACGAAGAACATACTCAGTGCTCTGACGTAGGCGACAGGCATATTCACGGACGTGCATCTTGATTATTTTTACATAGGCTTTCAGAATGCAGAAACGCAAGATGCATCATGAACTCATCTATAACGCTTGCTCACGCTTCCCTTGAAACCCGTTACCACCATGAGAGGTATAATGGAAACACGATACTGGTCATGGAAATGTATGCTACTATAATCTAAAGCACCTATGCACCAAACAGACTACTTAAGCACCAGGCCCGAGTAGGCCTCAAACAAGAGCTCCCATGGACATTAACAAAGCAAGAGTCAGGTTGCTGATCCTGCAGAAAGAACCCGGTGGAGCAACCAGCCAAGGTCGCAATGTTGCAAACCCACATCCAAGAACAAATCATCAAAGGCACGATGTTGCAACCTCGCACTCCGCGTACCAACGTTAAAGTCATATCTACAAATTAAACCAGACACACAGTGGAAAAGCAATATTAATTGTGCAGAATTCTGCCTCAAACACGGTCCCGCCTCACGTGACTAAGCCGAATCTGACGAGATGCCAAAACCCAGGAGAGAAAAGGCGTCTGGGTCCCTCACTACGAGACACAGGCCGAGACACTTGAAAGGCTCAATGGACACCTGCTACAGTGGGAGCGGTCAGCCTTCCACCTATGAATAAATCCTCACATTGTCTGCACGTATCCATATTGAAACATTGTTGCAAACACAGGTACACCGAGAGCTGGGAACAACGGTGGTCCCAGGCTGGGGAGCTCACGGATGCACCAATCAGAACATGGGGCTCTTATCTCAGACGTCAGTAACATTAGCCAATCCTCAGGAGCCTTCATGTAACAATTCTTATGTATCTAATTGTAGGGACAACCCAGATATACCACCTGACTACACCTTGTCCACTAATATCATTCTCTATATGTGTACTATACTAACCCTACCACTCGAGCAACCAATTAAGAGTGGCGATAGGTTTTTTGTTAACTTTCTGAAGTGACGCAAGTAGCGCGTCATAATGCAGTAAAAAGGGCCTGCGAGCCCCACGATTGTGTGTGTGTCAGGACGGACGCGTACGCTCCTTGACCCATCCCTGCCGTTTTGTATAAATAAACAGCAGAGTCGCCTTGCTCCTTGTGTGTGTGTCTCATACTCTATCTCATCTGGGATATACGGGAGGAGTTGGGGCCTCCCTGCCCGGAGGTCTGCGGACGGCCCGGCCGACCCCGGCAGAATTTCCCCCCGACAAGTTGGAGGCACCGCTGAGATCTGTTTAAGATCAACTTTTATTTTTAGTTTTTCCAGGCACTCCCGTTGCGAGGAGGCCCGGCGGCGCGGCCCCCTCTGCCGTTGCCCCCTTCTGAGGACTACAGGACCATCGCGGAGCCGCGAGAAGACCGGACAGCGCAATCCGGATATTGGCCCTCGGGAGCCGGTTGAGAAGTATCCCGCCCGCGGTCGGCGAGTGTCCAGACGTGGTCCAGACGAGGGGAGGTGGCGAGCCGCTTGGAGGGTGCACGCAGTCGAGCGGCCCTGCATCGAGAGAACTTGGTGAGCATGACACGCACAACAAGCAATGCGAAATTGTGAGGGAGGGGGAGGAAGTAAATAAGGGAGGGGGGAGGTATTGTAGAGATGTGCGGCGAAGGTTTAACTGAGTGTTGCTAATGGAATGAATGGTAGCAAAACGAGTGCGAGAACAGTCGGCTAACGTTACGCGAAAGAGGGGGGCGGGGCACGAAAACATCACGTGCAGCCGCTCGTAAGACACTGATGGTCTAAATTGCGACTAAGTGTGAGGGTGGGTGTGTGTGGTTTCCTACGACTTGACATTTATTGATCAATGAGTAGATGAGGTTCCCTATTGTTTGAGCAAGAAACTCGATAGGTAGATGACGTTTCCCTGTGGGCGGTAGCTAGTTACATAGTTGCCCAAAACGGAAGATAATTGGCTGGTTAAGCCCTCCTGTTAAGGGGCGTATCACACGCGAGGCGACGCAGCGTGCGCAGTCCGGTTATATTATTGATGAGATTACCTTGTTCCAGGAGAGACAGGAAGACAGCTGTAGGGTTAGCGGGGTAGATTGCAAGTGTATTTTGAACTTAAAAAACATAACAAGAATATACCAGTAGCTCGAAGAAATCGGTGACGTCACCAGTAGGGATTTTATAGGATATCGCGAGCACAAGGAATTTTGGGTTTGAGAGTGGTGGGGAAGAGAAGCATGATAAAGGAGCTGGTACGGAGATAAACTATAAACCAGTGGATCGAAAAAAGGGGAAAGGGGCGTGGCTGCGCACGGAGAACGCCGGCCACGGCAAGTGTAAACGGGGGAGGAGAACGGAGAAACAGGACGACTGTATAAGATCATCGTAAGGGGTACGCAGCCGCAGGGGGCTGCGTGCGCTTCGGCCGCAGGGGGCCGTAGGGGAAGGAATATAATATAACATCATATTTATTATTATTGCATAATTTGTCAAAAGGATTGTCGAAAGTCCCCACACTTGCGGGGCGAGGTAAGCAATACAAGGTTGTATATCGTAAACTGCTAGTAAGGGGAAGGGTAACAAGGGGAGTGAATTTATGTCATACGGGAGAGGGTCGGGAGGGTGGGGGAACACCCTCACTACCCCACTACAGCACATATGCACCACACTGCCACCACATAGGGAGAAGTTAATTAAGTACAGCATAGAGTGGACCCAGGGTACAGATAACAAAATGTTAACACCATGGCCGCCTAATGGTAGTTTCGATCCATATGCCCAACATTCACTACTGAACCATCTGCACAATACATACAAGGGGAAGAAGTTGGCAAACCATGTGGAGGTGTTTAACTTATGGAGGATGTTCCAGGGGTCTCGACCAGGACCAAATGGAATGTTCACTATGGGGGAAACACCGGAAGAAAAGGAGATTAAGAAAGAAGGAACGGGTGGGGAAAAGGAGTGCGAAAGCACAAAGAATACGGGGAACGAAAGACAGGGAGGAGAAAAGATTGATAAATCAGACGACATAAAAAAGGAACCGAGCAATGGGATACCCATAACACCGGGAGTGAAAACAGAGGGAGGAGGGTTGTACCCTTTAAGAGAATAAGGAGAAATAGCAGGACAGTTAAGGGCGGCTGAAGGATACTCAAACCCGGCATACAGCCGTCCACCATATGTGGCTCATGGGAAGATACCAATGGGGGACAGGAGGATTAGAGAAGAGCAGACTGTAGAGATAGGAAACGATGAGTGGATAGCTGCACAGATATTGTTGAAATTACGAGGCTCACTAACTGGAGAAGAAAGGGAGGCGGTAAGGAGAACAAACGAGGATAGTGCCAGAGAGAGTGAAATGAGGGGAGAGGAGCTACTACGGCAGAAGGAAGAGATTTTGGAGGAAAGATTAGCAGAACTAAGGGATGAGCAGAATGAACTGATCAAACAACTTGAGCGGGAGGAAAGAGAGAGAGTGAGGAAAAGGAAAGAAGGTAAGGACGAATTGGAAAAATTAAGGGAACGAAGTGAGGAACAAAAGAGAGAAGCTGAAAGGGTAAAAGGAGCAGCAGATAGGGTATCAAGAGTAGTGCTGAGAGAGAAGAAGAAGGAAGAAGAAGAAAAGGAAAAAGAAATGGAAATATGGAGGAGGAGGATAATATCAGAGGCAACTAAGAAATATGAAGAGGGGAAGGTAATAGAGCGTATAGTAGAAAGAGAAAGGGTGAAATGGGAAAGGAAGAAAGAGGATGAAAGGATATTGGAACAGATGAGCAACGAAGTAATGGAGGAGTTGAAAAGGAAAAGGGAGGAAAATAGTAGGGAAATGGAGGAGAGGAGTGAAGGAGGAAGAGAAGAGAGGGGTTGGGAGAGTGAAAGATGGGGAGATGTATATAAAAGTAGAGAGGTAGCAACAACATCAGCACAAAGGGGGACAGTTGGTAACAACGGAAAGGGAGAAAGAGACCTAATAGACTTAAAAACAGTAACAATAAAAGGAAAAAAGGCAGAGTGGGGGGTGCCATTTATGAATGATTTTTGCAGTGAGGAGGAAGGAGGAGTGGAGAAGGATGGAAGGAAGAGTGAAAGGGAAAGCTTAGATAAACTATACCTTACTAGAACAAACATAGATTCGCCCTGGATGAGTAGAAGATGGGAGGAGCTGGAGAGAAGTAAGGAGGAAGTGAAAAGAATAGGGGAAACACAAACCAATGAAACCACGCCACCCACATCACCATCGCACCCTCCCACGTCACGCCCTACATGTTCAACTACCGCGCGCTCTCTGCACAGAATAAAGCTCGCGCCCTTCATGAATGAACTTACACCTTATGCATGTCGGCTTAGGGACCTCCCTAGTCGCAGGCAAGACAGACAAATAAACATACCCATATTGAACACAGGAAATGATGAAAAAAGGGGAAAGGAAGAAGAGGGAGGTAGGAGCAGAGGTAGTAAGGAAGAATTTGAAGTAGTAAAAGAAATGGGGGAAGAGGAGGGGTGTGAAGACTCAACATTATGGAGCATAAAGGGTGACACAAGACAGAATTTAATGCCACTGCTGGAGAGAGGAGGGGTTAGACCACAGTATGTACCTTGGAAACATACGGATAAGGAAAATATAAAATGTAGGCTCCCATCACTAAGTGGAGGTGCGGGTAAGTGGATATATGAAATGGAAAAACACACCGCAGGACAGAAACTAGCAGTAGGAGATGTGAAGGGCCTGTTAATATCAATATTAGGGGATAGAGCGGATGACATTTGGAAAAGAGCGGGATTCCATGGGGTAACAATAACGAACACATCGCATGATGGGGCACCGTTTGCAAACTGCAGACATGCGCTATGGCAGGCACTGAGAGTGCAGTACCCAGACACATCAGACATAGGAGCCATTACTTCCCGTAAGATGGGTGAAAATGAGGATCCTGTTGATTATATCCAGGATGTTCAAGAGAAGTGGCGCATGGAAACTAGAGAACAATGGGACAAAACACCAGCCATATTTTATCATATACTAGTACAAGGGCTCCCAGAAGGAGTTCAAAAACAACTAAAGAAAGTAGTGGGGATGGAAGCAAAACCATGGCCAGAAATACAACTGACTATAGTACATCACTGCAGAACATGGCAAGGAAAAATGAAACAAAAGGAAGAGGATAGGAAAACAGAAGAGGCCAAATTAGTACAGAAAAAACTTACTAAATACACAATGGAAGGGGCACTAATAACTACGCCCACACCAATGGCCCAAAGCCCAACGCAAGTAGTGGCTGCACAAGATCCCGCACAAATAACGCCTCCACAAGGTGTAATACAGCAAGTGCCGCCTCTGCAATTACACGCACCAAACATGGGAGGAGGGTACCCAATGCAAGGAACTGGGTATTATAGTTATAACAGAGGGAGAGGAGGGTTTATGAGGGGGAGAGGATATGGATATAATACCCAACAACAGGCTGGGGGACTAAGAAATAACTACCCCACAGGGCAACCCGTATACCAGGACAACACAGGGAGCTTCCCATGGCAAAACAGGGAACCACCCGTGTGTTGGAGCTGCGGACTATTAGGACACATGTCACGTACATGTAGGGTCAGGCCAGGAACACCAGCATGGAATGAACAAGCACAACCTAGGACATTACAAGAACAGCAGGACATACAACAACAGCAGACGTCACAAAAGGGGAGTGACCCACAACAACAAACAACACAACAGCCACAAACCTATTCACTGCCACAACAACAAATAACACAGTACCTGCCACCGCCACAACAACAAGTAGCGTTAATACAACCACCACCCCAAAATGAACGAACACAATTGGGTGGGGTGACGGTGTTGGGACACAACCCTTACACAGGGAATGGCCAATCATTGTACCCCCAATAGGCCAGCCCACAGACGGCCTTGGTGTGTCCCATCCTGTCAGTAACACCTAATAGTGCGGAGGAACCACGCATAGAGGTAACGATAGGTGACAAAAAATTATCATTTCTTGTTGACACCGGGGCAACCCGGTCTTGCATAAGGGAAGGTAAATTTAAGATGTCAGGCGAAGCCATGAACACCTAAGGATTTTCTGGGGCTAAAGGGTTGGTTCCATTTACTGATAATGTTCACTTATCTATTGGAGATTATGATCTGTCAGTTCCACTCTTGTATTATAGTGCCTCACCAGTAAATATACTGGGGAGGGACATAATGAACAGGTTGAACATGACGATCTCCTTTACAGAGGATGGCATAATTTGCTCTACTCCAGGGATTAACATGCTCGCAGCACGACAGATTTTGCAAGCATACTGTGGACAGACAGCGATTAGGGCGGAGCCAGTAGATGGCGAGATATTCCAATATGGCACTGACATGGCATTTGCATGGATGCCAGGGATAGAAGGGAAAATATGGAGGAGACCAGCAGCCTATCTATTCCGACCAGAAACACCAGTTAATGAACTAGAAGGGAAGGTGTTTGTAGTGGACATTGAGAGCATTATTGCAACAGCTGATTATGTTGCTGTGCACGCCCAAGATAAAGAAGGGAGAGCATGGAGGGCGGTGATAGCACTAGCAGAAGGATGTAGGCTGACCCAGGTGTCAGATGAAGAGCTGTTCTCAGAAGAAAAGGAAGAAAATGAAATGGTGTTCATGATGAGTGTAGAAATATGGCTAAGAGTGGCTCACAAACAAGTAGCACAGAAAATTGCAATGGCACTTGAGGCACCCGCAGGCACCCCAGTCCCATTTTTTAAGGAGGATATGTCAAAGGTGCCCAAATCATTATGGACTATTAGCCCTTATGACGTGGGATGCATAAAAAGCATAGGGGGTGTAAGGATAAAATTGAAAAAAGGTGCCATACTACCAAGAGTTAAACAGTACCCATTGTCAAAAGAGGCAGATGAGGGCATATATGAAACCATAACGGCCCTTATAAACAATGGCATATTGGTCCCCTCAGAATCACCATGTAACACAGCTGTGTACCCGGTGCGCAAGGCTAAAGGGGGGTCTTGGCGCTTCATACAGGACCTCAGACCCTTGAACAACATAGTAGAAGCAGAGTATCCAGTAACAGCAAACCCGGCCACAATATTGTGTGGCATTCCAGCAGAAGCATCACGATTTACAGTGATTGACCTTAAAAATGCTTTTTTCTCAATACCATTACACCCAGACTCACAAGATTTGACAAGCTTCACTTACCGAAATACAAAGTGGAAACATACCAGATTACCACAGGGGTATTGTGAATCACCCTCAATTTTCAATAGAGTAATACAGATGGATTTGGGTAACGTTGAGGTGGAAAGCACAGTGTTACAGTATGTGGATGACATAATAATTTGCAGTACAAACGAAAGTAAATGTAGAGAGGACTCCTTAAAAATGTTGACGATACTGGCAGAAAAGGGGTACAAGGTAGACATGGAAAAGATACAATACTGTCAGGAACAGGTACTTTACATTGGTCAACTGATATCCCAACATGGAAGAAGGATTGCACCACAAAGAGCACAGGCCATCTCAAGCACTCCCGTGCCACAGACTGTGAGAGAACTGCAGCAATTTCTGGGGCTGTGCAACTACTGTAGAGCATGGGTATTTGATTACAGCTCATACATAGGACCCCTGCTTGAGGGTTTGAAGGAAGCAAATAAAGGGGAGAAAAAGTTGGGATGGACTATGGAAATGAGGGAGGCATTTGACGAATTAAAAGACGCGATATCAACTGCTCCAGTACTTGCATCCCCAGACTATGAGCGGCGCTTCTTTATATTTTCACATTGCGACTCAGCAGTGATGAAAGCAGTATTGGCCCAAAAAACTAGCATGGGCTATAAACCAGTAGCATTTTACAGCGGTCACTTAGACCCTATAATGTTAGGCCACTTCTCTTGTGAACAAGGTCTTGCTGCAGCTGCTTTTGCAGTAGAAAAAGCATCAGCAATAACTATGGGGTGTCCAACTACACTATTTGTGGAACATGCACTATTTGCGATATTGAATAAACCTAAGTCCACATTAACGACACAGAGGGCATCAGGTTATGAGATTATTTTGTCTAAAACTGAACTGGCAATTGTTAGATGTAGCACGGTTAACCCTGCAAGGTTCCTAGCAGAAGTAATTGAAGAGGGAGATTACGCCCACGACTGCACCCAAGTAACTGAAATATACTCACGTACTAGGAAAGTTGAAGAAAACGCACTAGAGGGAGGTGAGCTTTTGTTTATTGATGGGTCATCAACTATTGATCAAGGAGATGGGATACGAAGGACTGGGGCAGCAGTAGTAAAAATGATGGAGGCGCCGGTGTGTGTGGCTATGAAGTGTGTACAATTACCACAGCACTACTCTGCTCAAGCGGCGGAACTCGTTGCACTAATATTGGCATTAAAGGAAAGTTTTAATAAAAGAGTAACTATATATTCCGACAGTGCATATGTTACATCCACTGTCCACTCAGGGCTATCAAAATGGAGAAGGAGAGGGTTTAGGAGAGCTGATGGCACTCCAGTACAACATGCCCTCTTGTTGGCTGAACTAATTGAAGTAATAAACGACCCCCAAGAACTAGCCCTAGTAAAATGCACCGCACACACCAATGGAGAAGACTACGTTTCAAAAGGAAATGCAGCAGCAGACGCACATGCGAAATATGCTGCATATTTTGGTGAGATATGGAACCCCACAGACTCACAGAGAGGGAGAGGGAGGGGAATAGCGAGGGAGATGTTAATAAGAGAAGGGTACACCCATCTCCCAGCCACACAGATTATGGAGCTACAAGCGGCTGCACCAATGGCCGAAAAAGAAGTATGGGTGAAAAGAGGATGCACAATGTCACCAACCGACGCACTATGGCGCCAGGGTGGCACTGGGAAAGTTGTAATACCGTTGGCACTGTTAAATACCGCCTTGAGCCAATTACATCACCCTGCCCATACAGGCAAGGAAATAATTGCAGCACGAATTAGAGAAGATTGGTTTTGTCCCGAGTTAACCTCCCATGTGTCAAATTTTATCAGCAATTGCCTCACATGTCAACAGTTTACGGCCGGTCATACTCTAAAAGTGATAAGAGGTACAATACCCCGGCCAGAAGGACCTTTTCGGCACCTTCACATTGACTATGTTGATATGATCAACATCTGTCAAGGCAATAGGTATATGATTGTAGTAGTATGTCCATTTTCTAGGTGGATTGAAGCAGGGCCCTGTTCACACCCTGATGCGTTTAGAGCAGCCAAATTTATAGTAAGGGAGGTCTTCCCCAGGTGGGGAGTGTGCGAGGTGTTAAGATCAGACAACGGCCCCCATTTCGCAAATGAAATGTTCCAGCATATTACATCCCTGCTGAACATTAAACACAAATTTGCATGTGCATACCACCCACAGGCTAATGGTGTATGTGAACGCCTGAATGGCCTATTGAAGGAGGCAATTGCTAAAATACAACAAACAACAAAGAAAAGTTGGTTGTATTGCCGTCCGTTAGCATTGTTTGAACTTAGAAACAGGCCAGGGTCCGACCACCACCTCACCCCTCACGAAGTGGTTACTGGACGTCAAATGCGCCTTCCCCTAACACCAACGTCAAGGGCATTCACCGATAACGAAAGTTCAGCGAATGTGTTAGGAGATGAAATGTATCAATATGTGTCTTCTTTGATTACTAGTGTCGTGTTTGTGTCTCAACAGCTCGAGCGCACACGGGGCGGGTCTACCAGCAATCAAGAAAAAGACGAAAGTACGGAATTGGGAAAGGAGAACTCGTGCAAACTTGCCAAAGGTGACCACGTACTACTTCGCAATTTCAATAGAAGGTGGCACGAGAAGAGGTTCACTGGCCCCCATCTGGTAGAGGACGTATCAACAAGAGCAGTAAAACTAAAGGATAAGCGTGCCTGGAACCACCTACATGACGTAAAGATCTACAAACTGCAGACCCGCCCCAGCGCCAACGACAGGTCCATTGGAAGAACAGCAACAACATCGCCGACAGCGGAAGAAAGTTCCACCACAGACAACGACCCAATTGTTCCCTCGGAGACAATAACTGACGAAGAAGGGGGTGACCCCCATACTGCCCACCCCATTATCACTCGCTCAAAGAGTAGAAATACTTCCGCCATCTGAGCGCAAACCCCCCCATTGACTGCTAAGTACAGTTGTAACTAAAATTGAAGGACATTGCTTGCACCAATACACATGTAAACACGTGAATGTTCTCTTTTTCTCTCGCAAATACAGGAACTGCGTAATATTGTATTGTTAAGAAAAGCTAATTAACAAGTTCAGTGTGCAGGTGTAGATGGTGCTGCCAGACGATAACTACCCAGAAGAATTGTCACACCAATTTGTATACGAAATAAAGAGGCCAACATACTTAAAAAGGAGAAGGGTACGTGTATACTACACAGCCTTCCTCCTGGCCATAGAATATTACATGCCCCACCTCCGCCCATACTTGCCGGTCCTAAGAGACCCATCACTTAGAGTAGCGTGGGAGCAGCTCTTCGCCTGGGCACTGAATGACTACTTGATAGGGAGAGCTTAAAGGAAACAAAACTAACATTTAATAACGAGCACTTTTGAGAATTTTTAGGCGGGCAACTGTAACGTCGCAAGAATAAGCTGCCAGGACCGCAGCCAGGTAAGAGCAAAATGCCGGTGAAATTAGCATATGTAATAAAAATAATAGGGATTTTTATGATCACCGGGTTCTTGGCTGCCTCTGTCTGGCAGTACAGCTATGCTATTGATTTTATTGCTGCACCCAAACTTAATATACCCCCGTCCCCTGCTGCAACAGGTGTTACGTCAGGTGGTAATCGTAATTTTGCACCCAAGCAAAATAGAGTTAAACGCAGCACGTACTCAGACAATAAAGGTATTGATAATTATGTACAAGATTCAGCACACGTCACAAACAACATATGGTACCAACACATGACCCGCATTGGTAAGCAGACAACTGAGGATAGCTGTTAAGTTTGCTCATTAATACCATACGCCATGAGCGCTTCACGAACATTTGTTGCCACAGAAATAGATGAAAAAACAGCACAGTGCATAATATATTTGGCCCTGTTCCAAACGAAAGGAAGATTTCAAGGAACAGTAGTGCACATGACATGGAAAACACGAGACTCATACCCATATGAAAACAACTTCCTCAAGACCTATCTGAGTTATCACAAGACCAGTTTACATGCTGAAGCATTCAGGTACATAACAAGTGGCCCTGCAAAAGGAGAAACAAAGAAGGTAACACTGCAGTATCTACCATGTGATTGGTACGCAACTGAAGTTCCGGGTAAACAAGGATGCTGGGAGAGGCCGCTACTGACGATAACAGGAAAGGTGTTCCTGGGCAACAGCTGGGAGATAGGAGTGATTGGCAGCAACATGGTAACAAAAGAAACTATCTCAACTATCGAGACACACAATCATCGATGTTGGACGACGTGGATCAAGTATGTACCAATGCTCACGTGGGTAGAAGAAGATGAAGACCCGATAACTATACTACCATTGACTGCGCCTAAAGTATGCTACCAGCATAAAGGAGAGGTGGACGTAGGATATAACACCAATTGTGCAAGCGTGATGGAGTTGCCTGAGGGGGGAGCGGGAACAGCAGTAATAATGGACCATTATTGGGCCTGTGGGGAAAAGGCATATCATACACTGCCTCCCCTGTGGAATGGTGTGTGCACAATGGTACACGTCAATGTACCATCACTAGTGGTACCTAAGAAGCATGTCGATGTGGCGAAATTTCCTAAAATGGATGAAGGGGATAAGAGAAGAAAGAGATCTGCACCACTTCAGAAGGAGCAAGGAAACAGGACCAACAGCAATGATACTGTCCTAAACAGGAGAAAAAGACAAGGAGAGCCATTGACAGGAAATTACCTGTGGGGAAGGTCGGAAACGGAACTAACATCAATACCGCCAGAACACAGACTATTCAGCAGAGCAGCAATGTTCTTCTCCTCAATAATACATCCGGGACTGCAGGCATAAGCAAACGCAAAATGGCTCCAAATAACAAGGTGGGAACTAATGATGACCATCAATTCAACAGTAAATGGGTTCAACGCAATTAAAAAGGATTTGCGAGCTGTAAGGATGGTAGCACTCCAGAACAGATATGTATTGGACCTTCTCACAGCAATGGAAGGAGGAGTTTGTGCAAAAATAGGACAATCTTGCTGCACGTTCATACCTGCCAACGATGCTGACAATGGTACACTGACAGAAGCAGTTTCACAATTGGCCCAGATGCACTCCAAAATGATGGACGAAAGTAACGGTGTAAACAAGGATAAGAGCTGGTTTTCACTATTATGGTCATGGATGCCATCTTGGCTGTCAGATGGACTGAAAATAATAGTGGGATGTGCTATTTTGGCTGGAGCTACCCTGATCATAATTAGATTTTGGAAGGCCCGGAAAGCACGCACGACTGACGAGTTGCTGGAAATGGTGGGAATGCACCCCTTAATGCCAGCAGATGACGGCCAGCATACAGGTGTGATAATACAAGAAAGGGAGAAGTTGCGCACCCAAATCATCACCAATCATCTAGACCCACCATCAGTGAAGATTGAGAACCCAAGGAACCCCAGGAGCTACATAGGAAGATGGGTATACTGTACTCCTGGAGGAACATGTGAATACATGTATTGGTCATTTGAAGATCATGTAAACCATTATGGACATCTCGGAGGGATAACTAAGATATGGAGGGTAAGAGGAGATAACGAGAAGGATATGTTTGTGGTCGACAGGTCGACCAGAGGGGGGACTGAAGTGGGAGAATGGAAGAACAGGCTCCCGTCCTTCACCTCTCGCGCTTGGCCTAGAGGGTCACGGCCCAGACACCCGCCGCGAGAAGAGTTTGTCCATTTACCAGACGACCAGGTACCCTGGTACAGGAACATACGGATGTGTCCACCTGCCTGCCCAGCAGCCCGCACTGGCCATGCCGACACCTGCGGCTCGGATCAGCTAGACTAAAAACCACACGTCGTTAGAGATGCCATGACGACCTAGACAACGGGAAGCACATCTGTACAAGTATACACACTTAACATTTCCACACCAATCTACACGAAGAACATACTCAGTGCTCTGACGTAGGCGACAGGCATATTCACGGACGTGCATCTTTATTATTTTTACATAGGCTTTCAGAATGCAGAAACGCAAGATGCATCATGAACTCATCTATAACGCTTGCTCACGCTTCCCTTGAAACCCGTTACCACCATGAGAGGTATAATGGAAACACGATACTGGTCATGGAAATGTATGCTACTATAATCTAAAGCACCTATGCACCAAACAGACTACTTAAGCACCAGGCCCGAGTAGGCCTCAAACAAGAGCTCCCATGGACATTAACAAAGCAAGAGTCAGGTTGCTGATCCTGCAGAAAGAACCCGGTGGAGCAACCAGCCAAGGTCGCAATGTTGCAAACCCACATCCAAGAACAAATCATCAAAGGCACGATGTTGCAACCTCGCACTCCGCGTACCAACGTTAAAGTCATATCTACAAATTAAACCAGACACACAGTGGAAAAGCAATATTAATTGTGCAGAATTCTGCCTCAAACACGGTCCCGCCTCACGTGACTAAGCCGAATCTGACGAGATGCCAAAACCCAGGAGAGAAAAGGCGTCTGGGTCCCTCACTACGAGACACAGGCCGAGACACTTGAAAGGCTCAATGGACACCTGCTACAGTGGGAGCGGTCAGCCTTCCACCTATGAATAAATCCTCACATTGTCTGCACGTATCCATATTGAAACATTGTTGCAAACACAGGTACACCGAGAGCTGGGAACAACGGTGGTCCCAGGCTGGGGAGCTCACGGATGCACCAATCAGAACATGGGGCTCTTATCTCAGACGTCAGTAACATTAGCCAATCCTCAGGAGCCTTCATGTAACAATTCTTATGTATCTAATTGTAGGGACAACCCAGATATACCACCTGACTACACCTTGTCCACTAATATCATTCTCTATATGTGTACTATACTAACCCTACCACTCGAGCAACCAATTAAGAGTGGCGATAGGTTTTTTGTTAACTTTCTGAAGTGACGCAAGTAGCGCGTCATAATGCAGTAAAAAGGGCCTGCGAGCCCCACGATTGTGTTTGTGTCAGGACGGACGCGTACGCTCCTTGACCCATCCCTGCCGTTTTGTATAAATAAACAGCAGAGTCGCCTTGCTCCTTGTGTGTGTGTCTCATACTCTATCTCATCTGGGATATACGGGAGGAGTTGGGGCCTCCCTGCCCGGAGGTCTGCGGACGGCCCGGCCGACCCCGGCAGAATTTCCCCCCGACAGCGTGATGCCACCTCCGCCAGTTTCCTTGTTACGTTCTGTCCCAGTTCAACATCAAGCTCCTAATAACATGCCGTGTGGCTCTACTTTACAGAATCCTGATTTAATGACCTCCCAGCTTAAATCTTTAATGAACACCTTTTTGGAAACCCACGGTGCTTCATATACTGGGGCTTCCAATAACAATGCGCTTGCCACTACTCATGCCCAAAGTGATCTACGCCCTGGCTCTTCTCTACCTGTCTCCCATCACTCAACTGTACCACAGGACCTATCCCGAACTTTTCCCACTTCCCACCCCTGGTCTGCCACTTTTACTGCACCGCCAACGCTGAACTATCACCCCCTTCCTCGCCCTGCCTCTTTGCACTCCTCCAAAAATATGAATCTCAGCAAAGCACTTCCTAAAACTTTATCTCAAAATTCCAATTTACGTGCCCCAAACGGCTATTCATTAATTATGAAATGTCGTGGTGGCTCCCACCCATTGTATAATCTCAATAGGCAGTGGGCCTCATTACGACCCTGGCGGAAATCGCGGTGCAAAATGCACCATGGAGCACGGCGGAAAGCTGCCGATAGCGCCATGGGGGTTGGCGGATTTTCCGCCCCATTCCGACCTTGGCGGGGCGGTAAATCCCCATCCCCCATTTTACCCTTCCCCATTCCCATTTTTGCCCCATAGGGTATAATGGGAGTGGGGAAGGCGTTAATTACGCCACCGTAAAATACGGTGGCGTAATTAACAACAAGGTCCCGTAGCGCCTTGGATTTCTCCCCCCGGAAAAACCAGGCGGAAAACGCTCCATGGCGCTACGGGAACTCGTAGTAGGGCGGACGGGTCCGCCGCGAATAACGCTGGCGTAAACCCACTCCGCCATGGTCGTAATGAGGCCCAGTGTGTTTTAAATATTCTGAATGATGTTGATTCTTTGGAACACATTTCGTCAACTGATATTGACCTGGTGGAATTTATTGCTGATGTTGACTTCACCATTGTCCGTCTATGGATTCCTTCAGCTACTGTGGCGAAATTGCTTTGGAATGCTAAGCTGATATTGTTTGAGATGGGATTTCTCATCTCTCAGGACCCTGACCGATCACAATCTTTGTTCTCTCCTACAAATCTATCTGCTGCTGATTCAGGTAAATCCCTTCAAACCACACGAGTATACCAATCTTCCAAAAAGGGCTGTCATAATTTATAACTTCAAGCTACTCCTGATCATCGTTTCTTTTCACTAGGTTGTTGGAATACCAGAGGCCATGTTCATCTACAACATGCTATTGATGTGTTTACTCACAATTATGATATACTAGCTTTTCAGGAAACATGGTTTCTAACCCCTCCTGTTTGGGACAACTATGCAACTGCACTTATTTCGGCTGTGAGAGGCGAGAGAGGCCGTCCAATGTCGGGCCTCCTGGTAGCAGTTAAACAATCTGCTGATTTAGAAATAGTCCCATGGTGTGCCTTCGACATCTATATTCAATTAGTTAGAGTAATTGGATGTGGAGGCAATATGGCCATCTTTAACATATACCGGAACCCGGCAAAACTGTCTCTAAATTCATTTCTCAGAGAACTCTCCTACATGCTTGAAATAGTCTCTCAGGCATCTGATGTCACTGCCATTCTTCTCCTTGGCGATCTTAATCTTGATTGCTTTAACCCCACTTCTCAATCTACTGCTCAGGAGGTTTCGACTTGGACTACCTTTATGTCTCATAATAACTTCATGATGATTAATGGAGCTGTGCCTGGGGATCTTCCTGCTTCAACAACCTGGTGCCGGGATTCAAGCTCCAGTACAATTGATTACATATATACTGACGCAAATTTGTTTGACAAAATCACTTCACTAAACATCACTTCTCAGTTGTACAGTGACCACAAGTTTCTGACATTACATTTCCTAAGACCCCTGGCTATAGTGCCTTCTTATACTAGAAGGTCCGTTCAACATCTTGTTATCAATTCCACTGGCAATCGCATCACGCTGTCCTCTAGAATGTTTTGGACGCTAAAACAATCACTTGATCCATCTATGGCTTCCAATTCTAATTCTAAGATTGAATATACACACCTTCTACAACAATTCCAGAATAATATTCTTATCTCTAAACAGAGGTCGATTACTCATTTACACTCTTTTGATCATGATTTACATCATAGAAGGATAAGTTATAGGCAGGAACGCAAATTTTTGCTTTCCTTGTCTTCAAGCTCTCGGTTTACCCTCGCAAGACAGGCAAAAACCCACTATACCAACTGGGTCCGTGGGCATAGAGCCTTGCTATTCCAACAAGACAGTGAGCGAATGCTGAATACTTTAGCTACAAAGAATTCTGCAGGTACTTGGAAACTACTTAAGCATAAACATTGTAATCAACAATTAGAGGCACAAGCCAATGGAGTGCAAGAAGCGCAATGGGTCCAACATTTCTCTATATTATATTTCGATCCTGCGTTCAGTATGTTTAAATATCAAATGCAGTCCACCTCGCATTGGTCTCTGAATTGTGAATTGGAAACAATTATTCATTATATAAAATTGGCTAAAAGCTCGAGAGCCGCAGGACCCGATGGTATCAGCAATTTAATGCTCAAATCTAACATAAACCATTGGGCCAAAATTCTCTTTTTGTTATTTCAAAACATCCTGACCACTCAAACTCTCCCTTCTTCATGGCACACGTCCATTCTCGTGCCAATTTACAAAAAGGGAGACCGTTCACTTCCTGCGAATTATCGCCCCATTGCGCTCCTTGACTCTCCAAGTAAGATTTTTGCAAAGTTTCTGTTGCTGGAGTTTTCGGCATGGACATTAACCCATTTCCATCGTAATCCGTTTCAGTCAGGTTTTGTTGCAGGAATGGGCACAGCTGTTAATTTGTTTCTTTTAAACTCTATTAAATCTCTGTGTCACATTCAAAAACAACAGATCTACTTTGCTTTCGTGGACCTGCATTCTGCATTTGACTCAATTTCTAGAGTCAAACTTATGTCTAAACTAATTCATGACAAATGTCCCCCCTCTATCACCGACCTCATTTATCACTTTCATTCTGCCACTACGGTTCAGGTTAGATTGACATTGAATGGTCTACTCTCCCACCCGATTCCCACCTCACGTGGCCTTAAACAAGGCTGTTTGCTGGCGGCAGCCATTTTCAATTACTATATCCAAGACATCAAATATACCTTCGAACCTATTCAATCAGATTCTCCGAAAATTAATGGTATTCCCATAAAAGCATTGTTTTATGCTGATGATATTGTCCTCATCTCAAAGACCCCCAATGGTTTACAAAAACTTTTATCAGCATTAGACCTCTATGTCGCAGAGAACGATTTAAAAATTAATTCCTCAAAGACTGAAGTCTTGATGTTCAACCCACATTCTGGCCTTCACACTCGCAAACATTGGTTGATTGATAATAACACTTCTCTGTCTTTGGTTTCGTCGTATACCTATTTAGGTATTATTTTCGAAGCCTCACTCCATCCACTGAAACATATGGCTCAAATCGAAGTTAAATTACTAACAGCGATATCACAATCACGGATTCTCCTTGCAAAATTTGGAAAATTCTCCATGATCCCGGCTTTAACATTTTGGAACATGAAAGTTATTCCCACAGTTTTGTACGGCTTGGAAGCTGGACCTCCTATACCATCTACTACTCTTGATAAATGGGAGGGCAAATTTTGGAGGCATGTACTGCATCTGCCCCAGTGTATCCCCATTTCGTGGTTGCGTTATGAACTGGGTCTCTCTTCACTATCTGCACACCTTAACTGGAAACAATGTTCTTTTTTCAGAAAATGTTTAATATCATCTAAAATAGACAATCTACTTAAGGTATTGTCGAACTATATCTTTACGACAGATCACGTCTTTATCCAAAGATGGCTGTCAGCAGTATATAAGATCTTAGCAGAGGCAGATATCTCACTCAAAACTCTTCTGCAAAATCCGGATAAGGCTAAATTAAAAATCCATCAGACCTCCTGAATTATGAACCATCAGAAATGTCTTACTTATAAACACGCCTCGAGCTTTCCCTTTCCACCACATAAAAGAGGCATTACACAATCATATTTATCAAGAGCCCCTTCTTCGAAATATAGAAATTTAATTCTCCGTTTCCGGCTACATATATGGGAAACAAGAGATCTCCTTTGTACGCGCCAGCTTATAGGACCACTTCAAAATTTTTGTCAGTTCTGTCAAAAAACCAAAACTCCAGAAACCTTAGCACATTTAATCACTACATGTCCTAGTTTGTTTGGTCAGCGACAACTGCATTTTCATAAATATTGCCCTAGATTTGCAATGTATGATTCGGATGCTTGTTGGGACCGCATTTTTGGCTCGTCAGACTTGAAAATCCAGATAGCCACTGTAAATTTTCTTCTTTCCTTAAATTTAGATCAGGGTAAACTCATGAATACATGATTGAATATTTTTATTCGAATTGAGTATGATAAAAATTTTAGATACAGTGTCCTTTTCTTGGATGATATTCTGGTCATTTGTGAATACTAGAGTGCTTTATACTTATTGTATTTACTGGTTGTACATTTTGAATGATCTTCTGAGAAATGACATTAAGTTGTTTTTACATTATTTTAATTTATCATGTTCAGATTGTGCTGTTATGTCATGTTAATTGAAAAGTTGTAACAAAAAAAATGCAACTAAATCAATAAAAAAAAAAAAAAAAAGATAGAATATTCTTGGTGAGTGTTCTATTCAGTGACAGTTACTGCTGGCTGGCCCTGGGTGATGGGAGCCCGTGTCTGTCCACTGCTTATGTCCTTAATGTCTACATGTGGAACTGTAACTATTAAGCTGGAAATAAACTTACATGAAGCTAATCTAAAGAGCCTGGAACCTGCTTTCTAACACCCAGCATGGCACATTCTAGTGTCCTTTGGAGCAGAAACTCAGTGCCAGTCCCAAGATGGCATGCGGTCCAAGGAGATTTAGAAAGCTGTGCATATTCTCCGTTTGTAAGTGCTTCATATCCACAGGAAGTGCCAATATCATGTCACATCTTAACCGAGGAATGCTTTAAGTCTTCGCCAGTTCCTGAATATGTATATTTTATAACTATACAGGTTCCAACGCTTCCACAAACAAAACACATCACTTAAAGAGTGCACTACTGACTGCAATCTACACAAATAAAACAAAAGATATAAAATAAGGAGCCCCTTAAAAGTAACTCTTAAAGGCAAGGGGCAAAGTGACAGCCTACCAAGTGGCTGTGATTATGACAGGACTTTGTTGGACACTCACTCGCGGTGTCAATTTCTTGCTGTGGCATTGTTCACCAACCCTGGAACACGTTGATTATCCCACACACTATGTGTAGCCCCCTCATACATAAAATGCAAACAATTGGATGCAATGTAAAGAGGCACGTGTGACCAATGGGCGGGGTCAATCCATCTCACCACGCAGCATTCACTGTAATGGCACACCTCTACCCGGAATGCAAAGGGATTTGATGACATGGGAGTGGTCATATGTTTTGAGACCACTGAGGACCTGATAGGGACATCCGGCAACACTGCGGAGCTTATGTTTGTCATGGAAGGAACTTGCAGGGAGGGCCCTGTTACGTTTTGCATTTAGGTGCAAATGTAACAGGTGTTGGAACCAGAGAGAAACAGAGGGTTGGAAACCCGAACATTGCTTGGCAGAAAAAGGTTCATGAATCGAGGCTTGAGTTGCTCACCAGTCCGTGTACGCTGCCTTTTCCATTCCCCCGTGCAAATGAGTAAACGCTGCCTGCCATGGCAGCGTTTACAATTACATTTGTATTCTGCCTGACATGCGAGCATGGTAGGCAATGTTTAACTGTAAATGCTGCAGCTCGGCGGGAACCCCCCATAATTTGCTCCTGCATGAACATGCGTGCCAGGGCAAATGCTGATGCATTTGCATTCCGGGGAGAAAGGGAGGGGGTGGACATGCAAGTTGCGTTCCTTCCCTCCTCTCCAGCATGTAAATGAATACAAATGGGGTGTTACGTTAATGGAAGATGGAAAAGCCTTACGCAAGGCATTACGTTACGCCCGAGTGGAATGTGATGTCCACAATGTATGTCCCCAAGTCTTAGAGATAAGTCACATACCAGATCCTTTATCCCTCAAAAGAGGCAAATACTCCCACAGAAAAAGAAAAGACATTAGTTCCAGGGCCTCTTTTGCTTCCCAGTAATTATTTCCAGGGCCTCTTTTGGTTCCCAGTCCACCCCATAACAAGGAACTAATAATGAACAGCGATAAGGAAAGTTGTCATTTAGAAAGTCACAGGGCCTAATTGACAAATCGTTTTTCAATAGGAAATCAGGGACATGAAATCTAGTGTGCTGTAAACCTCTGGAACCTTGCAAAATCGACCCAGTCCTAGTCCAGGAAAAGCAGGACCTGGGTGAATGGCTGCTGAGAACTTGATATGAGTCAGTGGAATACATACTACATAATCGAGTCCAATGCATTGAAGTCCTGTTATAAACAAGCATTGGCCAAACCTATGGTTTTGGCTTGTGTAAATGCGTTAGGCATATACACAATACACATATGCATTTAGGATGGAAGCACGGTTTAGAGGACCTCAGATTAATGAATTTGACATTATGGACAGTGCGTATTTATTTTTAAACAAGGTGACACCTCTGTTTGCAAAAGCTCAGAAAGGAGTGAGCGATGGCTGTCAGGTTAGCTATTAATGTGACTAGCCAGCAATCGTTAGTTATGGAAATTACCCACTTCATTTGTTTTATTTTCTAATACGAGGGGAGTAGCTCACTCCGCGAGAGAGTGCAAGTTTGTACTGATGTAAAGTATCGTCTTAATTAACTCACAAAGATCCTCTTGGAAATTGACAGCATATTGATTTTGGTAACTCCTGCAAAATAAATGAGATGGTTGGCCTGCCTAGTAACACTGCTGACCAAATGATCAGGTAATTTACTGCCGGTACACCATGAAAGGTTTTCTCCTTGTAGAATCTCATGCAGTGGTGGCTGGCAAATTGTTTAATTGAAGGGGCATACATATTTACTAATACAGCTTACCAAGCGAACGTAGCAAAGGAACCCCAAACTGTGTCCATACATGTCCATGCTGGCTGCATCAATATATGCCAGGATTCCCATATAAGAATGCACTCCTACTTGCTTAGCTCATAATGTCAGTAATAATTCTATAAGAGAAACCACTTGAGGCTGGTTCTACCAATATATGCCAGTTCCCCTTCATAAGAACATACTCTAGTTGTCTTTAACATTAAACCTGTCATTCCACAATATGAAACAAATGCCCAAACTGGCTTCACCAAACTGCCACACTAGCCACATAATTACACAATGGTTCCTTCAAGATGTGGCTTTTCAACTGACTATTCCTCCACCTGCCATGACACTTCACTGACCCATTTATCCCGCCATAACACTCTAATGTTGCAACTTGAAATTTCATTGATACTTGGTACACTAATGTTTATCAACTGTACCTCATGTACCGAGTGCCCAGTTGACTGCAGGCTCACACACACGTTACTAAGGCATAAGTAAATACATACATTAATATAATGGTTGATTTATTAGAGATGCCCAGAAAACAATGCCCAGCCACAAAAAAAGGAAAAATAGCTACAATGTAATAACACTTATAATGCTTGAATTATCAGAGGTACCCAGTTAAAAACGCCAAACCAAGAAATTGCTATATGGCTGCATCAAAATGTCAGTCTAGCCAGCTAACAACAATCTTCATGCCAACTTTATCAAAGATGCCCAGTAAAAAATGTCATGCCACAGAAAGAAATTGCTAGATTGGCTCCACAACAATGCCAATCTAGCCACGTAATAATACTTACCATGCATGTGTTATTAAAGATGCCAAGTAAAAAATGAGGGCATCTTTGATTTTGTCTATGTCTGCCTGCCTCCCCATCAAAATCGCTCCCAGGCTGGCATATGCTGTTAAGGGGAAAAGTGTTTCCCTTTGACAGGTTAGTTCCCCAGTGTGCATGCTCAATGAGCTATGCAAGGCAAGGGTGTTTTACTTTCCCAGACATGCATGGCCTTTTGGGGATGCAGGCTGGGGGACTGCACCTTTCAATGAGCATGGGGGCGCTCTCATGAATCCCAGCATATTAAAATGTTGTCAGGGGATGACAATGCAACGCTCAGGCTCCCGCACTGCTTCCTGGTTCCTGTTTTATGCCGTAGAAGCCCGCAGGCTTTCATGTTTGTGATGGTGCATGGGGAGAAGCAGTGTTGGGACTGGGGCTAAAGGTAAGTGTATGTATTATGTATGTCTTATGTATTATGAATGCGTGCATTTGTCTATGATTGTATGAGTGAGTGGGTGTATGATGCATGGGTGGGTGCTGAGTGCACATATGAATGAGCCAGTGTATGTTGTATGGGCTTGTGAGTGAATGATATGTGAATGAGCAAGTGAATATTGTGTGATGGTGTGTTTATGTGGCATGTTAGGTCTATGATTTTGGATGGGACGCGGGAGATGCTGGCAAAATCAAAGATGACTAATAAAAAAACGTGCCGTGGTGGCATCCTTTTTACTGGGCATGTTTGATAAAGCAAGCAAGATACATTTTATTATGTGGCTAGACCGGCATTGTGATGCATCCGATCTGGCCATTTCTTACTGTGGCATGACAGTTTTTACTGGGCATCCTTGTTAGACTAAGCATGATGAGTGATATTACCTGGCTAGACTGGCACTTTAGTGCAGCCAATCAAGCTATTTCTTTTGCATGGCATTTTGTAATTAGCATCTATGATAAAGCAAACATGTGGTACTATTCGTGTCTAAAGTGGCATTTTGGTAAAAACATTCTGGAAAAAGAAATTACATTGTGGCATAGGATTTTTAATGGCACAGCAACCTGGAGTGTGTTCTAAAGTGATGGATTGCATATATTTACAGAACCGGAGTGGACACATTTATTTATAGTTTAATTACTGGACTTACGTGCAAAGCAAACATGAGTGTGTTCTTATATGGGAATGCTTGTATATTTTAGAGCAGCCAGCATTGAAATGTATGGGCACAGCCAGCATGAAAATGTTTACACGCTGGCATATATACTGGGCAAAACATTGTGAAAATGCTTTGGGAATGGCTCCTGTGCTGTGTTGGTGACTTGTATCTATTGAATTCTTTCATGAGTTAGCCTAATAAAACAATTGGAAACTGTCTGGCTTTTTACACAATTTGTCACATAAAGTGTTATTTAAAATGCACCATTTCAACTCATTATTCAAAATATTTACTCAGGGAGAGATCCTCCTAAAAATACTTGGTTGGTTCAGGATCTATCTCTATGATTGGTCGATCGAACATATTCAGGCGAATTATTTATGTACCTTCAAGTTAAAAGGTCACCACCCGCCATTGCCAATCATCATACACTCACTTATTCATTTACAAACACATACATAGCGCACAACCTTACCGTCAGCGCTGGTCCAGATGCTGTTTCTCTCCACATGCCGGCAGCAACACGGAAGCCCTTGGGTCCCTATTGCACACAAACAGGAACCCGGAAGCATTGTTTCCTGGGGCCTGCTCATGCGCCCAGGAGTTTGACTGCTGCTTGGTCACTGCCCTGGACCTTTTGAATGTGTGGGAGGCAGGAAAGCGCCCCCATGCACATTAAATGTACAGTTTAACAGCGTGATTCACCAATGGGCCATGCAACGGTGGGGAAAGAAAATGTCCCTGGTCTTGCATGGCTTTTTGAGCATGTGCGCTGGGGAACAAAACTGTCAAAGGGAAACTTTGATTCCCTGTGTTTCCCTTTGAAAACTTAAGCCAGCCTGAAAGTGCTCCCTCAGCTGCACAAAGAGATAGGGGAGCACTCTGTGTTTACACTGGGCATGCTCACTCCCCCATAATGTGAGAGGGTATGGGCGGGTCAGCTTCCCCACGCCCACTATGAGTGAGCTGGCACTGTTGCCATAGGACAATGAGGGCCCAATTCATGGAAAAGTGCACAGAGATCCTGCAAAGGCCGCAAACCTAGAACGCTTCTGTGCATGCCTGTACGCAGAAGTTTTTCTGTGAGCTCTGCATATTCATGGAATTGTTAACACAAAGTTACCGTATATGCAAATCGCAGCCGGAACAACCCCGACACAACCCGACGCAAAGCAATAAGAGCCAGATACAGCTAGCTTTGCGTGCGCCTCGGGTGCAAACACAGGCATCCTCAAAACAGTGTGGGGGGGTCTCCCACGACCAGATCTGCACCTTGGGGACACTAAGTGGCGTTACACATTTCTGTGGTAAAACTCCGAAAAGTGTGATGATGAGGTGTAATGGGGAGGCCTAGTTTCTTCATCCCAACAAATACAAGCACCTGGTGCATGGTGAGCAGCCCCTAAAGTTGCTCGAAATGAGGACGTAATCCTATAGTACAATAGCATATTCAAAAACAGCCTGCTTGTCTGCTTTTGCTCACGTTCCACTATTCCCTACACCCATGCTCTAAAGCAGCTTTTAAATTAAAATATATGTGTAATGTGACATAGACATATAAAAGAGACTCTTCCTAGCACTCCCTATGCCATTTACATGCTGTCCATGTCGTTTGTAGCTTTTCTCTTTTTAATTGAAAAATGATTTTACACCGACCGCATCCTCTTTTTGTCTCAAACCCTAGGCTTCCAATTAGCATATCTGATGCTTTGATGGGGTGCTAATGGCCTTAATTGTCTCATTGGTGGGCTGTACTGAACTCCACAGATGCTTATTGCATAAGTAGAATCCTGTCATTGTTTTGAGATAACCAAAAATCATGTATACGTCCTTTTGTGGTTACGTGTGCCAGGAAAAGGCTATATACTGTTAGAGAGGGGGGTTTGATTCAGTAGTGACCTAAACAGCAGAGTATCACAGCTCAGAATAAAAGGAATGTCCAATCAAGGTTCTGCAGAAAATATATATACTTGAACAGACTATCTGCAAGCAAACTAAATAGCAAAACTGCAACAAAACAAAAAAAAATAAAACACCACTGTGGAAATGCAAGAATAGAGAACATGAAACATTCTCGGCGAGACTACAGAGGTGAAAAGGCAATATGAACACGCACAATGGTCTTTGGAAAGGTATATGTATTTGGAAGAAATGTGCACAGGTGGCTTAACCAGTCTCTAGTGCCCGAAATGGTCCAAGGGGATGGTTATGGATAATAGAGCCTTCTCGGCAGTTAGGCTACACCGAACCAGGCTGTTCAGTGCTGTTCATGCAGTTCCAGACTGTTCAAGTGCAGCAGTCGTGGTGTCCTAGATAGGAAGTGGTGTCAAACAGGATTGAATGGAGCTCATTGCATTTAAAACAATGCAGGGAGATGAGCGAATCATGAGGGCCACGTGAGTCGATTCCATGGTCAGCATGAATAATCTGATGACGGGATATACTGGTCAGCGGACGGATTCGATGCAGTGCTCGAGGGGATGGAGATCATGCGGGCCACTGGGGTGGTTCAATGGTCCAAGTAAATGCAAAGATGCAGGCGACTGAATATGCAGGTTCAATGCAGCCTCTGATGATCGAGTGTCGAATATCCACCAGGGTCAGTTCGATTTGTGATGATGATCAGCAGCAAAGATGCACGTGGCTGTTTCGGTTGTGGCAGAAGTAGCAAAGAACGTTGAAGTTCGAGCAGATGCAATTACATGCTCAGCTAGCATGGTGTGGTGTCAAACAGGTTTGAATGAGCAATTTGAGTTTTAAAAATTAGTGAGTGCCAAAGTCAGCTCCCGGTGGTTCTGCTGGTTGGGAATATGGTAACCTTGCTTGATGACAGTTTGGCACGGTGTGATGCGAAGCAGCAAAGGGTTCTTGGCTGTCTTGGCTCTATGGATGCTGTGAGTCGTACTCAGGGGTCTCAGAGACAAATGCAGTCCTTGTTCTCTGATTCCCAGCAAGGGAGGCTTCAGGCACACTTTCAGGTGTCCTTCACCAAATGTAGGTGCTGGTAGCAGTTTCTATGGCAAGGAGGCAGTAGCAGGATCACCCCAATGTGTTTTGGGGATGGGTAGGTAAGAGGGAGTAGGGTATTAAACAAAAGCTATTCTGCTTTAAAGGTGCAATCCCTGTCCTAGAAAAATATCACACCCAAAGTGCTCCTCCCTAGAGGAAGTGGAGGGGACAGGAAATAAAGAGAGATGCAGAGAAAAGCAAGATGGCGGACATCTCCCCCACTGCACCAATGTCTACACTAACCCTCAAACCCTTCCCTTTTCACTAGGATTAAATGCGTTTAGAAATGCAGCACCCTGGTATGAGGCTACCCTCTTTGAACGGGTGTGCCTGGCTTGAGGACTGCTTCCTCTACAGTGGGTTTCACGGGTGGAAGGTGTTAGCAAACTTCAAAAGGAGTTCAAAGAAGTGGCCTGGCCATTCTGGTTCCTGTCATGTCATTTGACAAGGCTAGCCTGTCTGGCCAGAATATGCGTCACTTTCCACAGCTGTGCTGGCTCACAAGAGCTGATATGTGTGATATCAAATTGGATGTTGCTGCAATGATCATAATTAGTGACATGCACCAACTTATCTCAGGAATAGCTCATATTTAGAGTTTATGCTGCCGCCATCATGGGTTACTTATGATGATCATTGGCTTTGTACAGGGGTCCATATCTGAAATGAAGCCCCTGCACTGCAGAGCTATGGCTGTCACTGCAGCTGCGTGATGGACAACTGTGACCTCTGCCCCTGCTCCAGCAGGTGCTGCAGATCAGGAAACTGATGCAGCAGGACAAAGGTGCACGCTGCGCGTTTGGCATGGAGCTTATAAAAGAGGAATCTGATAAGCAGATTACCCTTTTCAGAGATAGAATTACCTGAATCATTTTTATCAATTAATGTACATTAAAAAAACAGTGCTGTCTCACCCTAGCAGATGGCAATTCCTCAAATTCAAAAACAGCAAAAATGCACTGGAGCATGATTGAAGATGTTAAGACAGGTATAACACCTTTAGGCCCCTGTTTTACACATTCATGTATGCTCAACGACTTCAGAAACGAGAACTACTAGCTACTAGAGACAATAATGAGACTTTCTTGGCCATCTTCTACACCATTTTGATTTTTTCTTTTCAGTGTGTGAAATGGTCTGACTGTGCATATGGGAGATGTCAACAGCCAGCAGGATACCTGCAACATTCAGAGGTCCAGGGCAAGTGAGCTGTGTGCGCTGCAACAGGGAATTGTGCATTCCCTGTTGCAGCGCACACAGCTCACTTGCCCTGGACCTCGGACCACCCGCACAATTCCCTGTTGCAGCGCACACAGCTCACTTGCCCTGGACCTCTGAATGTTGCATATAAGCAGCTGTGTCGTTTTACCTTTAGCCCTCGCTATGCGAACACAACCAAAAGAAGACAGGTGTCCCCATGAGTCACCAGATAAAGAACACATGTGTGATAAGTGATGAAAATAACTGAAATTGTAAAACAAAAACAGTGAACAAACTGAGCATAAACATTGGCATTTATTTAAAATATATATCAACATTGCATTTGATTGGGCAGGACTGTAGAATACCATCTGGACGTATTTTTAAAATCCCCCTAATAAGAAAGTTAGGTGCAGAAACCATTTGCAAAAGGTTTACACATGGTGTTGCACATCATTTAGCACTTGGGGGTATTTTGAAGCTTGTGGAAGGTGGAGTAGGCGCATGGAACAACATTACCGTGACCGACGCCCCTAAATACCCCCCCCCCCCCTCACACCTGGTTAAGATGCTGGCAAAGGGAATGCATGTCAAATGCCAGAGGAGGCACTGAGGCGCGTTTGTCCTATGAAGTTGTGTAAACAATGCATCTAAGCCCAGGTTCGCCAGGATTCGCATGCACGTTGCACACATCGTGCTGGAGGGAACGACCATTCCACGAATCCACCAGTGGCGCACTGCCACTGACCTCCACACAATCAGTGGGGCACTGCCACTGACCTCCACACAATCAGTGGTGCACTGACACTGACCTCCACACAACCAGTGGTGCACTGTGACTGACCTCCACACAATCAGTGGTGCACTGCCACTGACCTCCACACAACCAGTGGTGCACTGCCACTGACCTCCACAAAATCAGTGGTGCACTGCCACTGACCTCCACACAATCAGTGGTGCACTGCCACTGACCTCCACACAACCAGTGGCGCACTGCCACTGACCTCCACACAACCAGTGGCGCACTGCCACTGACCTCCACACAATCAGTGGTGCACTGCCACTGACCTCCACAAAATCAGTGGTGCAATTAAGTCCACCTCTGTGTGGTACCCTGCGTGCACATATTAAGACATGACCACCAATATGTTTAAAAATAGAAGATCGTGCAATCCGACTCCCCAAACACAACACACACAAAAAGAACGTGTAACGTCCTTAGTGTTCTTGGCCATGGATTGTCCTGGGAGGATAGCTCAATGGCAATGCGCTCGCCTTGGAAGCATTGGTCCGTGCTTGAAACCTCTGGGTATTAAAGCGCGTTATAAATATGCAACTAAGACAACAACAAAAGCAAATTCTGTAACAGCGCCTCGATGCCCCCGGGCTGGGTGAGCGCTTTAAAAATGCAAATAAATGTTTTAAAAAATTGATGGTACAAACACTGCGTTGTTTCCGCCCCGAACCCTGGCCGCAGCCGGACCTTCTCTGAGCAGCACAGAACACCCTCCCCGATGACTCCTGCATGTCACTCTTAGGTTGGGCCTCAGGCGGCAGCCATGTGTTAAAAAAAGAAATCAGCTTAGTCGGGAAAATGCCACTTTGTCTTGTAATGTCCCCATCGGGGGACGCTGAGTGCGGAGTCGCTCTGCATTTCATGGCTGTCCGGCCGGGCCGGCAAGCGGCATCCCGCAGGTGCTGCTTCACGCGCTAATGCACCATTAGAAGGCGAGCTCCCAGGATCGGCTGACGTGCTGTCCCCCCCTCCTCCCAAGCTTTGTGGGAGACCCTGATTTATGGGGGCTTCGCATCGCCTGCTTGACAACTTTCCAGCGCCGCGTCTGCAAATTCTTACCTCCTACCTCAGCTTGTCAAAATAGCATGATTAATGTCTGCAATCCGGCACGTTAAGCTAACAGGAGGACTATTTTTGTTAGGCGTTAAGCATCTGATTGCTACTTTATTTCAAGCGACATGACTTTCCTGGATCTTGATGTAATATTCCATTACTTAAAGGAAAGACAATTTTGTGAGGCCTCTGTTCCAATTGGAGAGTGAGGGGGTTCAACTCTCTATGCGTCTGTAAACGCTGCATTATTCTGGAGATGGGGAGCAATTAGCCTGAGCCTGTAGCTGTATTGAACAACCAAACAGCAGCAGCTAGTTCTATAGGCTAAAGTCATTATTTGACGCCCTTAGCGCCAGCATTGAAAGCACTATGTGACTAAGGGCTGAGTTCCGCGAAACATTCAGTCCAGCTGTTCACATAGGGCACGATTCATGGAAAACTGCGCATTTTCCACGCACCGAGGATGACACTGAACGGGCCTGTGCACAGAATAAAAAAAGCATGCCACGCGTATTCAGGGAGAATTACACATGCGCAGAACCACCACATGCGCAGGCTGCGTGAGGAATGCCCATGGCACGCCCACACGCAGAGCCATATCAGCCATGGAAACTGACCTTTGCGCACTACTCACATTCGATTCAATGTACCCCAGAAAAACCACCTCGAACCCCGTACAGGCTAGCACCCTGCCGTGAAAACCCTTTTCAAACTGCTCCTGCACCCCGATGCGATGCATACGCGCACCCTTTAGTCCTATTGGAACTCCGACTGCGTGCATGCACCCCATAATCTGACTTGAAATCTTACCAACGCGCCGCAATTCCATGCACGAATGCATGTACGCCTTCCTTCAGGTACAGATAGTATGAAGGAATTGGGTGGCCAATTCCCTGCTGAGAGATTGCGAGCTCGAATCCATGAATACGTTCCGTGATACGCAATTGTGGGCGTGTTATGGACTGCCTGCGTGCTGTCCCTCGTAACACCCACATTTTTGCATGTTCTTCCCCATTTTCTGTGTTCCACTCCCTACTTCGCGCTCTGCGCAGGCCTCGCCCACACTTTGTGTGGTGTCTCACGCAAGGTGCTCGACAGCTTGCAGAGACGTGCCGAGCCTTCGCAAACCCCTGGAAAAGAACAGCGCATTCGATTCCATGAATTGACAAACTCAGGTTTGCATGCAGTTTGGCGCGCAAGTACCCTATTTTCCGTGCAAATAATTCCATGAATGGGGCCCATAGTCTTTACCATATGCATGTACTCTGTATTTAAAATATATCGTCTGGAGACAGTTACCCTAGACTTTGACACACCTCTTTGCAATACCTTCTGTCCCATAGCGCCCCATAGAATACCGGTGAGTAATACAGAAAATCTAGTCTAGACGTTACATGGTCTCCAATTATTTAATGGACCTGTGCCCCTTCTCTATCCACTCTTCAGCTCCTCACGTCTCTGCTCTCGACTACTATGTCATCTCTTAACATTTCTTAACAGTTCTGAACTGTTCTGTACATCTAGCTCCTTAACAGCAACTAAAATACAATTGTTGTATACCTCTGTCAAGTGCTCGGTTATGTTTCTGTATTGTTGTACACCTCTGTAAAAAGCTCTTCTGCCTTTTGATGCTAGGTATGAGCTGAATAAATATTATTATAATAAGAATAAGAATATTAACTACTTTTGCATGCTCTCCTATGCTCCTTTTCCCATATCCAGAGATGCCCATTTGGTGAAGAGCAGTTCTACTGCCAGCACTTCTGTGGTATAACATATGGCAGGATGTGCAATTTAAATAAAAAAAAAAATAAACATTACTTTTGGTACAGACACTACATAGAGGCTCCAAAACACAATTGTCGATTCTGTGTTGACAAAAAAATGCATTGCAGTCACTGCTTTCCAATTATGTGGTATTAAATCTTTAACTTCAATGTGTTTTTAAATGAATATCAGTGATTTTTCAGAAACTACTGGGGCCCACAGGGACAAATTGGATTTTTTTCCTGCAGAAGTACAAGAATGAGTAAAGGCTAAAACATCCATTCTGCCCTCACACTGCTACAAACCAAGTGCCATCACAATCATAAAGGTAAAACAATCACAGTCAAGGTAATGGAGGCCAATGGAAGGCTATGCTCTTAAGGGGTGGTGTGGTGGTGGGAGGGAGGGGGTTAATGTGATTCAGTAGCAACCAAAGCAGCAAAGCATAATAGTCCACAATAAAGGGAATGTCAATAAAGGTTCAATAAAAGTAGATAAACTTTAATAAAACAGACCATCTTCAAAATAACACAATAGGGAAACACTACACAAAATCGACCTCTGAAGAAAGAACATAGAGTGAACAAAGGTAGCACAATGCAACATTCTGGTTAATCCATGAGGAGTGTAAAGAAAAGTTAAAACCACAACGTTCTTTAAAAAGGATACATTTCTTGGATGCTAACAGGGAATTAGTGACCTAACCAGTCGCTAGAAGCCATAACTAGACCAATGGGTTAGTTAACAGTCAACAGTACCTTCTTTTGGTATTTGGTGGATCGACAGCTTTGAACTGAGCTTTGAGTAGTGATGTAAGCAAATGAAGCTCAGTTCAAGCGGGTGTCAAGCAGGTTCAAATGTGGTAGCTCTGTGCTGTTCGACTGTGACTTTTTGGCAAAACAGGTCAGGGTCGATGACCAGGATCTGTTTGTGGTAGAACCATGTTGTGTTGGGTTGTAATCACTGGGAATTATCGAGGATTGACACAGGAGTGATTCGAATTGTCAGGTAACAGTTATTGAAATGGTGATCCTGTGGCTCCGACGTGTGTTTTTCCTGAAGTAGCAGTTTGAATGCAAGTTAGGTTGAGTCTTGACGCAACCCCAGGTTCGATTTGGGGTTCTAGGTTAAAGGTTCGAAATGAAAAGGCTCGAATGCCTTTTTTTCGACACCAAAAGGACCGAAAAAAAGGGTCAATTTTTTTTATGGGGGGGTTTCCCTCCAATCCCCCGTTTTCTCGTTTAAAAAAACTTTTTTTTCACATACCAAACAAAAATATATATAAATAAATAAATTAAAAACATTCAACCCTTTTGTTTCCGATCCTTTTGAATTCGAAACTTTGACCGGACACTTGAATTTGGCAAATAACTCTCCAGCCATTTGAGTCAGGTCCTGGTGTCAAGCGAATGGTTCCAGTATAAAAGGTGATGGGCTTAGAGAGGGCACGATGTAGCACAAAGTAGGCTCAAAAAGCAGTGGTTTGAGACTCCATCTCTTGAAGGTAAAACTCCACAGATGATAGAACTAAAACTAACCAACATAGGTGCCCTGTTCCTGAAATTGATATTTGCCCATTTGACATCACACCCAGAATGCTCTATGCTAGAGAAAGTGGAGGGGACAGGAAGGAGAGGCAGAGGCAGAGAGAAACAAGATAGTTGAAACCTCCCTCAACTGTACAGAGCTCTGAATGTCTACAATTGCCCCTTCCGTTCTCAATAGGATCAGCGGCCTTTAGAAATGCAGCACCCTAGTGAGTGGCCAAGCCTTGTGTGACTGGGTGTCCGTTTAATTTCTGTTCTCAAGCCTGATTCTTCTGGAGTGTCTGTCCCTGGGTAAGAGTGTTACTGCTGCTACAAAGAAACATTTGTAACAGGTATATTTAAGAATCCCATACAGTTCTACAAGGGTGCCTTGAGATTTCTACATAAAATAGGGCGTACATGAACGGACGAAGTGTGCGTGGATGGTAAGTACTGGGTTCATTTGCCATTGGTAACTACAACAGTGGGTCAAAGAAACAGGTTTGGTAGGGCGTAAACTGGGGGGGGGTTAGCAGGTGGGATGGTGTCTTTGTGGATCTAGCGGTCATGGTGGAGAGGGTGAGGAAAGGATGAAAGAGGGAAAGGGATTATTTCTACAAAATCTTCCAACCAATTTCGTCAATGGGCAGGCAAACATATAATGAAGCAACACTCACTGATAAGGGGGATCATCATAAATACAACTATAACTGTATCGTTGGGTCATACTGAAAGTAGCACAGAACATCTGACTGAATCTCCAACGGGAAGTTCACAAACTCGTGACCATTTCTCAGTTCTGTTTGAACAACCTCAAAGGAATTCACAAGTCTATTGAGGGTTTCCAGCTTGAATGGAAAAAGTGATTATTCAGCAAGTACCAAAAAGCTCAAGAAAGACTATGATATTTTGCAAGTAAGTCTCATTCAGAAGCAATATTATTATTATTATTATTATTATTATTATTATTATTATTATTATTATTATTATTGTTTTATTGAGCGTGGATCTAGCTTCAAAAATCAATGGAGTGCTTTACACAAGTATTGTTAGGGAGAATTCTCATTCTATGGCTAATTTCCCTTACCTATAGAATCCCCCAGCAGCTTTGCTGGATTTGAAGGGTTTGTTTCTTTTTACCTGCTAAAAGTGAGACTCTTTTTCCCACTCTTAGGCGTTTTTGCTATGTGTGTTCTAGGCTATTTGTGTGTTTAATGCCTATGGGATCTTTCTCAACCCCATAGGAACCATCTTTAATCACATGTGTTACAGAGCACCCTCAGTGCAGTGACACAGGGGTGTTGTAGCGACCCCCAAACATACTCCATACCCTGGGACTGACTACTGTCTCCCAGGGCATATAAAGTCCCCATTGACTTTACTAGTCGAATCCTATGAACTAAACCAGTACAACCCATCTTACTATGGAGGTACTGGAAGGGGTTAATAGTTTTTCCCCTATGTTCATTTTCGAGAGGGTACCGTATAGTCCCTCTCTCAAAGGTTTCTGGCTGGTGGCAGTGGTTACTACCGTAAATATTCGACCGCAAATATTTCCCTATGGGATTTTCCCATTGTTCGAGGCTACCACTTTTTCTGACAGCCTCTAACATACCGCCAGTGTATTTTAATATTAACTTTACTCCGGTAGGTTTTTATTGCCAGAACCTTAATATAACTTCTTTCTCGTGTCTTCCTCTAAAGTCCTAACCCAGGTCGGGGATCCTTTGTTCGTCCTTTTGGCGGGCTTCTGCTGAGAAGCCCTCCTTTCGGCGCCACTGAGTCTGGGGTGGGTCCATTGTGTGGGAGGGGGAGTAACACCCCTGGACAGGGTTGCCTCAGCAACCCATGTCACACTCTATCCTGATAGGCGGAAGGGTCTCCCGCCAAGATGACCACTCCACTGTGTGAGTGTCAGCTAGGCTGTATGAATGGGGATCTTTTTGCATAAAATCAGGGTCCTGAGGACTGGAAAAGGAAGACGTTGCCACTGGAACTAAGAAGCCGAAGAGGAGAGAAGCCAAAGACATCTGCAATGACTGAACCACCAGTGAAGCTCTACTGCAGCGTCTCACCACTTTTCTCCACACAACGAGAGAAGATCTTCACCTGCAAGTGCCGTTTTCCCTTGAACTGGTGGGGCCAACCAGTTTGCCAATCGCCTTCCCGGACCTGCCTTGGTCGAATCTCTCGTACCCTGTACTCAGAGGCCGGATAGCCAGGCACCAGTCCACCCGGACCGCGATTTAAAGGAGCGTACCTTTTATTCGTCGGGCAGAACCGCAGCTGGTTTCATCCCTGGGTAGTGCAGTAACTCGAACCTTCCTCCACGACGAGAGCCTCTCTTCCTCTGCTGGATCACCCGAACTGCAGGAATTACCAGGAACATCCGCCACCGCAGGAGCCACTTCTCCATTTTAAAGTACATTGTTCCGCCAGGCCGCCCTTTCTTCGCGGTAGCACTAAAGGTGTTTTAAATCCTTTACCTACCTGTTGGGTTGGCCTCCCCTCTCTCTTAACATTGTCTTTTCAACGTCTGCATCCACCTTTTTTACTTCGTTAACCAAAGACTTGACTGCAGCTACAAGAACATTTTGCTCCTGGGCCCTTGCCCTGTACCAACTGACTTTGGCACAGGCCTACTGACTCTGGTCACATTTGTTAGATCTGCCTTCTTTAGATTGATTCTCAGCTAGAACTGTGTGGTGCACCTATTTCCTTTTAACTACCCTTTCCTTGCCATTTTTAAACCTTGTGAAATGCCATTTTGCCCAGTTTTCATTTAAGTATTGCTTATACTGAGGCACTGCCTTGCTTAAACTGGTTCACAAACTGATGGGAAGTGTTGCTAGGGTGTGTAAGAACCTATTTCTATATAACTTGTGCTTTCCCTCCCTTGTGAGGAATTGTTAGAGGATCCCTTGTGTGTAGTTATCACTGTGCCGTTTTGCTCAGTTTTCACTCTGGTTCCCTTGGTCTAAAATTTACTTGGGAGTGTGTATATTGTTCCTTTGACTTAATTTAACTTGCTTGATGACTGTAATGCATGTGTTTTATTAGAAGTGTATAAAATAAATATATATACACTTTTTAAATACCAAGCTTTGATCAGTGTTTCCTTATTCCATAGTCTAGTGGGCCAATTGTGTAAACCCTGAATACTGCTCATCTCCCTCTTGAGATAAGTCTGACTGCTCAGCCACAGCTACCAACTACATCTTTGTGGTACCGACTGATACCAAAAGGGATTTATTGCTCTCACCTGTAGTCCTAATCTTGTGTAGTGCTCCCTAAGGGAACTGCACAGGATTCTGCCTAACAAGTATACAACAATACAGACACATAATGGAGCTCTTTACAGAGGTATACAACATTACAGATGCATAACAGAGCACTTTACAGAGGTAAAAGCAGAACAGATATACAGTGGGGGAGGGATACTGAGGGACACAGAGGATGGGTACAGCTGTAGCGGGTGGCAGGCACTAGTGGGGTGGGCGGTGTCTAGAGTCAGGTGGAGCGAGAGGCAATGTGATGGCCTAAGTGTTGAGTCAGAGAGATTCCTTGAAGAGGTGGGTCATGAATTCTTTTCTGAATTGTAGGAGTGTCGGGTGAGTCTGATGCTGACAGGGAGGAGATTCCGTAGTCTTGGGGCATTTTCAGAGGAGGCTTGTTTTCAAGTCCTTCACTTTTTGCAGCAGCGGATTTCAAGGCTGCATGTGTCCTGGCTTCTGGTGGTGTGCTGTCCACGGAGATGCTGTGTTTATCATCTAAGTTAGCTGGGTGACTTGCAGGCGACTGCCTTATAGATGATGCAGCAAGACTTGAAGGTAATTTGTGCATGCATCCAGAGCCAATGAAAGCCGTGGTGATGTGGTTGTAGCTGCATAGACCCTTGATGAGGTGTACGGCCGCATGTAGGGCACTTCTCAGGGGCACAAGGGAGGACTAGGGGAGGCCTTCGAGGAGTGCATTGCCCCCCATGAGCCAATGTTCGGTGTACGTTACCACCTGGTGGTTTACGTTGTTGAAATCGGCTGAGAGGTAAAGTAGAACCAGAAGGCCGGAGTGGCCATCATCAAGGATGTTGAGGGCATTGTCAACAATCTGTATGTTTGCTGTTTCTGTGCTGCATGTGGGTTTGAACTCACATTAGAAGGTTTGGAGGAGATTGCTTGTGACGATGGGTTGCTGCAGTTGTGTGGCTACCGTTTTCTCAATAATCTTACCTAGGAAAGGAAGGTGGGTGATGGGGCAATAGTTACCTAGGTTGTCAGGATCCAGGGTGGGTTGCTTTAGTAGAGGGAGGAATTGTCCTGTTATTAGGGTCAATGGGAAGGTGCCTTGAGTTAGGGAGCTGTTGATAATCTACAGGTAGAAAAGGAGAGCTTCTACAGGGATGGTCTCGAGGATGGATGCTTGGAGCATGTCGTCTGTATATAATGTGGCTTTGAGGGCGACCAGGGTTTCTACCAGGTCCTCTGTTGAGAGTGTCTTGAATGTTGTCCAGGGTGTGTAGATTCTGTGAGGAGGGATGTGAGGTGGGTCTTTAGATGCAGAGCTGGTTTATATGTGCTGGAGAATCTTTCCGATTTTTTCAATGCAAATGTTGTTGATGGTGATGGATTTTTCAATGGAGTGAGGTATAGCAGGGGTGATCAGCGGGTTGACACAGTGCTTGACAACTTTGAAGAGGGTTCTGCGTTTGTTGTCAGCTTCTGCTATGGTGTTCTAATAGTAGGCAGCCCTGGTTGTGTTGATGAGTTGTTGGCAGGTTGCTCAGAGTTCCTTGAGGAGAACCAGGTCAGATGCGGTCCTGGAGCAGCGCCAGGTTTTGTCTTGTGTCCTGATGACTCTTTTGCTGAGGTTGAGTTCTTGCATGTACCAGGGTGCTGACATTTTCAGTTTTGCAGATGCTTTATGTCAGAAGCGTGTGTCAATCAATGGAGGCTGAAAGGGTGGCATTGAGTGCTTCCAGTAAAGAGTCGCAGTTTGGTTGGGTGTTGCTTGGTCCATTTAAGTTGGAGGTTGGCGATGTCTTCCGTGAGGGGTCCCACAGAGAAGTTCCTGAAGAAATTGAAGGTTTGTCTGATGGGTTTCTGCTGAGAATGCTTGACGGGGCTGGTGTGCGGGATGTTGAAAGGCACAGCTAGGTGGTCAGACCAGCCAAGCAGGAGAAGAGAGCTACAGTTGAGGGAAGACAATGTGGTGATGATTAAGTTGAGGATATTACCTTTCTCGTGTTTTGGGTCTTTCGTGTGCTGTGTGAGGCTGAGGTCAGAAATGACCTATTCATGCATCGTGCATCAATTTCATTGCTCAATACATTGCAATACTGCCCAACTAGATGTACGTCCTTCAGGCAGAGGCGGGGATGCAACACTGCAACACTGCAACACTGCATCATAAATGCTGGACATGTGACTAACTGTTCCTCAGCCCAATTGGCCTTTCGATGGATATTAACCGAAGCCACAGACTTTTACATAATATTTAACATCAGTGGTGCTAATGGAAGCACACTCAGCAGGATGAAACTTTATAACCTGCCAATGCATGACTGACTCTTCATCGGCCCTACAGTCTTTTCAGAGGTTTATGCCACAGTACTCATTGTACCAAACTTTAAATGATGAAAGGCAGACTGCTGGTATAACATGTCCACTTCAACGTTTATAATTTGATCAACTTCAGGTTGAATTGTTCTTACCTAGGTTGAAACGTGGGACCTGCAGGTTACACATAGATCTCTGTGTAGGTGCATTAATCTACTGATATGTCTTACTGCAGAGTTTAATCCTACTGTCTTACTTGCATAGCATTCACAGACGCCCAGGACATAAAGTCTTCTTGCTAGCCCCCTATACAGGCACACTGATACCCATCCCTTTTCCCTAACTTTTCCCTCCCCACCTGCAGCCTTTGAAGTCATTGGGCCTCATTCCGAGTAGGGCGATAAGGGTTAACGGTCACCGGTAATGAGACCGGTGCCGTTAAACCCTTACCGCCCTACTACGAGTTCCCTTTGCAGGTCCTTCCTTAACGCTTGCTTTTAGTAGGCGTTAAGGACGGGACCCGCAAAGTGACTTTAGTGCTAATAACGGTACCGTAATTTACGGTACCGTTATTAATGCCTTCCCCATTCCCATTGAGCCCTATGGGGGCTCAAATGGGAATGGGGAAGGGCCCTGGTGAATGGGGAATTACCGGTCCCTCCAACCTTGGAATGGACCGGTAATTACTCCATTCACCAGGGCAGAGTTGGAACGATTTTGGAGGCAGCCATGCCGCAAATAGCGGCGTGGTTACCTCCAAAGTCGGAATGAGGCCCATTTTGTATAATCGATATTGTTTTTACAAGAATCAGCCTGAATCGGCTGGCAATTCTTCTGAACTTCTTTTGAGATTTATGTTTTTGAAAAGAGAATCTCTCAGATTCGGGATCGATGAAAAATCTGCAGAATCTGATGTACCTATCCACTTTTCACTCTAAGATCCATGGGAGATGACGCATCACTTTTGTGAAAGTTGAGCTAGCTTCAACCACAGTGATTAGCTTGTGTACATGCTTCATGGGAACAATGTTTCTATGGGGTCTGGCTGTTTCATAATAAACTCAATTTGCAATGTGTGGGTTATGCTGTTTAGCCCACACAACTATTTGCCATGCTTTTCTGCATGTTTGGATGTGGTAAATTGGCTGTGTTTATTATTGAATGTATTTTTTTATTTTAGAGTTTTATAATGCTTTACCTCATGTGGGTTTTGCTTCAAAGTGCCTGAGAAAAAAATAAACCAAGACTTTGAGTACAATACATGGATGTAACATGTATACAATGAATAGGAAGCATGGAATGAGGTTACATGCTGAAGTAGCCTAAAAAGTTACAATCGGTCTCAGAGGCCTGAGCTGACACTTGGGTTACATAGTGTGGTTGATGCTTTTGCTAATGCACTATTAATTTCAGAAATTCTAGTGCTTGCTGGTTATTCATATTACAATAAACATGAAACAAGTTGGCGTAGGAACAGACCCACCTATATTCACTGAAGATAGACTTGTTAAATCCACCTTCACTAAATATGGTTAGCCATATCCATGGGCCAATGACTGCCCTGCACTGCAAACACTTGATTTGCAAACAATCAGTTTGCTTTTTCTATTTAGTATTTGCTACTCAGAACCAGGAACTGGAGCAAATTGCAATTGCAACGGGAAGCTGTTAAACAGATTGGTGGAATTGTGAGCTTTGGGTTATGGGGGTTTTGGAGGGCATTCAGTGGGGTTAGTGGGTCTTGGGTGGGAGAGCGCGGTCAGGAGGTCTCAAGGAGGGAAGAAGTGAGGCCCCTATTGAGTGTGCAGATGGGAGGAAGGAGGGGAACAGAGGGATTATGAGAGGTGAAATCCCCCTTTACTGAGGGCAGAAGGGTGGGTTTTGGTGGTCAGGGTTCGGGCGGGGAGCGTATTATATGTGGTATAAAGGATGCAAGAAATTGAAAGTAATGATGTAATCAGGTTCATATGAGGTGACTTCTTTTTTTCAGATAAAGGTTTGTAACATATATATATGATAGTATGTTACAATAATAGATGTGTTTAATAGTCTGGACATGTATCTTGGTTTGGAAGCACTATGCCACCAAATGTTTAATATCTTAGGTGATCTTAATATATGGTCCAACAGTTCTGACAATCCAGACTGTATGCATCTTAAAGATATCCTCCAATCACATGACCATGAACTTTTAAATAAGGTCACAACTCTCTCTAGAGGACATTGTTTGGACCCAATGATTTTTAGAGATGTATACCTTTCTCATCAGGACACTATTCCTGTGGAATGGTCAGACCATTATGTGGCCACTTTTTCCATGTCACTGGCCACATCACCAACCGGTTATGATGTGAGCACTAATCCTCAACCATAACATCAAAAGAAAAAACTTGATCTCTTTACCAGCGATAAGTTTTTAAGTGATATTAACTCTATAAAATCTGAACTTAACTGTGCAGTTATATCGACCTTATATGTCTGGCTTGCAGAAGAACTGTGATGCACTTTCCCCTTTTCATTACTCGAAATTGGCATGGAAAAAACACAATCATTGGTAGAATGACTCTTTCAAAATATTTGTCAGAAAGAAAAAAGTGGCTTAAAACTAGAGATCCCAAGGACGGCCGGGAAGCAAAACTTGCATTAAAAACATGTAAAAAAGAAATAGCCTTAACCAAGTCTGCCCATATACAAAAACAGATTTCTATGGCAGAGAACAGGTCAAAGAGCTTGTTCACGACCATTAAGAATTGTGTTTCCCCATCATGTGGCACTTCCAGTCTCCCTCAATCATTTGAATTGGCCAATTCATGTAATGTGTTCCTTTCAGATAAAATAAATCAGATTCACATAAACATTGACTCTTAGACGTTAGTACATCAGGATGTTACTTTTGACGATGAAAGTCAATTGGCCTCAAACATATAATCTCCTATGTCTGCTTGTTACCCTGTTAGTTTGGAGACAATATCCTTGCTTATGGGTAAGCTTAAACCCACTAATCTTAACTATGACCCTATTCCAGCTTATTTGGTCAAATGGTATGTTTCAGCCTTGAGTGAGATTGTTCACTTCTTTTGTCAAGTTTTCACTTAGTCACAGATGTGTTCCATCTGAACTAAAAAAGTCATATATTATGCCACTTTAAAACAAAAACAAAAAACATCATTGGACCATCAGACTCTTTTGAACTATCGTCCAATTGCAGGTCTTCTTTGGCCTACAACATTTTTGGAGAAAGTGGTGACTGTACAGCTCAAGGGTTTTTTGGAACAAAATGGCATCCTGGAGACAGGTACCAGTCAGGGTTCAGGACATGAGACAGAGACAGCTGTTGTTTCTGTTTTTTATGTAACTAAGCTATGTTCGGCCGTGTGTAACAAGCGCCACGATGCCTCTGACCTGTTGTGCGCTCAACAAATGTGAATAAATAAATACATTCTGAGGGCTGACGATGAGGGTGACATTACCATGCTTGTCAAGTTGGACCTATCAGCAGCCTTTGATACTATTGATTTTAATATTCTCATCTCCAGATTATCTACAGTGGCCCTCATTACGACCCTGGCGGAAAGTGACTGACCGGACCGCCACAGCGTAAATAGCGTTTCCGCCATTGCACGAAGGAGCAAAGTGCGGCCCATTCCGACCCATCGGGCACGAGCACCACGCCATGGCGGAAGTGCAAAGTCCGCGATGGCGGAAATGACCCCAAAACGGGCCACACCGCCGCCGTACGGCGCCCTAGGTGCAATACCGCCACCCCTCTTAGCGGTCACCGCAGTGTGCGCCTACCGGAAACTACGGTGACCGGAAATATACGGAAACGGAAGCAAAAACATGGGCCCGGAACGGGAAACATCCCGCCGTACACCTATAAAACCACTAAAACCACACAACCACTAAAATCACTACCCTGAAACACACCCCAACCCGTCATCCACCCTAGCGAAACCAAGAAAAATGGGAAAAGTAGCGAAGAAAGCGTGCGACCGCAAGCGGCAGGTCCACTTCTCCCGTGAGGAACTCACCGTGCTAACAGAGACCCTCCAGGAGAATGCTGCCGTCGTCTTCTCCACGCAAATGACCAGAACGGCACTTGCAAACAAGAAGGCCATATGGGCTCTGGTGGCACAGCGGGTAAGTGCGGTGGGGACCGCACCCCGCACCCCACAGCAATGCCGCAAGCGATGGGACGACCTGCGGATACGCGTCCGCAGCATACTCTCTGCCAACCGCAACATTGCCACAGCCACCGGGGGAGGTCCTGAATCACCCATCAAGTTGACCCCCTGGGAAGAAATCTGTGCCTCCACCATCGGAATGGAGAGCATAGAGGGAGTCGGAGGGATGGAGAAAGGAGTGCAGACATCCGAAGATTCAGGTAGGTGGGCCAAATAAAAAAATGCCAAATCCACACAGTCCATCCATGTGAAGTACCATGCGTCCACATAGTGCAACAGAAACACATGTCCAGGAGAACGTCCACACACATCGGCCTGATAGCGCACGTTAAAACCCACAATAAATACATAAATAATTAAAAACCCCTAAAACACGCACTACACGTGCAGCAGGCACACCCTAACTGCAGGCTGCCAAACAACTGCACCCTCACTCCACACACAAATGAAAGCACCTCCAAGGCCCCGACCCAAATCACCCTCAGGTACCACCCCAATGCATGTGATACAATGCCATTCCAATTCCCACAGACCCATCAATAACCCTCGCCCTCCTTTACTCCACCACAGGGTCCGATCCAAACAACGAGCTACAGGACACCCCTACCAGCACACCTGCAAAGAGGGCCAAGACCAACGGCCAGAGACCCTCCACCTCAGCTGCACGCATCAAGACACGGCAGCAGCACAAATCAGGTGGCAGCACAGAGGAGGGAACATCAACAGGCACCCCAGCAGCCAGCATGCCCACACCACCACCACCACAGGTCCCCCCAATGGATGCCACAGAAGGCACTGCCTCTGGTGGCAGCAGCACCATAGGTGACACCCCATTGATGGCAGCATGCTCGGACACAGAAAACGGGGATGTCGAAGTCAGATCCATCCATGACCTGTCCCAATCCCCCTGTCTGTCCCATCCCGTACAACATGAGGATACCACGCAGGGGCACCCACAAGACGACGACTGGCCATCCCCCACAAGCCCTGTGGCAAGGCAACATGAGGACAACAGCCCCTCTGTGACACCCCCGCAAATGGCCATGGCCCAGCAGAGGCAACAGTCCCTCGACCAGTTAATCGTGCAACAGCAGCAACTGGCCACGCTCCTCAAGGACCATGCCGATGAATGTGGGGGCACTAAGGCAGACATAGAAACATCAACTGAGACACTTAGGGCAGAAATGGAGAGAGGTACAGAGACGCTAAGGGCACAAATGGAGAGTAGCACCGAGAGCCTGAGAGTCCAAATGGAGAGTAGCACCGAGAGCCTGAGAGTCCAAATGGAGAGAAGCACCGAGAGCCTGAGGGGGGAACTGCATGCGACGTCCAAAGACGTATGTGCCGAACTTGCCGCAGTGCGCCGTGTGCTCACTGAGCTCTCGCAAACCCTTAGGGACATGCATGGACGTGAGCAGGCAGACACATCATACGTTGCAAGTTCCGTCCAGGGCAGCCCCCAACGTAGATCTGGGAGGAACCTGCGCTCCACAGGGAGGGGTGCCCCTGATACCTGCAGAGGGGGCTTGCAATAGCGACAGCCCACTGACAATGAGCATCTTTGGACACTGGTGTTCGGGGGGGAGGTAGGAGGGTGGAGGGGGTGTGTTGGGCTCACTTGGGTGGCGGGTCGATAGGGTGTTCAACATGATATCACATATGCCATAAACAGTGCACGATCAACCAATGAGATGTGTGGACATTGATCTTTGTGTACTAGGCCATCATAGGCGTACAGTCCATATTGTGCATGTCCCAGACACACACAGTGCCACGAGTCCCGTGTCCATGTATCAGCCACCAGGCGTGAGTGCTAGAAGCATGCATCAATGAGATGCTGACGAATGTCACGGGCCTCCGGTGCCTCGCAGACTCCATGAGGTGCTGCCACATCCCCACCCTCATCATGACCATCATCAGGTGCTTGCAGTTCTGCGTCAGGGGGCATGGGCACATTTCTACGTACGCACATGTTGTGGAGCATGACACATGCCATCACCATCTTTGCAACCTTCTCATGGCGGTACAGGAGTGCCCCGCCAGACCTGCTGAGGCAGCGGAAACGACCCTTCAGTAGGCCGAATGCCTGTTCAATGACTACACGGGTACGTGAGTGGGCATGGTTGTAGTCCTCCTCATGCTGGTCCCGTGGGTTCCGGACTGGTGTGAGGAGCCATCTCTTCAGTGGATATCCAGCATCACCTGTATGTGGACGAGAAACGTATGATGTGGAATGCCATTGCTACGTACGCACACCCCCCCCCTTCCTGCCAGGTCATTGCCAAATCACATACCCCACATAATCATGCATGTAATGAGACTCACCGAGTAGCCAGGATCTGTTCCCTGCGTGTCGCTCCATGTAGCGTGGTATTGTAGAGTTCCTCAAGACCATAGAATAATGGGTTGATCCAGGGAATCGGGCACAACAATGTGTAATGATCCTGTTGGAGTCACACACCATTTGTACATTCAGGGAATGAAATTGTTTTCGGTTGCGGTACTGGGCCTCCATGGCATGTGGGACGACCAATTCCACATGGGTGCAGTCGATGGCACCAATGCAACCCGGTATGCCGGCAAGTGCATGGAATCCCACTTTTGTGTTGGTAATTTCCTGCTCCGAGCGTGGTAGAGAGATGTAGTCGTCTGCGTGCTGCAGGAGGGCATCGAGCACTTGAAATAGTGTCCGTGAGAACAGTGGCTGAGAAATGCCATGCAACTGTCCGACTGTGTGCTGGTAGGTGCCTGTGGCCAGGAAGTGGAGTACAGACACCACCTTCAGTAGGGGTGGGATGGCGGTTGGGCTATCTATCATGCTGACAAGGTCAGCCTGTGTCATGTCCACAATGGCGGCTATGGTGTCCCGGTCCAGACGGTAGAGGGTGTGGATCTGCTCATCAGTGAGGTTGAACGGATGTGCTCGGAGGCGTGGGATTGCGGGCTGCCTGCGTGGTGGTAGTGGCTGTGCTGGCGGCCCTTGCTGGCCCTGCCTTGGCCTCCTCCTCCTCCTGCGTCTCCTCCGTGCGGCCGGTTGTAGTTGGTGTTCGTCTTCTTCTTGGAGTTGGAGTACTTGCAGTGCTATCAGGTCCCCCAGGGCCAACATCGCGAGTCCTGCCGGTAGCATTTCGGTGTGGTTGTGGGAGGAGACTGGCTGTGCAATTTATGTGTTTTCAGGCTGTATGGCCTCCACCTGTGGTGATTAATTCCACCTGTGCAAACTGCTCTCCCCTTTGGCCGAGCACGTCCCGCGCACAACGCTGCAATTCGGGGAATGGCATCTTGCTATTGCAATCATGTATTTGTACCCGATGGCCGTGTAAGATTGGTTGATATGTTCATTCTGCTGTGGTCCCATTGTTTCACATACTATCTGTGCAGTCGCGAACAGACTTGTGAAGGGTCAGTGGAACGTAGTACTCGAGTAACGGTGGGCCCTCATGCATCACTGTACCGAGTTGCAACGACGGGCGGGGCGTCCCATTTGTGGGTGAAGGCAGTTGCCATTTTCACACACAGCCGCACTCGATGGAATAATTAGTGATTTCAAACGGCCACAGATGCCTCTTCGACGTGATGTTGCAAATGAGGAATTCGAAGGGCGGCGCTTTCGGTTTTCAGCTAGCGGCGAGGAAATGCCCACAGGTCTGACTGCAAATATAACGTACTATTGTTCAATGTCCTTGAGACAGGGGCCATGGCGAGGATGCAATGATTGATATGAATAGTTTGGGATGCGCAATTGCGACGTGGGCGATGAGGCCGGACGTTCCCAAATACATGTTACTTCACTACACTGGAATTACGGGCTGGGGCACTGTGGATTTTGCAGGCTGCATAACGCACAGACTCAATGGATATTTCTAATGTTATGTGAGTAAATATTCAGGCGTTTTAATCCCGGGATGAGGGAATGATGAATGGATGCATGGGTAGGTGATTTGATACAGAGTTTGCCATGTACAGGGCTTCTTGGGATCTATCCGCCTCCCCTACGCTATGTGATGCAGGGCTGCCATAGTGGGACCATCGTCTATCTGGCCTTGTTGAGCCCTCCCTGTCTCGACGCGCCCTCAGACACGTGTGTCCATGCACATTAACATTCCCATCTGATGGATTCTGTTTTGACAGACGCATGCACAGGTACACTCGTTTGTGATGGTGTTTGCACCTCGATATAGATGGTTATGAGTCGCAAGTGGTTTTGGGGTGGTGATGATCCTTTGGAGTGGGCTAGCATGCATATGGCTGTGGATTTAGTGTGATCATTGAAGTGAGTTGTTCGAATGTAGTTCTGATGGCCATTCTGTTCTTTTTCTTTTCTTTTGGTTGACAGGTATCTCCTCCCCTTTTGCCACTGCCATCTGTATGCCACTCCTGCAGATGGGTTTTACTCCCGACACCTGCTGCTTCGTGTTAATCAGTGGAGCAGCAATACGATCTTATGGGACGATCGCCAATGGCCCACATGCCCTTACGCAGTACTGGTGGCTCGGAGCAACATTTCGGCCTTTCAGCTGGACTAGTGCCTCCCCATTGGGACGGCCCTGCGGTTCTGTGCGCTTCCATGTTGCCTTTTTGTACGTGAATGTGGCTCTGTGTACCATGAGGGAACAGGGCGTCACACAAGTAGTGGCTGGTCATTTCTTGCGGATGCAGCCCACAATGGTGAAAAGTGTTTTGGAGTTCATGGCCTGATGGCTGTATGGGCTTGCTGATTTTGATGTGCATTAAATTTCTATTCTGATTTGGCCCGTGTAGCGTTTTTCTTTGCAAGTGATGTGGCATATGCCTATTTGGGGGGCGATGTATTGTGAGGAGATCTGCATTGGGTTCCAGCTTCGGAGTTTAGTTGCGTGGTACTGTACTGGGCGCGTTTGCCTACGAAGCCCGTGAGGTCAGGGATGGGGGCTGCCAATATGACAGTTTGAATGTTGTCATGCTCAGGGGCGGGGGATTGGGTTTTGTGTAACAGATGCCGGTCAGCCAGGTGGACTGGTGGAATGATGTGATTCTCGGAATATTGCTGGTCACAGGTGCCTGTGTTTGCGTGCGTTTCTTGGTGGGGGACTGTGGTCATGTCCATTGGGATGGCTTCTGTATTCGTGCCATCTGTGCCCTGCAGCTCCCATTGGCCCCTGTTGTGTTTCTTTTGTTCGTTGGCATGCATGGGTGACTTGTACATTTCACTGGTTGCATTGTGACTTCATTGCACCTACGGGGAGTTGTACTTTGTGGGCAGGGAGCGGTGTACAGGCACTCAGTGGGGCCGTTTACGGTTGATTCGCGATGCCGTACTTCTCACCATGGCGGAATGGTACATTCCGCCATGCTTGATGGCGTTAGGTACATGTCCGCTAGGGTCGGAATTGGCGTACCCTTGCGCCATGGTGGTGTTTGCGGTTTGGCATGGCGCGCGCGCGCGTGCTTGGTGCAGTTAGCGTTGGCGTTCACTACGGTGTCGCTAATGGCTTCGTACTTTGCGGTGATGGGTCATAGTCGCACCGAGCGCTATTCGATGGCGGTATTGCATTTCCGCCATCGTTTTCCGAATTCCGCCAGGGTCGTAATGAGGGCCAGTGTCTTTTAAAATGGTTCTCCTCTTTCTTGACATATCAACATCAAAAGGTCAAATTGGGTTCTTTTGTGTCTGCCACATTATCAGTGCACGGTGGAGTTCCTCAGGTCTCTTCTCTTTCCCCATTACGATTTAATGTGTACATTCGCCCACCTATGGATATCTTTTCTGAATTTGGATCGCGGTGTCTCATGTGCGATGATGCTCAGCTTTATGTGCGGCTTAAGAGATCTGTGGACTCAACAGCCCGTCTTTCATCATGTGCGGAGAAAATTAAAAACCTGGATGTTGGAGAACAAGCTTCAACTGAACACGTCCACAACAGAAATTATTGTGTTTGGTTCCAAGAATAGATTAGAACATAGCATGCCTGCTCCCTGTCCATCTTTTTTTCAATTCTCCAACAAAGTTCTTAGAGGAAGTAAAGAACCTTGGCAGCATTTGACAGTCAAACATGAATTGCAATGGCCAGGTGAATCAAACCATCAACACCGTTTACTTGCTACTTAAACTGTTGAATCCTCTAATGTCTCTCATTGTGGATAATGATCATGTTTCAGTGATTGGAGAACTTATAAATTCGAGGCTAGGCTATTGTAATTATCTCCTGCTTGCATTCCAAATGCAGCGCCTGCCGATTGCTCGAAATTCTGAAGTGAGACTTATTTGATCTCTGTCTAAGAAGGCATCTGTATCCCATTACCTCAGGAGCATTCATTGGCTCCCGGTGCAACAACGAGTCTTGTTTAAGATGCTGTGCTTGGTCTTCAAGTGTATTCACAGCCTGGCACCAGCCTTTCTTTCAGAAAAAATGGTCCCCTATAACCTCAGTCGAACATTAAGGTCATCAGGAGGGTGTCTTCTGGTGGTTCCATTCTCCCGATTAGTTTCCTATGAGAACAGTTACTTTTCATGTATGGCTCCGCAAATCTGGAATGATCTACCACTTGATCTACGAAAAATGTTATCTCTTGAGATCTTTAGAAAGATGTTAAAACATATCTCTTTCAGTAATGTATGTTCGCTCTGCTGACTGTATCATATTCTTCTATCAATTGCGCCCAGATGCATTGTTTGCTTAGTTCTTTGGATATGTGCATTACAAATTGTATTCATTCATTGAAATAGCACATGTACATGGAGCCCAGCTTCACACACTCAGTAAGTACATGTTTCACAGTACCAAACTTTTGTCGCATCCCGCAAATGTGGCATTGTCGGTGTTGGCTTCCAGGCATAGTTGGGCACCGCAGACCACTAAAAGTGGCAGTTTGTTTACGCGCAACGGTAGTAAGAAACATCTGACCTCTGGAGCAGGGCATAGCAATAGGTAGGTCTGCGTTTTCCTGTATTCACGGACTACCCTAGAGACGGTTTCATAGCATGTATTTTAAACTAGTTAAATGCACGTCGTTTTAATGCCAGTCCCATCTATTGAGTTTTTTCTCAAAGACTTGTTTTTTCTTGCCATAGGACCATGCCTTCTCAAAGTTAGCAGACTCCCCAATCTGTGCAAAAAGATCTTCAATCAGAGAAGTGTGAAATTTCCCAAAGGAAAGGGTTTCCTCGACATAATTATCTCTGACACACTTCAGTGGCCCACATATAGGATTCATTTGAGATTTTATACAGAAATGGCCCCTACTTCTTAGTACAATACCCCGCAGAGAGGTCAGACCCAATTCTAGCCTTAGTAGTTTACCCCACAAAGGATCCTCCAGCTGATCCAACCATGCGAAATCGCGGCTTGCCAGAGCCTCATGCCCATAGGGGACCGCCGGGCAATAACATTGTTTGTATAACTGAATGAGACCAGCAAATGCGAACCCGGCCTGGGCCCGTGCAATCTTTCATATTGGAGCAGTCAGTAGGTTGGCTTTTCTGATTTTTTTTTCAATGAGCTTACGGTAGCCCAAAGGGCCCAATTCTTCTCCCAAATATACATAGGTTGGCGTGTAGTTGACAGTTCCCGGATCTGTCACCATTTTCACCTTGCTTACCTTTTGTTTTGTTTATTCAAAAGGCAACTATTTGGTTCTGTATACTTGTCCAACTTTTCGGTATTGTGACGAATGCTTAAATCTACTATTTGGTACACCCTATTTTTTTCATGTACTGCCATGCGGAATTGATTGCAAACTGTGTGGCTTTTTACAAGAAAGTGCTGTCAAATGCACCATTTTAACCTATTGTTTTAGAACATTTCTCAGGGAAAGAACCCAGCTGCACCCCCTTGCTTTTTTTGGTACCCCTCACTGTGTTCAGTCACTCCTACATATTACATACATACATGTACATCTCTGCCCTTCAAAAACTCACCCTTCAAGACTGATAACGAGGTATGCCTTAGGAAATAGCCCAACTGTTACTGCCTCGGACGCCTGCCTATCTCCGCAGCATTCCAAAAGGTACACCTCATACTGGATGCAAGCATGAGCATATTTTGAACGCAAATGGGAGATTTGCATTCCGGGGGTGGAACCTATGTGCATATTTGACTGCTAGTATGAGCTAAATCCACATATTGTATCTCTATGTTGTTGTGAAATCGACAACGAGCCACAGGGCTCGTGCCGAGTAGCATGTTCGGGGTCACATGCCTGAGCATATGACCCAAGTTTATAAAGGTGCCGAGCGGGCTTCCACTCAGCAGTTGGAGAATACCAGGGGTGTTGCATGGTGGTGGCCAGTCATAATTTCGAAAAAAAATGTCGAATGACAAAAATGTCGAAAAAAAAAAAGTCGAAAAAAAATTGTCGAATTCCGATTTTTTAAATTATATATTTATTTTGGTGTCCGGGAGTAAAAAAAATGGGTAAAACAAAAAAAAAATTAAAAAAGGGGGATTGGGGGGGAACCCCCCCATTTTGAAAAAAAAAACGTATTGAAAAAAAAATTCGACATTTTTTTTTAGACATTTTTTTTTTCGAAATAATGACTTTCGACATTATTGTTTTCAAAATTATCACTATAAACCTTGCATGGTTATTGCCGCTATGCACGGCACCCAAGACAATGGGTCTACCTGACGGAGCATCCTCACCACGTGGGGACCAGAGACTCAGGGCCCCCCATGACATATGTGTTACAACAGTGAAACTCCTCCTCCACTTCTTCAAAAATGAGGTGTGAAGTGATAGAGAAGGTCCATACACAATCTTCACATTTATTTTCACGGCATACACTGTTACCACACATGTGAGGTTTCCCTGCATACCTCCTTGGGCATGTGACAATAACTCAGAATGTGAGGGATCAGAAAGCATCTGCTCAACACTGTTTCGGTTGGATACTTTCTGATACCCCACCATCTGCCAGGGAAGTGTCAAAGGGAGCCGCAGCGTGCCCGACGAGCCGTCAATCTTCTCAGCATTAAAATACCGTGCCCAATGCGCACTGGATGTTCCTGGCCCACAGCTTGGGACCAGTGGATGAGGGCTCAATGTTTGATCTCTAGGCAAATTTTCCTTGTGGGTTGCTATAGAGGCAAAACATTTGAATGGCATTTTTTCCTTGATCGGTCCACTGTTGAATACTATACATAGTCTTTTTTTTTCTTTATGCAGGCGTTGTGCTCTCTGACTCTCTGAGTGAATGGCAGGCAGGGGTTTTGCGGAGGAGTAAAGGTCGAACATACCGCAGGGAGCGTGGGGACCCGTGCTGGTTCTGCCGGAATGAGTGAATTGATAAGAGAAAACACAGATAATGTGGAGAGCATTTTCCTTTTGCTGACAGTCGGCGGGCATTCATTAAAAAATATATTAACACTCCTAATGGTCTCCCCGGCGCGAGTGCTCCATTATCTGAACACCTCCAGCCTACTGCATGGGCAAGATCCAACAGGGCACCGCAGGAGCAGGCGCAGTGTCACCAGAGCTGACACTTGCCTAGCAATGCTGCTTGAGGGGCACAATGGCATGGCCACAGGGAGCCTCAAGGCATGTTTCTCAGCGTCCATGTGACTTTTTACTGCTTAGTGTACAGAGTATACTTGCAATATAGTCCAACACAAAGGTCTTACTGAAGAGACATTTGTTCATGGAACTTCCATTGGTAGATATAAAAAAAGACACTGACATCAATAATATCTTAAGAGAATTCATATACTGTGAGTATGTTCTCTCTAGCACATACTGGAAACCCAATTGCTTCAAGGCGGTGTGTTGATGAATTTAGGGCTGATAACTGCATTGAATGACAGGCACACAAGACTGACGTACTGTACTGTCCCCGCCCACACAATTCCCACCTGTTCCTTCTCAGCAGTAAGAAGTGCATCAGAAAAAGATTCAAATATCGCTGACCTCTTTTCATTCCAATTCCCATAACTCCATGTTATGATCATGTGACTCTCTCCTCCAATCACCAAGGATACTGTTCCATAGTGTGTTTCTCCCCCCTTATCCTTCTCCTTTTACCATTGACTCGTCCATACCACCATTCATGTGAAAGAGCATCAATCATGCCAACAAACCCAACAAACATCTCCAAGCTTGCGGCCAAACTGATTTCAGTCTAAACGAATGGTTGCCAGAGTATAAGGCTACTGAAGCCTGTATGAAGACACACGTGGGCGGACTTAAGGGGAAGGGATAATACTCTGTGCCATTAAAAGAATCCTGACTCTCCTTCAAAATACTAGAACCAATCAACATTCTATGACATGGCATGCAATCTTCCAAACTTTCAGGTTCAAGCACTGGTCCTATACCATCTGGCTTCCCATCACCGTCCCGTCTGCCCCTGAGAAGCGTCCTACATGTAACTGCATGCCTCATCAAGGGTCTGCGCAGATGCGACCACATCACCCCGGCCCTCATCAACCTTCACGGGCTCCCACTGCACATACGAATAACCTTAAAGTCCTAGTGCATCATCTATAAGGCAATCACCCTCAAGTCACTCAGCTACCATGCCGAGGAACTCAGCATCTCTGGCGGACAGCGCACCACCAGAAGCCAGGACATGTGCAGACTTGAAATCCACTGCTGTAAAAAGGACAGGGCCAAAAAACAAAGCTTCTCTGCCTATACCCCAAGGCTATGGAACCTCCTCCCTGTCAGCATCAGACTCGCCCCCCACACTTCAACAATTCAGAAAAGAACTCAAGACCCACCTCGTCAAGAAGTCTCTCCTCCTCAAAACCTAGTTAATTACGTCACCCCCTGTAGTATCTGACTAGCTACATGCTATCCAGTCCCCTCCTCACTGCTTCCCTGTACAGCTGTAAACCTCCCCTCTGCCCCTCTGTATCTTACCCCCCACTGTATATCTGTTCTGTTGTTGCCTCTGAAAAGTGCTCTGTTATGCATCTGTACTGTTGTATTCCTCTGTGACATGATCGGTTGTATATCTGTATGGTTTTATACCTCTGTAAAGTGCTCTGTTGCTTCTCGAAGCTAGGTGTTTCCTCAAAGAATACCATAAAATAATGATAACAATAATAATAATAATAATATTAATGATAACTCAGAGAGCTCGGCCTGTGTTTTAGTGTGCCAGATAATACAAAAACAAACGCTATGATCAGTGAAATGTCTGCGTTGTAGAACCAAAGCATGCACATCACCCCCTCATACAGGAGACCAAAGACACAAACATTACCAATTTTAAAGATAACAATTGCAGAGAGAGCACCTTGTTAGTGGCCACCACACAACATGCATAACACCCAGTAAACATCACAAACACATGAATACCTTGTCTAAGGAATTATGGCCACACACATCCCTTCATGCAGCGGGTACACCAGAGGATGTGCAGCAACTGCAACACAGTTTTCAAAATAAACAAACAAAGGTATATCCGATATGTACACAGTTCAAGTGTAGTAGGACAAGGATGACAACAGAGAAGCCAACACATATACAGCTGTTTAGTGCATTCCAATTGCATTTGGTTAAGAATAACTGTATATTAAAGTGAAAGTTTCATGTAAATAACTTTAGTAAGGGTACTATATAAATAACACAATATTACATTTCAGGATTTGTGTTGCAAAGGCGAATTTAACATTGGGCACCTTTTTGTCAATAGCAAAACCATGTGTTCTGCCTTCGCATCGGTTCATAACAATTAGGAGAAGATGATACTGCAACATCCAAGGTGCATCAAGTCATTTCTACACCTCGTTCCCCCGAGAATAGCACTGCACAGCAGCCATAGAGGTGTTGCTATAGCTGCACCCCACCATCATGTCTCAATTGGCTCACACCAAAAGGATACTTGTCAATGTATGGCATCTATTTATTTATTTTATGTATTGTTGATTTATGTGTTGCCCTCTGTGTGGTGTCACAAGTGGAAAGCAGACGGTGTACAACCCATCCTCTCAGCCTTGTCACACTGAGATCAGGTAAGAGAGACACGTGGGGGCATACACAGGAACCCTGTGAACAACCAAGGAGTATGTGTACGTCAACATCATCAGGTAAGTGCTGGGGGTGGTGTAGAAGGAGGAAGTGCTGTGCACACTAAGGAGCTGAAAGCATACATTGAATAAGTGCTGATCAACACAAGTGAAGCTGGACAACGATAATGCAAGACCTGGGCCAGGGGTCACAGATGACTCAAACAGCAGGAGCGGATCATTAGCAGTTCTGCCTGCCCAAGGCAGATCCACTGGAAAAACCTGGTTTGCTTTGGGGAGAGATTAGAGGTGGCGGGATCTGTATGTGACAATTACCACAGTCAATTGATTGACATTTCCGCCTAGAACATGCTCAGTATCCTTGGCTCACCACAGCAGTAAAACATGCATTTCACTTCCACTCGAATGAACACATTCCTACCAGATATGATTGTGCTTTAATTATACCCTCCTGCTATATTTCCCACTTACCTGTGAACACAGATTGGCTCTTTTGTGGGCATTACCAGGCCGGGAATCCCACAAATTCTCCTTCTCGGAGCTCCAGCACCCTGTTAGCGCTTCTTCCCTTTCCGCGAATGGCCGCCATGGAAAGGGAGAAGGGAATACATGTCCCACGTGGCCATCCTCTTTGTTTACTTTTTTATTTGCTTTTGAATGACTGCCATGGAAAGAGAGAAGGGACTACATATAATCCCTTCTCGCTGTTCCAAGGTGGCCAGTTTATTATTTGTATTGTTTTCAGTTGCTTAATGCCAGAACCGTTTCACAACTGAAAAAAAGACACTACTAGTACTCCGGTCCAACGAGCCGGGGTACTAATAGCAATTAAGCAATAGACCCCTTGTTGGCGGGGTCATTACTGTGTCAGTGCATTTCCTCATATGGTAATGGCCGCCCAGCTCAGGGTATATTGCTGAATTATTAAACAAAGTTAGCAAAAAGGGAATTGGCATGATTGGAAACACATGGAGAACAAATGCACCCATCTAGAAATATGGATAGCATATAGAATCAGATTTCTCCATGATTGAATGTTACCTTCCGGTTTCTGATTAAAAGACACCTTATGGTTTCTAGGCTATATTATAGCCTTGTAGACTGAGGATGTGGTCATTATGAGCGGATAATGACCTGCCACCAAGTCCCATAATGACATCTACCGAGATTTATAAGGCTATTAGCACATGGGGGTAACAGCAATATATTTTTGGGAGTTTATATGGTGAAGTAAAACATGTTTCATTAAGAGTGAGTAAAGTAAATATAAAAAATCAATTGGTTAATCAGATGCATTTTTTGTAGTATTTAAATTACATGGTTGTCTTCATAGGTTAAGCATTTTAATTGCAACTTGGTGGAACTGGAACAAGTTTCACATGAGCATGCATTAAGTGTGTGTAAAAAATACACATTTTTTCTATAAGGAAGTGGAAACATTTTCCAATGTTTTAGTGTTTTCGTTTGTGTGTTAAATATCAATGTGCAGCTAAAGAAAAATGTCCTCCAAGAGAGAAAGTATCTTGTTGTATGAAATCTTGACTGGAAATTGCATTGTTGTTTCCCTGCCTCCTTCAGAAGATGGAATGTTCAATTGCAGCCAATAGCAGTAGTTATTGCTGAATTGCTCAGAGGAGTTCAATGACAATCTACATCTGTTAATATGAACTTATAGATTGATGGAGGGGTCATCACAGGATAGTGACCCACACCAAATTATGACCCGATGTGCAGCCAATGGCCATATGTTGAGGAAGGGTCATTATCCCAAAAAATAACGATCCCCTCCCACTAGGTCAATTTGGCTATTAGCACATAGTCATAGTAACAACATAGTGAAGGAAAACATTCTGCATTAATAGGGAGTAAAGTAAATAGGCAAACTGAGTTAGTAAATTAATACAAAGTAGTTAGGTGATATACTGCGCCACGGTTATAGAAACTCAAAAGAAGTTAGGTATTTCTTTAAAAATAGGTTTAATAATAGCCAATCTAGGAGCATTAGGTACTGGACTTCAGCCCTGGAGTATTAGGCCTTATTAGAAACCTATCTTTCAGCCAACATTAACCCAGTGGTTGCACATGGACATGTTTCTCCCTTTGCAGGGCTTTATCAAGGCATTACAAAATCGAATCCGAATTATAAACAGGAACGCCTGCTATATACATCATTGATGATTTGTCATCTTCATAAACAGTTAATTCACAATTTATGATAAAGACACCATTGGGTGGTCTAGTTTCATTCAATTATTGTGTTTATACATCCATCCTCGAAAGCATAGTACTTTTCCCTTACAAATTACTACATGTATACACCTGGTTTTGCAATCAAAATGCCATGTTGCATTTTAGGCAGTTGCCCGAAATACAGCTACATCAAGGTATTCATGTTAATCAACTCTAGTATGAGCATGGTAGAATCCTTCCTTCTGGTGGTTTCCAAGGTTGTCTTGTGAATAGCAGACTTATTCATCCCGCTTACGTTTGTCTCCATAAATTGCTGCTGATATTCTAATCATATATAATCCTGATTAGGAAAATAGCGGTCCTTGTAGGAGATGGCAGTGCTCCGCGTGTGTCTGGAGTTGGTAAATTAAATGCAGTTTATGTTAAGGTATTTAAATAAAAAAGTTGTCTTCATACGTTAAGCATTTTAATTGCTAACGTTGTTAAACTGGAGCAGGTTTAAAAGGAGCATGCATTAGGTACCATGTAAATCCAAACGATTTCTCTTTGAAAAAGTGAATGCATTTTCTTATGTTTTAGCTTCATCTTCAGTGAGCTAAAATGGTTGTTACAGGGAATAAAATGTCTTCTCAGAGAGAAGTGCCTTGATGAAACAAATCATGCCTGGGAATCTCATTGTTGTCTCTCGCCCACATTGTGAGAATAAAATTGCCAAGCCACACCTCTGCATGCCCCAGTCTATTTGACTTCTCTTCTACCTGCTTTTCAGACAAAAATTCTGAGTGTGCCCCTACAGGGTCTTAAGTCATGCAGGGTTGCAGTGCACAAATGGTATTAGTGTGCATCATAAATGCAGTCAAACAGTCACACTGTGTGAGACTCCTCCTGCTGGCATCCCTTTTTGTGCATTATTACAGCGTAGAACAGCCTAATGCACTCCAGGAAATCTCCCTCTGTAAGCTCAGAACGCAGTACGTTGGCCTTACTTCATTTATGTATTTATTTATTTATTTAATTTTACGTTTATAAAGCACACCTAACCCTCAGGCATCTAGCTCCTTGTACTTAAGATATTTGTTACATTGGCTCAGGCATCTGAACATTAATATGGAAGAAGTTGGTTGCATTACTTTCTTAGTCAAATTACAGGAGTTACATTCATAGGTTCAACAATTCGAACAATACAATCAATGCATGCATAGGTTAACAGTGGTCAAAATGGTAGGTCAGTGCAGGAAGGCAGTGGTTTATTGGGAGTCTTGGATGAAGAGCCAAGTTTTGAGGCTTCTATGAAAGGACCAGAGAGATGGGCCTACTCTTAACTCTCGGGGCATGGTGTTCCAGTATTTTGCTGCGATAACCGGGAAGCTGGAATGAATGAGACGCGCATTGTTACGGCATCTGCCTGCCTCATAGAACAAAGGTGACTGAGCCAAGACAGCTATGGCCCTATGATTGAATGATGGCTGATTAATTTGCTGGAATCAGTACCTGAGCGAAAGGTGGGGAAAAGGCATGGTGAAGTTCGTATATTATGGCACCCTCTGATTGTGCGCCCATGAAATCTTTGAAATAGAGCTATGACCCGCATCAGCTTTGAGTTTCCTTTCCAACCCAGGGGTCTGCATGCAAAATTTGTCAATACTGGTAATGAGTCCCGAAGAATGAAACCCAAAAAGGAAGTATTCTTACAGTACATATAGACTTATCATATAACCCCCTAATCTCTTTCATCTTTCTCTTCTCATTTCCCCCACTTCACAGGGTTTTTTTTAGAACATGGGCAATAGCCTACTCTAAAGTGACTCTGTAATAATACACGAGGATGGTTAACACCAATCGGAGTGCAATAATGATGATGATTTAAGAATGTAATGTATGGAATAATGTACAATTTGGGACAAAATAAGATCAACTCCTGCTTGTTAGTATTTTAGGATTGTGAAGTAACAATGTCAGGATGGTTAAACATCAATGGAATGTCAAATGCACTGTAACTAACTAAGGGCATACTGTATGATAATGAAATATAGGACCTAGCTGCCTCTTATTCTAGACAGGTTAATTGACTTTACATTGTATTGATTTTTTGCACTGCCTTGACAAAGTCCTGTCACGGGAGAAACATTAGCACGTGCCACCCTTTGGATGATGTTGGCTTAGGAAGGTTTAGTTTACTCTAGGATGACTCAGGACTGTATTTATGTACCTAGACACCGAAGCTTTTTAATAATAAATCCTTTTTTGTATATACATTTTGAATTGAGTTCATTTAATACTGGAGCAGAATTGTAGCTAACTACTCTGTATCTTTATTGTATCTCTTGGTCTGACTAAGTGAATATCAGTCACAGTTAGGTATCTGCAGCCGAGAACCTCCTTATACTATACATATGCACTTGATTAATTTCTGAGTGGCACACAGGCATATTAGTCAACTCAACCATTCAACCATACAAAACTGTTAACCCGTTCCTGTAAACTATAAAAAAAATGTCTTTTCACTTTGTAGTGCAAATATCCAGAAGTAGCCAGTTGCCTCTGTTAAATTGACAAGAACATTATATCCCCCTTGTACTGGATCCATGTTAATGCATCTTTACAAAATGCACCATTGTCAGATAAATCAGGAATGCATCATTCCTTCCTGCCAGGAGAGAAAAGCCTATTGATAATGAGGGCGAAAGAGGAGCTTTACCACACTCTGCTTATTATGAATCTCCATTTACATGTCTGACATTACCAGGCTGCCATCCATTCTGCAGGATTTATTAGTGACAATCTGGACAGATTGGAAATGTAAAGGTTGAAATCATTCCTTATCCACTCACTTATTGGGAGAACATGCAAGATGGGAATATCCATCCGCCCTCTCGCAAGGTTTCAAGCATGGCGGAAACATACGCGTGCCTGACAGCGATGCTCTGACATATCTGGGATCTCTACATTAGAAGCCCTGATGCTATTCACATTCAGACTTCTAATGAGGTGGAGATGGGACTGCCAGTGAAGAAGGAAGGCAGTCTGACCTTTAAAGGGTAGATGTTTTGCCAATAATCAGCTTCTCACTCAAGGCCGGCTCAGTGATCCGGCAGAGAAGGCTCACATAAATATCCCTCTCTGAACATTGCTCATGTCACATTTCTAGGCCATCAGCGAGTGGTTGGCTGATGCGCGCATCCATACTGCACCACCCATGATTGATGATTTTCAACCTATATATCACTGGAACCGAGCTTCAGTTGAAAGCAGCTTAGCGGATATCCATGTTAATGGAGGATGGCCAGCACGGCCGGTCCTCCCACAAAAGTCAGATAGCTCCGATAGTTAAGGACTTCACAGAGGCTCAGATTTGCATTTAAATGTTCTGATATAGTGTAAAGGAATCTGCTTTTCATCCTTTAAAGATGCCCCAATGCCATGCCATTAAATTGGGTAATAATAGCACATGCTGTTAAAAGTGCAACATAATGGGAAAACCCACTTTGCCACATTGCCCATCTTCCTTGTCCACCCAAGAGACAGGCATTTGCTTATAAGTAATTAACCCCTGATATTCCTTTTTTTAAAGCAATAATAGTCCCATTCTCATATGTTGGGGCAACATAAAAATAAACTCTCCTATTTTTTCTGGCTTGGATTAAAGTACAGAACTTGTCATCGACATCTGTAATACCAGCTGTCATGATATGTACCCTTTATACCGATACGCTACCTTGGCATCTCCCACATACTTACTTCTTTGACCCAGTTTTTGATCCAACTAAAATAAAATGTATTTAACCTCTCTACTGCCTCCAGAGTGTATCACTTGACACAAAAAATATTGCTGTAATGCCAGGATGTATTAGTACACAACACGCCACAATATCTTCATCCTGCAGTGTAGGCAATCAATGAAATTCTCAGGCTGGAGCCCAGGACTTACTGATGTACTGATCTGTTTACATACATGCTTCCCAATCAAAGCATTGATAGTGTAATTGATTGGATACTAAACTTTGAAATAAAGGGAGCATGCTTGGTAGCAGGTTTCAAATCTCTCTGTCAGTGATCTTTTTTAATTTTACATTTGATTATAATATAAATAATTTAAACAGTTGTAGAAAATAACAATTTTAATTCTTAACCAAAATGCACTCCTTGAGTAAAGAAGCATGTAGGCGTTACTGACATACTTTGCAGTGTTTTCTTTTTCGATTATATAATTATCTTTTGAGCTTCCTAACAGGAACAATGGTATAGTGCAGGATTAAGCACTCACTTAAAAAATAATCTGTGCTGCCTTCAGTGCTTGGTATGAACTCCTTCTTTAGTGCTCTATCATTTATATTTAAATGCCTATTATATATAAAATAACTTATAACTAGCCAACAGTTGAAACACCTTACACTACTAATATTATGCACAGAGGAGCAAAATTACATTTTACTTCTTAAATGATGAATGAAGATAGAGATATTTAGGATTTGATTACTCAGCACTATTACTTGGACATTCACAGCATACATGTGTTGCTTTGGCAATGGCCCTCACATGGCTGCTTGTGTTAGTCTGCACACTTTCCCCCCAAAACAGCTGAATATGACCAATGAAATGACCATCCGTAGCACTCTTGATGCGAAACCCAATTTCACTACCAACGCCTCTGGATTATATTAAGAATGATTATTATTGTTACTAGGCACATCTATATGTAGTGGCCATGTAGTTATGGTTAAGTTGCTGTTTCCATAGGAAGAGCACTTTTTGGGCGGCTTATAACTTCGCTCTCCCTGGACGAATCCTCACCAAACTTTGCAAAAAAAGTATTTGGGTCACTCTGATTTTTTTTGGCAAAGATTGGTGAGGATTCGTCCTGGGGGGGAAAAGTTATAGGGGGGTCCCCACACTTTTTTTTTCCCCATAGACTGAATGGGAACAAAATTGTGCTCGCGTCTACAACCCAAACCGCTGGACGGATTTTCACCAAATTTGGACCAGGGGCAGCAGCTTGGTCCCGAAAGCGTGCTTTTGCAAATTTGGTGAAAATCCGTCCAGTAGTTTTTTTTTAAAATGACCAAAAAGTAGGTAAAAAAAAAATAGTGATATCTGTGTTCGTTCCGCTGACACACTTCCCTGTTCGCTCCGCGGACAGGGTCCTGATGGGCCAATCGGCTTGCTTGATGTTCGCGGACATGCAACGTGTTCGCTGATTGGACAGCGTGGAGCGTGAAGCGCGTCAGATTTTCTGTAGCGCCCGCCATCTTGGATTTGCGGTCGTCCGCGGACAGCGCGGTGAAACTTTGTTCAAAATTTGTATTTAGTAGAGTGTGTTGGTGTGTAGGAGTGTTTGGGGAGGGTGGGAGTGTATGAGATAGGATGAAAGTTGTGCTTTTTTATGTGCTAGATGTTCTTTTGGTGTTCGATTTGTCTACGGACATCACGGGTGTTCTGAAATGTTCTAAATAAACTGAATGGGGGGTGTTCTGAGGACTCAATATGTTTCCGTTTTGTTCGCAAGCAAACTGAAACTGTTCTAAGAACACTCGCAGTGTCCTGAAATGTTCGCAAATAAACAAAATGGGGGTGTCCTGAGGACGCTGTCCGTATTGTTCTCTGTCAAGTTCAATGTGTTCTAAGAACACTCACGGTGTCCTGAAATATTCGCAAATAAACAAGATGGTGGTGTTCTTAAGACGCTTCTAAGAACACTCGCGGTGTCCGGGGAATGTTCGTAGGGGGTGTCCTCAGGACGCTGTCCGTATTGTTCTCTGTCAAGTTGAACGTGTTATAAGAACACTCTCGGTGTCCTGAAATGTTCGCAAATAAACAAAATGGGGGTGTTCTGAAGACGTTTCTAAGAACACTCGCGGTGTACCAATTGGCGTATTCTAACTGTGTATTTTTTGGCCTAATTTAGTGGTATTCATTTATCTGATTAGTTGTTGTAGAATCTTTGAGCAGTTAGATAGCTTTTGGAGTATTCTAACAGTTTATATTTTTGTAACACAAATTTACTTAAAGGTTTAAATACAGTTTATTTATCAAATTTTGGTTTTAAGAACATCAAATAAGCATTTGTAAGATTTGCTGGTAATCTCTGCTTTAGAGTAATGGTACTATCATTAAATTCAAACCATCCACATTTCTTTTTTATGTATGCAGTGTAGTTCCCTGAATTGGTTGTGGCTCCTGCGTGGTAGATTATACCTATTGTTGTGAAGGTTTTCTTACCAAGTGATATTTGACCATGTGTGAATCCAGTCAGCTTGCAGTTGTTTTTGGTACCATCTGCATTGTAACGTAGAAGCATTAGTATTACGTATTTACTATGTGTTTGTATTACTAACGTGGAGCGATTATCTGAATGGTGGTGTTCTGAAGACGCTTCTAAGAACACTCGCGGTGTCCTGAAATGTTCGCAAATGAACAAAATGGGGGTGTCCTGAGGACGCTGTCCGTTTTGTTCTCTGTCAAGTTGAATGTATTCTAAGAACACTCGCAGTGTCCTGAAATGTTTGCAAATAAACAAAATGGGGGTGTTCTGAAGACGTTTCTAAGAACACTCCCGGTGTCCTGGAATGTTCGTAGGGGTGTCCTGAAGGCATAGTCCGTATTGTTCGCTGGCAAGTTGAATGTGTTCTAAGAACACTTGCGGTGTCCTGAAATGTTCGCAAATAAACAAAATGGGGGTGTCCTGAGGATGCTGTCCGTATTGCTCTTTGTCAAGTTGAATGTGTTCTAAGAACTCTCACGCTGTTCTGAAATGTTCGTAGGGGGTGTCCTGAAGATGCTGTTCGTATTGTTCGATGGCAAGTTGAATGTGTTCTTAGAACACTCATGGTGTCCTGAAATGTTCTCAAATAAACGAAATGGGTTTGTTCTGAGGACACTGTCCGTATTGTTCGTTGTCAAGTTGAAAGTGTTCTAAGAACTATCGCGTTGTTCTGAAATGTTCGTAGGGGGTGTCCTGAAAACGCTGTCTGTATTGTTCGCTGGCAAGTTGAAAGTGTTCTAAGAACACTCATAATGTCCGCAGACATTAAAAGTTTCCATAGACCATAGTTGAAATGTTTGACTCTATGGATGTGATATGCTGCGGTGGTTGTTGCCAGGGCATAGAGTCTTGGGTGCATGGCCATTTGGCCATTTGGCCATGCACCCAAGACTCTATGCCCTGGCAACAACCACCGCAGCATATCACATTCATATTTGCTTATAACTTCGGGTGAAAAACAAATGTATAAGGAACAAAGGTATTAGATACTATGGATGTGATATGCTGCTTTGGTTCTCCTTATTATTGTATACTTACTGTTTGGTCTATTAACCGGAGTACATGCATTTCTTGTTAATTTCTGTGATAAAAGAAAATAGCATGTTAGTATTAGTATTTTGTAATGACTTATTACATTGTATAATCAATATACTTTTTTTTTTGGACCCTCATATTTAGTAGATTACAAATCAGAGTACTGTGCAATTTGCTGAGTTTCTGTATTTGTTGCTAAAATCATCGGGTCTGTGGGAGAAAAAAAATCCATGTTGGATTAAAAAAAAACCTTTTTCTGTTAAGCTACAGTTGATTTGTTTGTTTGTTTTCAGTGTTCACTTGTTGTTTCTGGCTAATGCTTTATACTTTGGCTTGTTGCATTTTTTTGGAGCAGTAACATATTATTTATTTGTTTTGATATTGTAAAATTTTGGAGCAGTTAGATACCAATTGGCGTATTATAACTGTCTGTTTTTTTGATATATTTTAGTGGTATTGATTTATCTATTTGGACATTGTTAAATCTTGGGACAGTTAGATACCAATTGGCGTATTCTAACTGTGTATTTTTTGGTCTAATTTAGTGGTATTCATTTATCTGATTAGTTGTTGTAGAATCTTTGAGCTGTTAGATAGCTTTTGGAGTATTCTCTAACAGTTTATATTTTTTTAACACAAGTTTACTTAGGGTTTAAATACAGTTTAGTTATCAAATTTTGGTTTTAAGAACATCAAATAAGCGTTTTTAAGATTTCGTGGTAATCTCTGCTTTAGCGTAATGGTACTATCATTACATTCAAACCATCCACATTTCTTTTTTATATATGCAGTGTAGTGCCCTGAATTGGTTGTGGCTCCTGCGTGGTAGATTATACCTATTGTTGTGAAGGTTTTCTTACCAAGTGATATTTGACCATGTGTGAATCCAGTCTGCTTGCAGTTGTTTTTGGTACCATCTGCATTGTAACGTAGAAGCATTAGTATTATGTATTTACTATGTGTTTGTATTACTAACGTGGAGCGATTATCTGAATATCAGATAGAGCATAATCTACCATAGTTTGCATTTTGTACAAGTCGCTGAAATGGAATGGATTCACAATTTGGTATTGATATATATATGAAGCGTTCATTGGGGATTTCTTCTTGTGTCACATTGTTGCAGAGAGTGCATGTATGTTTCCACGTGTATGAAATCTGAATGATTTCATTTATAGATATGTTATTGTTTTCCAGTACTTGTAGTTAGTACATTAGAAATTCTTGTGGATCTTCCTGTGAGTTTATAGTGAATTTCACCATTCCAGCACAGTAGTCCAATTGTTGTCTTATGCCATAAACACTATACATGTTGTCAGGATTGTTTGCTGCATTTCTGTGAAGTGCTAACATTTGCAAACACAATGGGTCTGTACTGTGTAAGTAAATGTTGTCAACAATTGGTGGTAATTGAAATAGAATATTCATTGCTACATTTGCGTAGCAACTTACACCAACTATATTTGAGAATTTAAATGGTCCAGGTAGTTCTGTATCTAACTGCTTTTTTTGGAGTTTGTCTTCCTTCTTTAAAGAAGTACCTGGTTTACTTTCCCTAATTGATTCTTTTTTGCATGTGGTAGTTGATGAAGTTTTAGTTTCTTTTACTCTCTTTGGAGGATTTGCAATGACATCCTGTTGCATTTCTGTTTGATTTATTTTTCTTTTATAACGTTTTACTTTTTGTGGAACAGAATATGTGTTTAGGTGGGGGGTGTATAGTGAGCAAAGTCTATTGTATTCTAAAATGCAAAGAATATCAGCGTTTATTTTACTTGCAGCAAAGTTGATTAGAAATAGACCGTCAAGTGTACGTAAGCGTGATAGTGCTACATAGCTCATGCCTTCTTTAAAGATTGTGTTACCAATATCTATCATTGCTTTGTCTAGGGTAAGACCTTGTGATTTATGAATCGGGACTGCGTATGCAAGAGTTAGAGTAAATTGTTCTCTGCGTACATACATATCTTTGAAGAGAATGAATCTAGCTGTTGAGCGTCCTATCCTTTTGACTTCTGAAAGTTTGTCAAAGAGTATATTGACAAACTGAATTTTGTTATCGCGTGGGTATGTTTGAAAGCCAACAACTGTACCCAGTGCTCCATTAACTAGTCCTTGGTCCACGTCAAGGTTACGTTTAAGCATTACTCTGCTATTTAAGGATACTTTTAATATCTTTTATAAGCCTGCTGTGTTTGAGATAGATTTTTCTAAACTATTTAGTCTTGTTGTGGCTTGGTCACACATGGGTACTGTCATACCATGTACATCTAGTTTGTCTGTGGCGCTAATTTCCATGATTGGTTGCATTTATTTACTTAGCATGATTTCATTGAATTTGAAACAGCTTGCAAGAGTTGGCATTAAGGCCATACAATTGACATTTTTGTGGGCTAATTGTTGCATAACATCTGTAGCACATGCATTATCGCCATAAAGTGCATTAATGTGCCGGGTTTTCAATATTGCTTCTGCTTCTTTAGAAAGTATACCAACTCTGATACTTTTTAAAATGTTGGCATTAGTGAGATCTGCAGATTGCCGCATGTTTTCTGTTAATTCTCTGTATTGGAAATGTTGCCAAAGGTTGACATTTCCAATGCTGCCAACAGTTTTACGGCAGAGTTTGTGTCCTAATGTTTTAAAAATAGGCTCACATTTTACTGGTGTTAATTGAAACAGACCTCCATAAACAATAATATGTTTTCCTGCAAAGAGCTCTTCATAGTCTGTTTTGTGTACTTCTTGTAGTCTGAGGTGAATCAAAGCTAACATCAGGTTGGAGACCATGCTCACTTCATCTATTAGTAGCATTTTCATTTGTTTCAATACTCTGCGTAATTCCATTGCAGCTTCTGCGGAAAGTTTGTAATAGTCTATTTTGTTCTGGTGTTCTACTGATAATAGTAGTAATCGGTGTAATGTAACACCACCTATGTTGTAGGCAGCTAAACCTGTGGGGACAGTGACAACAGCTGACAGTTTGGTGTTTGTCAATTGTTGAAGGAACTTACTAATGATTTTGATTAGGAATGTTTTGCCAGAACCAGCTTCACCACTGACGTACAGTAGTATACGTTTATAATTATGGCAGGAACATTGTTTATTTTCATGTTTTACACCATGTGCAATTTGTTTTGTTACTTCTTGAAAAATGCTACTTTGCTCATTGTTTAGTTTTGATTGTAGTATAGTTAAGTCTTCTTTATCTTCATACTGACACATGGTGTTTTCTACTTCTATCAAAGCTAATTCTTCCTCATTTATTATTAGTGGTTCTCCCAGTGGTTCTTGGCTTCCTGTTACAGAAGGTTGACTACTGTCAGGAGTGTCCTTATCTAGTTGGGCTTGGAGTTCTTCTTCGTGTTGCTGTTCATTGTGCAACATTGTTTTGTACTGTATAAAGTTTACATCAGTTATAGTGCTTTCATTTGCTTTGAAAGCATCCTCATATGAGTCATAGTTAGCTAGTAATTGTTCTTCTTTTCTCCATGGTTTGAAGAGTTGTAGCAGGGACATGTAATATTTTTCTTTATGTTGAGGAGTCTTTAATGACAATTTGATATGATTAATTAAATTTGGTTTAGTGAGTTTAACTAAGCTGCCTTCACAGTTTGTCACTCTATATTTACCTTTTTTTTCATCAGGTTTCATATTATTTTTGTATGTGTAGTTTTGGGCTATGTAGTATAGACACATGTTTTCCAAAGTATTACTTCTGTTGGGGTAGTATGTGCCCAATAAATGTTTTTTTTTTAATGTCTTGGCTGTTGAGATCATGTTTGCCTATTGTTTCTATATCTTCATATGATTTTAGAACTCTTTTTCTAGATTTAGCTGGACCAAGACTTAGCCATACTATATTTTCAGATTTACCATAGAATGCAGTACCAGTTAAACAATCCGCTGCTTCATATGATCCACATTCTCTATGGGTGAGCATTTTTATACCCAAGCTGTATAATTTCTGAGACTCTGTTTTATCTGATGACAGGTCATTCCAGAGGTCTTGGAGCTCTGTCTTTTCTTCTTTAGTTAAGTATGCTGTGACATATCGTGCAACTGCAGTAGAATTGTCTGTAATGTACTGCACAACTATGTTTGCATTCCATAAGTGGGCAATGATTGCATTATAATCATTCATATATTTTTTTTCTTCTTTTCTTTTCATGTAATATGTATTTTAGGTGACTTACCTTTAACACTATGTCTAACTGAAGACATGAGGTTGTTCACTTGACCTGTATTTGTAACTGGTCTATGGAAACCAAACCGGCATTTGGTGTAGTATTTCCGTTTGTTTTTGTATTTGCGACAACAATATTTTCCACATTTGTGTCTTTGAAATTGTAAAATTTGTGCATGAAGATCACTATTTGTGGCTTCTGATGGAATTTCACAAGTGACATATTTTTCAATAAACTGTAAAACAGTGGCATCACTGTCTTGACCAAATTTAGGAGCATCTTTAATCCATAAAAGCATTTGGATATGTGGTGCTCCTCTGGCTTTTTATTCTTTTCTCCAAAAGAAGTGCTGCACTTCTCCAAGGGGAGGAACAGTTTTATTACAAATAAAATGTAGCATAGCAATGAAGCGATGGTAAAAATATCTTGAAACATTGACAGGATCCAAAGAACACAGTTCTCCAGGTGTTAGTATATCTATGTTTGTTTTGTTTTTATTTGATATGTGTAGGAAATCATGTAAATCTTCCCATGCATATTCTGCACAACTTAATGTAACAAACCAAGTGGGTGGGCCAAGGTTTCTGATCATACAACGTGCATCTCCATGACGTCGAAACCAGTACTCTTTAGTACCACGCATATTTGCTAATAGATTTGTAATATTTGATTGTAAAACCTCTTTGTTGCATTTTTTTCTAATAATTGTGTAGCTGTCATATTTTAAAAGTGTGATCCTGATTTTAATATGTGTGCAACTCCGTAACATAAAGTTGCTAGTTCACTTTCAAAGAGTAGGTGGAATATGTATTCCACATTTTGTCTAAATCTGGTATCTTCAGAATACATCCGTAATGATCAGTATTCTGAAGCTGATATTTGAATAGGTCTATCATCATACCTTCCTCCTTTGCCAGTAGGAAAGAGTAGAGGAAAAGCATGTGCTTCTATATTTTTTTCCCATATGCTGATTGGCGATCCTTTTGTTTGACGCATTTGGTAAGTTTCCAGTACATCTTCTACGGTGTCATTACAGTGCAAAGGATGAATTGTATAATGGTCTAAAGTATTTGATATTGTAGCAGGATCTAGTAGCTCAAATTGACCAGCTTCTTGTGTTTCTTGAATTATTTCAGTTGTATCTTTCAAGTTTTCTTTAATATTAATTTCTTTGTAATATTCATTATTCTCTTTACGATATTGCAAGGCTTGTCTAACTTTATGTAAATCTACCAACTGTTGCCATATTTTTTTGTCTTTTGTAGGTACTCCATTTACTAAGATAATTAATGATTGCTGCATTGGACGTTGCACTCCTAGAGTATGCATATTTTCTTTTAGATCTAATGGTAAATAAACTACTTTTCCACGAATGCCTTTTACCAATTCAGAGGGAGGTAATTTTGCTGTTTTTGGTTTAAGGTGTATCATTGCTTGAAATGGGTGTACTGTATGAATTATGATGCTCTCATATAAATTAAGCTGATTTAGGGGTTTTGGTACTGGGTATAATTCCAAATTATTTGTGATAGCACGTGAAGGAGTTTGGTTGTTGTCAAGTTTTGTAGTGCAGTAACTGCAAAGTATTAAGGGCTCAGTTATTTCCTATTTGTTTTCTGCTACAAGGTAGAGAGCTAGTTCAAACCATTTAGAATCTTCATTGTCTTCTATTGTGTATGATAGGTCTACAGTTTTTGTGTTACTTTTATAAAAAGTTCTACGGCAACATACACATGCACGGTTTGGTACTTCAGCTGATGTACTTTTAAATTTTAGTATTTCTTTTTTGTATGTGTTTTGCAAAATGTTGCCATGTGTAGACTTGTTGCTTAATTGGTTTAAAGCTATTTCATTCTCTAAATGGCTTTCACTTCCAAAATATTTTTTCTGGATATAGTGAATTTCTTCAAGTAGGTCTTTTGCTGTACCATGTAGAAGGATGTTATTTAACTTTGCTAGTAGTAAAGCAGGACTTTTAGCATAGTACAGTTTATAGACTAGATTTCTTATAGTTGAATTATGTGTTGATATCCTTTTGATATCATGGAAAGTGGTTTTACAAGTAGGTCCTGTAATGCAGGCCAATGAATGTCCTTGTAGTCCTGTGTACTTGCTCACTGGACAGGTATCCATATTTTGCAGTAATTTAATTTTGATGTTGTCTTTGCTTTTTACATATTTATTGTGGAATTGGCGTAAAGATTTGAAACATTGTTTGGGAATGTTACACATTGATGTGCATGGCCATTTGTACACTAGACGTTCTGATTCAGTTGAATGGAGGGGTCATTCTAAGTTTTCAGGGCATATTTTTGTAAGGAGTACTTCTTGTTCCATTATGGTATTATTCACTTTTTCATAACCTCGACCACTGCTATGTATGGCAATTGTATTTGTTTGCTTTTGTTTGTACGCTTCTTCATCAAAATATGGTTCTGTGATCGTAGTGTGATTCCATTCACCTCCGCAGATACTTAAGAAGTTCCTTCTGTTGACATTTCACTTATTGAGAAGTCTTTTTTGTAATTTAGTTATTAGTTTTGTTAGTGGTTTCATTTTGTTTAACAGTAAAATAAATAACTTTGGTTTGAGAAGAATTGCACTGTCCATCAACGCTTCTAAGATTAATTTCCTACGATAGGTTTTAAGCATTGAACCTGATTTCTCTCCTGTTTTTATAAGATTTTGACGGTACATTTTGGCTAAAATACTTTTCTTGGTATGCTTACTTTGCACTATATTAAAATTTGAAGAAGTAGTTTTATCTGTAGTGATAGCTGATTTTCTGTTAATTGTTTTTTGGTTTGTTTTACATTTTGATAGAGGAGGCAAAGTTTTTGTACTTGAAACTTCTTGTGTTTCACTAAATGACTTGTCGGGGGGAAATTCTGCCGGGGTCGGCCGGGCTGTCCGCAGACCTTCGGGCAGGGAGGCCCCAACTCCTCCCGTATATCCCAAAAGAGATAGAGTATGAGACACACGCAAGAAGCAAGGGCAGGGATGGGTCAAGGATCATACGCGTCCGTCCTGACACACACACTCGTGGGGCTCGCAGGCCCTTTTTATCTTAGTATGACGCGCTACTTGCGTCACCTTAGAAAGTTTAGCAAAAAACCTATGTCCACTCTGGATTGGTTACTCGAGTGGTAGGGTTAGTATAGCATACATATAGAGAACGGTGTTAGTGGTTGAGGGTTAGTCAGGTGATATACTTGGGCTGTCCTTTCAATTTGATACATGAAATTTGTTACATGAAAACCTCTGAGGATTGGTCAATGTTAATGGCGTCAGTGATAAGAGCCCCATGTTCTGATTGGTCCGCTCGCGAGCCTCCCAGTCTGGGACTATCACTGTTCCGAGCTCACGGTGCACCTGTTATTTGCAACAATGTTTTACTATGGGTAGGTGTAAACAATGTGAGGATTTATTCATATGTTGGGAGGTCGACTACTCCCACTGCTGCAGATGTCCATTGAGTCTTTTAATTATATCTGCCTGTGTCTTGAAACGTGGGATCCAGGTGTCTCCTTCCTCCTGGGCCTGGCATCCTGTCAGGTTTGGCTTTGTCACGTGAGGTGGGACCGTGTTTGAGGCAGAATTCAACACAATTAATATTGTTTTTCTCACTGTGTGCCTTGTTTATCTTGCAGGTGCGACCTTGGCGTCGGCTTGCGGCGTGCGAGATTGCAACATCGTGCCCTTGGCTGTGTGCTTTCGCCGGGCTCATTCTGCAGGGTCAGCAACCGAGCTATTGCTCATTCAATGTTCATGGAAGCTTTTTCTTGCTGCCTACTTGGGCCTGGTGCATAGGTGGAACCGTTTGATGCAGAGCGCTTTAGGTTTTGGTATCATATTGCTCTATCCCCAGTATCGTGTCTCCGTTATATTCTTCATTATGGTACATGGTTTTTAGAAGAAGCGTGAGCAAGCCTTTTTAGATAAGTTCATTATGCACCTTGCGTTTCTGCATTTTGAGAACCTATGTGGAAAATAATAAAGATGGACGTCCGTGGGTATGTCTGTCGCCTACGTCATAGCACTGAGTATGTTCTTCGTGTGGATTGGTGTGGGAGTGTCCGGTGTTCATGTTTGCACAGGTATGCTGACCGTTGGCTAGGTTGTCATGGCATCTCTAACGACGTGTGGATTTAGTCGAGTTGATCCATGCCGCAGGTGTCGGCATGGGCAGGGCGGGCTGCTGGGCAGGTAGGTGGGCACATCCGTATGTTCCTGTACCAGGGTATCTGGTCGTCTGGTAGATAGGCAAACTCCTCTCGTGGCGGGTGTCTAGGCCGTGATCCTCTAGGCCAAGCGCGAGAGGGGAAGGGCGGGAGCCTGTTCTTCCATTCTCCCACTTCAGTCTGTAGTAGTGTTTTGTTTGAACTTTTTTTTACAAATTCTGCTAGAGATGGATGCTTTTGTTGGACACTTTTATTTTCATTTGCTCTACTTTTGCGTTGCTTTCTACCGACTTGACTTTTGGTAGGCATTCTTTAGGGTCTGTTGAAAAAAATAAAGAAGATATGGGTTGGGGTGTTCTGGAATGTATGTGTGCTGTGTGCATGAGTGTTTGAGTAAGATGATAAAGATGTATGTAATGGTGTGTGATTGTGCATTGGGAACTACAACTAGTAGGGATAGGTATTCTTGAATGCATGTGTTACTAAACTGGGGTTCAGATGACAAAAAAAAGTAAGCTAGTGGTGTGGAAAAGTACAAATATTAAATCTAATGTATACAATTATAACAGTTTTTTGTTCTATGATATGAAAATTGTAGTGGTTCAGTTGGGTAATTTGTGTGTCCAAAAATAGGAATTTGTGGCCCATTCTGGCTGTAAATCACTGTTTAAGACATGGAGATTTTTGGACAAAATGGTACACAATCTCTATTTTTAGGCACAGAAATAGCTTGTATTAACGTTATAGTATGTTTGAGTAATAATATAAATATTATGGTGATATCCTACTTACTTTTTTTCTTAAATTAACAGGTAACTTCTTAGTTCTTCTTTGTTCTTCAAATTTGGCTGCTTCTTTTCAGGAGAATGGTCTTCATTGCAATTGTAAAAGCTTCAAATTAGTAACTTTGTTTGTATATAGCGCTGTTTTTAATTTAGATATTGATTTTTTAAATTGAAATCCTCAGTGCCTTCTTTAAAACCATTAAACTAAATTATTTACTTAAGATACATTGCATCAGTTCAGTACATATGATATGTTCTTAATGAACAAATTGTATTGAATGACTAACTGTAGCAAAAAAAATATCTTTACTATGTCTTGTGAAATTTATAATATACCAGTGAATACCACTATTTCTGTAACTAAGCTGTTCTATGTAATAGCGCCTCAATGTCATGTCTAAATTAAAGTAATTAAGTAAATAAATAAATTAAAAAAAATATGAAATTGTATAACTATTTTTTTTAAAGATTTGAACATAGATTGTGCTTGCATGCAATTTTGTTTGAATATATGTAGTCTATATATTTCATTTAAAAAATGTTAGTTTAACATGATTTGAGTGTGTTTATAAAGAAAGTAAATAGTATAAAGGTTTATAAGTGATAGTTGATTTTAGGAAATTGAAAAAAATACAGTAAATTCATTTTACAGATTACACAAGCTAAAAGTCTGTTTGAAAATGTGTTCATCTACTGTAAAGCAAACATGCATACCTGAAGTTTGTGTTCATGCATATGGATATGCATGGAGCTGCAAGTAGAAATCTTGGAGACTTGTACAGTACTTCTGGTAGATGGTGCTTGCCAATGATATGACACTTGTGCTCAGAGAGATTCACAGTACATTTGCAGTGCTGATCTATGATGATGCAGTTAGATGTAGAGGTCTTGAATGTGATTGGTGCATGGTCATGTGATTTCTTAGCTACATCCATTGAGGGAATGGCAGAGAGAGTGAAGTGGAAATGGTAGAAGGGCTGTTCATGTTACGATATGTCCGCGGACATGGCGGTAGTTCGTGGACATCGGGAGTTACATCAATGGATTTTTGGGTTCAGAAGTCATGCAAATGAGAATGAGTACTAAAAGGGATTGGTCAGGAAAGTTTAGTGGGTGAGTTGTGCCAAAAAAGAGTTTCTCATATACTGTTTTTGCTGAGAGAACAACAGATAGCTATGTCTGTGTATTTTAGGAAAAATATTTTATGGATTTTGGGAGATTCATGGATATATTGGTTGAAGGTGCATGCAGAAAGCTGTGGAGTAGCTGTAGATCTTGGATTCCCACATGTTGGAGGTACACTGGCATGGAGTACGTGGAATGAAGTGGTTGGACTTGCTACCTCTCTGTGCTACTTTGGAGACAGAGCAACATCTAGACATAATTGTAATTCATTGTGGAGGGAACAGTTTAGGACATGTGACTGGATTTTTTTTTGCAATTTGCTATGAAAGAAGGACTTGGGAAGGTTATGGACATGTTTCCTAATTCTGAAGTGATATTTTCACGGATTGCGCAGAGACAAATGTGGCTTCGTTCTTCTTCATTTGGTCCACAAATGGAAACAGCAAGGCACAATGTTAATAAAGCTGTGTGTGCCTTTCTAAAAGATTTTGGCATGTCTTCTTTTCACAATGAAAATATTCTGTTTCGTAGTACAAACATTTTTCGCAAAGATGGAGTCCATCTTACTTATTTTTCTGAGAAATGTACAAAGTGCATTGCGACATATTTATGGAATTACAACATCCATTTTGAAGTAGGTGTTAAGCATTTATAATTTTTGACTTACAAACACCTCCCAAAGGCTCTTTTCAAAGCCACCACTTCCTCCCAGAGAAAATTGCAATGTTTGTGATAGGGTAGCAACCCAATTTTTTAAATGTTCGCGAACTGTCCGCGGACTTCTAAGAAATACAAAGGGCCCTGCTTCATTTATTTTCACTTCTATTTTTTTACTGTGAAAGGCGGCTCTGAAAAGAGCCTTATTTTTTTTTTGATTTTTGATATTTTGGATTTTTTTTGGTTTTTTTATACACGACACACTAGGAGAGGAGGGAAAAGGAAGGTAAATGAGGGGACGCCAACCACAGGGAAAAGAAAGGGCGAGCTAAGAGAGGAAGATGTAGAGTGGGTTTTATTAGGGTAGTGAGCAGATCTTCTCGTGCTCTGAGGCAATCATCTCAAAAGCACTACGAAGTTGCTCCCCCCTGCAGAGTACTGTGTCACAGTACATACATACAACTGTGACCCTCGAAAGGTAAGGTTCATCAGCATTCTGTATGGCCTGTGAGGCAGCTTGAGGAAGACGCTGTCCCACAGAGGTGGTCCTTGTGGTGACAGGATCAGAAACAGTGGATGAAGTAGAGGAAATCAACCTGCTACGCTCTTCGCAAGGTACAACCCTGCGAATAGCCCCAGAGTGAAATGACCTCAGGTGTTGCTTCATAGTAGTGGTCCCAAAGCTGTACTTACCGTGCTTCCCGTGACTGAGTATCATTTTGCACTCATTGCAGGTAACACGGTTCGCACGAGCCTTAGGAACATTCCTATGAATGGTAAATAACCACCACACCCAAGACTCACGCCTAGTGCGGGTAGTAGGGTTTTCCTCTACCTCATTCTCATCATCCTCTTCTTCCTCCTCTGCATCTTCACTCCTGTTCCCCTCTTTAGGCCCTTGGGGAGTTGGTGATGGTGGAGGGGGTGGGGGTGGTGCTGAAGCAGGTGCAGCACCAGGTGGCAGTTCAGCAGCCAGGGATGCCATCTCGATGATGATGTAATCTGCAGGTGGCAGCAAAAATCGCAGTGTTTCGAAGAATAGCCAGAAACACAATGAGAATAAGCTGTAGGGCGTGGTCTTTTGTAGGGGTGCTTGTGTGCGGACCGCGGGCATGCGCGCTGTCCGTGGACAGATCGAACACAAAAAAAAGTTTGAAAAGTTTTAAAGGGTATGTAGAAACTCAGGAATAATATGTGGGACTTGTGCCATGGTGAGATTTTATTGAAAAATATTATGGATTAATTGAAAATGTACTTTTAATTTGTTCGGGGACACGAACAGTGTCCGCATTCAGAACACACGATCAGCGTGGGCGCGGTCATATGATCCGTTCGCGAACAAGTCCGCGAAGGAAGCGCATGTCCGCAGGACACCAAATGCACAGGGTTTGGCTAGCACATGCGCGTTGATGTTCTACGGACACTGTTCGGGTCCTGAACTAATTAAAATTACGTCACACGTGAAACAAACATTTCGGGACACTGCGTGTGTTCTTAGAACAGTTTGAACTTGCTAGCGAACACTACGAACAGGTATAGTGTTCTTCAGGGCACCTCCATTTTCGTGTACGTACAAACATTTCAGGACACCAATTGTGTTCTTAGAAGAGTTTAAACTTGATAGCGAACACTACGGACAGATATAGTGTTCTTTAGGACACTTTAATTATTTTTTTTTATGAACATTTCAGAACGCCGCGTGTGTTCTTAGAATAGTTTCACCTTGCTAGCGAACAGTCCAAACAGGTATAGTGTTCTTCAGGATAACTCCATTTTCGTTTATTTACGAACATTTTAGAACACCTGCACTGTCCGCAGACACCTACATTGTTTATTTTTTTTTTAAAAAAATGAAACTATTTACAACACAATATAAAAATGTAACTTTATTTAACATATATTAATAATTTATGACAGAGAAGGTGAGGCAGAAACAGAAACAAAAACAGGAGAATTAGGGGTTTCAACATGTTTGTTATTAGGTGAAGAAGGGATGGAAGTCTCATCAAAACGTTTTGGGTTATGGAGAGGGTTTGAGGATAATTGACTGGGATATGGCGAGGAGGGACAAGTACACGTGGGGCAATGGTACGAGGTTTTTGGTTTAAAATGATCTTCCACAAAAGTTTTCAAATTATTAAAATTAGTCAACAATAAATCCATGTTTTCTTCTGTACTGTGAAAAGTGTTATCCATAACAGGTTTTTCTGAAGTATTTTCTATTTTGGTATGCTCTGTACAAAAAAATATATATATATGTTAAATGTATACAAAATAATAATAATTAAATGGTTTATATTATAAAGTGTTTACCATTAGTTTCACTATCTTGTGACATTTCTTCATGTGGGAAATGCTCCTCTAGCCATTCCAGAGTACTAGACATTTCTGTGAGAGAAAATAAAAAGATAATATATTTTTTATCTAATACAGAAAGTTTATAAATATATGAATAAAATTAAGTACACTTACTATTTCAGGTAAGATATGTCCTATGTACTCAGTGGGTCTGCTCTTGTCCTCAGTTCTGTCGTGTTTCTGAGGTAATTATGTTGGAAGCAAATTTATTTTCTTGTGGTATATTCCATTTTAGAACACAGTGCATTTAAATAAATGGTTAGTGTGTTGTATATATTGGTTGCATTTCTTATGTATTAGTGCATATAATGTGTTTGTGTGCTTCTTTTTGAATTTGTTAAATGTTCCTATGTTATGATATAACAATCAAACATACCCCCCCAGAGTTTTTAGGTAGTGGTACTGTTATTCGAACATGTCCGCGAACATTAAATGAGTTTGCGGACATCAAGTACAGTTGAAGAGATTCAGTCAGTTCCATATGATATGTATATAAAGTCAAAGTCATTATTGTTAAGTTGCACTACTAAAAACCTATGAAATTCAGTGAAAAACCTTTGTTAAATAGACGTTATGGTTAAGTTGCACTACTAAAATCCTATGAAATTCAGTGAAAAAACTTTGTTAAAGGGACGTTATGGTTAAGTTGCGCTGTTAAAAACCTATGAAATTCAGTGAAAAATCTTTGGCACACGGCTACAGTTCAAACCGCTGGACGGATTTTCACGAAATCTGTGGCAGTTACAGGGGCTTGGTCCAGAAAGTGTGCTTTTGTAAATTCAGTGACATTCCGTGCAGTACTTTAAATGAAAATGATCAAAAAGTAGGTCTGAAAAAATGAGTGATATCTATGTCCGCTTCATGGTCACACTTCCCTGTTCGGTCCACGGACAAGATACCGATTGGCTGGCGTCATAACCGCAGACACACAACGTCTCTGCCCATTGGCTGCTGCGAGTCGTGTTCTGCGTCAGATTGTTTGGATGCGCCCGACATCTTGGATCTGCCAAAAGCGGCGCAACAACCAGCATACATATGCTCTATTTATAAAACTCTTTGGCTGTGTCACAGACCATTGGGAAAGGTTCAGACAGTAAGACATGGGTGATCAATGCATTTGTTCTGTGGATCCGGCTTCATGATGTACTTCCATGGACAGCTTGTACGCACAGAAAATGAGGGGTATAATAACAATAGAACTTCAGTCCATGCAGTGGACAGGACATTTCGAACTGTGAAAGCACACGCGTAGTGTTAGCCAACATTGAAATTGACATCATGCTGTGATTGCATTACTTTTCCCGATGGTTATTATTATATTCATTACTACGCCGCCATGGGTGTCACATTCTACAGTGGTTGTGGACAGGGCCTAGAGTCTTGGATGCATGGCTGTCGGCCAAAGGCTGAATGCCTTATTTCCAAGACTGTAGGCCCTGGCCACAACCAACGCAGCACGTCACACCCATGGATACACCCGTAGTATTGCGTTTCGATTGGCAAGTTGTGGGGAGTGCGTGCAGTCTTGGGTGCATGGCCGAAGGCCTTACACCCAAGAACAAAGTTTTAAGTAGTAGATGTGGAAGCCACTGCACAACAATCCTATGTAAGATCTATGGAATTACAGCTAGGAGTGAAGTCTCTGACCAGAAGCACTGAAGGATACCATACCTATAGAAAAACCCCCACTACCACACATCACTGAGGTGGTTGTGGGGAGACTCTGTGGTCTTGGGTGCATGGCCGAAGGCCATGCCCCCAATAACACACTTGTACCTTCTTCATGATGTATTTTCTATGGCCTCCTTGTACGCAAAGAGCACAGAAAATGAGGGCTCCAATAAGGGCAGTATTTCAGTCCGTGCAGTGCACAGGGAACTTGTAACAGTTGTAAGGACATGTGTGGTGTTAGGGAACATTGAAATTGAAACATGCCGTAATTGCAATACTTTTTCCTATGGTTATTGTATTCATCAGTACGCCGCCATGGGTGGCACATGCTACGGTGGTTGTGGCCAGGGCCTAGGGTCTTGGATGTATGGCCGTCGGCCGAAGGCCAAAGGCCTTACTTTCAAAACTCTAGGCCCTGGCCACCAACACTTCAGCATGTCACACCATTGGATACCCCCTTACTAATGCGTATCGATTGCCTGGTTGTGGGGAGTGTGTGAATTCTTGGGTGAAAGGCTGAAGGCCATGCCCCCAACAACAAAGCTATAAACTCTTCACTTACAAGCCCACATGGGTTTCATGTAGTGTGGTGGCTGTGGACAAGATGTGTACTTTTGGGTGCATGGTTGCAGGCTGTATGCCATACACCCAAGCATGCACCCAACAGGAAACTTGTAAGCACTGGAGTTATAAGACACTTCACAGCCATATATTGAAATGTATGGCCATACACTTAAAATGTTAGGCCCTGTGCACAAACAGTGCAGCATTTCAGAGCTACAGACACCCCTAGTATTGAACATCAGTCAGGTGGCTGTGGGAAGAGTCTGCAATCATGAGTGCATGGCACCCAACAGCACAGTTATATGTAGTGTACTTACAAGGCACAATGGTTACGATATGCTGTGGTAGTGCATCACTCTGGCCCCTGCGGGGAGGGGCTGCAATCATGGGTGCATGGCCAAAGGCCATGCCCACAAAAGTACATTTGTTCGTGATGTACTTATATGCCACAATGGATGTCATATGGTGTGGTAGTAGTGGCCAAGATGCAGAGTATTTGAATAAAGTAATAAGCACTGCAGTTGTAAGTAACTATGCATTTTAAATACTGTATACCCATACATTCACAATGCCATGGCCTCAAACTCACCTCTGTAGCCTGCGGCTACAAACTACTGCACCATATGACAGCTATTGGTACACTTGTACTATGCAACATCATTAAGATGGTTGTGGGGAGGGCGTAGCATTTCAAAACCAAGTTTGTACATAGTAAAATGACAAGGCACAATGGTTCCGATATGCTGTGGTGTTTCTAGCCAGGACCCAGGCTCTCGACTGCATGCCCAAAGGCCATGCACTCAAGACTGAAGTCATAAGCAGTGGAGTTACAAGTGAATATGGGTGTGGTGTAATGCGCTAGTTGTGTGGACGCCCTAGTGTCTTGCCTGCATGGCTGCAGACGATGGTCCGAAAAGTATATTTATAAGAAGCTAATTTACAAGGACCATGGTTTTGAAATGCAGCAATGGTTGTGGCTAGGACCTGTACTCCTTGTACCTTGGTCGTAAGGCGTAGATGGTAGGTTAGACACCGAAGATGCAAGCATATTAGTACCATAGATTAGACGTGTAGATTTGCATATGTAGAAAATGACTGCCAATATACTTTCTCCTTACTTTGTTCAGAATCCACATACAATTTGTAAATGGTTATCGTACTTGGCGGAAGTACCCCTTTTTCCATTTCTGTAATAAAAGAAACAGGTATGTTAATCATTTTTTGAAAATTTACTACATTGCTTAATAGACCGTTTACCTTTTTTTTTTTACCTTCATATTTAGTTTACAAACCAGTGTACTGTGCATTGCGCTGAGTGTCTGTGTTTGCTTTTCTAATCCTTGGGTCTGGGGAAAAAAAAAACCTTCATTTACTATGGTACTAACTACTTCCTTGTTTCCTTTGAGTGTTTCCTTAATCTTTCTGATTAGTGTTGTGTTTGCTGCCTTCCTGCTGATTTTTGCCAACAGTTAGATACCTGTAGGCATATTCTAACTGTGCTTTTGTTCCTACGGCTTTGTGATATTCATTCATGTGTTTTTATTTTTTTATTGCAACATATAGTTTATTAGTTTATTTAGTTTTAATTGCATTCAGTCTCAGGCGAAGAAATCCATTGCGATGATGTCATGACGCAAACTGCCACAGATACTTCAGCATTAAATTTAATTTGTTCTTAGTGGGGCCAAGTTTTGGGGCAGTTCATAGTTCTTCAAACTTGGCCAAATTTAATATCCATGCCCATTCTTGTAGTTTTCTCTTGCAATCTGTGGTTGGGCCGTCAGCGTCGCACTGGTTATATCGGCAGCTTGCATGATCGCCCTTAGGCCTTTTACCCATTTCGAGAGTATTCCCACATATGATCGACTGTGGTTGGGGGCGAGTATTTCGTACGCCGGTTCTGGATTTGAGATTATCATTTTTCTTAGAAGGCTAGTGACTTCCAGATCACATTCACGTATAGATCATCTAATGTCAACTCATGTCTGATGACTGTGATCGATATATGTTTTGGTAGTTTTATACTCGCCTCCAAAAATATCCCTTCGAGTTTTGCCCAAATTCTGTGGTCTATGTTCCACCCAGCTTCGGAGCCGAAGGTGATGGCTGGTATTACCTTTTGCCGGTAGAACGTCCGTACTGGTGTTAAGGTGAATTTTCCATATAAACTATGGATTTGTGCACCTTGTATGGCTAAAGTTTTGATTCGTCGCACAATGTCCTGTACCCAACTCCATTCACATATTGATTTATTAACCATGACACCCAAGTATCTGATTTCCGCTATTTCTGCGATAGGTGTATTTTTGATCCTCCAACAGAAGTTTTGATTTCTGTCACCTTTTACTGATCCAATTTGCATGATTTTTGTTTTGCTGACACTTATTTTTAGCTCATTAAGGTTCATGTAGTGCTGGAGATTTGTCAGCAGTCTTTGTAGTCCTATCTTTGTAGTGTCCACCGAGAATAAGTCGTCAGCGTAGGTTATGCAGTTGATGTGTTGACCACTTATTTTGGGAGGGAAACATTTCACAACACTCAATGCAGCAGGCACATCAGCAATAAACAATTTTAACAGACATGCAGCAATCGGACAGCCCTGTTTTACGCCCTTTTGCGTCGTTATTGCTTTTGATAGTTGGCCTTTTTCATTTATTCTTATTTGGATTGTTGTCAATGTATGTAGGGCTTTTATGGGTTGTAAGTGATTTTCCAGGCAATCCCAATGTTTTAGTTTCTGCCACAGCAATTCACGATTGATGGTATTGAATGCTTGATGCATGTCAATATATGCTATGAAGAGTTTTGTTCTTTTTTCTAGGGCTTCTAATTTTAGTATATTTACCAGTGTCAGATTGATTTCTGTCCCTACTTCTTTGGTGAAACTGGTTTGACGACAATCGTTAATTTTCTTCTTGGTTGCCCATGCTGTTAGTTTCTGCTGTAGGAAATTAGCAAAAATCTTGCCGATTGTGTCAAGAAGGGCAATCGGGCGATAGTTGGCTGGATCAGCCCGATTGCCCTTCTTAAAAATATGAACTATTATTGCTGTTGTCCATGAGAATGGTATCTTTTTGTGCTCTCCAATTCTTGCGAATAGTTTTGCAATGAAAATCGACCATTCATGTTTGTTTGCTTTCAACATGACTTTGGTGATGCCGTCCGGTCCAGCAGCACGTGAGTTTTTCAACTTTACAATTATGGCACTTATATCTTTGGCCATCTCATTACAATCCCATCGCGCTACCACTTCCTCTTGTACAGGGGACAATGTTACTTTGTCTTTCGAGAATACTTTGCTGCAATGTTTTTTCCAATCACTTTCGGCCACCCCTCTGGCCATTGTATCAGCTTGATTTCTAGTACAATTATTCAGGGTGCGCCAAATATCTCTACAGTTATTCGATTTTATTAAGCCCAACATGACTTCACCTCGTTCTTGGTCACGCAAAAAGGCAAAGGCTTTTAACCCAATTGCGATATTTTGGCTTCCGTTGTTTAATCAATGCTACGACATCCAGTCCACCTTGCCTTTTCAGTTTACGTATTTATTTGTAAGCCTTCTTTTTTTCCTCTTTTACTTTCGTGTTCCATTCATGAGTGTGTGTTTTGATTGTTTGTTTTTTCAATAAGGAGCTTTCTTTTTGGCGAGGAAGCAGTGCGAGGTAATTTACTGTAGCTCCATGAGACTTGGCCAGCTTTTGGAATTTGTTGGTCAACAAGGTTATTTGTTTATTAGTTATTCTTAGCCTGTTTTGCCCGTTAGTTACCTCCAAGTTTTGGTCCATTCTCAGAATGTCTGTTTTTACGGGCAAGATCATATCCAAAGCCAACATATCGTGATCGCTATTTGTTGTCTGGATTGTTCTCAGTCTCACGATTTTGTTCAAAAGTTTTTTGACAACCATATATAGTCCCAGGTCTTCTCGTAGCCCATATTATGCCAGGTGGTATGGGGCGGTATATCGCCCTCTACCTGCCCATTTGTCATATCAGAGTCGCGTGCCTCCATTTCTATTTCCCACTTGGCGCTTCTTGGATGATGAATTTGCCCTTCCTTTCTAGACTCTTTGATTCGATCTCCATTTATATTGAACCAAGTAGTATTCATTTTGCCGCGTATAATTATGAGCAGGTCACGATAGATTTGTTGTTGTTTATCTATAATAGCTGTTACTGATAACACAAACTTTTCTGATGTTATCTGGGCCGGGTTCCAGTACACATTAATTAGCAGTAACTGCTGCGTTTTAGATGTTTTTGTAGTAACGTGTTGCATCAGTGTGCTTTGCACAAATACATTTGGATTTTCGACTTAGAGCACCTCCCAATTTGTCCCAATCTTTATCATCGTTATTAATCCTGAGAATGGACGGCCTTGGGATTAACAAGGTAAGATATCCGTCTTTCACTGGAGTTCTCCTCAACCATGTTTCCTGTAGACATATTGCAAAGTTGTTACTCAGGTCTACAGGAAAATCCTTGTATAGATGGCGAAATCCACGTGTGTTCCATGATAGCAGAGTCGAGGATGTTTCTCCACGGCTCTGTGTTAGCTAATGATTTCTCCCGCCAGTCTTCCATTTTCCAGATGTTTGCTGTTGGTTTGGTGCTGTATTCAGATGTTGTCTTATCTCATCTCTGCGCTGCTTGCTAGTAATCTCATTCTGGCACTTGTCGCTGTTTTTAGGTTGATTTGTTTGTGTTTCATGCAGCACTTCTGTCACCTCAAAACCTAACAGCAGAAGTTCTTCTTTTGCAGATAATATGCTCTTGCATACAGCATGAGATTTTATGTGTAGATATACTCTGTGAGCTTGTTCTTCAGAAATGTATTCAACAATTCAAATATCACGAGAGGACACAGTTCTTAAGGCCGGTACTGAATGCAGGTGTCGAATTACATTTCCTCTATTTAGGTTCACATCGTTGTCATCTTCAAATATATTCACAACCAGAATTTTCAAAGTCAGTGGTTTAAGGTCCACAGTAGTTTTTTGTCCAATCTGACTTAGCTCCTTCTGACGCTGGGCTGCGGTTAATTTGGGATTCAATTTCACTGTCATTTTCGATTTTAAGTTTTGATTAGCAGTTCGTTGACTTTCTTTGACACCTCTTTGAAAGGGTGCCGGTATGACCTTATCTGACCTGCTTCCGATTTGTCTTTGTCTATCCTTTCATGCACTCTGATGGTCAGAACTTGAGCCAGGGTTTGTTTTTGCAATCCAAGGATTTCGATTTAGCATCGCAGCCTCGCTAGCCTGCTTGTCCAAGACATCGGGGCGAGATGAGCTTACCTCGTGTTGTTTGTGGCTGTTTTCTTCCTCATAATCTTCTGAGTAAGTGGAAAGGTTACATAGTTCTTCAGATGACGTCACTGAATAGATTGACGAGTCCCATCTTTGTCTTTTTTTGGGATTTGATGTGATCGGTATCGCCGTTGATACCTCTACAATTTTCAGCACCTCCACGGGGCGTGGGTTGACCATCTCCCCCTTTTTTTCCTCTTTCAAAAAGGATTGGTTTGGCTGATGTTGTTAGGTTTCCTATGAACTTTCTTGAATTACTGGTTGTTTTGTTTGGTGCTCAATTTTTCTTTTTCTCTGTTTTTTTTTGTTTCACCAGCACCTGTCTTTCTGCTTTGGGTTTGCGATCTTCACTGTTTTTGCTGCTCCACTAAATATGCCGAAAGACATCATTTTTTATGTTGAACAGTGTGCAGTGAAAGGAGATTGTTGTAGGGGGACTTTTTCTGCCAGCTCATTATTTGTCATTTTCTCGGCCTTATCAGCAATCACTGACGGTCTAGTTGCAGGCTCAATATTTACAACCTGGGTATCATTTGTCGCATGTGTAATAGCCGGTGTCTTATTTGGCATCATTAATGATGGGATAACAACTTCTTCAAGTATTAAGTCCCTAAAATCTCGCAGAATATCCGCATTTAAGACAGCATTTTCTTGCGTGTTCATCGTGGGAGCCTCAATTGGCGCGATCGCCTGTGTTAACGCGTTTGTGACACTGCAGCTCAACCCAGAGCCCATTGTAGGATTCTGGCTCATGATTTTAGTCAATTGGTTTATGCACTCGATCAGTGCTTTTTTTTCCCAACATGTCTTTCACAGCTATTTCTTTCAGTCCATTGTGCCGCATTGTTGAGGTTGCGGCTTATCCAAGCGTCCTTGAAGAATTGTGTTCAAACTTTCCATTTTAATTAACTTTTCATTTAATTGCCCTACCATTGCTCCGTTGTTTTGTACTGCTTCATGTAAGTTTTCGTAGAGCTTGGTAAATGGGATAAGCGCCAGCGATGTCGCTGCTAATACATTGTTATGTATCTGTATGGCAGCAGCTGCCGACAAGTTGCATTTGATTGTAGAGGATGCCTCTTTTGGAACGTGCGTGTAATCATTTTCGTTGCTTATGTTACACGGTTCGTGGTAGTTTTGGACTTCAGGTCCCACAGTTCCCTGCGACCACTGGGTGGAACCATTCACATCGGGCTGTGTCTTCGGAGTAGAACAGTGAGACGGGGGTCTTGCCGGTAAGATTTTATCTTTGATGTTTTGAAGGGGCCCTTTAACTCGCTTATTCGCTGTTTTAATATTCAAACCCTGAGCGCGATGTTGGCTGGACCTCAATTGCTTGCACTGGGGTGACTCAGCAAGTTGGATTTGGTCCGCATAGGTTTGCTGTGAGTTTTGCAGCAGACTGTGTCCTTCTGCCATCTGCGATTTTTCGAATGCCGAGCTCTGTTTTTTTTCTTTGGTGTTTCCGAAGCTCTCAGCCAGACGCTCCTTCATTGTTTCGAAGTCTGCTCTTAGACGCTCTGTGAGCCGGGCTTCCCGCCCATCGAGATCAAGCCTGATTGGGTATATAGCTGCTTCTCTTGTATGCACTTGGTAGTGAATTTCTCCAGTGTTCCTTTCATGCCTTTCTCTGTGAGCGCAGTATTTGTTTTGTCAAAGTTTGTTTACTGTTTCCCTGTGGCAACTGGCTCAAGAGCAGCACTATTTGTGATGTTTGCAAGATTTATACTGGCCGCCTTTGTTTTTTCAGGAAAGGTGAATTTTAGGAGTCTTGTATCAGTATCGATCTTTGGCACTTCCATCTCCAGCAATTCAATGTCAGTTACATCGAATGGAGACTGAAACACTGTAATGTTGACTTCGATCACATTGGAAATTGCTTCCGTGTTTGTATCAAGAGGCATCTTCGTATATCCGTCGCCCTTCGTATCGCCGTCGGCCTCAGCTACCTTAGCAGCCTCGCTGGGCGAGATCTCCGCCTCAGCCCGCGGTGTGCACATGGCAGCGTTGGCAAGGGCGTCTTCGCCATGTGCGTCTCCATGCCGGGCATCGACGCAGATGTCGGGTGCCTCGTTGGTGTCCTTTGTCATGTTTGTAGCTGCGTGTGCTACCATTGTGTGCTGACATGCTATGTGCAAGTGCTCCGTCACGATTTACACTAGGGATGGAGGGTATACACTTGTGGGCATATGTATAGCAGTTCTTGAAGGTGAGGTGCGGGGTTTAGAGCTTTGGGGTTGAAGACGGTTTTGAGGATTTTGAAGTCTAGATAGCACGTCCCCATGCTCTGCTAGCCCTCTCCTTGACCAGTCATAGCCACCCAAAGATTCGGTTAGTTCTACCCCATCCCCATTTCCTTGATGTCGCAACATGTTTTGGTTTGCAGCGCAGTCACGCAAATGCAGGGATTGTTTTAACTTAGAGCGTGTCTGTGGGCCGAATTCGGCTATATAGTGGGTTTTACCTCTGCTTCCCACTGCTGCGGACAGCTGCAGACTGTACTCTGTGCCCGAACCGTGCGCGCTCCGCGCTCACCTGGAGTTTTTAAGGGCAATAGATGTTGTTTTCCTTAAAGGGATACTCGCTCAAAGGCACTAAGCAAGCAAATTCACGCTCCAGTAGCAGTAGCAGCAGCTCCTCACTCTATCAAGACTGCGGCAGACTGAACTCTGTGCTCGAACACCGCACGTGCTCTGCGCTCACCTGGAGTTTTTAAGAGCAATAGATATTGTTTTCCTTAAAGGGATACTCGCTCAAAGGCACAAAGCAAGCAGATTTATGTTCCACTAGCAGTAACAGCAGCTCCTCACTACACCAAGACTGCTGCAGACTGAACTCTGCGCCTGAACTCTGCATTGTGTCATTCATTTGTGTAGTTGTTGCTGTTTCCTTCATCTTTCCCATTAATGTTATGTTTGTTGCCTTCCTGCCAATTTTTAGCAACAGTTAGATACCTGTAGGCATATTCTACCTGTGCATTTGTTCCCAACGATCTGTGATATTCATTTATTTCTGTCATTCTTACATTCTCTTGGGTAGTTAGATACCTTTTGACGTATTCTGTTTGTAGTCTTTCACGTAATTCTTTTTTTAAAATCTTGAAGTACACATTATTTCATAAATTTTGGCTTTAAGAACATTAAATACGCATTTGTAAGATTCGCTGGCAATCTCTGCTGTATAGTAATGGTGCTATCATTACATTCGAACCATTCACAGTTCTTTTTAATGTATGCAGTGTAGTGACCTCCATTGGTTGTAGCTCCTGCATGGTAGATTATACCTACTGTTGTAAAGGTTTTCTTTCAAAGTGACACTTGACCGTGTGTGAATCCAGTCAGTTGTTCTTGGTGCCATCTGCATTATAACATAGAAGCATAAGTATTATGTAGGCACTATGTGATTGTATCAGTAAGGTGGAGCGATTGTCTGAATTGCAAATAGTACATAATCTGCCATGGTTTGCATTTTGTTCAAGTTGCTGAAATGGAATGCTCTCAAAATTTGGTATGGAAACATACACAAATCGCTCATTTGGGATTTCTTCCTGTATCACTATGCTACAGAGAGTGCATGTATGTTTCCACATGTACGAAATCTGGAAGATTTCATTTACAGGTATGCTTTTGTTTTCCAATACTAGTAGTATGTACATTAGAAATTCCTGTGGATCTTCTTGTGAGTTCATAGTGAATCTCACCATTCCAGCACAGTCATCCAATTGTTGCCTTACTCCATAAACACTGTATGTGTTGTCAGGATTGCTTGTTGCATTTCTATGCACCACTAACATTTGCAAACACAATTGGTCTGTACTGTGCAGGTAAATATTGTTAACAATTGGTGGCAATTGAAATAGAATATTCATTGCTACATTTGCATAGCAACTTACCCCACTTTCATTTGCAAATTTTAATGGTCCAGCACGTTCTGTATCTGAGTGCATTTTTCAGAATTTCTTTTGCTTCTTTCCCAACGTCCCTGGTTTACATTCCCTAATAGGTTCTTCTATGTTTGCGGTAATTGATGAAACTTTAGCTTCTTTTCTTTTCTTTCCGGAATTTGCTGTTGGATTCTGTTGTATATCTGTTTCATTTAGTTTTATTTTACCACGTTTTACTTTATCTGGAACAGGGTATTGTTTCAGATGAGGGGTTTACAGTGAGCGCAATCTATTGTATTCTAGAATGCAAGGAATATCAGCTATGACTTTACTTGCATCAAAGTTCATTAGCAATAGACCGTCAAGTGTACGTAAGCGTGATAATGCTACGTAGCTCATGCCTTCCTTAAAGACTGTGTTTCCTATATCTATCAATGCTTTGTCTAGGGTAAAACCTTGGGATTTATGAATGGTAACTGCATGTCTTTGAAGAGAAGGAATCGAGCAATTGAGCGCCCTATCCTTTTCACTTCTGAAACTTTATCTAAGCGAATATTGACAAACTGAATGTTGCTATCACGTGGGTAAGATTGAAAGCCAACAACTGTTCCCAGTGCTAAATTAACTAGCCCTTGCTCTACGCCAAGGTTACGTTTAAGCATTACTCTACAATTTAAGGATAATTTCAATATTTTTTCCAACCCAGCTGAGTTGGAGATTGAATTTTCTAAACTATTTAGTCTTGTTGTGGCTTGCTCACACATGGGTACTGTCATACCATGTACGTCTAGTTTGTCTGTGGCACTCATTTCCACTTGTGCTTCTTGCGATAACACACCAACTCTAATTCTTTTTAAGATGTTGGCATAAGTGAGATCTGCAGATTGCTGCATGTTCTCAGTTAATTCTCTATATTGGAAATGTTTCCAAAGGTTAACATTACCTATGCTACCAACAGTTTTCCGGCAGAGTTTGTGGCCTAAGGTTTTAAAAATCGGTTCACCTTTCACTGGTGTCAATTGCAGAAGATCTCCAAAAACGATAATGTGTTTCCCTGCAAAGAGTTCTTCGTTGTTACTTTTAAGTACTTCTTGCAATCTGAAATGAATCAAAGCCAACATTAGGTTGGAGACTATGCTCACTTCATCTATTAGTAGCATTTTCATTTGTTTCAATAGTCTGCATAATTCTATTGCAGCTTCTGCAGAAAGTCTGTAGTAGTCTCATTTATTTTGATGCTCTACTGGAAGCAGTAGTAATCGGTGTAAAGTGACACCGCCTATGTTGTAGGCAGCTAAACCTGTGGGGGCCGATACAACAGCTGACAGTTTGTTTTTTGTCAATTGTTGAAGGAACTTGCTGATGATTTTGATTAAGAATGTTTTCCCTGATCCAGCTTCACCACTGACGTACAGCAGTATAGGTTTGTAATTTTGGCAGGTACATTCTTTATTTTCGTGTTGTACACCATGTACAATTTTGTTTTGTTACGTCTTCAAAAATGGTGCGCTGATCGTTGTTAAGTTTTGCTTGTTGTACAGTTAACTCTTCTGTATCTTCTTGATACTGATACATGGTGTTTTCTACTTCTGCCATAGCTACTTCAGCCTCATTGCTATTAGTGGTGGTCCTAGTGGTTCTTGACTTCTGTTACAGAAGGTTGACTACTGTCGGAAGAGTCCTTATCTAGTTGCCACTGAAGTTCTTCTTCCTGTTACTGCTCATTGTGTAACATTGTTTTGTACTGCGTAAAGTTCACATCGGTGATAGCGCTTTCATTTGCTTTGAAAGCATCTTCATAGCAGTCATAGTTATCTAGTATGTCTTCCCCTTTTCTCCATGGTTTGAAAAGTTGTAACAGAGACATGTAATATAGTTCTTTCTGTTGAGGAGTTTTTAATGACAATTTTACATGATTAATTAAGCTTTGTTTGGTAAGTTTCACTAAGCTCCTTTAACAATCGGTCACTCTATATCTACGTTTGCTTTCATCGGGTTTTACATTATTTTTGTATACAAAGTTTTGAGCTATGTGGTATAGACACATGCTTTCCAGAGTGCTACTGCTGTTCGGACAGTATGTGTCCAGTAAATTGTTTTTTAGAATGTCTTTGCTGTTGGGATCATTTCTGGCAATTGTTTCTATGTCCTGGAATGATCTTAGCACTCTTTTTCTAGATTTTCCAGGACCAAGACTGAGCCATACTATGTTGTTTGATTTTCCATACAAAGCAGTACCGGTTAAACAATCTGCTGCTTCATAGGTGCCACATTCTCTATGAGAGAGCATATTTATGCTTAGGCTGTACAATTTCTGTGATAATGTTTTGTCTGATGGTAGGTCATCCCAGAGGTCTTGAAGCTCTGTTTTTTTTGCTTTTGTTAAGTAGGCTGTAACATATCGTGCAACAGCAGTTGAATTGTCTGCAATGTACTGCACATCTATTTTTGCATTCCATAAGAGGGCAATGATTGCATTGTGTGTTCTTAGGTGATTTATCTTTAACACTATATGGAACTGAAGACATGAAGTTGTTTGCTTCACCTGTTTCTGTAACTGGTCTAGGGAAACCAAAGCGGCATTTGATGTAGTATTTACCTTGTATTTGCGGCAACAATATATTCCACATTTTTGTCTTTGAATTGTAAAATCTGCCAATGCAGGTCACGATGTGTCTGTTGAGAAGAGATTTCACGAGTGACATATTTTTGGATAAACTGCAAAACACTGCTGTCACTGTCGTGTCCAAATTTCGGTGCACCTTTGATCCATAACAGCATGTGAATATGTGGTGCTCCTCTCGCTTGATATTCTTTTCTCCAAAAGAAGTGTAGCACTTCTCCAAGGGGAGGAACAGTTTCATTGCAAATAAAGTGTAGCATGGCAATGAAACGATGATGGAAATATCTTGACACATTAACTGGATCTAAAGAGCAACGTGTTGCTAATTCACTTTCATAGAGTAGGTGGAATATGTATTCCGCATTTTGTCTAATCTGGGATCTTGCAAATACATTCGTAATGAACGGTTTTCTGATGCCCCAATCTGAGTGAGTCTATCATCGTATCTTCCATCTCTGCCAGTAGGAAATAGCAGTGGAAAAGCATGTGCATCTATAACTTTTTTCCCATACACTCATTGGTGACACTTTTGTTTGTCGAATTTGGCAAATTTCTAGTGCATCATCTATGCTTTCATTGGAATGCACTGGATTCATTGTGTAATGGTCCAAAAGAGTGGATACTGCAGCAGGATCCAGAAGTTTGAATGGTCCAGTTTCTGATGGCTCTTGAATTATTTTAGTTGTTTCCCTTAAGCTTTCATCAATATGTATTTCCTTGTAGTACTCATTATTGTCTTTTAGATATTGCAATGCTTGTCCACTAATTGTTGCCATTTTTTTTGTCCTTTGTCGGTACTCCATTTACCAAGCCTATTAAAGAATGCTCTATTGAACGTCCCACTCCTAGAGTGTGTACATTTTCTGTTAGATCTAATGGCAAATAAACTACTTTGCCATGAATGCCTTTTACCCATTCAGTTGAAGGTAATTTTGCTCTTTTTGGATGAAGGCGTATAATTGCTTGAAATGGGTGAACTGTTTGAATTATTATGCTCTCATACAAATTGAGCTGTTTCAGGATTTTTGGTAATGGAAACAATTCCAACTTATTTGTAATAGCACGTGAAGGAGTGTGGTTGTCATCTAATTTTGTAGTACAGTAACTGCAACATATTAGGCGTTCAGTTAGTTCATATTTGTTTTCAGCTAAAAGGTACAGAGCTAATTCAAACCATTTAGAGTCTTCATTGTCTTCTATTTTGTATGCTATGTCCACATTTTTTGAGTTCCTTTTGTAAAACGTTCTGCGGCAACACACACACACATGGTTTGGTACTTCAGCCGATGACCTTTTAAATTTTACTATTTCTTTTCTGTATGTGTGTAATAGAAGGTTGCTATGTGCACAATTGTTGGCACTATGTTCTAAAACTGTTGCATTTTGGCGGTGGCTCTCACTTCCAAAATACTTCCTCTGAATAGGGTCAATTTCTTCTTGTAAGTATTTGGGTGTACCATGCAGAAGAGTGGTATTTAAGTTGCCTAATGCTGAAGCTGGACTTTTTGCATAGTATATTTTATACACTCGATTTCTTACACTGGAATGATGCATTGATGTCCTTTTGATATCATGAAAGGTGCTTTTGCAAATAGGCCCAGAAATCCAGGCTAATGAATGTCCTTTTAGTCCTGTGTATTTCCGCACTGGACAAATATCCATATTTTGCAGCACTGTTGTGAACACTTTCATTTTACTTTTGTCTTTACCTTTTACATATTGATTGAGGAACTGACGTAAAGATTTGAACGCTTTGTTTGGAATGGTACACATTGTTGTGCACGGCCATTTGTATACTAGACGGTGTGGTTCTGCTGAATCCAGAGGGAATTCTGAGTTTTCAGGGAATACATTTGTAAGCAGTGTTTCTTGTTCCATGATGGTAGTATTGATTTTCTCATACCCTTGTCCACTGCTATGGATGGCAATTGTGTTTGTTTGATCTTGTTTGTATGCTTCTTCATTAGAATATGGTTCTGTGGTTGTTGTGTGACTCCATTCTCCACCACAAACATGTAAGAGATTATTTTTGTTCAGATCCTGTTTATTGCTGAGTTTCTTTTGTAGTTTAGTACTTAGTTTTGTTAGTGCTTTCAACCTATTTAACACTAATATAAACAACTTCCTTTTGAGAAGGATTGCACTGTCCACGAGAGCTTGTAGGAATAACTTTCTACAGTAGGTTTTAAGGGGTGAGGATGATTTTGGTCCTCTTCTTAGTAGATTCTGAAGGACTCTGTGACAAAACATTTTTGATAAAATACTTTTTTTACTATGCATTCTTGTTACACTATCAGGATTATTAGTAGCATTGTTAGCTGTTAGCTGTACTGGTAGTCGTTTGTTTGACAACATTTTTGTGTTTTGTGACACATTTTGATGGAGCAGGTAAAGTTTTGGTAATTGAGACTTCTTTTGTTTTGCTAAACAACTGCATTAGCTGGTTTGTTCCAACATTCTCTACAAACTCTACAACAGGTGGATGCTTACATTGGGCACTTTTATTTTTATTTGCTCTACTTTTGCATTCCTTTCTACGGAGTTGCTTTTTGGTAGGCATTCTTTGGTGCCTGTTGAAAAAAAGGTATACTTTGGTCTGTTGTCCAATGTCTGTGTGCTGTGTGCATGTGTGCATGAGTCTGATGGGGAAGCTCTTTGTCATGGTGTGTGAATGTGCATTGGACTCTTGCAATGATTTGGTAAGGCTATTTTACTGTTTGTATACTACTACAATGTGCTTCAGATGAGAGTACAAAGTGAGCTAGTGGTGACGAGAAGCATTTTTAATAAACAAAATGCCATAAACTTGCAACAGCAACTTCTTTTCTAAATCTAACCTTCTACGGATTACATATGTTATTTCAGTTCCAAACACACAGGGATTTGTGAGCCATTCTGCCTGTTATTCTTTGTTCAATAAATGGATATTTGTAGGTAGAATGGTTTAGAAATCAATGTTTGCTTTGGCGCCCAAAATAAACAAATAACCCACACAGCCTCTTTGAGCAGTAGTTACAATATAAAGGTAGTACTATAATTACTTTTTTTTGCAAAATAACCAGATTTCTTCAGATATGTCATCTGCAGTGTAGATGCTGTTGATTCTCAGGAGAGTAGTCTTCACTGTGGTGGAAAAAAAACAAAATCAATTACTTTGTGTGTTTACAGCAGTGATGATACTGCACACATAAATTGTTCTTCTTTCGTCACAGCATTCTACTTCCATATTTCAACCCAGTGCATGTGTGCATTTCACTTCACTCTGTGCAGTCTTTGCATGGTATTTGCAATATGGTACTTGAAAGTCCTTCAAAATTGCTAACAATTTTAATTTTAAGGAAATGCCTTGTTTTTTACATGGTGTACAATGTATAGGAGAGAGGTTTGTAAGCGATAGGGCACAGTAGTAGATGGGGAAACATTTTTTACTTGCAAATTAAAAGCACAATGCCGAGAAATCGGGAGACCCTCAGAGGGAGATGTCACCACAGCAATCGGGAGTGCTTACTTTTCTCATGCAATTACATTGCAAGTAGCATTACTGTAGCCCGAACACAGTACACAACTCTGACATTTTCACATAAAAAATTGAGTTCCTCCCTAAATGGGATTGCTTGCAAGGCATGTATGGGTTATGCGGAAGACAGTAAGCAGTCGTGCGGTTTGTCAATGATAAATCGGACATCTTGCACTTAAAAGGGGGAACGTTGGTATGTATTGCCTATGCACATTTAGCGCCATTAATTTGTCCAAATTAAATCATAAGGGTTGCATATGTTCTTTGATTACAATATACATACCTGTATTCTATACTCATGCATGTGCGCATACATGGAGTTGTACGTAGAAATTCGCAATACTTGCACAGTAGCTTGTGAAATAGGTGCTTTGCAATGATATGTGATTTCCATTCAGAATCATCGACAGTAATTTTGAAGTGCGCAATGTTGATTACGGAGTTAGAATTAGCAGGACTGGGTAAGAGTTTCGTGCCGCATGTAGGCAACGCTTGTCCGCAGGTAGGGCGTTCACATACGGGTTTCTACAGCAAATCCTGCATAGAACGGGGACTGTAGGCATCAGCCAATCAGATGTTCATATTACTCTTTTGTGTCGAAAGACGGTGCGTACACTGAAGATGGCAGAGGTGGAGAGGGTCAGGGTTTTGGTGCTTGGAGACAGTTTTGTGCATGGCTTACAACACTATGCCGAGAGTAGGCATCTGGCACACCATTTCGATGTGAGAGAAGTGGAGGTGGTGTGGAGCACTGACACTGATGTCAATGTTGCGGCAATTCTGCAAGTTTGGAGAGACATGCGCACAATGACCACTCCTCATCTGGTAATTTTGCACTACAGTGCTTCCCATTTGGGATACATGAGTTCATGTACTTTGTTGGCAGATTTGGCACAGTTGGTTGAAGCACTCATGACCATCTTACCAACAATGAAAGTATTTTTTTCTGCTTTACTCCCTAGAGTAAAATGGGACAACAATTCTGTTTTCTGTCCAGATCAAAGTATTGGGAGGTGTATCATCAATCGTGGCATGCGTGCATTCATGTTACGCGCTGGTATGTTTTTCTGCAGCCACGATAACATTGCTTAAAGCAATGCACATTATTTTGAAGCAGATGGTGTTCTTTGGGAAATGTGATGTTCTTTTGGAACATAAGGCTTGCTTTAGAGAAGGTTCTGTAATGGTTGTAGGAGTAAAGCAAGGACAAAAAATACAAAAAAATAAATAAAATAACAGATGTCTGTACAGTATCTGGGCAAAAATAAAAAACAGCTCTTTTCAGAGCCCACCTTAAAGGGGAAAAAGGGGAATAACACTTTAATGTACCGTCGTCACGCTCTGATCCTATACATGTCTGTGAACATGGCGGTACTTTGCAGCCAGCGCATATCACCAATGGGGATTCAGGGGTGGAGACGCATGCCAATGAGAATGAGCGGAGCTAGGGATTGGTCCATAAAGTTCAGTAGGTGTGTTCTGAATGGCACACTTTAGTAAGACCGTCTTCTCCCTGATAGGAGACCACACAGCAATGGCTTTCCATGCAAACAGATTATCTGGATTTTGGGACACTCATGGATACATTGGTTGAAGGTGTATGCAGAAAGCTGCAGTTTATCTGCAGATCTCGGATTTCCTCATATGGAAGTGCACTGGCATGGCGTGCGTGGAATGAGGTGGCTGGACTTGGTACCTCTCTTTGTTACTTTACTGACAGAGAATCCTCCAGATATACTTATCATTCATTGCAGTGGAAACAGTTTAGGCCATGTCTATGGAATTTCTTTACAATTTGCAATGAAGGAAGGACTTGCAAAGCTCATGGACATGTTTCCAAATTGTCAAACACTTTTTTCCCGTATTGCACAAAGACAAATATGCCTGCGTTCTTCTGCTTTTGGTCCACAAATGGAGAAAGCGAGACGCAATGTGAATACGGCTGTTTGTGCCTTTTTAAGAGATGTTGGCATGTCCTTCTTCCACAATCAAAACATTTTGTTTCGCAGCTCTTTCATTTTCCGCAGAGATGGAGTCCAACTCACATATGCTGGCAATAAGATTTTTCTTCGCACTGTACAAAATGCATTGCAACCTCTTTTGAATTCACACTAACCTATCTGACAATCCACAGTTTTTGACCCACACAGCACACCACCCAAAGGCTCTTTTCAGACAACCACTTACTCCCAGCGTACACTTCATTGTGTTTGCTCTTCTTGCACCCTCCCTTTTTTCCCCTATGACTGTCCACAAACTTTTCCACCAATCCGCGGGGGTCTACAACGTTACTTCATAGTTCTATCTTTAGACTGAGAAAGGCAGCTCTGAAAAGAGCCTTTTCTTTATTTTTTATTGTTTTCACGTTTATTGCTTCACAGCACACAACACACTAGGAGAAGAGGCCAAAGGAGGGTAAGGCAGGGACACCAGCCACACGGATAAGAAAGGGCAAGTGAACAGAGAAAGATATACAGTGAGCTTTATTTAAGTAAGGAGCAAATCTCCCGGTGCTCTGTGACCGTAGCCTCAAAAGCACTTCAAAAACTCTCCCCCCTGGAGAGTACTGCGTCACAATACTTATACACTATTGTCACCTTTGAAAGGTAAGGGTCAACAGCATTGCGAATGGCTTGTGAGGCAGCTGGAGGGAGGCGCTCCCCCACACGAGTGTCTCTTGTGGTGGGAGGATTTGACACGGAGGATGCTGTGGAGGAACTCAATCGACTACACTCTTCACATGGTACCACCTTGTGAATGTCCGCAGTGTGGAACGAAGTGAGGTGTCGCTTCATGGTTGTCGTACCAAAGCTGTACGAACCAAGTCTCCCACGTCTCACCAACACCTCGCACTGGTTACACTTCACCAGGTTTGCACGTGCTTTTGGTACGTTCCCATAAATGGAAAACAACCACCACACCCACGACTCCCAGCGAGTGCTCCTAGTGCCGAGTTCCTCCACTTAATTCTCTTCCTCCTCTTCTTCCTCGCTCTCTACATCCTCACCCATATATCTCTCTGCAGGCCCCTGGGGAGGTGGTGGTGGTGGCGGGTTTGGGGGTGGTGCAGAGGCTAATGAACCAACAGCAGCCATGGAAGCCATACCGATTAGTTCCCTTTTGGTCGCTACAGCAGTAAAGGCAGTACACCTCAATCTGCTATAGCTAGGACAATAAAGATGCGCTCGGGGGTGTGGCCATTTGTAGAGGTGGAGGGGTGTGCCTCGTGACCATCATCATCACTGCAAAGCGGTACAAACATTTTACACACCAAGTCCTCAGGTCAGGTATTGTCTGGGATATGTGAAATTATATTTTTACACTCTACAATACTTTGCCTTGTGTCTACAAGTTCTTTTGGACTGTTGCAGAAGCACAAAAACTGTTCAAATTAGTCCACACGCTCAGTGTGGGTGCGGTCACATGATGACATCCTGAACACATCCGCGCCAGAAATGGGAGTCCGCTGGACAGCAAATACAAAGTACCAAACGTGCGCATGCGCGCAAGTGTCCTACGGACAGTGTTCGGGTTCTCAAACTAATTCAAAGTGCGCCACAAGTGAGACAGACAGTTCGGGACAGGCACAATGCTTGCTCTACTTATAGTTGTACTGCGCATGTGCATACATTATATGTTCACTGTACTGACAGTTCCAGTGTCCTTAGTACAACTCAATTTTTTTTACCTACAAACTTGCCGGCCACTGCACCTGTTCTACGGACGGCACCATTTTGGCTGCGCCCGATATGGACAGGTGTACTGTCCTTCACACACTCCCATTTTGCTCATTTACAGCCATCCCGGACATCTGGTGTGTTCTACGAACATGTTTCATCTTGTTTACAAGCGGTACAGCGAGGTATAATGTCCTTAGGGCGCCCATTTCTGTTTATGTACGCATAACTTCAATAGATGGTGCGGTCAAACATCAAGTCCATCTTACTTGAGATTAGTAAGGGTAGGTGAACTGCCTTTACAGCACCCACTTTGCATTCCTTATGGATAGGCCGAACAGGCGCGCTGTTCGCGCACATTTTACGTCTTTTTAAAAAAAACATTTTTACTCACACTCTTTCACTACAACTACTGTACAAAAACATTCCAAACACACACACACACACACTTACAAATAAATAGCGGGGGAAGCGGACACTGACACAAATATGGGGGAATTAGGATTCAACACGGGCTGGTTATGAGGAGAAGATTTGTGAGGGGAAGACGGGATGGATATTTCGTCAAAACGTCTATTTTCCTCTTCAAGGTTTGGGGAAGGTTCACTACGAAATGGAGAAGCAGGGCAGGTACAGGTGGGGCAATGGTAACAAACTTTTCCTCTCACACAGTCCTCCACAAACTCCATAAACTCCATAAACTTTTAAAATTCTTGTTCAATATGTCCATTTTCAGATCAACCCTTTTTATCCTATCTTCTCCTGTCTCATTTGTTACCCTTTCTTCTTTTCTTTCCGGGTCTGTTAAAAAAAATATATATATGTTAAATGCCTATAAAATACTGGTCATTATTTTGCATATGCAGAGCAATGTGTACCATTATTGTTGCTGTCTTCAGACATTTCCCCATGCAGAAAATACTCCTCAAGCCACTCCAAAATACTAGCCATTTCTGAGTCAAAACGACAGAAAGAAATTATTATTTCTGCACCACATACCAAAAAAAAAAACCCACACATATACCAAAAATGACCTCCACTCACTCTTTTGATGTAATCTCCCTTCTTCCTACTGCGTCGGCCCACTGTCATTCCAGGCTGCCGAGTTTCTGTGAAGTGATTACGATGGAGGTATCCTTTTTTTTTATGGTACCATCCATTTCATTCTACATGCTTATAAAATGTGTCCTTTTCTTTTCAAATCTTCAGGTTTCGATGTTTAGTTATTAGTACTTATAATATCTTTATGTCCTTCTTCTTTGTTGTACACTTTTTGTGTAAGACAATAGTACATTTTCAGATACCCCCCGCCTCTTTGGGTAATGTTGATGCTCGCTGCCCCTGTCCGAAAATAGGTGCTCAGTCAGTCCCTTTCTATTATCAATAGGGAGGGGGTTCTATATGTTCTATGTTAAATGTATATCAAGTACGTAGATTATACTACATATCTCCCAAAATCACAACATCACAGTGTATATTCCACACAACACCTTCATTGACACACTGTCATGATTAAGTTCCCCTTCCAAAAACCTGTACAATTCACTACAAAAAAAACTTTGTTCAGGGGACGTTATGGTTAAGTTGCCCTACCAAAAACCTGTGCAGTTCACTAAAAAAATAATTTCAACCTCCCCTTTATGGTTCAAAATAAAACCGAAAAACCACAGAAATTCGATAGTTCTGGTAACCTAAGCCCCCAAACCTGCCACTGCCCCTGTGCACTGCTAACACTAACACCCAGACCATGAAAGATGTCATCTCAAATGTCACTGATAACATCACTGACGACATCACATGTTCAGTCCCTTTGTTTTCATTCCCTGCCATATATATATATATATATATATGTACATTCAGTAAAAAAAAGAAAGAAATGTTATACTTCACAGCGAAACCAAAAAACACTGCTCATTCCCCCGTTATGGTAAGCTAAGCAACCATAACTCGCACCATCTACGCGCATTGCTAAGACTAACACCCAGGACATCAAAGATGACATCATAAACATGTCAAGCGCTGGTAGTGAGACTATAGGTATACAGAAACAGTCCCCAAGTGCAGCCAGAGTGAAGGCAAGAAAGAAGGAGCAGGAGTCCCAATGGGAAGGATCTCAGTCTTGCTGACGTCGAGTCAGAGATCATTGGTGCCACCCCAGGACTGGATGGAAGATAGGCAGTCAGGAATGATGTTGGAAGTAAGGAGAGGATCAGAAATACGTTTGAAGAAGAGTTGTATGTCATCTGCATAACACTGGAAGTAAAGGGAAATGAGGTGTTCAAGAGGAGCAATAGCCCTGGGGACTGCCACTGGTGGAGTTAGAGGTGAGAGAGGAGAAAGAACCCAGGATAACCTGGGAGGGAAGGTCAGTGACGAAAGAGGACAGCCAATCCAGTGCCTGCTCCGACACACTAAGGTATCATAGAAGTGTTTTATGAGGATGGAGTGGTTGGCCGTATCAAATGCAGAGGAGAGATCAAGTAGAAGGCAAACAGCTGGAGAGTTAGAGTCAAGAGAAGCAAGCAGGTCTTCATGGGTATTCAGGAGAGCAGTTTCCGTGCCTCTGGATGCTCAGAATCCAGATTGATGGCTGTGTAGGCAACCCGACAAGCTCAGTATGCTGTGTCAGTTGGGGGAAGACCAGCTTCTCCAAGAATTTCCCACGGAACGGGGTGATAGAGATGGGGCCATAGTTAGCTAGACAAGAGGGGTCAGCAGAAGGTTTTTTTCAGGAGGGGGTGCACTAGAGTGCTTGAGGGAAGAGGGGAAAGACCCATAAGCAAGAGAGTGAGTGAAGAAATCAGCAAGTGCAGGGGCAAGAGAGCCAATACTGTCCTTAAAAGTTCCGGAAGAACAGGGCGAGACCTAATTGGAGGAAATCTTCATAGAGGGGACAACTCTAGTGACCTCCTTTTATGTGATGGGGAGAAGGAGGAGAAAGAGGCAGAGGGAGGATGGCAGGCCATAGGTAGTAGGGGGATGGGATGAGGGGAGGTGGAAAAGGAAGAGAGTGTACTTAGGTTGTCCTTAGTTTTTGCATTGAAGTGTGTGACCAGTGCACTGCAGAGGGCCTGAGAGGGAAGAGGCGAGGAAGAGACAGCAGAAGGGTTGGCTAGTTCCTTACAGATTCTAAAGATTTCAGCCGTGTTGTTGGATGCACCAGAGATGTGGGCCTGGATCGAGGCCCTTTTCTTGGAGTGAATGGAGAGACGGTATTGCCTTTGGAGAAGGTGACAGGCCAGTTTTTCTGAGGATACACCTGAGGTCTGCCACTTCCGTTCTGCTACTCTGCACTTGCGCTTCAGGGCTGAAAGTTCAGAATCATACCAGGTATTATGCTTCTTGGCATGTTTCAGGTTGATCCTCATGACTGGGGCAAGAATGTGGAGGGAATTAGTGATGGCACGATGGAGGTTTCTGAGAGCAGAGTCAGAGGTAGAGTCTGGAGTAGGAAGAGGGGAGATGAAGCTGGACGTGAAGACAGCAGCTGACACTGAGTATGTAGGACAGAGGGGAGAATGGAGAGGGAGAGCAAGGTGCAGAGGTCACAGAAGTGAGTGGACACTGTGATAGAGGAGTCAAGATGGATGTTGAAGTCACCCAAGAGAAAGAGTTTAGATGTAGATGAGAGGAGAGAGGAGGAGAAATCAGCCAATGCTTAGTGAAACACAGTGATAGAGCCAGGTAGTGTCAATGGTCATGGAGGAAGTGGGAGAGATGAACAGCTTGCAGACCAGGCTCTCAAAGGAGGAGTATGGCTAGGCGCGTATGAGGAAAGAGGGGACTCACTCTGGGAAGATCAAGGAAACCCCACTCTCAGCACGGTTAAAGCGAGGGTTGGAGATGATCTTGTAGCCATCAGGGAGACGTTGGTCAAAAGCAGTGACAGTTGGAAACGAGCAGCAAATTTAGGGACATGACTCCAACTAAAACCGATCACCCAACGATCAGTACCAGCTCCATAGGTCATCAATGCATGGCATGCAAGACACCCAAGCAACACATGTGGCAAAAGCCATGACAGAGTTGTTGCAGAAAATTGGATCCTGGAATGTCCAGCAAGTGGTGTCCACAGAACCTGAGGACAAGAGAGCAATGCACAAGGGCATTGAACCAGGGATCGTATAATCATAGACAAATGGGAGATCAAAAATCACCTTCAGTGAGTGTTTATTTCCAACCACTTTCAATAGTCCTTCAACTTCTAAGCATTCCTTCTCCCACCAATGGCAATTAAATAGAGTGCCATGGCCTCCCACGACCTCCCACGCCTAAAGGTTAGTTGTGTTCGGATGCCTCTGTATATCTCTTCCGTTTGTTTCTCATCTTTTTCGAACCTTTCAAAACTGTGTGTTTAGGATTCGCTATTTTAACATTTGACCGCCGATTCTGCAGCAGCAATGCACAGGCGTGCAGAAAAGACAGAGCCCTCAGATGGCCATGGAGCCAATCCATTTGTTTACAGTCTGTTCAACCTTGATTTACAGCATGTAATCTGAAAATGCCAGATTCCTTATGGATTCCTTATGGAATTAAAAGTGGACGCTCTGTTCTTAAACCCACTTTGCTAGACTTTCTTTTAGTGTGCATGAGTCAGCTTCCCAGCAAGCAATGACCATATGTACCTTAACTTTAGGTGGGGATATCATAGATTTAGCAACTCTCAGCACTGTGTGTGCAGGCTCTGGCATATTGATTAATAGCACGTGTTCACGGCAATCTCTAAATAGCATGGTTTTTGTTCCACCACACAGTTAGGCAAGTAAAATGCTCACATCTGGAAAGTTCCCAGCGAATTCTCCCTATCATGAAAAAAGATTCTGTGTCACTATAGGGTTGCTTAGATTTTTAGGGTTTTCGATTCAAGGGCCAATTAAGATTACTCATTTTGCGTGACATTCTGACTGGTAAATAGAGCCACAATATGAACCACATGATGGTCGAACACCCTGCATATATTAACTCCCATTTCCTTGCCTCCCTCTTTGGTGAAAGTGTTCTCACCTCCATCGAAAAAAATCCTACATAACAATGGAGAAGATGCACAGTTCCTCTTCACTGACTGCAGACTAGACCTACACAGCCCAAGAAAAAAACTGTGATGCTATACTCTGTTTTTGCTCTGATATTTCGCCACTATACTTGTATTTTGTGACTGCACTGTAACGCCACGTATTTCTAATTTAACTGTATTCTTAAGTACAAGCGTCCAGATGCCTGAGGGTTAGGTGCGCTATATACATTCAATAATACATGAATAAATAAATAAATAAATAAATGAAAGTCAACGCTGTGCAGTAGACGGCAGTGATTCAAATGCAAAATACTACAGTACGTAGTTATTGTTATTGTTATTGTTATTTTGCATTTATATAGCGCCTTATATACCATTGGTATGGTCTGAAGGCGCTGGTAGGTTGAACGCCCTTGGGGAACCGAAGTTCAGATCAGTAGAGGGAGTAGAGAGTCAAAGGTGCGTGTGGGCACCATGTATGTGTGCAGCTTGTGCGGTATTCGTGTAATAGCTGCTTCTTAGCGGTAGGTGTGGTGGTTGAGGGGTCAGGGGTATGTGTTCGTTCTGGCAGGATTAATCCAGACCGGATGTGGCTGCGTTAGGCCTGAGGAGAACGCCTGGCTGGGGGTGTGTAACCAGCAGTGTTAACATAGAGTGATGTGGAGTATGAGACGGAATGATGGTATGAGAACAGTTATACCGAATGGTGTCATAGTATCTCTGTGTTCTAGTTGAGTGGTGGTGTAAAGGAGAGAGTAAGCATATGGTGGGTTATATGGTCATTCAAGTGTTTTCTAAAATGTTCTAAGGAGGCTATTGGGAACACTTCTAAATTCAACTTTCACTATGAGGCTATTGGGCACACTTCTATAGTCAGTTTTCACAAAAGGCTATTGGGGACACTTCTAGGTTCAACTTTCCACAGAGGCTATTGGGCACATTTCTAAATTCTACTTTCACAGAGAAGCTATTGGGGACACTTCTAAAATCGACTTTTCACAGCGGCTATTGAGGACACTTCTAAATTCAACTTTCACAGAGGCTATTGGGCAAACTTCCAAATTCAACTTTCACAGAGGCTATTGGGCACACTTCTAAATTCTACTTTCACAGGGGGTATTGGGCACACTTCTAAATTCAACTTTCTCAGAGAGGCTATTGGGCGCACTTCTAAATTCTACTTTTCACAGACGCTATTGGGCACACTTCTAAATTCAACTTTTCACAAAGGCTATTGGGCACACTTCTAACTTCAACTTTAACAAAGAGGCTATTGGGGACACTTCTAAATTCTTTCACAGAGGCTATTGGGGACACTTCTAAATTCAGCTTTAACAAAGAGGCTATTGAGGACACTTCTAAATTCAGTTTTCACAAAAGGCTATTGGGGACACTTCTAAATTCTACTTTCACAGAGAGGCTATTGGGGACACTTCTAAATTCAACTTTAACAAAGAGGCTATTGAGGACACTTCTAAATTCAGTTTTCACAAAAGGCTATTGGGGACACTTCTAAATTCTACTTTCACAGGGGGTATTGGGCACATATCTAAATTCAACTTTCTCAGAGAGGCTATTGGGCGCACTTCTAAATTCTACTTTTCACAGACGTATTGGGCACACTTCTAAATTCAACTTTTCACAAAGGCTATTGGGCACACTTCTAACTTCAACTTTAACAAAGAGGCTATTGGGGACACTTCTAAATTCTACTTTCACAGAGGCTATTGGGGACACTTCTAAATGCAAACTTTAACAAAGAGGCTATTGAGGACACTTCTAAATTCAGTTTTCACAAAAGGCTATTGGGGACACTTCTAAATTCTGCTTTCTTGGAGAGGCTATTGGGGACACTTCTAAATTCAACTTTAACAAAGAGGCTATAGAGGACACTTCTAGATTCAACTTTAACAAAGAGGCTATTAAGGACACTTCTAAATTCGGTTTTCACAGAAGGCTATTGGGGACACTTCTAGGTTCAACTTTAGCAGAGAGGCTATTGGGCACACTTCTAAAATCGACTTTTCACAGAGGCTATTGAGGACACTTCTAACATGCTAATGATCCTATTTCTATCTAGATGCGACGCAGGCTAGGGTTCAGAATTCTAGGTGTGGTGCATGTTAAGAATACCAATTTTTATCTAGATGCGGTGCAAGCTAAAGCTCAGTTCCCTACACGTGTGGCACTAGCTAAAGTTGGCAAGTAAGTTCATGTGCATCGTAAGGCAGTATTTACAATCCATTTACAGTGGTCGCAAATCTTCCTAGGTATGTCTTGATTTAAGTCTATGGCAGTCTATGCTATGGAAGGTAAGGTAGAGTGACAGGGGCTTTCTGGAGTAGAGCGATTGCTCTACACCCCACCCATGCCATACTCACAGTTTTGTTGGTGTCTGGCTTCCTTAGCTTCCCCTGCGGACACCTGCAGACACGTCCTGGAGCCGCCAATGTAGGAGCCGCCCTTTGCCCCGGGCTCTTAGCCGCAAGGGCTGCCGGGCAGGGGGCTGCCCTGGAAGGGTCAGACAAAAGGGGCCAGCAAGCCAATCAGTCCACGGGGGACGGCTGGGGGCGGGAGGAGGGAGGAGAGGGGAAGCAGGGACACGGGGCGGACAACGCTGCAGGCAGGGCCCGGGGGGCTCAAGCACGAAGACAAGGCCCGGATCACGAGGCCCAAGAGGGTCGGGGTCTCACCCACGCTCACCTGAACACGCCCGGATGGAAAGGCGGTCGGGAGCTGGGACGGCGACTAGGTTCGCCGGGTGCCTTAGAGCAGCCAATCACATCACGGGGGACGGCTGGGGGCGGGAGGAGGGAGGAGAGGGGAAGCAGGGACACGGGGCGGACAACGCTGCAGGCAGGGCACGGGGGGCTCAAGCACGAAGACCAGGCCCGGATCACGAGGCCCAAGAGGGTCGGGGTCTCACCCACGCTCACCTGAACACGCCCGGATGGAAAGGCGGTCAGGAGCTGGGACGGCGACTAGGTTCGCCGGCTGCCTTAGAGCAGCCAATCACATCACAGGGGACGGCTGGGGGCGGGAGGAGGGAGGAGAGGGGAAGCAGGGACACGGGGCGGACAACGCTGCAGGCAGGGCCCGGGGGGCTCAAGCACGAAGACAAGGCCCGGATCACGAGGCCCAAGAGGGTCGGGGTCTCACCCACGCTCACCTGAACACGCCCGGATGGAAAGGCGGTCGGGAGCTGGGACGGCGACTAGGTTCGCCGGCTGCCTTAGAGCAGCCAATCACATCACGGGGGACGGCTGGGGGCGGGAGGAGGGAGGAGAGGGGAAGCAGGGACACGGGGCGAACAACGCTGCAGGCAGGGCCCGGGGGCTCAAGCACGAAGACAAGGCCCGGATCACGAGGCCCAAGAGGGTCGGGGTCTCACCCACGCTCACCTGAACACGCCCGGATGGAAAGGCGGTCGGGAGCTGGGACGGCGACTAGGTTCGCCGGCTGCCTTAGAGCAGCCAATCACATCACGGGGAACGGCTGGGGGCGGGAGGAGGGAGGAGAGGGGAAGCAGGGACACGGGGCGGACAACGCTGCAGGCAGGGCCCGGGGGGCTCAAGCACGAAGACAAGGCCCGGATCACAAGGCCCAAGAGGGTCGGGGTCTCACCCACGCTCACCTGAACACGCCCGGATGGAAAGGCGGTCGGGAGCTGGGACGGCGACTAGGTTCGCCGGCTGCCTTAGAGCAGCCAATCACATCACGGGGGATGGCTGGGGGCGGGAGGAGGGAGGAGAGGGGAAGCAGGGACACGGGGCGGACAACGCTGCAGGCAGGGCCCGGGGGGCTCAAGCACGAAGACAAGGCCCGGATCACGAGGCCCAAGAGGGTCGGGGTCTCACCCACGCTCACTTGAACACGCCCGTAGTTCGTGTGCGTGTGTGTAAAACTGTGTATGTGCTCAGAGGAGGGGGAATTCAAAGACGTTTGATTGGATGCTTGAGACTAAACAAGCATGCAAAGTGAAACAGGACTTCTCTTCCTGTACCCCAGCCTATTGGGACTCCATCTTGGTTGCAATTGGGACCACTCCAATGCTTCTGCAGTACAGGAAGGACATGGAAACCCTACTCTTTAGGAAGTACATTGTTTTATTTATTTAACATTTATAAAGCGCTCACACAGCCCGCAGGCATCGAGGCGCTGTTACAGGAATTGTTTGTTTTTCTTAGTTGCGTAATTGTGTTTTTTTTGTCTTAGTTACGTATTTATAGTGCGCTTAAACACCCGGAGGTTTCTAAGCGCGGACCGGGGGATCGAACCTGTTGTTCGTTCGTGTTGTCTTGTTTCCAAGACGCGCACGCTGCCGCTGAGCTATCCTCCCGGGACATTTTTGACCTGCTAGTCCGAGGTGTATGCCGCCTTGCGAGATATCCAAGCTACTATGACCTGTACACGCCCCTTCCCCCGACCTATGTGAACCCCAAACCACTTTCTAGCTAGATTTATCCAATATCAATCCAAACCAAATGTCAAAGTCCTGAAGAGAAATCTTTTGTACAACCAGAAACATGCTTCCAGGCAATGGACTGGTGTTCAGTCTGATTCACTGTCTGCAAAATGCCAGCCCGATCAGTTAATAGGAAAACAAAGCCTTGCTTTTCTGTCACCCCGGGGAGTAGTCTTTCTGTGCATGTCTCGAAATGTCTCATCAACATTGTTTAAATGCCAATAAACCACAATTGTTTCTGCATTATGTTTCTTCAAAGACTGAGTCCCATGGGGTTCGTTTATTTTTTTAATTTGATAGTGCCTTTACTGCGTTAGGAATGTACTTTCAAATTAACGCCCAGCATCTGAACGTGGGCTAGCAGCATACTGCTGTTTACTCCAGCCTGCAGTGTCTGCTGATGTTAAGGTCATATTCAGACATGAGTTTCATGTTTGTAACTGCCTGGCCACTAAAGTACTCTCAAATACTTTATGGTGGTGAAATATACTAAGCATTGGGGATAATGCCCTTGATCCTTATCTGATAGTATCAAATATCTGTTGCACTTCCGAAAATTCTTGATGTAGCTAAAAACATCAGCGCAAATGTGTGAAGAATGTACTGCCCATCAGTGGAAGATGCATTCATGATAAACGGGTGTTTCATGGAATTCAGTGCAAATGCAATACTATGTGGTATTAATACTAGGACAATTTGCCCTACTGCAAACAAATATTTGTGCAATGGCATTTTTGCACCATTGCAATGTTTGTTCTATTATTAGGGCCTCATCACGAGTTGGATGGTAACTCGACTGGGATACCACCCAACTGTATTTGCGTTAGTGCCCACCCATCCGGCAGTATTCCCGCCAGATCGCGGGTTGGGCGCTAAATGTTACTCTGGGTAATTTTCCGGTGCAATTACCATGCGGTAATACCTTCGCTGGTAAATGCGCAGAAAATGGGCATTTTTCCAAAGTGTTTACCCCCAGCTCTGAGCAATGGGTAAACTAGCCAGACTCCAGATTGGGTGAAGTTGTAAATGCAGCGGGAAACCCATTACTGCTGCATTTAAGGGCTACCGGCAAACTCGTGATGAGGCCCTTTCCCCTTTGCCCTCATGCAAGAATGCATGGAAGGAAGATGTTTTTTGCACCCTGTCTATTTTTACCCTCCTGCAAATTAAACTTTCACTTGTGCAAAGTTTAATTGCTACTGCACCCAATTCTTTCAATGCATTCTCGACCAAGGTAAAATGGGCACAAGCGCTGACACCATGCTCCCTATTAGCATTAGGAGAACGTTTGATCGGGTGCACAGTTATATATGAAGGTTTAATTTATGCCTTAGTGCTAATATGCTGCAAAATTGCAATGTCACCAGTATAGCCCCAGGAGTTAAATTAATTGATTGCTTGAAGATAGATCACCAACTGCATGCTTTGGTGCCCATCGCTCATATACCCTTTCTTTCCCTTCAATTGACCATCTCCAGTTAGTGACTCCTCCTTCTCTACCATGCTTTCGATAGCCACTTACATTTTAATAGACATTGCATCCATTGGGCTGAGCTGTCCAAAGGGTTGATCAAATATCAGGAAATGCAAAGTTAACATTGTTCTCAAAAACCCTAAGCAGGTAACAGCAGACCATCTCCACTGCTTGACAAAAGACATCATCAACACTAGTTACCAGGGAAACGCACTACACGTCTTCACCAGGATCAAGGCATTTAATCAAGCTTTTACGATCACTATCAAAGCCATGAAAGCTTGAGGCAATACAATGCAATTATGATGTTCTCCCTAAAATTACAATATGAATTTCAATAACAGAACAATGTTGTTGCAATCCAAGCATTAATACCAGATTGAATGTTATGGTAGATTCGGTGCCCATACATTATTCACATACAGACACCCCTGTGTAAACCACACAGCTAGGCCGAACACAAAGACAACCTAAGATCTCCTAGCTGGCAATCACATGAACATGGAAATACAAGCTAGCCCTTGGTAAAGTTTGTCATATCCTTTCTGCCAACCCTTTATTGATAGGTGCTCTAGATGTGTTTGATTACCTTTTTTTTAAATTGTTCATCTGCAATACTCCCGGGAAGTTCTTCAATGCCTTGGATCTTTCACTTAGAATCTCCGAAGCCATTTTGGATCAAAGCATGTTACATTAAGTTCCCTTTATCTCTATATTTTTGGATGGAATCCACAGGGCCTCTCGCTGTATTCGCAACATTATTCTTCTGGAGAATGTGCATGAACTGCCCTGTACCATCATGCTTGCAAGCCATTCAAAAAACATTTCCTGTAGTATCTGTCGTGACTCGGTCCAATTTGGCCCCAAAACCTTTCTGATAAAAATGTTATGGGACCAATGTTCTGATAAAAAATGATATGGCCTGGTCTACTTTGCTCACTGTTGGGGGGCAAGTTATTAGATTGAAACACTATATTCTCTCCCATTGGTCATCCCAACTTGTTTACTGGTAGTTTTCTGTTATCAGCCATTTTGATGCTTCTTGCTTCTCTTTATCTGTGATAGGTTCAGAAGGATTTTCTCTTGCCTTTACAGCATTTCGAATGGTTATTTCAGCAGCCTCATTTGGCATTTGATTATTCTAGTTTAGAAAAAAAAGCAGGTAAAATGCCTTCTTGTAGAAGCTCGGTTGTTTTCAGTAGTGCCTTCAAAAGATCTTGATGTAGGCAAAGCCATTTCTTCATCCCCACGTTCGGGTTTTGTAATGTTCATCATTTTATTTATTTATTTACTCATGATTTGTATTGTGCCAAATTCACAATGAAGTTGTCTCAAGGAACGGATAGGGGTTTTTAGGAGGAAGACAAGAGTGTGAAAGTTATGTGGGAGGACAATTACGTACAGAATGGATACCAACAAAGTGCTTTTAGGACTGTCCTCAGCGTCAGCCTAAATTAACATTCGATGTATTGATAGTTAGAAACTAGAATTACACAGTTCAATACTTAATAGATAATCTAAGCCAGGAGCCAAGGCATCACCAGACTGAAATACAAGAAGTGCAAAAAGGAGAAGAGCAGAAAGCAAGAATTCTCCCACCAGAGTCCCATGCTCTCGAGCAACCTTCCTGCTCGCATCAGGCGAGTTCCCTTCCTCTGCAATTCAGGACAAAACTGAGGACGCTGCTCTAGAAGGAACACGTCACAGGGAAATGAGGATCTGTTCCACTCAGATTTGCGCAATTCTTTGTTGATTCCAGCTTGATTTCCGCTCTATAAAGCAGCTACGTACATACAAACATGATGCAAATAATTGCAGACGTTGGCTTAACAAGTTATGTTTGACAGGTGGAAGTCACACGGAGAATGTCAGTTCAGTTTGTATTTCTTCCATGCATTTGAAGAGGTATTCATCTGGTGTTCATCACACAGTTATGTTATTCCATAATAGTGTGCCTTGGAAGGATGTTGTGTTTGCTTATGATCCTCAAGGAACACCTCAAGGATAAGTTATGATGTCATACATTGATCACCTTAGTTTTACCAAGTTGCTTGGCAACTGACTTTCAAAAGTGGTCACACCCAGCATCCGCTCATCTCATTAACATTGAAGCTATATAGCTCACATTTCCAGTCACTCTTCTGGCAACACCATGCTTTCATCAGCCTCCCCATTTAAGGTACGTCTGGAATCAAACTGCACACACAAATTAGCTATTTCTTACCAAAGATAAAGTGACAAAAGTCCATCCTAAGCAAATCCCTCTTTGCAACATAAGAACCAATCTTGTAATGGGGCCATGCACTTGCAATATGTACGCCCACAATTATAAGGTAGGATCACCCAAGGGGAAAGAGCCCAAACATTGCACAGTGAGGGTTCTACATGATTTTACCAATTTAAAAAATAGAGAATGACATTTTAAGGAAACATATACAATGAAAAAATATCAATTTTGTTGTGGTTGGGGAGGTCCCCCAAAACCCGGCATCCCCACGTTTAAAACCCAAACCCCTCCCCACCAGATGTAACAAATTATCCCACGCTCACTCATATTTTTATAAAATAAATTCGGTATTTCTTTGTTATTTTTGTTTTGTTAAAATGTTATTCTCTATGTTTTTATTCAGTATAATCACTGGATACCCACAGTGAGAGGTCCAACCTTTTAAATACCCTGCCGATACTTTCATTGGACAGCAAGTTGATGTAATTATTTGTAAATTAAACTAGCATCATCAGCGCTATAGGTGTAAATCCTGTTTGGACAAGTGCAATGTATCCACAAGGAAAAACACTTAAATCAAACTTCAGTATATTGTAAAGGTCATATGACACTTTGGGAACTACTTGCTCCAGCTCATTGACAGATGGAAAGCCTTATGGACTTGGTGCACTTTTCACTTAAGTCATCAATGCCTTCCCTTCCATCCAGCAGGGGCTGTGTGTATATTGAATATAATATTTTCAGAAAATGTGCACACCTCTGGTTCCAACCACTTTGTTAATATGTGTAATCATCACGCATTCAAATGGGACTGCATGGAGCCCAGAAAGATGTTAAGGTATGTTAAAAGTTCTCATACTGCACACCGTTACCACCTGCATGTTCTCTTGGCACTCTACTGGATATGTAAGGCATAGAGGGAGGGGGTGGTTAGTAGAATTTAGAGGGTAAAAGAGCAAGAGAGCTGTGATGTGATGTTGGCAGCTTCAGTTTGGTTACACCGTTCACTGAGAGTAGTTGTGATTTTTGGTTGGTGGCTGCCATGTGGTGTTTGCCAAGAACATGTGTGGTTTGCTTCGTTGTTCTGGTGTTGTGAAGTGTGTGCAGTTTGTGGTGCTGTAGAGGTATGGTTATGTTTAGTTCAGAGTTTGAGAGGTGTATGGAGAAGGGTGCGTTTTTCGTACGGTTTGTTAGTGGCAGTGCATTTCCTACCGCCTCTGTTCTCAGTGAATGCAATTCATATCCCTTACCCTGTCGATCATTCTAGAGTGTAGCAATTACTGCCACCTGAGTTCATCCAGGGGTAGGGTGTTCCCTGTGCCCCATGGATAGCCATGGGCTGCCTGGTTTCTGCATATAGTCCTAGTCCTTTATGTGTGATATGTTCCCACGATCTGTGGTATGCTTAAGTAGGACACATCTCCCTCCCTTATTTCCCCCTTTAGCCCTCTATCAGGAGGGGTACTCTTCAGCTTCTGAAAACCATCCTTCTCATTCAGCTGCCTCTCTTCTCCTCTGCCTTCGACTCCAGTCTAGGCCGTTCCCCACTTCTTCAAGTTGCGCATTTGTTTCATGGTCTGTTAATGTTGTTCAATCATTTTCATACCGTTCAGAGCAAAAGAGTCTGGTTTCAAGAGGTTTCCTGAATTTTAGATGGTCCTCCATAATTTGTATTTCTATGGGGAGAGAGTTCCACAGTTTTACATCTAAGCAAGAGAATGCTTATCCACCACGTTTTATCCTTGTGTATGTTTTAGATTCTAAGCGTATGACATTGCTGGATCGGAGTGTTCTAGTTGGCATGTAGATGGTGATATTCTTTTGTATGCATTCCACGCCCTGGCCATGGATTGCTCTGTGTCTTATTCATATTGTCTGAAAGGTGATTCGTTTTTTGACTGGGAGCAGCATCCTTATCGCGGGTGTGATGTGGTCCCTATGTGAGAGTCTGAAGAGAAGTCTGGCAGCTGCATTCTGTATTCATTGCAATTTCCTCAGTAAGTAGTCCAGCAATCTGAGGTATATGCTGATGGCCTAGTGTATCCCAGACACAATGAGGGAGATGATGGCCAGTGGTTTGTGTGTGAAGGAGAGGAATAGTAGAATCTTTTTGATTGAGTGTAGATGGAAGAAGCATTTCTTAATTATCGCATTTACTAGTGGTTCTAGAGTTAACTTGTTGTCCATTAGGATTACAAGGTTGTTGGCAACTTTGGATGGTGTGGGTGGTGTTACCAGTTCTGTAGGCCATGGGGTGTGCTGGTTATTTCCTTCGTTGTTGGGTGTAATCCTGATTTCGGTCTTGTCTGGTTTGATTTTGAGGTTATTAGTGTTCATCCATTGGTTGAGTTCTTTGAGACAGTCCATTAGCGTTGGTTCTCCTCTTGTTTATTGACAATTTTGCAGATGATTTGGGTATCATCTGCGTAGTTGTAACATGTGAAGCTGTGTCTTTTGATAAGGTTGATTAGTGATGTCATGCAGAGTAGCGGGAATAACGAGGAGCCTTGTGGTACACCACAGGTGGTGTCCCGCGGTGTATATTGGAATGGTTTTATCCATACTATTTCTGCATTTTCAGACAAGAAAAATGAAATCCTGACCAGCGCCATTTCGGTGTTCCCCATTTCTTCCAGCCTCTTGATTAAGATGTTATAGTTGACTGTGTCAAATGTTGCAGAGAAGCCAAGTAGTATAAGTGCTGATGTTGTGTTGAAGTCTGCAATGGTCTTTAGCTCATTCCAATAGAGAGTGATGCCATCTACTTTCCTGAAGCCTACTTCATCTGGTCCAATTGTTGGTTATTTTCTACTTGTTCCAGTATTTGTTCATAGACATAGGTCTCTAATAGTTTTGCCGGATAAGGAAAATGTGAGATCAGTATGTATTTTGAGAGGTCTTCCACATTGCGCATTGTATCCTTGAGGAGTGGTTTGATGTAGGCAGATTTGAATGCTCACAGTATTCTCCCTGTTGAAAGTAATAGATTGTAGAGGTTTAGGGAGCATTCCTATGGTATACCCTGTGTAAGGATTGATTTGTAGACGTCTGATAGACAGGGGTCTATTGGGGAGCCTGTCTGGTTGCTTTTTTCCACCAAGTTGAGGAATTTTTCTCTTGACATTTGGGTGAAGCTGTTCAGTCTATTCTGTGGTCCTAGAGTTGGTAGGGTGGAGGGCTGAGTTGGCCCCATAACAATTTGAACCTGTGACTACAGGCTGCTCATGTATATTAAATATTGAATTTGAATACCAAGATGTCCCTTACCTGCATAAGCATGTAATAGTAACGGTTGTATGTGATTTAATCGCTGGAAATAGACAATGAGGGGGTAACAATCTCCTTTTTATGCCACAAACACCGTTCCCAACATAGTTTAGGACTGGTGCATTTATATGAACATACTCCAGTTCTAGAATGTGTGGGAAAAGTGTTGGATAATGGCTTAAAAAATATTGTTTACCCATCGTTGTTTATTTCCAGCGATGAAATCACTGAACACCAACAGTAACACTTCCTATAAAAAATAATTCTGCTGTACTGATATCTTGACATCTCTCTTGTCTTGCTTGCTGATCAATAGAATTTGAAACTTGTGTAGCTACCCACCTTTCCTCACACCTGGATCCGAAATAAATAATGTAGTGGCTTTCTGTCCAACTTGTATCCATGTCCCAACACTGCTGGACATCAGACAATGACTTCTCCTTGTCCAGTATCGCGGTCAAACAGGTTCTGTAAGCCTACATATCCTTTAAGTAGTCATAACAATCAACCACATTATACTGTTTGACTGACATCATTTATTGGGAATTGTAAGGTTTAAAATAGCTGGTTTCCACTCTTCCTGAACAATCAAACCTAGAGAGTAAATGCAGGCCCCATTCTGATGCACTGGTATTTCAATATCATTAATCACATTTTAAAATAAAATGTCTTCCACCATCTATGCCAGTTCTGTGGAGTTCTGGGATTCTTGCAACTCCACCACAAACCAGAGTATCTTCTTTCAATGAACCAGTCACTAGTGGGATTCTCTGTCTAAGAGTGAAAAATAAACTGGATAAGAATGGCCTCAAAAATCTCAAAAGAGTCCAGAATGTGGATGATTGGATCATATTCGATATAAGACATCAAAATAATATTAGATCGGCCCTGAAAACCTTATTTATTTATGTATGTATTTATTTATTTAGTGTTTGGCTTAGTTTAATCCTTTCACCATTATCACATAACATTTAAATACACACTACATTTTTTTTAAACAACTCAATCGCACCGAAAATATCATCTAGTGAAACTTTCCAAATCGTTTTTTTTCTCGCCCATTTTCCCATTTTCTCCTATTAACACCATATCACTAAGTATTCACATTTCATATATAAAGAAGATACACAAAGAATCTTTCAGTTTACCACACACTCCTATAATCACTTCATTGCTTTGCTCAATTAATCTAAATACTTCCTCTAAAAAAAAGTAATCAATGCTAAAATGAGGGATACCCGTTCCCCACAGAAAAACATGATCCACCACACATCTTGGGTTAAAACTTTAGTTCATTAAAAAAAAAATCCCCTACATTGTGACGTTATGACTTTTGTGGCTGACAGAACAGTAAAAGATGTCGAAGGGATTTGCTGTATAAAGTCTGCATGTTACGTCTTTGTCATCATGCAGGTTTCTGGATGCTTGTACTGCTCTAGTTGAATACAAATTTAGACGAAAGAGCAAATATTGCACTCGATTAAAGCTACTCTGGAATTTCAATGACTACTTGGGGAGACTATTATATTGCCTATTATATTCAGGGAAGTGATGGGTATACAGTTCATAGAGTTGTCTTTGCTCTTGCGTCTTTATCCAATCCTTCCCCCATTAGTTTTCACAGCCATCGGTTAGTCAATAAAGCCGCCTCCGTGGTACCCAGGTTTGCTAAAATCTCAAAGCAAGCACTTTAAAAAGCACACCTTATTATTATTATTATTATTATTATTACCTGAACTTGTAGAGCGCACGGTCGCCCGGGGGCATCATGGCGCTGGTGAGGAAGCTATCAAACAAGAGGAACAGTAATAGTCAGAGAGTTAGAATAGAGTAGTTTTGAGGGCTTTCCTAAAAGCCAAATGGTTGGAGATAGACTTGAGTGGCAGTGGGAGGGTGTTCCACAGCCTTGCCGCAGCAATAGAAAAGGCTCTGCCACCGAGTCTTTCCCGGTTATACTTAGGGACCACCAAAAGATTGGTGTTCAGGGAACGAAGGTTGCGTTCTGGGATATACCGAACAAATTTGGTTTGAAGAAACTCAGCACCTAGGCCCTGGATAGCTCGATGGACAATACACAGTGACTTGAACTTAACTCGCTGGGCCACTGGGAGCCAGTGGAGTTGGCGAAGCACTGGCGAGATATGAGCTCCATAGGGGGAACCTGTGGCCAGTCTAGCTGCCAGGTTCTGTATACGTTGGAGGCGTTGGAGAAGGCCCGTCGGCTGAGCGAGGTATAAGGAATTGCAATAGTCCAGCCGTGAGAGGACTAATGCAGCTACCACAGGAGGGCGCATAGCCTCTGGGATCATAGGGAGGACCTTCTTAAGTACCCTAATCTGGTGATGGGCGGATTGACAGACCGTAGAGACCTGATTAGTCATGGACAGGGAGGTAGAAAGAATGACTCCTAAATTCTTTACTTTGCCCACTGGACAAGGCAGAGGGCCCAGTGAAGTAGGCCAAAAAGCAGGGGTCCATAGTGACGGGCAGGGAGGACAACCCACCAACATCACCTCAGTTTTATCGCCATTAAGCTTGAGCCAGTTTTGGTCCATCCAGACACCAACTGATGTCAAACAGTCATGAAGAGAAGCTGAGACCTTGATATGATCCTGATCCAAACGGATCAGGATTTGAGTATCATCCGCGTAGGAATAACAGTTAAGTCCATACGAGCGGATAAGGCAGACCAGCGCCCATATGTAAATATTGAATAGAATAGGGGAAAGAGAGGATCCCTGGGGAACACCGCAGGTGAGGGCACAAGGGACAGAAAGGAAAGGGGGCATAGCAAGGGTCTGAGTGCGGTCTGCAAGAAAAGAGGTGAACCAGGCCAGGACTGATCCAGAGATCCCGATTTGTGCTAGACGTGAGAGGAGAATAGGATGGTCCACTGTATCAAATGCAGCGGACAGATCCAACAGAATCAAGGCTCCAACTCCACCTGCGTCCGCAAGTCTAGACATGTCATCTTGCACTGAGACAAGCACGCTCTCCGTTCCCCTTCCTGGCCTGAAACCTGCCTGGGCAGGATTAAAGATCTTAGAGGATTCCAGAAAGGAGGAGAGAAGGGGTGTGACCAGAGATTCCAAGAGTTTAGACAAGAACGGGAGCAGGGATTCCAACCCAAATCCTCTTACAGGGTTTTGCGATATGCATTTACGATATAATGCAAGAGTTTTTCATGTATTCATTGCGTACAGGGAGATCAATCCTAATTCGAGCATTTTCACTTGAATTGGAACACACATGGGATTTCTAAGAACCCATTTCTAAAAAAGGCCCCGCAGAGCTGGCCATACGAAAAAAGAACAAGGCAAAGAACGTTTATGCCCCATACATTATGGGGATCACCTTCAATGGTTATAACTGCTGGATGTGAAAATCCCCCATATTGTTTCAGTAGAAAGCATCCCTGTGCTACCAAGATTTTCGTTTTTCCACTTAGGAGGGCTTCACAAAGCCCACCTCTAATAATAAGATTTAAGCACATTCCCAGGTGCATGAAAGAGTCTACTTTTATATGGGTCGTGTTGTTTAGATTCTAAGATTTCTTATTACAAAACCCTACTCCTGCTCCCAAAATATGATGTATGGAGACCCCTGCTTACCTAAAGGTTTTACAATTTTACTAGCTACCAGATGCCTAGCAAATGACTGGAATGCCTTTCTGGCCCATATCAGGTCGCCAGGTTACACTGCAATGTAACAGTGTTGAGTTCTGATCTGACTTTAAAAAAAACAACAAAAAAAACAATGGATTTTCTGTTCTGGCCGCACCTGTTGAGATTATACTCCATTACACCTATTAAAAAACAAATCTTCTCTTTTGGAGTGGCCATTCCCTGACTCACAGTGCTTTGAATTCTGACCTGGCATCCCTCATAAAAAGAGCCATTCAAGAGATTTAAGACACACCCCATTATGCTGCTCACACTTAAAAATATTTGTGTGGAATTTTCAAAAAAGGCACTTTTGTTCAGAGTAGCTATCTGTGCCTATTGACCACTTTTAATGAGTTAGTCAATGATTAAATGTGAGGTTCGTTTTACAGAAAGCTGTCTTCTGCACTTCTTGACTAGAGATCTGAACCATAAGTAAACACATCCAGGTTTACCAAACTTCAGCTAACTCAATCATTTTAAGGTTGCATGTGGAAAGGACTTTTCTTTGCATAATTCTCACTGGTAATGATAATTAAATGAATATAGACCTTATAAAACATGTAAATCAATCTGTATAACTCACAAGGCCATGTTGGCCTGTGATCATCTTGCAGCATAATCAAACGTAATCTGTAAATATGTATATTATTCATATAACATGACTTCAAAAATAAACTATCTTTGCCTTATGCATTTTGCTGGGGAAAAAAACATGTAATTCTGTCACATTTAACATTAAGTTACATCATTCAAAATGCACCTTTTTTAAGAAAAGACTTTTCAAATAATGATTACAAGATATTGGTTCAATTGCATTATACAATTCAAACTTCAGTGTGTAGTTTATATGTAACCTTCCGATTATAAAGGTGATTCGATTTCTGAACAATTGAATACATATGTCAGCACTGGTATGTCTTCAAATGTGGACATGAGATGTAGATTGCTTTCCTATAAAATGTTTGGTGAACAAAGTGGAGTATAGGTAGATAACGCTCTGCTTAGGAGGGTAGCTCAAGGGCAACGTGTTCGCCTTGGAAGCAAGATGACCCGGAGCAAAACAGGTTTGATCCCCAGGTCAGCATTTAGAAACCTCTGGGTATTAAGCGCGTTATAACTGATCTGTCATATCACTCAGAAAGCACTCACACACATGATGTGTGAGATAAAGCATCACATGTTCAGGTGCTGCTAACATGTGCCAAACGGAGCCTAAGATGTCTCAGTAAGGCTACTTAATGCCTCATATACTAGTTTTAGTCATATGTGAGATGCAGCCAAATATGTCCTGCTGTTCCCATTGGTTCCAAGTGAAGGGGTCTATCTGGAAAAACGTCCTCCTTAAAAAGTGTCGGGTAATAGAGTTGATTCAATGAATGTGTTTTCTCGTTTTCATTCATGAACTCATCTTCCTCCACCCAACTGCGTTCCTCCTCCTACCCACCACCATTCCATAATGTATTTTTGTGCTTTAAACCCTTAGCTCCATGAGTCTCATTACCAGTTTGCTGATAAACCAGCAGTATATATGCCAACTTACCACCAAAATCATTTACCAGTACTTCCACTGAGCCCAGATGGAATTACCATTGGATAGAAGTGGTGGTATGGAGGTTGTTTGGAGTCCATAGGTACCTATGGTGATTTTTGGAGAGCTTTACCATGAGCTCAGTACAGTAAATCAGCTAATTATTGGAGGTTATGTTGAGGTGTATCTTCCACTTTACCTGATATGGCGTGCAGTAATGCATAGCTATAGTGGCAGTAACATAATTATTGCCAACTTGCCCCCATTTGTACTGTACTGCATTGCTCATAGTGAGTCCCAACGTGTTTTTCAGGTCAACCTTGTTTTACCATAAACCTTTAGAAGCAGGCATTTTTCAGGGGAAATCTTCACATATTTACACAGCCATTCAAATGTCATGGGGTAGCTTCAAACACACTATTATTGATAAATAATGTCATGATGTCTGCTTCCCCTGGACCCACATGAAACTGCTTCAGAATTTAAACCACAAACCTGAAAGGATACATGAAAACCGGTCACCAATGAGTGTATTTCCCTGTTAGTTACTGATCTGTTAATTTAGAAATTGCATTAGAACGTATAAGTATCTCTACATGTGATCTAGTCGACCTGATTTCTTTGTAGTGTTTGCTGCTCAGGCCTCAATGTTGTGCTCTATAGACATATGCAATGTCCAAGAGTATGTGATTGCAAATTCACAGGACACTACACATAAAAAGAGTTACCAAGTGTGGCTGGGGCTGAGTGGCTAACATACCAAAGTGCTGCCAGTTGGTGTGCATGGAAATGAAAAGCAGAGGTGGCATGGGATCCAACTGACTGTTGCAGCAGATTTTCCAATAGAGGACATCAAATCTAATGGCGCTTTGTGCCAGCAGAGCAGAGGGACATGGGAGTAGTTGAAGCAGGCTATGCTGAAAGACTTTACAGTGCTTTGTCAATTCCTGAGCTATATACCACTCTTTCCAGTTGGTGACATGTGTGGATTAAGATGTCCCATTCAGAGGAGTCTCAGGATTTCGAGTTGCTTGTTAAATTCATCTCTACCAGTCCAAAGCTGTCTATTGGTGTCTCCAGCTTATGCAATATATGTGTGAAGGTGTGACGATAGTGGTGTCTCAGGATTAGATGACTCATTTGAAGTCCATCACTGTCATTTCTGGCCTGTGTACCTTTGTTTCTGGATGGTGTTATCTATGGCTGGAGGTGTGTCAATAGTGGAGGCTTAGGATGCAGGGGTACTTATGAAGTGATCCTGCCTTCCATGGGTTGTAAATTCTGCCATGAATTATTCATTTGGGCATTTGTGAAGCTTCCTGCTGGAATTCGGAGGTGGGACCTGTCTTCCATTAGCAACATTACCACAGCTATCCATGACTCCTTGCACTATTGAAATGCTCTGATGCAGCCCACAATATCCAGGCATCAAAGAGAAAGACTTTTAATATCTAGGGAAATGATATACAGTGCCCATGGGTCTTGGGCAATTCTCCCCCTCGCCCCCTGGAAGTTACTGCCACAGAAGACACATCCCCCCTTGCTAGTTACTACCTCTTTTCCTCTTTTCTCCAACCACAGAGGAAGTTGTGAGTCTCCAATTTCTGTCTCATGTGGATTTATTTTCCCTTCTGATCACTTTTTAATAAATTAGTGTGTCTAGTTGACCTCTTACTACTTTAATTTACTTCTGGGATTAATTTCAAATTCAATGCCAAGATGCCTATAGAGTGAACAGTGCGATCTGTACAGAAATTTAATTAAATAAAATATCAAGTTGTCTCATATTAGGCATGAGTAGTTCACCCTGTCCTATTACTATATCTTGGAACGTGTTCGCTACTTGTTGTAGAGCAATTAGAGCTCTTCTATCTACAAAAAGAAAGTCCGTCATTCCACAGGTGTCACTCAACACTCTTCCCACATCAAAAGTGGAAACACAATATCACAACATTTTATTAAGATTCAATACATTTCATCATAAAAATGATCATAGTACATAAAACATATACATTATGTTAAAACCACACAAGTAGAATACACCGTAAGTGAGTACTGTTGCAATAATTTCATTAGGATCATACACTGTGTGTACATATCACACTCTGATTCCTATGCCACACCACTCATGGCCTATTTCCTATAGGTGCAATACCAACAACCCGACTTGTACAAGTTTCTGTCCTTGATATACAATAATGTAGGACATTCTTCAGGGGAAATTGTCTTGTGCCGTGTTAAAAAATTCTTCTTTATGGGAGAACCCTTTCTTCCCACTAATGAATCGTGGGCCTGTTCTGTTATTAGCTGCAGATTCCCAATCTCTTCAGGAATTCTTGCATTTCCTATTCCTCTCTTATCTATCTTATAGCAGGATTATGATGTAGTATGGATGTAACATCTCTCTGTCGCATATCAAATGTTCCCTAGGGAACTTCTCTTATATGCAGGTTAGCAACAACTCCACTATCCTTATATGGGTCACAGTTTTTTTTGTTGGGCTCTTTCTTTGGCGCTCCTGTTTTTGTGCAGAGTGAGATGGCGGGGGGCACAGCTCGGAGACTCCGGGCTTCCAGCTGCAGAATCTTCCCCCCAAAGCGCAGCAGTGAGGCCGCCAATTAGAGCTCTGCATTATATCAACATAAAAGAAACACCTATTTTAATAATGCTGACTCTTTATGTGCAAGTCACCACAACTGCATGTCCTCTTGCTTGTGTCTATACACATTGATAGTGGCTGGCATTTCATTGGTTGCAAATGGGTGCAAGGCATCTCTGGGAAACAAGCTTGCATGGTACACAGCAACATCAGCTGGTGCTGCTCCCATGGAGCTAGCTCATTGCTACCATTCACTTTATCTATTCTATGTATGCTGATGAATTGTGGGGCAATTGGCCACATGTAAGAATCTAGCAAAGGCTGGGAAAGAAAGTGAAGCTTTCAGGAGCTCCATGAGAGACAGTGGACTGATTTTGTGAACTGTTAACAATTGGACTCCTTCACATGGGTATGCAAACGTTAACTCTCCAGAAGTTTTGGAATACAGCTCCCATCATCTGTAGCCAGCACTGTCAATGGTGAGGGGGTCATGGGATTTGCAATTCAAAACATCTGTAGATTTGCAAGTTGCAGATACAACAAATTGTACATCAAGCATATCCCTATGTTGCAGCGAGCAAGACAGAACAGAGCAACACTGGTTCAAATCTCGAACTGAAGCTTAGAGACTGCTCTCTGGTATTAAGCAGGTTATGAAATATCTGAGGCTCTTATTTGTTAAAAAAAACAGAAGCAAAGGTGTTCCCGAGGAGGAGGACATTGTGCTTCAGAATTGTACAGCGGGATTGTATAATGTAGTGTTCAATCAGCAGAGCTGGCGTAGGAGATTTAGCAATATCTATAATGTAATCCACTAAAGATCATTCAATATGATGCATTACAAAATCAAACAGGGTGCAAAATTGGAGTACATGGAGAAGATGGAAGTAGCTCCTGTGTGTCAGGGTTTTCCTCTGACCAGGGGTTTCTCATGATGACCCAGGCGCCATTACACTTCAGCCTTGTCAATGGAGTGCCTTAATGATGGGGGAACTTGTATTTGTTTGCCAAGCTGCGGCATGTACCCACAAACGCACATTCCTTGATCCCCTCTTTGTATTGATGTGATAGTATGTCTTGCACTAGTCGATTAATGACTTTGTTTTGTCTTCTGTCTCCTGCATGTTGCTTTACATAGCTTCACTTTTTACATTCCTTTTAAATTACTTTTTACTCATAGTCCTTTTGCACATATGTTTCTCAGGTCTTCTTGCTGCTGCCTCTCATGCATCCTTTACGATATGATATGATAGGTTATTTATAATGCGCTTAATACCCAGAGGTTTCTAAGCGTAGGCCCGGTGATCAAATCTGTGGTGCTTCGTTTCGTCTTGGCAAGCACATTGCCCCTGAGCTATCCTCCCGATACCAATCTTTGCTATTACTTCATAACTGCACCACTACATCAGTTACTGCATTGATCTATTACTGCCTCGTTGCTTCCACAACATTGCTCTGTGCTGCCACCTCTTTTTCTGTGACGCTACCTCGCTCACTTTCTTTCTCTCTGATGGTATGGTATGATGGTATTGTTAATTTATGAAGTGTTTCAAAGCGCTCAATGAGGGTGGGAACATGGGGAAAAAAACAAGCCCTTGAAATTCTGAGACGATAATAGTCTGCACAGGCAGAGTAAGTTTGTATAATACATTTGACCATTTAAGCGTTGAGACCCAGCAAATAGGCCTGCAGTTTTACCAGTGTAATTAGGGATGAAGACATGGGAGAATAGATGATCTTCCGGAACGGTGCATTCGGGTTGTGCAAGTGCACAGACGGTGACAGGGAGGGGGAGGTTCAAGTGCACCCGGTCGGTGGAGACTGGGGTAAGTGCAGAGAGAGCCACTCTCTCGGGTTCCTTATCAAGTGCAGTGAAGGTGAGTGGCATGTAGGGCCATGAGGCAAGAGCGAGAGAGGACTAGCGTGGTACCCGGGACCTGTGAGACTCTGAGGTACACCAGGCAGTCAGCAAGCTGTTCAGAAGAGGAGGGAGAGAGTGAAAGAGCAGAGAGAAAGGTTAGCAGGGCAGAATGAGAGATAAGGAAGAGAAGACGAAGGTCTTGATGAGTTTCTGGAACTTAAGAAGATCAGTCTCAAGATGGACGGTGGCAGGGAGTCTATTCCAAAGGGAGGCACTTGGTGAGGATAAGGATCTCCCTCCAAATCTCTGATCGGAGAACCTGCTCACTTGCAGAAGGTTGGAGGTAGATGAGCTGAGGGCTCATTAGGGACAGTATTTAAGTAGGCAACATTACAGGTAGGTCTAAGGCCCCGGAAAGCCTTTTGGACGATTCAGAGGGTCTTGATCTTGATCCTTGCTGCCATAGGGAGTGAGTGAAGGGATTTCAGCACCGGAGAGATGCGGTCCTTGGGCTGAGGCCAAGGATAAGTCTTGCGGTTTGGTTTTGGATGAGTTGCAGAGGATCCAGAGCAGAATAAGGGCGGTTGAGGAAGAGGCTGTTGCAATAATCCAGCCTAGAGAGAACCAGGGCTCTTGAAACAGTGAGCCGCTTAGGGTAAGTGATACCTTTGAGGAGGTTAAGCTGATAGTTAGACTTTTTAGAAATGTAAGAAATGTAAGAGGAGGAGAGATTGGAGTCATGGATGACCCCAAGGTTTCTAGCCTTGCAGGTGGATGCGGGCACAGGGTCAGGGAGGCTGGCCAGAGAGAAAATGGGAAAGCTGGACCAGGGGTCCAAATGTGGACGATCTCAGTCTTACTGGCATTGAGGCAGCGGTCGTAAGCAGCAAACCAAGAATAAATAGTGGACCGACAGTCGGATATGAGCAAGGAGGAGGAGGTGGCTCAGGGTAGCCTGAAGGATAGTTGTGTGTCGTCCGCGTAACACTGGAAGTTAGAGGTGAAAGTTAGAGGCACCAATACACAGCATGCTAAAGATCTATCTTCCAAATGAGATGCAACTAGAACTTTGTCCAATGCATATGGCCATTTATGCTTTGAAAGTCTTCTAAAGGCCAATTTTTGCAAATTGTTTGCAGATTCCCAGACACACAGTTTAAAGCCAGATAGGTATATTTGGATGGCACCAGTCGGCTTGGGAGCCAAATGTAGCACCTGGTAGCTGTCGGTGTCAAGCTAACCAGGACCTTATTATGCTCTATCCAGGAGCTAAACAACTTGCAGCAATTTTGAAATATTTAAAATCAGATGAAATTAATTAGCAGACAATGTGAGAAATTGTCTACAGAGAATAAACAAAGCTATGGACTTTAACCCATTCAGGTTTCCATAATTCACATTGTAACTCTCTGTATTATGTCATAAGAACATATCCATTTGCACATCTGTCTGAACCCACACAAAAAAGAAGTACATTCGAAATGCCAATACGAAACTGGAAATGTGTATTCACTACTTAGGCACAACGTGTGAGGCACATTTGAGGTTCAGCAGCCTCTCCGGGCACAGAGATCTCGGGATCCACCACTACATTCTCCGGGGAAATGGCCATGATGTCACCGCTGTGATCCTGCAGCCATTTCTATGGGCCACAGAATCTACAAGGTTGCCACGCAAATATCTTTTTGCATGCACGTCTGGGAGTCTCATACTTATAATGGGAACATTGGAAATACAAATTGCAATTTTCTGAAAAGCCAGGACAGGTTGAATGCGTCATACGTGACATTGGGCAACCACTGTTTCACAATCACTCTATAAAACTGAATAAATACATTAAACATGAATCATATTTGTTTGAAACGGTGTAACAATTAGCAGCCAATTAGGAAGGCATGTTATGCCAGTGTTCTCTAGAGAGACACAACATTGGACAGTGAGTCACTGTTCTCTATCCTGCCTCCCATGTCTGACTCACCACCTGCTCTATTGTCTCTGTTTATCTGTCTTTATGGAACACATGGCAAACTATGCATTCATATGTCCTCCCGGAGAAGCAAATACGTGCTATTTATCATACATGGGAGGGATGGGTTCACTCCATTTGGCATCTCCTCGCCGCTATCTTAGCTCGCACCGTTTCTTTGTCCTGCATTTGCCTTTAACACATTCACTTATGCATTGTTTATGAAGGTTGCCATGGAATTCTCGAGCAGCCCTCACATACGTAATTACTGTACGCTATTCAATGCTTTTTAAGCTACCATCTTCAAATGTACACACCATGGATACACATAAGCACTTGTAGGCATTCAACAATCACCGAACAGATGCCCTCAATAATGAAAGCAGACCTACTATTAAAAAAAAGCAGTTTTAGGAGTGGGATCAAACAGAATATACTCAAGGATGAGTCAAGTCTATTTTTCTTCCTGGAAGGTTGGTTTCATGCAAAGTAATGACATCTGGAACATATGCTGGTTTCCGGTATGTGTCTTGTTTTAAGATACACACCAATCAAGTCACAATAGCTTGACGTTAGAAATAAAAAAAAAATCACCTTACCATACAAATTGATATTACTTATGAAGTGTAGTGGGTGACTGTGAGACCTGCAGATTTAATGATTTAGTAATGCAGCCCTTATCAACCCTAAGCCAGTATGCACTGAGAGACTCTTTCTCACACAAAGAGGCAAACATAATGAAACAGACACAGTGAGTTGAAGTGCAGGGCTAGCCAACCATTCACTCGCCATATCTTGTATCCTAACACTGCCATTAGCCTCAGGCAGCATAGTCACGGGTGAGGGATGATGGAACTGATGGGACAATGCCTTTGGCCAGTGACAAGATGTCAATCCCTGGTTAAGAGACACCAAAAAAAGACCACTGCAAGAATGTCAGTTTAAGGCAGCCATAGTGCAGTGATAGATAACACAACTCCATCACCATATCAAATCGTAAGTCATAACACATGGCTGCTTCAGGAGAAAATTAGATGTGCACCTGGAAACAGTGTTAACTTATGTAAGCCTAAGGTATTACTATTCACATAAGGATTTACCCCTGATTCCAACAGCAAATTATGACATTGGAGCAGGAATGCAGAATGTGCAAATGGAGAATCAATTGGATATGTGTGTCTTTTTTTAAGTCGGGGTGTACATAGCACAGACCTAGATAGCAAGCAATTGAGAACTGTACAAGTAATTTTGGGTAAACTAAGGTTGGCGGATGTCGAGCTTGCAGGCCATAGTACATTGGATGTCCCATACTGCAGGATTAGTATATGGCTAGGAGTAACAGATCATACATGACCCTTTGGTCTTCCCTTAAGCACATGGTATTGAGTCTGTTCATGAGCTATAGTAGAGTTGAAGAGGTTCTGATTGCCTCGGGATGGCCTTTAAGTAGGCTGGGGCATAGCAATAAAAGGCCTGTTTCCTGGTTATGGCTTGGCGTGCCAGTTTAGCCTTGCAATGGGCTTGCACCTGGAAGAGCATGTCAAACCTGAGCCTGCACATGTTTTGGCTCAGTAGGATGGTGTTATAGGCATTGTGTGTCTTATATGCAATGCAGCTAGTTTTCAAGAGTATTCTGATTGGATGGTTAGATCGTGTAATTCTCTTATTATAAGTATATGTGGTGACATGTTTCCAGCCAGGTGTTAAACTGCCCTACCAGGGCCAGATGTATCTCTTGGACACCTGGGTCTACTAGATACTTCATGGTTTCGTTGAAGGTTGACAAGCAGGCCTTATTGTTGGGGTTGGTTGGTCTGGAAAACATTGCAAGTCTGTCATCTAGAACTTCCAACCAAAGGCAAGAGAATGAATGTGTGAGCTTCCTCTGTCCTTAGTAGTTGTGTATGGATACATTAGTAGTTTTTGAATGTCTGCTTGATCTATCCAATCAAGCATGATTAGAGTGTGGCCTTTTAAACTGGGAGACGCGGGGAAGACAAGGTTGAGGATATTTCCCAAGATATGGGTGGGATTTACGTTCAGGATTCAGTAAGATGATAGGGGGGCCTCTAAAGTGCCTTTGGTGTATTGGGTCTCTGGTTCGTTGACATCAACAAGGAAGATGATTGTTGAGTCTGTAGTTGATGGTTATATTATAAGATCAGAACCCTGGCAAAATATGAATAGATCTTGCACTGTACCTATACATTGCCTTTGGAAAAAGAAAAGAAAAACATGGCCATGGGGATGTTGGAGTTTTATCCGGAGTTTGTCTTCACACTTTTAAAAAAGGTATTTATGGTACTGTTAGAATTACATGTAAAAAGTCATTTGGTATCCATCTAGGTAGTGCTTGAAAAAGGTAAATAGGGTGTTGGTGTGCTATGATCCTGATTACCATAATTTGTCCAGTTAGCGATATGTTATTTTATGTTTTTTGACATTTATATAGTGCTCTATAGATCATTGGTATGACCTCAAAGCGCTGGTAGGTTGAACGACTTCAGGGACCATATTACTGGTCAGTTAAGAGAGTAGGGTGTTGTAGTGTGATTGGGTGCACCAGTTATGTGAGCAGCTGTAGTATTTGCCAGATGGTAGCTTAGCATTGGGTGTGGTGGTATTGATGTCGGTTGATTGTGGGAAGCCTGGCGGATGGACACCAGGACTGGGTTCTGGCTGCGTTACACCTGTAGGACACTTATGTGTGCAGCTAGGCCAGTTTGTCATGGGGTATAGCTGCGTTTTAATAGAGTGATGAGGGTTTCATGGGGTAATGTTTGTATGCGAACAGCTAGGTCGAATTGATCGAGGGGTATAGCTGCATTCTAATTGTGTGATGGTGTAGAGTAGAGAGTAAGCATAATGATATGGGATGAGAGTGTTTGCGTGGATTTATGAACCAATCAATGATGTAGGCCAGAGCTAGTTCACTATAATTCTTTAATTTATACATATTTGTGTTTTACAGTTACTAGTTATTTATTATTTCTGCTCATTGAGAGTGTGCAATGTCGTCAATCGGAGGGTCTGTCAGTGCAAACAAAACGAAAAAAAAAAGGCAAACAGAAAGCGATAACACCACACAGGAATGAATCATGCTGTGCACTTGCAGAAAACAAATATATGCCTGTACATTAGCCAGAACGTTTTGTAGGTATACATTATAGACACACTATAAAAAGGAATGCCTCTGTAAGGGGCACAACTGTATTATCTTTGCCCCAAAATGCCATCGTTTTGTCACTTTAAAGGCCCACAGGTTTGACGCCAAACGACAGGATTTAAATAGTGTATTCATGTATTTATTTTCTTCTATCATACAGTGTTAACTGCAATGAAGAATTACTTTGTGGTGCTCCAGTAGCAGGGTTGGGAGATAATACCAGGGTGAGACAATCAGCTGATCATTACAGGTCTTGAGATCAGGTAAGTGTAAAACTTAGAAGTATTGGGAACAAGAAAATAGGTAAAATGCAGAGAGAACTGCACAAGAGCATTTCAGGGGGGGAAATACAGTGGGGTAGGAGACGGCAGAAGGCAAGTGAAAGCCTCGTCCATAGTAAATAGTTATATGTTGGAAGATGGGGAAAAGCTTTACACCTGTAAAGACACACCTGTGACAGCCTATCTGAAAAATGCCAACGTGTTCTCTTTTAGAGACAGACCTGGGATGTTTTTTCCCCAAAGTGCAAGCATTTGTCCTTTTAAAGAAATACATGCAATGAATTTCACCATGCTTCACCTCAGCATTTCAGCAATTGCCCCTGTATTGACATGCCTCTATTGGCATTGCCCAAATATGTCAACATGTGCCCATGTAATATCTAGCATAGACATAATAACAATTCTTCTGTTTTGAATGGAAGTAATTTTATTATCACTATGTTTAATGCAATAGTGTACACATAGAGTGTAAAGGTATGTACTTGGCATGTGGCCTTTATGTACGTACTTTGGGTTAAATGACAGCTTGTTCTCTGATGGTGACAGTACCTTCTCAAAATGTGCTTCATGTTCACAAAGAATACTTCACTAAAGTATCTTAAAATAGTGCTCAATTAGGTTTTCCACAATATTGCATTAAGCATAGATATAGTAAAATGACATCTGTTCAACGCTGTAAATGAAAGTCTTTTTACTATACCCGCTTAATGTAATTGTGTTAAAATACCACTGATGTTTTTATGCGCCTGTAGTGCCTTATTTACTTCTCCATGAAGGTCCAAAGCTCACAGCTGCTCCTGCATCCATTTACACTCTTGGTGCACTTCCTCATCACAAATGGAAATTGTTGTATCCCTTCCTGCTCCCGACAGGGACCAAAACCAATGTGAAGGTAGACACAGGTTATTTATTGAACAATACCAGCAATTAACACTGTGCTTCTTCATCTACCATCACACCTTCATCTCTCATTTACCAACCGTCGCGCACGCACCCACCATCCCATCACTACATTCCAAAACCACATATTACACCAAGCCTACCCAGGGACTAAATCATAACACAACAAAAACGACCAAGTCTTACAGAAAAAATAACACCCCAGAATAATTTCCCCCTTCATGCTTAATAAAGTCTGATGTCCAAAACATTGAGCAACATACCATTTTGATAACATGAAACAGTGTGAATAACAGTTGAACAAATATCCTCGATACTGTGAGAATGACCAACATTATTCCCCTCGTTACAACCTCTCTGTTCTCCATCATCAAGCCTAACAACAACTTGCCCATTCTCATTTTGACCACACTTTTTTGTAACCTTGGATGCAATGCTCACTATAACCACCGCATCACCCACACAACTCCTATAATCAATTTATTTCCTGGAACACTTCCACACACGCCTTCCCAATTCCATTTGCTTAACCTGTACTCATTCCAAATTGACCCATCCTCAATCCTTACGGCATTTTCAAACACTTCTGTTATTTTTATCAGAAAATGTGGACATTCCTTTACATGGCACAACTCCTTGCTTGATCCTCATCCAATCTCCGGGCAAGACAAACAAACTCCCACTTTTCACCACTTCCCTTTCCCTGACCTTAGACTCTTTAAATGTATTTACCCACACCAAATTCAATACTGTAATGGGCTCTCTCCCTCTCATAATCACGAAGGGAGACGTATCCGTGGCAGACTTCACTGATGTTGTAATGCTCCATAACCGACCTCCACAGCCATACCTATCGCCAAAATAGTTCTGATGACTTGTTCTATAGGCTATATAGTTCAATAGTCTCCGCCAACACCCTGTTGTACATCTCCATCAGACCATTTGTTCTGGGATGATAATTTGCCAAAAAGTTCCATGCTATACCAACACTTCGGGAAAACCTCTTAATTTCCTCAACTCTAAATTACACTCCATCATCACTGATAACATTCTTAGGGTATCCCTCCCTCTGAAAAACTCCAAGAATGTTATGACCGCACCTGTACCCACCTTTCGCACACACTTCCCTGTCATCAAATTGGATTCATCTGCAACCTCGAGAGGAAATTAACAATTGCCTGGATTTTATTCCGGGCTGGATGGTGGCAAATTGGCTTAAATTAAACAGTGGGAACACTGAGGTCCTGATCACTGGTCCATTGGTTGCAGCCAATCGAATGAACCTCAGGTTTTGGGCCAGCTTTGCTGGGTTAATTGCCAGAGCCAGTAAAAATGGTCCGAAACTTGGGTATCAAAATACTGGAATCTTTGTCCATGGAGGCTCAAGTTAATGCAGTGTTTGTCCTGGGTTTTTTCAAACCCAAGCAATTTAAGAAAGTTCTCCCTTTTGTGCCTGAAAAATGTCATGCACAGAGAGTGGCTGAGGGGGTCAACGGGAGCGTTGACTACTGCTATACGATTTACTTGGCACAGCCATCATACCTTGTTCATTGCCAGAAAGTGCTGCAAAATGCAGCAGTGCATCTGGTGAAACATATCTCCTTTTGGAATAGGGGTAACTAAAACACAGCAATCTCTCCATTGGCTGCCCATTGATTTGAGGGTTACATTTAAATCATTGTCCCTGATTCATCTTGCATGGAATGGCAAAGGTTGCTCTGCCAATCAAGAGAAACTTCATAGCTACACCCCAAGCCGGACTCTGAAATCTGCTAACGCAGCACTCTTATGCGAGCCTAGATGCAGAAAGGAGCACTTGGGGGGGAGAACATACTCTGTGGCTGGGCCTAAGCTTTGGAATCCGTTGCCTCAGCAGCTAAGAACAACCACAGATTTTGCATCTTTTAGGCAAGGGTTAAAAACCATCCTCTTGGATAAGCAGTCCTTCCCTCGTATCTCCTTGCAGCGCCATGATGCCTTCAGTGACAGTGCACTCTAGAAGAAACAGGTTGATTGATTGATTGATCCACTTACAGTCATAATCAACCATCATTATAAGAATCTTCTTCTCCACCTTCAAGATGTCGTATGGTCCTACACTGTCTATTCATAACTCCTCCCAAACCTCACAAGGCGTCACATAGCTATAGTTTATGATTTCTTTACTTTACAACTCTTATCAGAATTCTGATATGGCCAACAATTCCTCACAAGCCTCTCTGCCTTCATGCCCATACCTGGACACCAATGTTTTCCTCTAAGAGTCTGTTTAGTACCTGTAGATCCTGGATGTCCTTGGCGTGCCATCTCCATTAGCACACCTCTCAACTTCTCGGGCAGTATCAACTTCTCTCCCCTGACCAAAAGATTGTCTTCCACTGGACACTGAACATTCTCCTCTGACTTGACAAAAAGGCAGGACCTCCTCGCTCAACTAAGACATTACTTGCCACCAACCAACCATGTAGTCCATAACATGCTGCAAAACCTCATCACTTCCCAATTCCTCCTCTCACCTTTCACTCGTTATGGTGTTTAACTACACAGCCACCACTTCCTACTCATCTTCCCCACTAATCTACCTGTATTCATCTGCAACCTTGAGAGGAAATCTGCCACTCTATTGTTCACACCTAGAACATACGCAACTCAAAATAATTGTAATCCTGTAATACTCAACCTGGCCAACCTCGGTGTCACTTTACACATCCCTTTCACAGTCAACAATTCAACCAATGGTTTGTGATCTGTAAAAATCAAGAATGTATTTCCCCACACATGCTTGCAAAAGTAATCAACACTCCACACACAGGTTATTCATTCTCTCTCATTCACAGAGTACCTTGTTTTGATGTCCGTCTCTGCTTTTGATGCATGAAGCGCCACCTTCTCAACCTTTGATATAACAGCACCTAAGCCAATTCCACTAGCATCCACTGCACTCTTACTTACCTTACCACCTCAAAACCTCTTAGGTATATGGCTGCACAAATGCCTCTCTTAATAAGTTTCATTGCTCTCACAAACTCTTCACTCCAATTGAATGTCCACTCTCTCTTTAACTACTTCCTGATAGGCTCTGTCATACTTGCAAAATATCTCACAAACTTTCTGTAATATTCTGAAAAACCCAAAAAAGTCCTCACTTTATCTTTTTTCATGGGATCTGGCACCTCTCTTATAGCCTCCATAGCATCCTCTATTGGCCAATACTATATCCCTTTGTCACTCACCAAATGCTCCAAATATTCAACTTCCTTTTCTCTAAACTTGCATTTGCTCCATCCAACTCTCAAACCTTTCTCTTTCAGCCCAATACCATCCTCAACCTACAATCATGTTTCTACATCCCCTTTCCATAAATTATATTATTCTCCTGATAGATTATGTTTCTTTCAATCCCTTCAAAATCGATGCCATTGCTAGATGGAACACAGCTGCTGCCAACAAAGACCGAATGGCATTCTTTGATAACGGTACATTCCAAACGGTGTGTCAAACACCGTCAAATCCCTGCAATCGTCTGTCAATCTTATCTGATGATAAGCATTCGACGGGTCCAACATTGTTAAATCATTTGCACCTTGTATACAATTCAACAGTTCAGATATTGGTCTTATTTAGATCTCTGACGTGAACCCACATTCACAACCATTAATCTTCATTGCCACCACTATGGGGCTCACCCACTGGAACAACCCAATTTACTCAATCACTTCTTCGCTTTCCAACCTATCCAATTCCTCCTCAACTTTGTTCACTAATGCACGTGGGTCTTGTCTTCTCATAGATAACTGGAATCATGTGTAGTTTTTCAATATGAGCTTGTGGGAATACCCTTTAAGTAAACCCAAACCCAATTGAAACACCTTTGCCACTTCCCCGCTCTCGCATATGTCAGACGTTTCACAGCTTTCTCCTGTGCCTTCAACAGGACTGGCTCTGACTTGCACCTTACATTTAAAGCTGTAGAGCAAGGTGAGTGGGTGATGGCAGGTTAACTTGGAGAAAAGAGGTACCAAAGGCAATGCTGTGCTTGCAGTGTTTGTCATAGAGTTCTCTCCTGTGTTTTGTTAGTCAGCAATGTGATGGCACATTTAGTATACATAAGTAGCAATGGAATGAAGCAGCGCCTTCCACTAAAATGCAAAAGTGTGGTGTGCCAATGGAGAAATAGGGTAATTTTACAAACAACAATGAGTAATTCCTGGGCTCCATGTATGCACAAGGAGCATTACCTCATCTCCCCTGATAATTCGGTCCTTGATGACTGCCAGCACATATGCATTGAAGCAACCAGAGAAGGCTGTTGTAAATATATGTGTAGACACAATTTAGAGGTCCAATATGCAAGTGCAAAATCACTTTCAGGCCCTGATTGTCAATATCTTTGTATACAAAAACTCAAAGGTTATAATGGCCAATATAAATGTATGTTAGTGCTTTCAGATCACAGTTTTCAATATGCATAGACAGTATGAGCACACTCCGTTTGCGGCAGTATGCATCTGTGTAAGCAGTCTCAGTTACAGAATCTGATTTTGAAATGTGACAAGTTGCTCATGAAATTTAGAAAACAATTAGAAACAAATGATCTTTGTTGTACTTTTGATAACATATAAACATAGTGAATACATGCAAATATTATCTTAGGTAGAAGAAGCCTTCTCTTTCGTATATTATAATCAACTAATAGAAAATCATCAAGCCCTTCAATCAGTGCCAGATGTGGGTCTACTGTATGTGATATACATTGAATTACACATCCTCCTTCAAATACCTTTTTCTGACTATGAAAGGACTGATGTTGTTTATCTCAACCGTACTCAAAGCTTGGTTATTAGTGAAAATAGAAGCAATGCCATCTTGATCACTAAACTTGTGGCATGCTTTTATTATATGGTATTCATGATACGAGAGAGTATAACTTGATTTTCATCACTGACGAATTTGATAGGCAGATATGAACTTTTCTTTCCCATGCTATTGTATAACTCAACATCAAATACATTTTTCAATATTAAATGTTATTAGTACTAGAATTACTTGGATTAATCAAATAGATACATTTCCTGTATAACATAAGTTCAATCAATATTTGAATTTTGCATTTACCTGTAAATAAGTACTTCATCATCTGAGCAGTTGTACTGCAGCTGATACATTTTAACCTTGGGTGCTGACTTGCTCACAGACCATTTGACCAATGCTGATGTAGTTGACACCTCTGACACCACCACTGCTCTCTCTGGCTGAGTTTTCACCTCCGCTCGGTTGGACCTACTGGAACTGGTGATGTCAGAAAGCCTGGATTTGGGTGGAGCAGTTCGGCCTGTACCATTGCTGAGGTGAGGGAGCTGGATTATGGACAGCTCGATGGTTGCGGTGGACTCCCCAGCAGCGTTGTCAGCGATGCATGTAAATGTGCCATAATCTTTTGAAGTTGTTATGAGGATATCCAAAGTGCCATTGTCATAGATGATTGTTCTTGAAGAATTTGCAATGATTTGGTCATCCGGAGCTACCCAATGAATGACCGGAGCAGGATCCCCGATAGCTTTGCACTTTAATGAGGCAGTTTGTCCCTCGAGCACCAGAAGCTTGTGAGTATGCTGAGTAATAAGTGGAGGTTCACAAACAAACTCCCCTTCCTGAACATGCCAGAAATATTTCCCTTTCAGTGAAGGGGGGGAAGCACATGTTTCCATGTCATCTTCTCTTTCGAGTCTCCGCAACCACACAAGCTCACAGTTGCAATGCAGTGGGTTGCCACCAAAGCTCAGTGACAGAGAGGGTGAAAACGGTGTGGCCTCGGTTTCATAGATTTGCGATCTTGCAAATACAGGATCTGGTGGGAGCTTTTTAAGTCTGTTTGATGTTAAATCCAACCGGGCCAGTTTGTGCAGATCTGAAAATGTGCCTTCTGTGATAAAGCTTATTAAATTGTGATCAAGGCTAAGCTGGTGCAGGTTCACCATCTTCCTTGCTGCTTCCCAGGGAATGCTCCCCAGATTGTTGTAGGAAAGGTCCAAATCTTCCAGCGTTGGTAGAAAATCCTCAAAGGCTTCATCTGAGATGCTGCTTAATTGGTTGTTATTCATGATCAAGTGTTGGAGATTTAGCAAACCCCTGAAAATGTCATCTCCCAGGCTTGTCATCCGGTTGCTATCTAAGTGCAAAGATCGTAAACTCTCTAGATCGATGAAAGAGAATGGCTGGATGTAGCTTATTGTATTCCTGGATAAGGTAAGATCCACGAGGCCTGTCATGTTGGCAAAGTCCTGCCTGCTGATGTTTATAATAAAATTGCCGCCAAGCCTCAGTTCTACCGTCCTTCTGTCTATATCCACAGGTACAAAAAGGAGGCCCTTTGATGGACACAGTGTCCCAAGTGACTCTGACAAGTTTTGACAGACGCAGTATTTTGGACACGCGTTGATCACAGCTGCCATTCCAAACACCAGGACACCGCATAGCAATTTTTCCATCGTAAATCAAGCAATGGCACCTGCAATGAAAAGAAATATATATATATATATGTATATATTATTTATCAGTTATGTGTTTCTTAATGGTCATATAAAAACATACAATGTCTGTTTGATAACTGGTGCTACAAGGAAGACAAAGAAAACACAAGGTTATTGCAATCAAATAACGAATATTATATGTTTACTGTGTTATAGTATTCAGCACAGTCATCTGTATTCACTTTGGATTTAATGGACCAGCACAGCCTTTAAGCTATATCCATCCATTAAAGGTATTCATAACTCATGCCATGATGCACGAGGGAATAGTTGTTCTGTTTAACCTTTGCTGTTCTTGCCATTTACAGCACGCAGGAGCATATTTATGTAATTGAATAGTTGAAGAAGAACATCCATTAGCCACTTGGGAAATTAAAGGTATTCCCCAACTACAAAAATGTAGACTCTGCTATAGCAAAAAATATATTCTTAAATAGTTGATTGTATTCTGAACTTCAAAATGTAACATGGATTTGTTGTCTTCTTCTAAATCAGGAATTTCTTGTGATGTATGTGACACCACTTTTGTTAGAACATAGTGCACATAAAACATCAACGATGGTCCTAGTAGAGCGTGTTTCGGAGGTAGATTAAGAGAGCAGATTATGTACAGGATCACATTTCTACAATGATTCAGCTGAAAAAAGTAGATACACAGTACTCAGTGTAAGGCACAGAATAGGTTTAGATATGATGATCTTACGGGCAATATATACGTAATGATCTTAAATGATGAAGACAAGACATGTAAAACAATTCTAGCAATCAATACATGTGATGCCGCAACTGGTATGAAGGGCATGTATCTGATAGTTTGTGGTGATGCTCAACATTGTTTAGGGCCAATGCACACTGATGTCAATGGGAAACACAGATGTGCTCGTGATGCATCCTGGAGATCAGGTCATTCAGAGGCTGACATTGATTTAAAATATGCAGCTACCCAGAATATTCATTGCAGATTTTCAAGATTGAAAGGTGCATTAGCCCTTTCAAAATGGGAATACTGGATGCCTCCCTCACTTCTTACCTGCATTGCCATTTGGCACCCTTCCCTGACTAGCCTACTGAGTCTGGTCCAGCCCCGTCCTCACACTAGTGGGCCCCTACCACTGTTTCCCTTGGCACTTGCCCTTGTGCGCTGCCCTTAACATTTGCCAGCCGCTGAGTCCCCATCCTCCTGCACTCTTCCTCTTCCCTCTGCCCCATACCTTCATCCGGTCTTCTCCACCACCTACACTTTTGTTACTGCACTAGTATGATCTGAATTTCACAAGGCTTAGTAGGATTGTTGTGGTTGTTATCCACTACGTCCCTCTCCCCTCTTTTGTCTTGCAGGGCCTGGAAACAGTTGTCGCAGTATAGGCACCATACTAATGTTCAATAAATAAAACCAACACACCAACATGCTTAGTGGTGTACTGTGTTGTAGGACTGCTCCCAGATGAATCCATGACCCTCAAGGTAAATCAGGAAAGTCAGGCATCATCTTTTTCCTCAGCGATATGGACATCAAGATACATTCAAGTAAATTGAAGCGGAATTGGTGCACAACGGTCACATTTATGTTACTCCTGTTTGCTCAAATTCTCAATGCATTACTTTTAGATTAATTCTGACGCAAGACGATGATTTACAAACTTTGGGTATGAACTCTCCAGATGTTTTTGACTACGACTGCCATGATCCCTCACCTTTGCATACTCTGGAGAGGGCTGCCATGGTCTGTAGTTCAAATACAGGGCCCTATTTCAAAAACGTTTGTGCTATTCAAGTGTAATTAGGGAAAGTGACTTAGTGCAAAACAAATATTCTTTCTAAGCATGTTCACCAATGCAAAACACGGCATCAAAGGTAAACTTTGCACTGGTGCAAAAATATGTTCAAAGAATATGTTTTATTCAGTAAAGCAATATCTGCCCTCATCCTAATGGCACGAGCACCAGTGAAAAATGTCTGTAAAAAAGCCACCAGAGAGCAATAATGTTTCAGATCCTTGGTGCAAGAGAACACTTATCTGAAGTATTTCTATTTTTCTTTAAAAAAAATGTTTATTCACTCGATCAGAAATATGTTTCATTATGCAACAACTACATCACATACTACTGTTAAAACTTTAAGGTTGTCATGTGCAATATAAGGTCAACTGTATCTATTTGATAAAGCTTAATAGAGAAAAAAACACCACATAGCAAAGAAACTCTTTTTATTCCTTGATTTATTTCGAAGGTCGTCCTTATTAAAAAAAAAAAAAAAGTATGCATCTAATCTATCTCCCAGAATATATACAGAATAACACTTACATAATGCCCACTCCCATATCTGTCTAACTATGCTTTATTCATTTTTTATTATAGCCTAATGCAATATATGCATTAGCCATAGTGCCTCAGCATGAATTTGGTGAAACAAACCAGAACAAGGGCCATTTCAAATTGCGATCATTTGTAATGTCCCCCCACACACCCCCAGATCATAATGTACTCTGTATGTTGTACATCTGAAATTCCCTGTAAATACTGGATGATTGTGAGGTTAAATATTGCTAGAATAATCCTGTAATGTCTACCTCATTTTGTATTAACATTTTAAATCCCCAACCTCATTGCTAAACCAAAAAAAGGCTAGTACAGCAAATACTTTCAAGGTAAGGGATGCACATTTGCTGGAGACCCTTAAAGGGTTTAGAAAAAAGGCCATCACAAATGCATTAAAGGGGCTTGGTCTGGGATAGGCATTGCCCTAGTGCTAATACTGTGTAAAACTGCACTTGCACTCATGCAAAATGTGTATAATCCTGCCCCAGATGTCCACCCTCAAGCTTCCGGTGTGAGGTATACACAGGTTGGTCAGCACTGACCCTGCTGTTCACTCTTTCATATGGCATCCCGTGGGCCCCCATTTGACCCCTGCCCCTACACAGGTCCAATGCAGGGGCTGCAGAAGAGACATTCCAATCATTGACAGCAGATGAAGTTGATGGGAGAGGTCCAGAGGATGATGCAGTTGGTGGTGGTGGTCTTGCTTCCACTGCGGTCTGTGATGCGGCAGGTCAAGAGGTGGGTGGATTGGCATTGCAACCAAGACATATTGCATGCTGCTGGAACCTGCACCTTAAACATTTGGCCGCTTGCCGCCGGTGTTAACAAATCAGGTGGTTGAAGTGCGTGGCCTGCTGCTCATGGTGAGAGGAGGCTGAAGCGTGGAGCTCCGGCCGTGATCCTTCAAAACGATCCTAATATAGCAAAACACTAGCTCAGACTGAGCTGAGAAGTGCCCTAGCAAGTAGATTATGCGTTTCTCCTTATTTCGGCTACAAACCTGACACAAATCGGTGGCGGTAAACCTGTAACGGACCCCCTGAAAGGATTGCCCCGGGGCTGAACAAGATGGAGATGACCCTGAAAGCCCAGTGCGATGTGGGGGAGGGGCGGATAACCGCTGCGACTCCTAAACAAAAGTGTTTCGTCGTTCCCACAGGAAGCAAACTGACATCTAGATGAAGCGGTTCCTCGGACATACGGTGGTAGATGCAGAAGCAAGGACTCATCGCTACGGAGAAAGTAAGACAGCCCCAAGTCACCAGGGCCGGAGAAGCGAAAGAGTCATTCCCAGCGAGACGAAGGCGACCGCCACAATAGGGCACCGCTGATTGCTATGGTGAGTGTTGGCGGCGTGCATGCCTGCTGGAAGGCTTGGGGTTGCTCCGTGCCTTACACCTCCGGCACCAAAAGGTAAAGCAGGGTAAGCAGTGAAGACCGGGAAGCCACAGACTAGGCCACCGGCGGCTAATGCACCACCGGAGGCAACCCTGATCCTGGATTATAACGGGCATGATACGCGCAGGAACCCTTGGCAACAACCACTTAACACACGGACCAAGTGAGCGACAGGGGGACACGATCACAATATCTGCCTAAGGCACACATTTACATTGAATTGGTTGTGAAACCACTCACTGCATACATTTGCTAATATTACGGCAAGATTTTCCGTTGGGGGCCCCATGAGCAGAGGCTACTGGCAAGCAGCTGGAACTTTGAACCTTGGGGGACATAATATCGGGCTTGTGAAACCCGGACACTATCTGCAGCTGTGGCACGAAATACACACGCCCCTAAAAAACAGTGCAGATGGCTACAGGGAACGAAACTAAGCGGCTGGGATACGGTAATTACAACAGTCTGCCCTGGGGCTGTGAGGATTGCAAACTGCTGGAAACGGGCAAGCTTGGGAACAAATCACTGTCCCTGCCAGATAACTATATGCTGACAAACATATCACGCCTGAGCCAAAGAATAACCCCAATAAGCACTAAGTCTTGAAAACAACCAATTATTAAGTGCTGCTTGCGCACAATGACATACTGCCTTACATTGTATGCAACATCGTAGAACTCCAACCACATGGCAACTAGACTACAAGTGCGGCCTGCAGAACCCCAAGGGTGCCCTACAATTAAACAGCACAGTGCGTACCACTGCTGTACACACTCAAGTGGCTGGGAGGTGGGCTCCAGCACTGCAGTAGATATAACGGCCAAAATAACCTGGGCGCTCGGTGAAGATTATACGGGCACCCATCAAGTGCTCGGGGCGTGGGATCTTCAGACAAGCTCTGACCGGAATACATGCTAGATCACGGCCCTCCACGGAAGGCTGGTGCACACTCAGGTAAACGACCAGGTTGTAGCCCTGAAGCACCTCACATTACATGGAACCTGGCAACAGACACCTCAGAACGCTCCAACTAGCTCTGCACCATCCTGTAATGTCTCCGCGATCAATTTTAGCAAAATGAAATCTTGTATGTTTCCACTGCTGGGTCTACGAGGGATGGCCATAGAAAATTTACCGGAGGTGGGCGTTGGATGGCAGCTAGAAACATTTAGGTACTTAGGGGTCAATATTAAACACACATCTGAACTACTTCACAAATGTAATACAGCAGCTGTAATAATAATTAATAATAATAATTTAGCAATTATATAGCACTACGAAGCCTCAGGTATCTGAGTGCTGCTTATTATTACCCATGGTGTGTGGTGCTCATTTATCGACCTCGGAAAGATGAAAGGCTGAGTTTGGCCCTGCCGGGATAATTTTGCAATTATATAGCACTACGAAGCCTCAGGTATCTGAGTGCTGCTTATTATTACCCATGGTGTGTGGTGCTCATTTATCGACCTCGGAAAGATGAAAGGCTGAGTTTGGCCCTGCCGGGATTCGAACCTGCGTTAGAAGGATCTGCACTGATGTCAAAGCGAGCGCTCTACGCTGTGCCACTTGACCGGCTCTAATGAAAGGCCTGAGGGGCTCAATGAAGTTTTGGTCAAAACTACCACTGTCAATGATGGGGAGGGTATCAATCACCAAAATGATTATTCTTCCAAGGTTTCTATACTTTTTTCACACTATATCCTACTACTTCAAATCACCTTTCTTTCGGACACCGGAGAAACTGATCCATGAGTTTTTATCGGGAATGACCCGACATAAAACATTGCTGACCACGTTGACGCTGCCCTATAAAGAAGATGGTATACAACTCCCAGACCTGGAAAGGTATTACATGGCGGCACATCGCCAAATTGCTCTCAAATGAGACCACTACTGAAACTGGGCTTGTGCACCACTTGATCGCCCCGATTCATCTAAAGGAAATATTGTGGTCTCCACTCATTGGTCCGAAGAACGCACCCATGCTTATAACACTTGGTTGTCAAATATGGAACAGGGCACAGTCAGTGCTCCGTCTGAAACACCCCTATTCCCCCAGCATCCCGGTCATGGCAGATGTATCGAGGGTGGGCACTGAACTCCCCACGGTGAGACACTGGGAGAGGCTGGGGCTCTATACCTGGAGGGATATGTACGAGGAAGGGAATTTGAGTCACTATGCGAGCATGAGGGTTACTAAAAGGGCAATTTCTGTGGTAGCAGAGAATTAAACATGTGGCCAAAGGGAAGTTGGATAATTGTCCTGAGGAACCAACAGGTAACCCATTGTTAGCTGAAATGCATGGTTTAGAAGATGGTTGGAGGCCTGTGTCTAGGATATACAGTAGCTGTCTGACATACCTAATCTCAAAAGTATTATACTAAAGGAAAGGTGGGAAAGGGACCTTGGGAAGGCTATTACTGTGAAAGAGTGGGAAAGGGCACTGATGTTCCCTAAAGCAGTGTCCAGGAATGCCAGGTTTAGATTGATCCAATTGAATGTACTATACAGAACCTATATGACCCCACTTAAGGTGGCAAGTTTCAATAAGCAGGCTATGTCAACGTGCCCATGATGTGACGGAGGGGAGGTGGACTTGATGCACGTTTTGGAGGTGCAGGAAGGTACAGATGTTCTGGGCCGCAATAGAGCTAGCTTGCGGGAAGGCTGGTTTGAATAGATATGATTGGTCCCCAAAGGAGTGCCTTCTGGGCACATATCGCAGGTTAAGTAAAATTAAACATGCTGTGAAATGTATGGACATGGTCTGTATATTGGTGAAACGAACAAATGCAATGGCATGGAAATCGGCTGGAGGCCCACAATTTGTCAGGTGGAACAAAGAACTGGAACAATGGGCTGAATCAGAAACGACAGCCTGGGACACAAGATCCTCAGGCGAGGTGGGTGAAACCAGTGTCACATTCAAAGCATGGAAAGCTTTAATGAGAGACATGTTCCATCCTTCGGATGACAAACCACCCCGACACTAAAAACATATTTTTGCTACTTTCCTTGCAATTCAGCTTAGGATATGTTGCAATGCCTTCCCTGACACACCAACACCCACAAACTGAACATTATGGTCCCCACTACACACTCTCACGCGTGCCACAAGCTTGATGTGGCATTGCTTAGTTGTAAGAAGACAGTTATCGTTTTATTTGTATTTTTTTTGGTTTTAAGTAATACAATTGAAAAAAGATATTACGATGCATATGCTGTTGACCATTGTTGGTCACTGTATTGAAAAATCTAATAAAAACATTTAAAAACAAAACAAATCAGGTGGTTGACCCAAAGAGAATCCCATCCTATGCACCTCGCAAAGAAATGTGCACTGTTCCTTTTTGATTTCAGAAAGTGGAGTGTCTTTGGGGACCTCAAAGTACTGCCAGCAGAGGTAAGTTGTAAAACACCTGCAGCGGTACATCTTGGGTGGAGCTGGCTAATGTACCCATCCAACGTCCTCTTCTAGCATTTCTTCCTGATCATCAGGGAGAATGACAAGGTCAATCTCTTCATCGCTGGAGGGTGCCTCAGAATGTTGTGTCTCCAACTCCAGAAAAAAATAAAAATCAAAAGAAATCTGAATAATTTGCAACATTATACATCCTTGATTCTTTTTGGGTGATGGATAGAAACAAGTTTCAATTTTTTTTTTTTTAAACTTTTATTTTTGCTGGCAGTGGCAGTTGACATACACACACATCAAATCGAGAGTATGGTCTTTAAACATGACAAGGTACATTACACTGGGATGTTCACACACAGTAGCATACATTTGCAGATAAAGATCAGCTAAGTGCCATATTGGGGAGCACAATGTACAGAAATGGGGTCTAGGGCGAGCCATCCGCCAAAGAGGTAGCATCGAGAGCGTTGAGATAGCTGTTGAAGGCAGTCCAAATGTTTTTGGGCCGGGACCGGGCTGGGAGGGTAATAATGTAGTCCTCCTCGCAGTCACGGGACCAGGTCACCAAGTTCAACCATTTCTGGAAAGTGGGGGGTGCCGAGCGGTTCCAGTTTTGAAGAATACATTTTTTAGCAATTGCACAGCATACATTTAACAGCCTGGCCTCTCCTCTGGCGCCCTCAGCATCCCACTGACCAAACAACGCCCCCATCGGGTCAGGCTCAAGCACCGCATCACAGAGTGCGGACATGGTCTTAAAAATCTCATCCCAGAATGGGGCCAGGTTGGGGCAATCCCAGAACATGTGGAGATGACCGGCATCTTCCGCCCCACAACGGGGGCAGAGTCGCGTGTCGGAGTGGGCGAATTTGGAAAGTCTGCGTGGCGTATAGTATAGCCTATTCAGCAGCTTGTACTGCATAGTGCGATGTCGAAAATTAAGAGAGACCCTACTGGTGTGGGAGCACATTTTACCCCACAGCTGCTCTGAAATAACAACCCCCAGCTCAGAGGCCCAGTCCTCTCTCGCCCTGGGGGGCGGTGTTGCTGAAGCAGTGAGCAGGAGTTTGTACAATGATGAGACCACTCCCCGCGCCCCCCCGGAGTTAGCAATGTAGGAGATGGCAGGGTGGTCTGGGGGTTCGCTGGGGAAGGTGGGCCAAGCTGCCCGGAACGCTGCGCGGAGTCGGTAAAACTGAAGTAGCTCGAGTGGCGAGCCCGAGTGGGCTGGTTTCCACGTCTGTGGCGTTATGAATACCCCATCCGGGTAAAAGTCTGTAAGGGCCAGATAACCCAGGTCCCGCCAGTGCCGTGCCAGGGCTGAGTCATTCGTGGGTTCCAAACTGGGGACCCGCCATGCGGGGAGCCATTTGTAGTAAGGGTGAGTCTCAGGGGCAGCAGCGAATATCCGCCTCCAGGCAAACAAGGTGGTCTGGACGGGGTCTATGGGAGAGTCAGGTTCATATTTCCGGTGTAGAAGTAAGGACATAATGTTAGCACCGGAAGCAGCAATGATTTCAAGCCTGACATGCGGGCGGGAAGGAGGACCAGGATACCAGTATGTGGCAAATTGTGCCTGCGCCGCAGTCCAATAGCTCATCAAGTCAGGGGCCGTGAACCCGCCCCTATCATAGGGAAGGGTCATAGCACCCCACTTTTTCCGCACCGCGCCGGAATGCCACAAGAATTGGGCACACAGCTTGTGTAGATCAGTGAAGTAACTATTTCCAGGCCAGATGGGAACATTAGTAAACGTGTACAGGAACTTAGGGAGCAGTATCATCTTGACCAGCGACAGCCGCCCGGCCAATGATAAGGGAAGAGAGCGCCAGCGCTCTAGTTTGGCTTCGGCCAGTGCAGCCAATGTCACATAGTTGTCAGCCAGAAGGGTCTCCCTGGTCCGGGACACATGAACCCCCAGATATTTGATCCCATTGGGAGACCACCTGAGCGGGTATTCAGTGGCCGGGTGAAGTGTGGAGTGTGTGAGGGGGAAAAGTTCGGACTTTGTGTAATTTATAGTGAAGCCTGAAAAAGTCCCGATGCGGGTGATGTCCCGGAGGAGAGGGTCGAGGTAGAGATCTGGGTCCCTGACGAACAGAAGGACATCGTCCGCGTATAGGGAGACCACCTCGGAGGCGCCCCGGAGAGGTATTCCCCCGCGCATGTGTCGTTCCCTGATAAAGTCCGCCATAGGCTCGATGGCAAGGGCGAACAGAATTGGGGAGAATGGGCATCCCTGGCGGGTACCCCGGAAGAGAGGAAACAGTGTAGAAGTTTGAGAGTTGACGCGGACTCTGGCAACCGGGGAGGTGTATAATAATCTGATGTAGGAGATCATCCCAGGACCGACGCCCATGGTTTCCAGAACCAGCCACATGTATCTCCAGGAAACCATGTCGAAAGCCTTCTGGGCATCCAATGTCACCGCCACCGCACTCACGCTCTGGTCTATGCGGGCCATTACGTTGAGCAGCCGTCTAATATTGTGTGATGTGGATCTGCCAGGGACAAAACCGGACTGGTCCTCATGAACCATATAAGGCATGACCGGGAGAAAGCGATTAGCAATCACCTTGGCGAAGATCTTCGTATCTAGGTTCATGAGTGAGAGGGGGCGATACGAGCCACATTCATCGGGCGGCTTGCCAGGCTTAAGGAGAACCGTGATAACAGCTTCACGTAGGGATGGGGGAAGAGAGCCCAGGCGCAGGGATTCATTCCAGACCTCAAGCAATTCGGGGCCCAATATGGCCACGTGCTCCTGAAAGAATTCGGCCGTAAGCCCGTCGGGGCCCGGTGCTTTACCCTTCGGAAGGCTGGAAATGGCCTCCACTATTTCGTCCAGGGTGAAGGGGGAGTCTAGCTGTTCCCTTGTAGCATGGGAGACGACAGTGGTGGGGATCTGGGCAAGGAGCTCGCGCATCTGCGATTCGCTATGTTCGGGAGGCTGCGAGTACAGTTCGGAGTAAAAGTCTGTGAAGGTCTCTAAAATATGTTGGTCCGACCACTGGGTCGACCCATTGCTACCTTTGACGCAGGTGATTTGGGCTGGCCCCCACTCCCCCCTGGCCAAGGCGGCCAGAGTTTTGCCAGGTCTGTCCCCCTCACCGTATTTCCGCGCCGCCTGAGGTCGGCTAAAGTACTGCACCTCCCTGCCGGCCTGCTCGTTGAACAGCTTCAGTTCCTCACTTATCTGGGAAAGGATGACAGGGTCAACAGAGGTGGGGTGGGCCCGCTCAAGATCCCGCAGTTTGGCTTCAGATCGCGACAGGGAGGCCCTAATGGACTTGAGAACCCCGGACTCCCTAGAGATGGCTGCCCCCCGAATGAACACCTTGAAGGCGTCCCAGCGGACCCCCCGGGTGGTGTCCTGTGGCGAGTTGAATTCAAAGTAGGACCGAATATCCGACAGAATGTCTGCCTTGAAAACGATGTCTTGCAGGGCGGCCGATTTAAAGCGCCAAGTATTCATGGTGGGGGCTTGGATGCCCATGTTAATGATCAGTACGACCGGTGAATGATCAGACAGAGTACGTGCAAGTATACGAATATCTGAAACCCCACCAATGAGTTGGGCCGACAGTAGGATCAGATCAATTCTAGAAGAGCTATCATGTACCGATGAATAATATGTGTATTCCCGCGTTAACGGATGGAGAGCTCTCCAACTGTCCAGGATATCCAGTGACTTGCAGTGTGTCAAGAGCCTGCGCGCTGCACTCGCTAAGGGTCTGGGGGCAGAGCCAGTCCTGTCCACGGCAGGGTCTAAAATAAAATTCATGTCGCCACCCCAGATGATCTGTACACCCACGTATCCCAGGAGTATGGACACCACCTGATCAATAAACTCAGGGGAGTCTACATTGGGGCCATAAGTGTTAACGAGTAGGTAATCTCTGTTGGCGATGGCGCAATGGAGGATGACGTACCTCCCCCCCGGGTCAATATAGCTTCTGTGAAGAGAGAATTTAAGAGACTTATGAATTAGTGTCAGCACTCCACGGGCCCTTGTAGAGTAGGTCGTGAAGTACCTGAGGGGACCCCATGTGGGCGCAATGCTTCTGGCCAACGGGCCAGTGGAGTGTGTTTCCTGCAGGAGTAACACCTTGCAGTGGTGCCTATTAGCGTAAGCCATGATCCTGCGACCCTTGGTGTAATTGCTGAGGCCCCGGACATTCCATGTCATTATCGTCACAGCCATACTAGTACCCCAATCAATAAAATCCCATTGCGGAGAAACCAGAGATAGTGATCCACCGTCAGAGGACGCCAGATCCCACCTCCCCCAGTACCGGACCCCAGTGCAATGGTCACCGGATCTCCCAGTGACAGAGTGCCCATGACTGAAGCGGACAGATATATCTCAATAAGCTTAGTGAACATCCCACCACAGATGCTGAAATGCAGAAACAGAATGATGTACAATTAGAGCATTGCGATCCGGTGCGTGACCAGCTGTCAGTCCGCCACTGCCATTTTCGAAAACATGTCCCCAATCCCCACCCCAACCGCGTCCCACCCTCACTGCCCACCCCCAACTTGCAGTGTGAAACCCCCACCCCTCCCCGCAGGTATCTCCAGCTAACCCGACACTCCCCAAAGCATGGAGGTCGGGGGGCGACATCCAACAGGGATGACACCCTTCCCGTGCCCAACAGTGGCACCAAAGCAGCGGGAACCAAAAAACCAAGAACATTGCAAATGCAGCGAGGTGTGCTGTGGCCGTGTGGGCGGCTTTAAGGACAAATATGCATGACAGCAACGCCGTCAGTGACAGGTTCTGCAGTACCCGGATCAGAAGACAGGCCACCATAGCCAGCCGAGCACCTCGCCCGGCTGGGCACACAGGGGGCCTGAGACCATAGGACTGTTGTGAATTGTTACAATGACCACGTTCCGATTGACGAGTACCATGGACAAGATAGAGAAGGCCAGTTAGTGTGTGGCATCGACTCAGACATCCTCAGCCTGAGCTCCCGCCGGGGTGGGAAGCGGTAGATGCGCCTCGATGAATTTCACCGCCTCCTCTGGTACAGTGAAAAAGTACAATTTCCCATTGTGTGTGATTTTGAGACGGGCTGGAAACAGGATAGCATAGGGGACATTCCGTTCTCTGAGTAGTTTCTTGACTCCAATAAAGTGACGCCTCTCTTGCTGGACCGCTACAGAGAAGTCCGGGAAGATTCTCACTGTGTGAGACTCGAATCGCAGGTCTCCCTTCTCTCGGGCCAGGCGGAGGATAAGATCTCTGTCTCTGTAATTGAGAATCCTGGCTATGATGGGTCTGGGAATGTCCCCTGGCTTGGGTCTGGGTGACAGAGCCCGATGAGCGCGCTCGACGGTGAAGTATGGGGACATGGCGGGGTCACCCAGGAGGGACCTCAACAATGATTCGACCGCGTCTTCCATGCGACCCTTTAAGGCGTTTTCTGGCACTCCGATAATACGCAGATTGTTCCTGCGGGAGCGCGACTCGAGATCCTCACACTTTGCTTTCACATTCCGCATATCTTGGGACAGTGATGCCACAGTATCTTGTAGCGCATGTATAGCATCCTCATTAGTTGATATACGGTTTTCGGCGTCTGTGATCCTGGTCCCCGCCTGATCCACCCGTGTCTTTAAAGAGGCAACATTGGCATTGATGTCGTCAAGCTTCTCGTGAAAGGAAGCAAAGTTTTTGGCCATAGCTTCCATGATCGTGGTCAGGTCAGGGGCCGCAGGAGAGGGGAAAACGTTGTTCTCCAGCTCCTCAGTAATAGGTAAGTCCCGGTCAGCCTCCTCCCTCTGGACAGCCCTGGCGAATCTATCCATGGCACCCCCCTTGGAGGATCCCTTGGTCTTGCTAGGCATCGTGGGTTGGTGCGCGGGGGTGGAGTAAGCGGTGGTCCCAATATCAGAGAGAAGAGTGCGGGGGAAATACCAGGGGGGAGAACCCCAGCTGTGGGGGCCTCTCGGGTGAAGGAGAACAGGGCCCAGCGGGGCTGATTGGGGTGTGCTGGTGTTGGGCAGCACCCAGGGCCCACAGTGCGGAGAGGACCGGGCCGCAAAGGCAGGCGACCCGGGAAGCGAATCTGGGGGGGGGGGGGCGCCACTAAGCCAGTCTCGAGCGGGGACGTGGTGGGGAACGTCTCTGCCGATCCGCAGGCCGCGGTGTGCTAACGGGTCCCCCAGCGGGCCGCAGTCCGCCCGGGGGGGCCGGGCGAGGATGTAGGGGCCACTGGCAGCCGCTCCTTACCTTCCGGGGGCGCACCCCCCCGATCTCCCAGCAAGGGACCACAGCCAAGGCCCTCTCACGGCCGGCGGAGGGCCGGGATGCGTCCGCGTCGTCACCGGCCACGGCCCCCAGTCAGGCCGCTCCCGGGGGTGTCAGGCCCAGGACGCCTGGAGGCCGCCGCGACTCCGATCGGGCCGCAGTCCGCCCGATCGAGCGCCCAGGAGAGGTGCAAGGCCTTGAGGAGGGGGAAGGCCTCGGGCCGGCGCCGCGCACACCGCGGGGGAGAGAGCCAGTCTCAAGCGGGGACTTGGTGGGGGACGTCGCTACCGATCTGCTGGCCTCGGTGTGCTGACGAGTCCCCCAGCGGGCCGCAGTCCGCCCGGGGGGGGCCGGGCGGGGATGTAGGGCCTACCGGTAGCTGCCCCTCACCTTCCGGGGGCTCACCCCCCCGATCCCCCAGCAAGGGACCACAGCCGGAGTCCTCTCACGGCCGGCGGAGGGCCGGGACGCGTCCGCGTCACTGCCGGCCACGGGCCCCCAGTCAGGCCGCTCCCGGGGGGTGTCAGATCCAGGACGCCTGGAGGCCGCCGGGATTCCGATCGGGCCGCAGTCCGCCCGATCGAGCGCACAGGAGAGGTGCCAGGCCCTGAGACACCGCGGAGGAGAGAGCCGGAGTCAGGCCGCCCAGTCCAGGACCCCGAATTGGGTCGCCCGGGGTCGTAGAGGAGCCGGAATTTCGCTCGGCAGAGGCGCTGAGGTGTGGGGCAAAGGTGATGCAGAGATAAGCGTGTAACGCACAGTGTGGCCGCAGATATAAACGGATATCGCCCAGTCCCACACGGAGCTCAGGAGCTAGGCAGCCATCTTGGGCTGCTCCACAGCGCCACCTCAAAACAAGTTTCAATTTAAAACATAATTTTATATGGTTCTCAATTCACAGAATGTCTTCATAACTCAATTTTTTTGTTAAATCTCAATACTATAAAGTCTAAGCAATATATGATATGATATTTATAACGTGCTTAATACCCAGAGGTTTCTAAGCGCAGACCTGGGGATCAAACTTGTGCTACTCTCCGTCCTCTTGCTTCCATGTTGAGCACATTGCCCCTGAGCTATCCTCCCAAGACATATGAAACTCATGCACCTGTGATTGGAGATGAGTGACCAACGAAAAGAGGCAATATTTAAAAAATGTGTACGTAAAGAAGGTATTCTTTTCATTCTCTATTGAATTTGAGATACTTTAAAGTACTGGGATGAGTAAGAGCATTGAATGGGTATGCGATCTTGATTTGGGATGAGTGGAAATAAAAAACAGAAAACAAGGATTTCACATGTTATGAGTACTGTTTTCAGTATATGTGAATAATTACAATAATTAATAGTGTTTATTTGTATTGATACTGTTCTAGATCTCATGTCAGCACATCCCTCTTCCTCGTCCCAGTATTTTTGTAGATCTCGTATTAATACATAGGGCCTCATTACACGGTATGCGGTAACCATGGTGCTATTAGCGGCATGGTTGCTGCCGGTATTTTAACGTGTCCGCCTTGGTGGATGGCGGCATTACCGGCCTACTCCAAGGTGAGCGGGGCCGGTAATTCCCCATTCACCAAAGCACTTCCCCATTCCCATTTTTACCCCCATAGGGCTCAATGGGAATGGGGAAGGACCATTGATAAAACCAGCCGTTGAGGTGGGGTCCGGCAAAGGGACCTCGTAGTAAGACGGTAAGGGTTTACTGGTACCGGTGCCCTTACCGGTACCGGTAAACCCTTACCGCATACCGTGTAATGAGGCCCATACTCCTTAAAAGGATGTTTCTGTTTATTATGAGTAAGATATATGTGTTCAGTAGTAGAGTAGGCATGATTTAATGATATTTAGAGAACAGTAAGCATCTATCACCACATCACTCTTCCTCATTTCAGTTCAATGCTACCACCAACTCACTCTTTTTTGTCACAGTCCCCCACTGACTATGCCTTAGTATTCCTCATCACAGTCTCCAATTACCCCACCTCACTCTTCCTCATCACAGTTCCTAAATACTCCACCTCACTCATCTTCATCAGTGTCACCAACTAAACAACTTCAGTCTTCCTCTTCACAGTCTCCCACTAACCCCACCTCGCTCTTCCTTGTCACAGTACACCATTAGTAATCCCATCTTATCTTGCTGACAGAGAAACAATAACATACTTGATAAACCCGATGTTGCACAGCTCAAGAACAGAACTTTATAACAAGTCAAAACACTAGGTGTCTACCTTGATGCCAACCTCACCATGACCAAGCACATTAACGCCCTTTCCTCCTCTACTTCCTACACCGCTAAACTTATTGCTCACAGTCGCCAATTCTTGACACCCACTAATTGTATCACGCTGGCAAGAGCTTTAATCTTATCCAGACTCGACTACTGCAACGTACTCTACCTGGGTACCTCAAAAGCCAATCTAAACAAACTACAGCTTATTCAGAATAAAGCCCTTCGGGCGGCCCTTGGAATAAGGAAGTCAGATCATATCTCAAATATTAGAAGAAACCATCACTGGCTCCCCATCAAAGCCAGGGTCACATTTAAAGCCCTGTGCGTCACATACAAATGCATCCACTCATGTGTCCCCATCTACCTCAACCACGCCATCACCAAAAAAGTATCAAAGAGAACCCTCAGATCTAACAGTCAACTACTCCTAGCCATCCCCCGATACAAGACTACCAAGGCAGGAGGCAGTAGTTTCCAATATCTCGCACCCACATATTGGAACACTCTTCCCCTCCCCATCAAAAATGAGCAAACGTTCGCAGGCTTCAAGAAATCTCTGAAAACGTGGCTATTTAACCAAGACTAAAAGCCTCTTCCATGCTTCAGGAAATATCACTGTATTTAAGCCCTGCATTTAAAGTTGTCATGTATGATTATTTTGTATTCACATGCACTGCGCCCGACTGGCAATTTCCAAGAAATGTTTTAACTAAGCTGTCTGTAACATCGCCGTGGTACCTAAGGGTTTGGGCGAGTAACAAATGCAATAAATAAAATAAAATAAAAACTGAAATGACGTCAGGTATGTTAGCAGAAAAAAAGACATAATTACAGGTGGTAGGACTTATAGCATAACAACACACTTGAAATATAGTGAAAACTTTAGTTAATGGATAGTTAAGATGAATACGTTCAGTGCAACAAAACACTTGAAATTCAGTGACAAATGCAACATTAAGGTGAACAAATCTAATGCTACGAAATCCTTCAAATTCAATGGAAAAACTTTAGTTGAAGTGACATTAAGGTTCTTATTTAATGCAACAAACCTCCTGAAATGTTGCAGGTGCTGGAAGCTATGCCCCCTTCACTGTAAGGCCGCCATTGTGTGGCCACTAAGCGCACTGATTACATCACACATGACATCACTGGTGATATCACATATGAAATCACTTATGGCAGCATGAGTGACATCAGTAGTACAGCAGACCACGTGTTCAAGAAGGAGAGATGCAGCATTTAAAAAATGTGTTTCTGCATACAAGTGTCAATTCAGCTTGGCTGGAGTTTCAAATCAATAGCATATCAATATCAAAGTCAATAATACTAATAACGAGGATTTTACCTGAACACATTCTGCCATCAGCTTCACATTGCTACGTGAAATAAACATCTTTGGAAATGAGCAATGGAATTATGCCAATCAATAGGAGTGAGCAACTCCCCCAAAAGTGAATTGTGACATTGTGCATGTCAACTGAGTAGGGTTTTGCTTATGCTGTGTTTTTTCTTCTGGCTTTTTACATGTTTGCTTTAGAACGTGCAGGTGTTGCTGCAGTTGTTTTGTTTTTGGGCTAGGGCATTTGGTAGTGGGGGTGGCAGGGTGAGTTGGTGAGGGTGGGGCACATATTGGGTGGGAGGGGACCCCCCATTTCAAAGAAAAATACAATTCAGAGAAAACGACTGCAGCAAAAAAGACACATTTTAAATGCAAACATTTAAAAAGGCAGTGACGAAAACTCGTGGATCGAGGTTTTGAAGAAAATAACCAATTAGTTTGTCTCTCTCAATATGCTTAGATTTTGGAAAGGCTCCCTGTTAGATTTTAACCGACAGGGAGTTTTTTTTTTCTTTTTCTGGGAGCCTCAAGTCAGTGTTCCAGTGCACAGACAATCTATTAATTATAGAAAATGACAAATGCAATTGTAGACCATGACGCTCGGTCATCTTGTCCCTTACACGGCCCATCTAACTCCAGCACCAGCATTCCCCCACCCCCCCGGAGAACCTATACATGCCACCTCACCTTCTCTGCTATGGAAAATGTGTCCGCCTTCTGCTGTACATATGCAAGGTCAAGGTATGATTCCTAAAAACATGCCGGTCCCCACCTCATGTGTCCAGCTGTTGCCCTTATTCTACTTTTAAACACAAAATATAACCCCCCCCTCCATTCAAGAAATCGTGTTTTTTCTCTGCTTACATTTCCCGGGCATCTCTGTCATCAAATCTAACAATTGAAAGGAGGCAGAAGTCTATCATGGCATTCAATATGGGCCATGGACCTGCCAGCACAGGTGCATGTGGAGGGTCTTATTCTCTAAGGATACTCCCCTAGAGGTGTCATACCTTTCTAGCAGAGACCAGAAACATGGTTTGCCATGCACGTATGTGCTTGATTTATATGTTTAAATATTAAACCCAATGCATGTTGATAAGCATAATCAAGTGAGTCAGCTCATCTTTCAATGCATTGATTTCCTTGATCCAAATGTAGATAGCTCGGATCCCATTCCCATGTTTAGGTTCTGCTATTGATTCAGACCTATGCTACTTCCTGTCGTGTGTGCAGTCAAGGTAGTTCTGTAATGTCTTTGATATGATCCTTACCTCTAGTGTTTCCTTTCTGAATGTAGGTAGGAAGGGTAATGTATAGCGAGCTAGAATGAAAAGTAACAGTCTTTATTTTGCATTTTAAGCTTCTGACCAGAGCAGGTTTTATGGCAACCGAAACCTGGAATTAAAATAATCTGCTGTCCAAGTAAATGACCCGCAGGACACACCTTCATCGCACAATATGGACTTTTTGTATTTCAAAAATACTGTATGACACTGTCTGGGTAAGGAGTGCCATAAGGGGGGGGCGGATGAGTGTATAGAAAGCGTTTGAGTATACAAAGCGGATGAGTGCGTAGGCAGACAGGAGTTCATGCGCTGGGTAGACTGGAATGCATGCACAAGAAAGACAGGAGTGCACACTTATGGAACACATGAGAGCATGCGTGAGGCACACTGGAGAAGAATAGGTCAAGCAAGAATGAATGTGTAGTACAATCCCGAACGCCTGAAATGAACAAAATGAATAGAACGGACCTGCCCGCTCGGAACTGCGTGACATACATAATATGTTTTGGAATGCAGTGAACATTTGAAAGAGTACTTATCATAACACACCTCACGCCTACTCTCTCCCTTACATCACCACTCAACTAGAACACAGAGATACTATGACACCATTCGGTATAACTGTTCTCCCACTCACTCCACAACACTCTAAGTAAACACTGCTGGTTTCACACCCCACAGCCAGGCATTCTCCTCAGGCCTAACGCAGCCACATTCGTCCTGGATAAAGCCAGCCAGAGTGAACACATACTCCTGATCTCTCAACCACCACACCTACCGCTAAGAAGCAGCTACCACCTGAATTCCGCATCAGCTGCACACATACCTGGTGCACACACGCACGTTTGACTCTCTCTTCTCTCTCTACTGACCCGAACTTCGGTTCCCGAGGGCGTTCAACCTACCAGCGCCTTCAGACCATACCAATGGTATATAAGGCACTATATAAATGCAAAATAACATAACATAACATAACATAAAAATGAAGCATCACGATGACCCTTCCTCCTACCCCTGCACTTGCGCGATCTGAATGACACCTGGCCTATTAGGATCGTTGTCTGTCTTCCCCCTGTTTCCCCCTCCCTGCCTCGTCGCGCCTTGAAACACTTGTGTATAGGCGCGTTACAAATGCCATATCATATCATATCATATCAAATGAGCACATTGATAAAAAAAAGAAAAAAAAATGTTTAGAGCCATAATAATGTACGTCTCCTCTTGATCTCTAGTAACTTTTTCATGTTTATGGAAAAGGAGTATCGTTGTGGATACTCCTCACCTGAACCAAAATCAATTCTGCAATGATTTTGTCACAGGGTCGAGGAGTTATATGCCACTATGAGGAGATTGAAAGGATACGTCCTGGAAGGTCTACTGATTATTTTCTGGTACCACCGAAAACAAGAACATTATCCAGTTTCATTGTGTAGTTCTCCACCCTTATCCCAAACTCCACCCGTTTCCATTCCCCATGCAGTCCTCAAGGTCTTGGACACCCTTACCTGGACTGATCATTACATCTCAGTGCTCCTCCACGGTTTTCACTTCTTTGTATTTTGTTTCCTTGCTTCTGTGCTGCTACCGTAACACAAACAATGCAATTTCAGAATTAAACACTGGTTAACCATCATTAGTACCCGGCGAGGGTCAATCAGAGTGTAACAAACATTCTGATTGACCCTCGCCGGGGCTTTAACCGACTGGGAATCCCTCAGCCGGGATTTCTTTCATTTGTTGCTCGTGGGGCTGTGCCAGTCCCTCAGCTAACGAGAAGGCTTGAAACGGGGCTCCGAGCATCCACACAGCTCGAGGCTGACATCCTCCCCCGCTGGGGATTCAGGTAAGTATTTTCTTTCTTCCTCCCCCCTCCTCTGCAAACAATACAAACCCCACTTGCTTTCTTGTTTCTCCTTTTTTTCCTTTTTCGGGAGCGAATGCGCTGGGAACACTTCTGTCCCCATCGCGTCCATTCTCGATGGCCGCCATGGAAAGGGAAAACGGACTCCGTTTTCCCTTTCCCAGCAGCCATTTTTTGGACTTTTTATTTCTGCTCCGAAACACTGCAGCTATAGGGAGTCCATTTTCCCTTCCCATGGTGGCCATCGAGAGTGGACGCGCTGGGAACAGAAGTCCTCAATGGGACTGGGGGCTCAATGGGAATGGGGAGGATGGTAGCAGCGGTACCGTTTATAACGGTACCGCTGCTACCATCCTGGTTTGCTCGCGGGTGCTGGCATGCACGCCTGGTCAGACCACACGTGCAGGCTGGCACCCACGAGCAGAACTCGTAATGAGGCCAGGGTCGTAATGAGGCCCATTGTCTACATTTGAGAAAATCATTGATTCATGCATGGGAATACATAGATTTCCCCTGACTACATTCAACATGCAAGTAAAGAAGACAACAACCTGAGGTTAATTGTACATCTTACTTCAGCAGTACGATTTCAGGAGGACACACAGTTGCACAGTATTTGAACAAAATAGTTACTGTATTAAAACATGTTGCCACTAAAGACATTTTATGAAATGTGTATTATTTTGTGCATGCTGTGCTATTCACCAAGATACACCAAGATAGTTATTCCATGTCACGCACTCAGTGGCATTGTGCTGAAATGGAAAGCTAATTTAAATTCTTTCCTCACAGATGTGAAATGGTATCCAGTCATTTTATTGCAAACAAAACAGAGTGGTAAATTTGCCAGCGGACCATTAGACCGAAAACCATTGCAAACAATTAAATAAATAAAGAGTAGTGGGGTAAATGGTTAAAATTGGTTGGGATGGGGTTGGGGTGGCTTTAGAAGGTTAAACAAACGAGGGGCTTCAGGGGGAATCCCCAAATTAAAAAATAAAATAAATCAGTGTCTTTTGGGGTTTTGTCTGCGATTACATTTATCACTTTGTAATTATGGTCGGTAAGATCACATATAACCATGTGAAATGTCAGCTATCAAATACGAGTTCAACCTGCATCACAACTGAAACCGAGTAGCCCACATGCTAATGCCCTATCTCACCCACACAGCATGCCACCACTCACTGGCGTAGTGGAACCAGTGAGCCAAACAACATAACATGGCAAATGTGTAATGGGGGTACACACACAGTTTTTCACCAATAAAAATAACAATTGGCACTTCATAGCATCACCACAAAGTCAACACAAAAGGAAAATGACAGCCCCATTGTTCACTCACAAATACATTTTAAATATATATTAAAAGGACAAATTGGAGCATAGCAAATGGAATTTAAAAAAAGATCAGAACAACGGATGGCCAGGCCGCGCCTCCCCTGAAAACCCCCAATAGCAGCCTCCAGGTAATCCTTCTGGTTTTGGAGTTACCGGAACATCCCAATTATTGTATCCCACAGTGTCTGGAGGCTGGCACAGTGGCAGCAGTGTGCCTGGTTGGCACCAGTTTGGAAGGCATCACTGCACAACTGGTGCCCAGTTGTCTGTCCCTTAGAGAGACATGCAAACTTTAATTGAAACATAGATGTTGCTGTGCTGTTGGCTTAGGCTCCTTATTTTAACAAGAGAAAAGGAAGCATCTATGTGTACTGTTTATCATATTGTGCAATATAGTTTAGTATACAGTATTTTATAGCTAGTATTTCATTTGCAATTAGTTTAGACTAGTGTGGTTAAGGTTCCCAGAGTTTAGCGTTTGGAGTTTTCACAGTTTATAGAGGTAGAATTTAGAGTTACCATCTACAATTTGATATTAGTTTTCTGCGTTTTGTGTTTAAAAGCAAGTTAAAGGTAAAGGTAAGGGAAATGTTACATGAGGCACAGCATTCACAATGAGCGTTCTCTCTTCATTTATTACACTTAGCGCCATGATGCCCTTGTCGGTGGAGGCTGCACTTTATGCATCTGCATAACATAACTCTTCCTCCTGCTGTTGCGGCCTGGATTTCCCACGTGCTCTCAAAAGCAGGTCAGGCTCCCAGTGCAAGACATCTTCAACCAATACTGAACCTGATTAGGGTGTGTTTGAATCCGTTATCATCTTCATCTCAAAGGCCATCTTCTCCCTCAATGATTTCCTTGCTAAGGAGGGTGTATACCATCCCAAACCATTGCAGGATATTGACAATTAGACGGGTCACTTTCACCTCAAGAATGTTGTGTTCCTGAATGTGAGAAAAGTTATTGGAGGAGCTGGAGACAATGAAGCTTGGCCTCAATGTGAAGACCAGCACCATTCAGGAGCTCAAAATAAAGAGCTGTCTCTGGGGACCACCAGGGCAAGAACTTCTATGGACGAATGAGTCTCCTTTTGCACCATCTTGTGTTGGATGTGCACCATGACACGTTATCATCTTGTCCCCACTTCAATGATGAGGTTCGCAGTAACAAAAGAGGACAGGGAAAGGACAATGGGAGTTCTTTTAGTTGCTTGTTTATTGGATTACTGAGAAGAAGGTGCATGTGGGTTTATGGGAGTAGTAGTTTTTCTTTGTCTTTTCATGCCGCAGTTATAAAATGAAGACAAGTGTGCGTTGAATAATACTCGTCTCAGTGCCATTAATAGAATTGCGACTGTCTGCCTTATCCTAGGACTAATCAGAATTATCAGAAGAAAAAAAAAAAACTAGTAGTAAAGTATCCACAATAAGCACGAAAAAACCAAAAGATGTACGTACAAATAAAACCCCAAGTGCAATCCTTTATATCGATAGTCCTCCAGCTTCAATTAGAAACATTACTTTACAGATGCTTTTTCAATGTACACCTTTACTTTTACAATTGTTTTAGCAATATAATAAAGTATTCAAGAACTTAAACAACACAAGAACATAGCTGTATTTGTATACCTACAACAATAGATAACGAATTAAATCAGACATATTTCTCACACATAAAAGCAATGTTGTGTTCTTATCAAAGGCCATCTTCTAAGCCACAGATACCCAGTGGCAGTCACTGAAGGAAATCAATAGCCAGGAAAGCTATATGTGTTGTGTGCATGGTTGGACTTGCACTTCCATAATTGTCAAGCACACTATACATTAATCAGCACAGGTATGCACTTTTATTTTTTCCACTATATGTACTTTGTAATAATCTTTGCAAATGCGGTTATGCATGTTCATTATGTTCCTCTAAATATAAGATAGCAAGTGATATACTTCAAACATTGTATTATAATAATCAAGTCATTACTTGTTCAGTACTTTTGCATTGTTCCACACAATAAACAATGATCCCACAACACCTCAAGGGAATCAGCTGGATTGGATGTGTACACACAACTCGCAGTCAGCAAAAGTCTCAGCTGAGCCTTGCATTTGGTCTGACCATAGTTTGGTCACTTTTGAGATAATATTAGAACCTCCAGCTATAAAGCAGGAGAACCCTCCTGTGATAATCTGGAGCAGGCATTTCAAGAGCCTATGACGCGAGCAGCTAAAACCATGTCTACAACACATTTTTGAGTCATTTGCAGAAAAGGATAGCTGCAAGCTCATGTTATCGAAATACACCACACATTTGCAAATGTTAGTAGACAAGCATGCCCCATTAAAAAACAAGTCAGTCAGGAAAAATAATAACCAATGCAAATGGTACAACAATGAAATCAATACACGCAAACAAGCGAAACGCGCCAAGGAAAGAGTATGGCTACGGAACCAAACCCCAGAAAATAGGTAAGATTGGACACTTATAGATAATGAGTATAGAAAGGCAGTCAAAGAAGATACATTAAACTATTATAACACAGAAATCGAGGCAGCCGCAAACTCAACTAGTAAACTCTTTGAAATACTCAAGACAATTGAAAAACCCAAGGTGCTTTCACTACCTCATAACCCTTCCAAAGAAGACTGCGATAGAGTCCAAGAAGCTTTTGCCGCCAACATTTTAAAAGCTAGAAACAACATCACACAAGCAAGGGACACTATTAGCTCATAAACCCTCCCCATAGAAAACCCTTCATCTGAAAGTAGAGAAAGCTTCAGTTTTTCAGCTATCACGGAGAAGGATCTTTGTCTGTTGTTGGCCAAAATGAAACCTACCTCTTGTGCAGAAAATACACTTCCCACAAAGATCATATTGGACAATCAAGAACTTTTCGCACCCACTCTTACCAGAATAATCAACGCCTCGTTTATAGAGGGAGTAGTCCCAAAAATCATTAAAGAGGTCACAATAACACCCCTAGTCAAGAAAGCGGGGCTGGACCCTAAAGACCCAAACAATCTATGCCCTATAACTAATTTGAATTTTATCTTGAAGATAATGGATAAAATCGTCACAAACCAGTTGCAACAACACGTGGAAACTCATGATATGTTCCACAATCAGCAATCGGGTTTTAGAACAGCTCATAGCATGGAATCAGCTATGCTTGACCTACAATCACATATGCTAGAGTTGATTGACAAGGGTAAATCGGGCCTGCTCATGCTGCTGAACCTCAGTGTGGCGTTTGATCTGGTGGACCACCAGTTACTCCAAGCTGCACTAGATAAAATTGCAGGGTGCTCTCCACCAGCACTGGCTTGGATAGCATCCTTCCTGAGTGACAGGATGGCAAGAATTCAAAGGGGGGATACATTTTCAGAAGCAGCCCTTATCCTGTTTGGAGTTCCTCAAGGAGCCAATTTGTCTCCATTGTTCTTTAACTTAAACTTGCGTAGCCTCTGTGACCGACTGGAAAGCATCGGTGTATTTTTTACAAACTACGCCGACGATACACAGTTGGTCTTCGAATTAACAAGAGATTATGTTATAGATAGTGCCAAAATAGAGGAGGTTTATAAGGTTATCGACATTTGGATGCAGAGACACTGGATGTGCCTCAATAATAACAAGACAGAACTAATGATTTTTGGATCCCGTCAAGTAAGACCTGAGTTAGGAGCTCAATACAAGGAGTTTGCTATAAAAGAAGCCATCATCCCAGTGCTACCACAAGTTAAAACACTGGGGATGATGGTGGAAGCATCCGTGGGTGCCGAAGCCCAAGTCAACTACTTAGCTAAAACAACGCATATTACTCGCGCTTGCTAAGAGCCATCAGAACCTACATTAACAAAACAAACACTGCTAATATTGCACGGGCAATCCTACTGTCTCTCCTAGACTATGGTAATGCTCTGTTAATGGGAGCCTCTAAGAGGGAGATACAGAGATGTAAAGTCTTGCAGAATGATGCTGTCCGTATAGTTAAGAGAACCAAATTTGCGAACAAATATCGGCAGGAAGGAAGGATCTTCATTGGCTTAGAATGGAGGAGCGAGTCAATTTTAAGGCCATGACGATTGTACACAGATGCCTATTCGGTGTGGCTCCAACCTACTTTAAAGAATAATTCTTGCTTCACATACCAAAGAGATGCCTTAGATCTGCCGATGTAGGCCTCCTGGTGGTCCCAGAGGTCAAACGGGCAGCGGGTCGAGGCAGAGCCTTCTTGGTCAGGGCAGCCAAATTTTGGAATAGGCTTCCAGGAACCCTGAGACAGGAAGGAAATTACATCACTTTTAGGAAATCACTGAAAACATTCTTATTCCAGTGAATTCCAAGGAAACAGGGTACTCTCCAGGTTTAGCAATGGCTAACCTAGAATCCTAAACTTACTTCCATCATGCAAATCTTATTACTTAGGTCTTCCCTGCGCTCTGATGCCTGCGGGCTTTTGGCACGTTACAAGCATATAGAAATAAAAAAAATTGTTGTGAACTTCGTGAAAAACATACATGTGTGAAAGGATTTTTAAACTACAAAGACAATTGGAGAATAATTCAAATCCTGTAAAAATCAATGGTGCAGGGGAATATAAACTTTGGTAAACATGGAAAATGCCACAACTTTGAATAGCTGAACATAAATGCATGTTACATATCTTGTGAGTATTGGAAGCATAACACTGTATTGTTTGAAGGCAGGCTGAAAAGTATATTAGATTGCATGGCTCTCAATTGATGTGTCATCGTTATGAGCCAGTATCAAATACTTGCACAATTCTAAATAATACAGCTTAGATATCTTTGGAGGTTGGTACCAGAGTGAATCATTTTTTATGGCCTTACCAAGTACAAGCTACAGAAGGTGATGATATTCAGTGGCTGGAAGTGGCAGTGAATTTTGGTGGCCAGGTCAACTACTTCTTATGGGAAAGCACTGAAAGCAGAGACGCCATTTAAGGGTCACCAGGGGTTGCACTTGTGACCCCTGGGGTCTCCCTTGCTAACCCTGTGGTCTCTCTTGCTACCCCTAAAAAAAAGAAAAAACAAATTTTAAAAAAAATCACGTTTTTTTTTATTTTTTTACAAATTGAAGCTCCTGGCCTGTGGCCAATGTCATGTGGCTATTGAGCTATTTGTCTTTCTGGAATTCCATACAATCATTGCTCGACTCATTAAACGTTTATTTCAGGCACACTACAGAGGATGTGTCACTGATGTAGGGCCTAATTCACAGAACGTTTCCAATGGGACGGCACCATTATAAAATGCTTCCATGAATCAGGCCCTTCTTCTGTTCGTAAACACCTTACTTTCACAATGCAGACACAATCTTCCAAAAAGAATTTAGAGTAGAATAAACATCCATTTCGGAACTATGTATTTTTCTTTTCGCAAGATGCAGTTATAGTATGTTTTTTTTCTGCCTGGTGATCCATTCTTATATGAAATGTATATCACGTTACAGTAATACTGTAACCATATTTTCCATAGTGTACTTAGAAACAATGCTATGTGATGTCACTTGCTGTTTTGTAAAGGGATAAATGGTGGTGTTCCATGGCTTCCCGTGGTGGGTCAAATGTCATCACGTCCTGTGATGTCATCAGAGGTCAAGGGTGATGTGATGTCACTTCCACTACCCCAGGCATTTTGGTGAAATGACGTCCCTGTGGTAGGCATTTGGAGATTGCATTCTCTGTTGTGTTCCCCAGGCAAATCCCAAAATACCCAACTCTCGGGACCGGTTTCTGTACCATTACTGGCCACCAGTGAGTATGTCAGTCACCTTTACTCAGAAAAGGTGATTTCCATCAGAGTTCAATAGAAACACGTATTTCATACAATTCAAAAAGATAAACATACTGATACCACTTAACCTTCCTTTTAAAAATTGTCAATCAGCTTTTCATGTACATTCATAATAATAAATAGGATTGCCTTTAAAATATGTCCTTAATTAAAGATCTTATCATTCTCAATGATGACCTTCCAATATATATTGTTTTAAAAACCTTGCACTTCTTTCTGATAATGCGCTTAAAAAAATAACACCAAGCTTGTTGCCAATGTCATAGATCAGATTAACTTCATATATTGAATCTGCAAGGCTTGGAATTAGCCCAGAGGTTATTGTGGTAAGGCTGGCAGGAGCCTGGGAGTTGAGAGAATTGGGAAAACCTGAAATCATGGAGGGGGCGTGAAGAGGCATGTCAAAGCTGAGAGGCCGGAATGTACCTGTCACAAGAACCTCCTCAAAAGACTGCTTCTATTAAGTGCTTTAGACTAAGGATGGACCTTTGAATAAAAAGGTTTATGAACTGTTACTTTGGGGCAATCCTTGGAACATGTTGTATTGTTAGCATAGTGTAGCACACAGACTAAAGACGTATTAAGGTTAGAGGTGGGAACTTTTCTGTGGCCATCCACTTTTGTGCTTTTTCAATTAATAGGCATTTACTAATTTTGGCCACAAGTTGACAAGGTATCGTCTATTACTATCTGCCTATCCTTTTCTGCATATGTGTATGTAGATTTTGTTATATGGTGATCTGCTTTTCGCATTTCTTCAAGTTTGGTGTTTTGTGTTAATGCTGTAGTGCACTGAGCACTACGCCTTTTAACTTTGGTTTGATATTAATAAAAATGTATTGGTTTATTTTTGTACAATAGCAGTTTCGCGAGTGTTTATAGCGTCTTGAGGTGCATCCACTTGAACAGCAAGTTTAATTTCTCTTGTTCGAATTGAGATTCTTTATCTCCTAGTGTTCTGCTGTTTTATGTTTAAGGCTTCGCCTATGTTGAGGATGCACTAGAAATGGGATTGCGCCTTCCTCATACCTCCCTTCTTATGTTTAATTAGCTTCAAGCCTTCACCATCTTTTCCTCATTTATTGCTCTAATGACTTTCTCACAAACCGCAAAGTTAGCCGGTCAGATAGGCAGCGTGCTGAGTGCTTGTTTCGAACATCTGTGCGTAGCTTGCTGATGCAGGTTTGAATCCCAGTGCCGCCAACTCAGCCTTTCATCCTTCCAAGGTCGATAAAATGAGTTCCACGCAGTGGGTAATGTAAAGATCTATTATTACAGCGCTTTGATGCCCTAGGGTGGGCCTGTAATATATAAAAACTAGTATTATTAACGGAAATAATAAGCAGGTCAAGTGGCACAGCGAGTAGAGCACTCGCTTTGACATCCGTGCTAGAACCTGCCAACGCAGGTTCGAATCCCGGCAGGGCCAAACTCAGCCCATCATCCTTCTGAGGTGGATAAATGAGCACCACACACTGTGGGTAATAATAAGCAGCGCTCAGATACCTGAGGATTCGTAGCGCTATATAATGCCAATTTATTATTATTAATTGTGAAAACAGTCATTGACCTTCCCATTATCAACCCATGCCTGAAGAATATGATCCCTGAGTGAGAGTCATATAGCCAGTAGAGGCGTTCAGGTATTTCATGATTACGCAAAAGAAAATATGCAAAACTTGACTTGATACCATTAATGTAAACTGATATTTCAGTCACAGGGAAGATGGGCAACTTAATTTTAAGTATACAAAATAAATAAATGCATGTTATATATTATTGTACATATAATACCAACTGTAACATTCATGAAAAAATGTGCTCAGTAGAATTCTTCTGGGAGAGTGGACATAATCAGGCATATGCAAAATGAGAGGTGGGCTATGTAATATGTGTACATGCCATGCTCTTTTGGCACTGAAGGAGAGGGCAGTGTGCAGGCCTTCAACCATTTTAGAGCTCTATGCGGGGAAACATTGCGTATGATGTTTTTTCCCCTTTGAAAATATTCAAATTACAGATTGTTCATGCGTTCCAGAATATGTACTGGTGGAAAGGTTCAATGTCATTTTCCCTATGGATTTCACCACAGTGAGACATATGGCCTAGTTACGAGTTCAGAGGTAACACGCCGGCCGAACTTGTAGCATTGTTCCGCTGACTGATATCCCAATGCCACTAGGACATTACAAATTCTGGCTGCCCGCGATGCCAGGCGGTGGAAAGTGTAAGTCCCCATTCCCGTGGAGTCCCACAGGACTCCACGGGAATGAGGCTACGGAAGCACTGGCACTGTTGGTAACAGTGCCGGTGCTTCAGTGAAAACCATGCCTGCAGGGGCCGTTGCCCCTGGCAGGCCATTCCTGCTGGGAGCAACGGCCCCTGCAGTCCTACTTGTAATCTGGTGCACTAGAAAGGGCATCGGTACGCTGCTATGGGCACCCTTATTTCCGGACCCCTAGGCTTGTAATCATCCCAGATAGCATTACGGCATTACACTACAGTACCACACTGAGTACAGAGGAAAAGGCAAGATGTGGGAAACGTGGTGTGCAAGTCCAGAGCCATGAAGAACCTTAAGGCAACAGGCAATGTGAACAATAATGTATGCAAAATACACCCCCCCCCCCACCGCCTCCACCCTGTCACCTCTTTCACATTCATGCAAGTGGTATTGCACTGCTGGCAAATACACAGGGTACAGACCATTACTGGAATTGACTTTCTACGATGAATCTGATCCAGTTCTATTGCATCACCTCTTTAACTGCTGGGCTATTATGCATTTCGATTGAAATAGGGCCAGTATACTCGTCCTCAGCACTTAACAAGGAACTTGTGCAGTTGTGTGCACAACCGTCGCAAGAAGGAATATGCCAGTCACAGAGACCATCATGGTAGTCTTGTAATACCAATAGATGACGATTGTTTAAGACACATGCATGCATATTCGATGTTTGACATCTAAGGGTGGCGGTTTATCTGAAGGGCTGATGAATAATCACCTGGAAGAAAGAGAAAGCATGAGATGACTGGAGATCAGTGATTTTTCCACAAGGTCTATCTGTCATCTCTACAATGAACATTGACTAAGCCAGTCGTTTTGGCTGTTGTGCAGTGAAAGGTATTAAAGTATGCGTGTGTGTGTGTGTGCACGCGCGCGTTCACACGCACACTTGCTCTCCATCTCCCTCTGTTTCTCTTTGTCTTTCTTTGTCTCTCTCTTTGGCTCTCTTTACAAGGGTTCAGTATTTAGTATTTTATTTATTTCTATAGCGCACCAGGCCCAGGGGCATCCGGGCGCTTAACTTAGTTACAACAAGATGAAAGCATGACAAGGCAATGTGACAGAGTATTACAAGATTATTACAGGAAGATATACAAAATTTACAACATATACATTCAAATGGATATCGATAAGGCAGTGATTTACAGGATAGTTAATAAGGGATGCCGAGTAGGTCAAAGTGCAAGTAGGGCAGTAAGCTGATGTTAGCAGTCTTGGGCGGATAGCCATGCTTTGGTAAGGTATTTGAATTTCAGGAAGGAAGGTTCTGCTCTAAGGTCATTGGGGAGTGAGTTCCAAAGTTTGGCTGCCAGGATGGGGAAGCTGGTTCCACCAGATCTTAGGAGATTAAAGCGCGGGATGACAAGGCAGTTGGCTTGGGCCGCTCTGCGAGGTCTGGTGGAATTGTGGAAAGAGAATCTGTTTGCCAGGTAGCGAGGGGCTTGGTTGTGGAGGCATTTGTGTGTGAGAGCCAAGGACTTCAAGGAGATGCGCTGTGGGATAGAGAGCCAGTGCAGGTTGCGCCTGGTGTCAGAAATATGCTGGCGCCTAGGAATGTTAAGGGCCGCTCTGATCGCATTGTTTTGGACAATTTGTAGCTTATTTAAGTTGCGGAGATTAGTACCTAGATAGAGGGCATTACAGTAGTCAACCTTGGATAGAACAAGGGTCCTGGCCAAGGTTACGCAGTTGGCAGTGGTTAGGAACGGGCGACAGGCGGTGATGAGCTTGCAAGTAAGCGCTGCTGCAGATGAGACTGCGTTGGATTGTCTAGTCAAGGATAGGGTTGAGTCGATGTAAATCCCAAGGGTTTTCGTGTCCTTAGCAATCGGGATGGTATTCCCATCGATGGTGAAAGACTTGAAGGCAGGGTTAAGTTTAGTGAGTTTTTGTGGTGAACCAAGAATGAGGAGCTCTGTCTTTTCATCATTTAGGCAGAGGCCATGCTGGGCCATCCACGCTTGGATGACCTGGTAGATGGCGTTGATGGCAAGGGAGTCAGTTGTGTAATCGCCTGTGATGGGGATGAGTATCTGTGTGTCATCAGCGTAATTGGTATACGTGACGCCCAAGTGATCCAAAATATCGAAAAGGGGTTTGGTAAACACGTTATATAACGTGGGCGAGATACAGGACCCTTGAGGCACACCACAGGCGACCGGAGCGGGTGGTGCGGCCGCAAGTGGGGAGAATACACGCATAGATCTATTATCCAGGAAGGATCTGATCCAAGTGGCAGCATTTTCTGAGAAGTGTGCGGCTGATTTGAGGTGATGGCAGAGAATTTTGTGATTGACGAGATCAAAAGCAGCAGAGAGGTCCAGGAGAAGTAATAATGCCAGTTTGCCTTTGTCTTTGAGATCTTCGATCTGCGTTTTTAAGTCAATAAGGGCGGTCTCAGTGCCATGGCGAGGCCGGAAGCCTGATTGCCTGAGTCCCAGAAGGTTATTAGATTCAAGGTATTCCTGAATTTGTAGGTAGGCCGCGCGGTCGAGGATTTTTAGTAAAAAGGGTACAGTGGTAATTGGTCTGTAGTTTGTGGGTATACTGGGATCGAGGGTAGGTTTTTTCAGAAGCGGGATGACCCATGCATCCTTAAGATTGTCCGGTACAATCCCAGAGCTAAAGGAGGAGTTGATGAGCGTAGTGATGAAAGGTGCTAGGTCGTGAGCAGCTTCCTTGATAATAGGTGCAGGACAGAGGTCACCCTGACAATTGGACGGTTTAAGGCTAGTGATAATCTTTTCCACTTCGAGAATGGAGAGTGGAGAGAAGCTAAAAGGAGTCAGAGAGTCTGTGATAGAGGGGTTTGTGGTAGGTATAGGGATCTGTGGAGGGTTGGATTGAAGGCTAGATTGTTTGTTGTTAATTTTAATTTGGAGAGTGGCAATCTTACCTAGGAGAGCTTCTTGGATTTTGGAGCACCAGGTGCTATCTTTGGTACATGTGTCAGGTGGGGTAACAGGAGTTTCAAGTTCTTTTAGAATTTTAAACAATTCTTTGGTGTTAGATTTGGCTTGCTCGATGCGTTTGTCATATGTGTCTTTTTTTGCCTGGAATATAGCTTCCTTGTAGTTAAGGGTGGCCAGGAGTACGCGTGATTTGTTAGCTAGAGAGTGATTGCTTCTCCAGTGGGATTCTGCAATTCGTTTTTCTTTGCGTAGTGCTCTGAGATGGGGAGTAAACCAGGAGTTTAGGTGGGCTCGAGGTTTAGATTTTCTCAGTTTCGAGGGTGCAATGGTGTCTAAGGCTGTAAGCATGGCCCGGTTGAAGGTGTCGACCAGGGCCGTAGGGTCAGAGCATGATGGATCCAGAACATTAAGAGCTGGAAGGAGGAGGGGTAGGAGTCTATCGCAGGTATTGTTGCGTTTGTTACGGGTGGCCATAGCCGGGGCAATGTTGTGAGGGAGGCTGATAGGTTTGGACTCAATATTGAATGTAATTAAGTTGTGGTCTGTCCAGGCGCACTGTTGGTTAGAGGTGATGTTGATGGGACAGTTGAGGGCGGCTAGCCAGTCAAGGGTTCTGCCCTTGTTGTGGGTAGGTTGGTTTAGGAACTGAGTGAATCCAGCATTAGTGAGGATGTTGTCAATAGACGAAGCAGCGGTGTCCTTGGGGTCGTTGAGGCCTAAATTGAAATCCCCCAGTATCATAACCTGGGAGGTAACTTTGGTGCTGTGTGTGAAGATGTTGGAGAGGTCCTCCGCGAAGGTAGATAGTGGGCCGGGTGGCCGGTAGAGTAGATGAAAGGTGAAAGAATGGTTGGGTGTGAGAGCTAGTTTAGCAGTCAGTGCTTCCAGAGTGGAGGAGTGATGTGTGGCTGAGAGGTGGAAGTTCAAAGCGTTTTTGTGGATGATGGCGATGCCACCTCCTTTAGATTGGAAGGAATTACGGTCATGTCTGGGTAGATTACATCGTCCTAAGAGTAGTGAGAGTGGTCTACTAGCATAGTATATTTGATGAACATAATGCAGATCACAGTCTGTTAAAATCACCAGATGTTCCTGTTTGAATGAATCACAAAGACTCTGTACATGTTATCATTTGCATGGCTGCCACATAGCTCCATACCCTGACAATCCTAATGCAAAGGCGGAATTAGAGGTCTTCGGCTTTCATTTTCTGCTTGGCTTAAGAGTTGTGGCTGGGTATACATAACTGGCATGGTACATTGATTGCTTTGTTTATTTACAAAGCGCATCACCTCCCCTTGTATAGTACAGCACTGAAACCCCCCAGGGGAAGCCAGCAAGATGGACTAGTCTGAGAGTTTAATTGGATCAAACACATGGCTTTGCGTGCCTAGTGACCCTGGGGAATCAGAACCCCTTTGTGCAATGCAGTGGGGAGTGGAGCGCGCCCCCATTTGTGGTGCAATCAATGATAACGGGGTGAAATGCAGCACAGTGTTTGTTCCGCTCTGGGAATTGTGTCCACACATTCAGAAAAATGTCACCAGTGAGACCACTAAGGTGTTTTCTTTCTTGCATCTGAAACATCAGACCGGCGTGTTACTACAGCAAATACAGATACAATACTACACAACCTGGCACACACACTTATCAAGAGCAGCCCACGCCTCAGCTAGGAAGGGTGTACAATATTTGGAGATTACAAGCCAATGACACATTTACCTTCTGTCTTTAGCACAGTCAGGTTAGATGAAGACGGGTAATCCCATCTTGATACAAGCCTAACACATTACTTTAACAGCTGTACGATGTGGATGGGTTAATAAAGGAAAACCCGTCCACCATCCTAGATCCTCTCTGGAAGATGAGGCTAGACACAAGCACAAGGCTCCATCTAAACAGCTCTACCGGTGTGAATAGATATGCACATCAGTGCGTCCAACATTACTAAGTCCATTTCATTTCCATGGCCTGCTCTCCAGGAACAGGAAGTAGGCCATCAGTGGATTCCTCCCCAATCGTCCAAATTCTAAAAGCCATCAAATACCATCATTAGAGAAACATAGGAAACAAAAAGTGATGTGTTCCCTAGAAGGTGGTGAATTTGCTCGGACCTTTGCCGAAATAAATGAACATGCAGTACAAGGAGCTGGGAGCTGTTTAGTGGCTGCTCTCAGCCTGATTGAGCTGGGTCAGCTTGTCAGCAACATCTATCAGGAACCAGTGTTGACACCTGTATCAGCTCATGCCATACACACACCTATGTGACATTAACTCTGTGTGTTTGGGAATGTGTGTGCAGGAGCATTAGGACCCATCTAGAAGACATTTAAAACATAAAGTGACTTTGCACTGTCATCAAACACCCTGATTCACAGAGCGGTCCACAGTGTATTTCTGCAGCGAAAATTTAGTTTGCACTGCAAAAGATGTCTTTGCATCGAGCATTAGGCCCATTTAGCACGATGCAAAGAGTACTTTTGCAGTGCAAAGTGACTTGACACTGCAAACATACACTCTACACTGCTCTGTGAATCATGGTCTTTGTTGTCAGTGCAATGTCACTTTTCACGATGCTAAAAAGTTCCATGAATCAGGCCCAAAGGGTCATACATAATAGACAAAAGATAATGATTTGGATTTCGATCTGAAGTTCGATTTAAGGGAAGCATATCCAAGATCCTAGTGTTCTAGGTGACGCTCTCCCTTACTGAGTGGTGCCTAATAGCCAGGAGTTGCTTTTGGCTTCTGCAGAAAGAAATCTCTGCTGCAGTCCCGGCAGTATATCCGGTAAATTATGTCTCCACACTGCAGTAGCGTTGGGCCTGAGATATCCTTATGGAGGCGGTAGTAATCCACCGCCAACCGCTATTTCAAGGATCTACGACAGCGGTGCAGAAGCCTGGAACCCAATTGCTCCTGAAGTCTATGCGGGCCGTGAATCCTGAGGGTGACTTTGCCCTCTCGCTCGCTTCGCGGAGGCTTGATCCGCGCCTCCTTTGCGTTGCCACTTCAGGCTTCTAGAGCTGCAAGACTTGTTAGTACACAACTATTATATTTGCATTACTCCCGGCATTAATCTGTGCTTGCCAGGACTCAGCAGCGTTGGGTGTTTATGAATATTTATGTTACCTTCCTGCATACAATTTGGACTCCGTATTTACATATTGTGTCTACATTATACGCATTTCCCTCTTGAATCTGAAGCTTACCCATCAGCATTCATACATTTTTGACTGGTGACTCACTGCCAGAACATCCTTCGGATGCAGGTGGTCGACCTTGGTGTTATCAATGCGTCTTCCATGTAAAGATCTTCAGCTGGAATCAGATACCGTTTAGGCCAAGGATACACAGTGGCATATGTCACTGTTGTGAAAGGTTACGCCAGTGAACTGCTTGCCCTAGACATGCATTCACAGCAAAGCATGTGTGCATTCATTGTCAATGTAAATAGTGGAAACATTAAAAAAACACCAAATGTCACAGTGCGTGCTTTCTTACACGATGAGCTGCTAGTTGTACGATTACACCCTGCGTAATCAGCGGTAACAGACCTAATGCTTTGGGTGGCAACATGGTGTCTCCACGCTGTCATTTCATTCTATTTTCTTTACAGTTCTTATTTTTTTAATTTGCTTGCATTTACTTGTAAGTATGTAGCCATGTGAGGATGCATGGTCCCTTTAATTCCTTTTATTTTATAAGTGTGCCTTTTCCTTGGATCTGGGCAAGAATCTGGGCAAGAATCTGGCCTCTTAACCGCTATCGCCCCAACATTTATTTTAATGTTTTTTTTTTTAAATTTGCTGCTACTGGTAGTTACAGTATTCTTGCTATCTGATTTACAACTGCGTGATGACTGACAGTCCCGAATCTGCCTGGGCGGGACTGTCTGATAACCCTTGCAACATCTACACAAATCATTCTCACGTGACATACCCAGGAAAAGAACATCAGCAGTAGTCCTCGCTGGCACACGAAACCATGGAGGCCGACTTTTGATTTTCACTACGTGACAGAAATACCCACTCTGAGTGAAGTGCACTCATTCCCAGGTTTTGCAGCAAGAATTAGAAAAATAAATGCATAGGATTTACAGGCAGGTATAAACATATAGCGTTTCGGCAACAGTCGCCAAACCTGCTGAGCTATCTTTCCTCAGCATTCTGCTTTTGGATCTCCAGCTTCCTCACCTGGCAAACAGCTTTGGCCTGCCCAGCTCCCTCCTTCCCCCCTTTACCCTGCAATAAGTCTCAGGTGGTCCATTGGTGAGGGGCCTTCCTACTAGTCCAAAGTGAGGAACGCTTGCTCATTTTGCAAGATGTGGGCTACCACTTCACAGAGCCACAGCCCAGCAATGTAGGAACCAGAGTCCCTGTCCTGCAGAGTGATTTCACATTGCACAGCATTCAATATATATATTTTTTTATGTATTTTTGGTTGCCCTCATACAAATAAATGCAGAATATCCACGGGGACCTATGTCCTGTCTGTGTCCATAAGTGCACGTTCTGGGCCGAGGTCATACATTGCTTTGTTGGGGAGTCTGCAAACCTCCAATAGAATCTCTAATAAAAACCATGCACTTGGTTCAGGCCAATCAAGACTGACCACTAATAGCAAAGTCCTACTACAACGTGAGTCGTTATTGACGCCTCCAGTGGTTCATTACTTCGCAAGTTTAATCAAAAATCACTATTGACTGGGATATTCTAAATGTGCAATATTTGCCTAAACACAGATCTGGTCTATGGAAACTTACCAAATCAGTTTTTTTTTTCTTCCAATCAGAGTCTTGGTTCGGTGAAGGTAACCTTTCAACCCCCAAAAGTGCCATTTGATCATCAATGTCACCTGACCATGACCCACACTATTAATATCATAAGGGACCACTCTACCTCTTATGCCGTCCACCTTCTCAGGGTCACGGTTTCCGTATAGTACCGAAAAATGCTTCCTCCATCTTGCCTCACCTACCTGTTCAACATACTACCTTTGTTAAGGCATTCTCAGCATACAATCCGCCTGCAATGACTGTACTATTATCCCTTGAATTGCCCGACTGGGCAGCCCTCTCCAGTTTATACCAGACAAGTTTAAGGCATGCTTATACAACGTCCTGGCTGCAACGATGTGTACATGGGATTTATTTTGATACCTCAGAGCTGGTAGGAGTGCTTTTTTTGCAAACCTGCATTCTGCGTTAAACATCACCAACCTTTTTGGAACTGCTTGGTGGGTCACGGTTGTCTACCTGAACTCCTGAGATATGCAAATCATTATGTGTGCCCAAGCTTCCCATGTAATCTCTGTGGGAGCCTCTGCGTTCAAGAATCTCACCAATGTGTCAATGGCTATATACATCACCGTAGGCACTAAATAATCAGGATCCAACATATCCCACTGTAATGTTTTATGCATAGGGGTGTCGGGCAGCTTCCTCCCTGTTAAAACCCCTCATTCCCAGGCCATAACGGTATCCAGTTATATTTTCGAAAACATATTTTCCACATGCCAAAATCTCGGAACAAAAATGTCTAAAAAAATGTTTTTGAATTTTTATTTTTTTATTTTATGTTTTATGTTTGTTTAGTTAGTAGAAAAAAAAGGCAATAAAAAAAATGGGGGGCTGGGGGAAGAATCCCCACACATTAAAAAAATAAAATAAAAAAAACGATTCACATTTTTTTTCACGCATTTTTGTGTCGAAAAATGCCATGTCGAAAATGTGACGTTCGAAAATGTCACTATAAACCACCATAACTAGAACGAGAGGGTCATGGTCGCGCTCAACCCTGGGGACCACCCAAAAATCCTTTATCCAATGCCAATCCTCTACACTTACGATGATATAATCAATTATCGAACAGTATTTGTATTGGCGAAAGTGAGCTAACCCGGATTATCAGACATAAATCTCTTATTCACTGCTCTAAACTCCAGCTTAATCAACACGTCCATGAATGTTCTGACCAAAATGTCTGTGCTAGTCTCTATTAGACACAGGGCCTCATTACAACATAGGCGCTTCCGTACAAGACCGGCACCCTTCATTACGGGAGCACCTATTATGAGGTTCCCTTGCGGGACCCGGAACAGACATCTGGTAAAACCAGACATCATTTCCGGGTCCCGCGAGGGGACCAAGGAGCTAATAACGGGCCTGTTATTAACGGGCCCGTTATTAGCTCCATCCCCATTCCCATTGAGCCCTATGCAGGCTGAAAAGGGAATGGGGAATGGTCCTGTGCATGAGGAATTACCGGGTCCTCCAAGGTCGGAATGACCCGGTAATTCCTCATTCACAGACCCGGGTATTGGAGCCCGGTATGGAGGCAGCCATGGTGCTAATAGCACCATGGCTGCCTCCATACTCGTAATCAAGCCCACAGTGGATAAATAATGATGGCCACATCCTCGTTCGTGATAGTATCAGCAATCCTTATATAAATTCCTATTTTTCAGTTAAAATCGCTGTCTACCAAAAGTTTGATATTTGGGGGTCATTCTTCATGGCTCCTATCATCCTCCAGTACCTCTATCTATGATCTCAGCTGCCCCTGTTTACTACTATCACCTATTGCATTCTAGAAATTAGCTATTCACCACACATTGTCATCCACCAGTGCTACATCCACTATCAGTAGAGTCGGGGAGGTGTACACTAACCAATGCACTTTCAGTTTTGGTGCGTGTGCCAAATATATTGCAAGACTTCCATGACTCCCGCCTCTAGTTGACATTGCTGCCTGTATGTATATATATAAATATAGAACATTATTTTTACATTGCTTTGCCAAAGTTAAATCTAGGGGATTTTCAATTGCTGTGCAAAATTTGAATCTGAGAGTCTTTCCATTGTTGTGTCAAGGTTAAATTTAGGTGGTTTTCCATTGCTGTGCCGAAGTTGCATCTGGGTGGTTTTCCACTGATGTGCCAAAGTTGAATCTGAGTGTCTTTCCATTGCTGTGTCAAATTTAAATCTAGGTGTTTTTCCATTGCTGAGCTAAAGTAGATTCTAGGTCCTTTTACATAGCTGTGCCATAGTTCAATCTGAGTTTTTTTCCTGTTGCACTGCCGAAGTTAAGTCCAGGCATTTGCCATTGCACCACCACATTTAAATCTGAGTGTTTTTCATTGCACTGGCAAAGTAAAATCGAGGTGGGTTTCCATTGGTGTGCCATAGATTAATTTGAGTGTCTTTCAATTGCTCTACCAACGTCAAATCTCAATGTTTTTCCAGTGATGTGCCAAAGTTAAATCTGAGTGTTTTCCCATTGACATGCCAAAGTTGAATCTGGGTTGTTTTCCATTGCTGTCTAAAGTGGAATCTGGGTGTCTTCTCATTGTTGTGCCAAACCTATTTCTAGGTGGTTTTATATTGCTGTGGCATAGTTAAATATGAGTGTCTTCCATCACACTGCTAAAGTTAAGTCCATCTGCTTTCCGTTGCACTTGCACATTTGAATCTGAGTGTTTTTCATTGCACAGGCAAGTCAGATCAGAGTGGTTTTCCAATGATGTGCCAACGGTAAATACAGTTGTGTTTTTCCATTGAACTGCCAAATATTGACTCTAGGTGGTTCTCCATTTCACTGCCAACGTTGAAATCTAAGTAGTATTCATCACTCAGAAATAGTTGAATCTACCTGCTTTTGACAGTTCTATCAAAATTGAATCTAATTGACTTGCATTTAATTTCCTAATCGAAATTTTAAAAGGTCTATCACTGCTTGCAGAAAAGAGGCTCTTAGTAAGCATTTGCATTTTCTTTCCGTCACAACCAGTTGGGCAAACAAATAGTTTTGTTGTTATATGGTCTCTCCCAGGGGATCTCAGAGATTGGCAGAGTTTAGCTTTCAATCCTTGCCCTCTCATGTCAGCCTTGAATGTACCAAATCCCAATCCACTCCCCACCATTTTCTCCGCTCTCTCAGCAACTCCCCAGTGCACCCCCAATCAACAAAAGGCGACTCGGCCAGCATACTGGCATGTCACTCTCCAGAACCCCATTAGTACTCACCATCCACAACTCGCCCTTCCTGTCCGATTTCTCCCCAACCCCTCCCACACACTGAATGAGGCAGCTCGCAGGTGAGCCACCCTCCTGAATCCCATCTTTGCACCCCAGCCTACATCTTGAACTATAACCCACCCCCGCCGAACCCACCCTCTCTCCTTTGCTCTACCCCTCAGCTTCCTCCTCCCTGCCTTCCACCCCCACCCTCGGACACCTAACACACACTTTGCCTCCCTCAGTGCAGCACCAATGGCCATAGCCAACACAGATCCTCCAACAAACCTTCCTATTATCTCGCACAATCCTGTGCCCCTCATGCACCCCTCATGCACTCCACAAATGGCACAGGCTGTACTCATCATAGAACACCACTGACACATTGCTCTCCCCATTTCCTTCCTGGAGCAACCCCTGCATTCCTGCTATTTTCCCTCTATTTTCTCCCCAGCCTTCCCCGGGCCACTCCGAACTCTATCCTAGACCTTTTCATCTTCCCACCTTGCACTCACTCATATCCTTGCTCAACTCTACTATAGCAGATCTTGCAGAGGTCTATCCATCCTCCACAAATAACAGCTTTCATTACTATCCACCGAGAATCTACCTTGCGGCACTAAAAGTTAATCTATTCTAGCTAAGTTCCCCCTCAGCCCTTCCTTCACCCACAGTTTCCTTCACCTATATTACCAACCCGACTATGACCAGAATTTTGCTGACTCTCTCTGCGACTCCTTCTCAAGCACGCACATCAAGCACTCCTCTCTCACTTTGCTTGGGAATTTCAACATTTGGTTTGATGTTCCTGCCAACCCCATGACCCGCTCCCTCACCGACAATCTGGAAACTCTCAGCCTAACACAACTGATTTCCCACCCCACCCACATTGCTGGTCACACCCTCAACGCAGTTTTCTGCTCATCAGACCTAGTATTGCCCCTCCCTTCTTGGTCCCTCATTTGGACTGATCACCATGTTATACTCTTTCTCGCTTAAACACGACTCCCCTACCCCACCACTTCCAGAAACATCTCCTCAACCACCCCTGCCACCTTCCTTCTATGAAATAAAGTCATCATCAACCCTGACCGGCCAATTCCCTACTTCTCACACTACCTGATCTTTCTCACAAGGAAGGACACCCACACATTGACCTCTTCAATCAATGGCTCTCCAAAGCTTTGTCCCGCCTCTTACCAACCCATCACCCCACCCAGCGATCAAGCCCATACCCCAAGTAGTACACCCATCACCTCAAAGCTCTCAAAACCCTCAAGCATCAATTAGAGCTAACTTGGAGGACCAACCCTTCTCCACAAAACAAGACAGCCTTCACAAGACTGAACAGGGCATATCTGTCCAAAATCAAGAAAGCCGGAAAAAACCCACTATGGAAAACTAATCTCGAACTCCAACAATCGGTGCAGGGAACTCCACAAAATCATAAGGTAATTCAAGTCCCCTTGTTGCCTAAACCCCATACCTAGCAATCTCTCTGCCATGATCTATCAAACCACTTTCATAGCACATTTGCTTGAAAGATACTGCACCATCACCTGCTCCATCATCAATAACTCCCTCTCATCTGGCGCCTTCCCAGAGGCCTTCGAAACCTCTCATGTCAATCTGCTACTCAAAAACCCCAGCCTTGACCCACTCTCTCCATCAAGCTAATAATCGACTCCACAACTACAAATACTATTGCTCCTCACCTGCAATTCCCTCCTCAGCACTACCTGCCATTATTCAATCCTCATCCTGTATACCGCACTAATCGAGGTACACATGTTAAACTGTAACAGACTAGCAAATTGTTGCGGTGCACTATTTCCTTGCGGTACAGCTCCCCACCCCTTTGCAGCCTACGCAGAATCCTCCATCGATATTACATCCAGATCATCCAGCCTTTACAAACACTCTGAGCCAATTATCGTGTCGCACCCAGCATAACCCATTACCTAAGTTACTGCCAACTCAGTGCACCTCCATGTTTCTCTATTTTGATTAATATACTGCATTTAACATGTCATGCTAATACCGCTACTGTTGACACTCTGCATCTAGTATACCCTGATATTTGTACTGCTGATACTGTGCTGCATACTAGCCTACTCCAGCATTGCCTTTCAGCCAACACCATGTTTCGCTGTTTTGATTAATATACTGCATTTAACATGTCATGCTAATACCGCTACTGTTGACACTACGCATCTAGCATACCCTGATATTTGTACTGCTGATACTGTGCTGCATACTAGCCTACTCCAGCATTGCCTTTCAGCCAACACCATGTTTCTCTATTTTGATTAATATACTGCATTCAACGTGCCATGCAAATACACTCTAGACATAGTTATGCTAGTTTGGTTATTTACCACCATGTTCCCATACCTTGTTGTCCCAGAAAGCATTCCATGCACAGGCAATAACTTATTAATCTTCAGAAACTGATTATCCAGGCTAGCATGCCATATACACCACCCATACCTTGCCCAAAACCGTTTCTGCCATCCATGCCTCTGTTTGCAAATAGCTTTACCCTTGCACCCAATCACCCTTCCACTCTCAAGGCCCAATCAACCCCCCATACTAGTCCTATTGTAGGCAGTGCCAGATCATCTCACCTCAGATCATGCACTAAAACACATTGGGCCTGATCTCGACTTTGGCGGTAACGCCAACGGTATTACCGCTGGCGGTATTAGCCCTACTGCCGAACTCCCCGGAGCTAATAGCGCTGGATCACGAGTTTGGCGGTAATGTAATTCCCCATTTCCCATTGAGCCTATTCGGGAATGCCCCATTCCCCATTGGGCTCAATGGGGAAAATTCACGCTCTTACCGCCGGTGGATTTCCCGCTGGTGGTAATAGCACACATTTTCAGCGGATTTCCACCCAGCCAAGAGCTGGGGTGAAATCCGCCGAAGTCCTGATTTGGCGGACCCTTAAATCCAGCGGTAAGACCCCATTGGGCTCAATGGGGAAAATGTGCGCTCTTACCGCCAGTGGATTTCCTGCAGGCGGTAATAGCGTGAATTTTCAGCGGATTTCCCCCCAGCAAAGAGCTGGGGTGAAATCCGCTGAAGTCCTGATTTGGCGGACCCTTAAATCCGGCGGTAATACCACATTGGGCTCAATGTGGAAAATGTGCGCTCTTACCGCTGGTGAATTTCCCGCCGGCGGTAATAGCGCACATTTTCAGCGGATTTCCCCCCAGCCAAGAGCTGGGGTGAAATCTGCCGAAGTCCTGATTTGGCAGACCCTTAAATCCGGCGGTAATAGCGCGACCTCCGGATTTAAGGGTCACTGCCAAAGTCGTGATGAGGCCCATTGTCTTCACCACCCACTCCCTATCACAACACCCAACCCACACAAGTCCTACCACCCTAAACCTAGCAAAAAACAAATGTCGCCCAATGCCCAGACCTCCATCACCCCGTCCAAGGAGGTTCAATGCCAACTACCTAACAATGACAAAATAGAAAAGCCAGAGATACCATCCAGCTTCAAAAACGCTCTTATCAACGCCCGATCTCTAGGAGCCCATGCCATCGAAATACACAATGTTATCACTGAACAAAACCTGGATCTCCTGATTATCACAGAATATTGGCTTCACCAAGCCTCAGGCCCCCTACTTGCATTAGCCTTACCACCTGAATATAACATCCTTAGATCGGATAGAATACACGGCATAGGTGGAGAGTAGCCATTATAGCCAGGACTAACATACAACCTAGATAAATATCCATTGAAGATATCTCGGATTATGAACTATTGCTAGCAAAGCTTACCATAAATGAGAAAACTACTATCAACATCATAGTGATATATAGAACTCCCAGCTCAAATAGTCACCCAGAAACAGATATTCCCCTTCTACTCTCACCCTCACAAAACCCAATACTAAGTGCATCATCCTTGGAGACCTGGACCTTGGATATAATGACATCCAAGACCACAAAGCTGCATTATTACAAACAGCTCTTAAAGACATGAACATTACCCAAATGGTGAATGATCCCCACTCACATCGAAGGCAGAATTCTGGACTGGATTCTGACATTAAACACCAGACTAACCATTGTCTCTATCACCCCAATTGGCTGGACAGACCACCAATGTATAATATTTACCATCATGATGGATGCATCCCCACCTCCCAAAACTAAACTACTAGACACCATTGAAACCAGAAACCGCCACAAGCTCACTGTAGAGAACTTCATCCCCACCCTCTAAAAAAATCTGCTATCCAACCCAGTCTCCGGTGATGACCTTAATATCATTGCAGACTACTACCACACCTGTACCTCCCTTACCATCGATGAAGTAGCACCCAGGACAAGAAAAACATGCTGCAGAGACAAAACAGCCCACTTCTGGTTCAACGAAGAAGTAGCATCCTTAAGAAGAACCAAACGCTCTCTTGAACATGTCTAAAACAAACATCCCACTCTTGACTCCGACAAAGCTTTCAAAGAATCAAACAAAATCTATAAAGCAGCCATAATATCCCACAAAGCCAACACTTATAACTCACATATAAACAATGCCTCTTCTGATGCCAAAGAACTCTGTGCCATCCTCAAAGAATTAGAAAATCCTACACCCAAGTCCACCACCGAAAAGGCCAGCAAAGAAGGGTGCACCACCATTCAAGACGCCCTCGCCGCCAAAATTACGCTGCTACAAAACAAAATTACTACCAAAAGATCACTTCTAGCAGACAAAAATCATGTAACCACCAACACCAAACCCGCTTCTCTCAATAATCCAATCCCTTTCATTTCAGCCCAGTTTAACAAGAATTAGTACTCAACACTATCACCAAACTCAAAGCTACCAATTGCAAAGGCGATAGTGTCCCAGCTAAACTAGTCAAAGCGTGCACAAGTACCCTCATCCCAACCATTACCAACTTTGTCAATTCCTCCTTCAACACTAACACAGTCCCAGTCAGTATCAAAAAAGCCTGGGTCACCCCACTCCTCAAAAAACTAACACTGGACCCCACAATACCTTCCAATTACCGACCAGTAACAACAGTACCATTCCTATTCAAACTCATTGATAAAATAGCATACACACAAATCCAATCTCACCTTGAACACAACCAACTGCTAGGAACCAGACAATCAGGCTTCAGGCCCAACCATAGTACGGAAACAGCCCTCTTGGACCTCAAAATCCAGATGGACATGATTAGAGACTCAGGCAAACTCTGCATCCTCCTGCGGCTAGATCTCTCTGCAGCATTTGACCTTGTAGACCATGATAAACTCTGCACATCATTAGCCAATGATTTCAACTTCTCCGGTGATGTCACAATGTGGGTGAAATCCTTTCTGGCAGAATGCACTTCCAGAATGGCCATAGGCAAGGAAGCTGCTGATCCTATACCAGTGCCCATTGAAGTTTCCCAGGGCTCCTGCCTCTCCCCTACACTGTATAATGCTTACACCAAACTCCTCTTCTGCCCTCGATGATATGGGTGTCATCTATACCAATTTTGCAGATGACACCCAGATCCTCATACCCATCTCAGGGAACTGTGATCAGGACACCCTAGTCATCAACACAATGTACACAATCATCCAAAATTGGATGGCACTAAACAGTCTCTGTCTTAATGACAAAAAAACTGAAATTCTCATCGTAGGATCTCCAATAGCTTCACTTCACCCGGATTACACCGTCATGAATATAGACGGATCTCTAATCCCAATACTCAAACAAGTCAAAACATTAGGTGTTTACCTAGATGCTAATCTTACAATGACCAAATATATCAGTACCCTCTCATCAACTACCTCATACACTTCTAAACTGATAGCGTTAAGCGGCCAATTCCTGACCCCAACCACCTGCCTCACATTAGCCAGAGCATTGGTCTTATCTAAATTGGATTACTGCAATGTACTATTGCTAGGAAGCTCTAAGGCCAACCTCACCAAACTACAACTCATGCAAAACAAAGTACTAAGGGCAGCACTAGGAATAAAAAAGTCTCATCATATATCTCAGACTAGGAAAGATGCACACTGGCTACCCATTGAAGCAAGAATAATCTTTAAAACACTCTGTAATTGAAAACAAATGCCTTACCAAAAAAGCACCTATCTAAATAATGTATACAGAAAAAAGTAACCACTAGAACACTTAGATCCAATGACAATCACCTCCTAGTGGTCCCCCGCTACAACAATACCAGAGCAGGGGGTAGCAGCTTCCAAATACTAGCACCCAAACATTGGAACTCCCTCATTATTCACATCAAAAAAGAGACCTCATTCCATTCTTTCAAAAAGCAGCTGAAAACTTGGTCATTCAACCGCTACTAGTAGAAGAATATCATCTGACCTAATCTGCAACTTATTGTGCTTAACCTGTAAAACCTGCCTGCTGCTATCCTATACATGTATTGCATGTACTACCAAATATAATGTTTGTATGACCACTTATTAAGATGTCTGTTACCACGCCGTGATACCCCAGGGTCTGGGCGTGTAACAAATGAAAAATAAAATAAAGCTAACACCCTATCTCCAACACCCACTTCATTTCTAAACTACCACAAAACCTGCTCGGATCGCCCCGTCCACATCCTACCCTCACTCAATCCCAATATGGTGACTGTCCTGCCCTCTCTACCAACTTTCTTTTCATTCAGACCGATTTCCCAGGACAATATCTGCAACCTAGCACTTAGCCAATCCTCTGGCTCACCTGGAGATCCTTGCCCACCCACTTCTAAAAAAGATCTTTACCACCACCTGTGCAGGCAGCATCTCCTGCTCCATCATCAATAACTTCCTCTCATCTGGCACCTTCCCAGTGGACTTCAAATCCTCTCATGTCAAACTGCTACTAAAAAAACCCTGCCATGACCCACTCTCCCCATCAGGCTACCACCCAATCTCCAACACTCACTTCATTGCTAAACTAATTGATTGTGCTGCATACAAGAAACTTGGGATGAACCCTCTGTGGAACTGAATCCACATTAGTATCTATCTGGGAGGACCTCCATAAATTGCTGATTCAGAAGGATTTGATGCACTCATCCTCCTCGATCTATCCGTGGCCTTTGACATCATCGACCACACAATACTCTGAAACAGGCTCCTTACCCTAAGCATCAATGAGCCTTTCCCCAATTAGATCACCTCATTAATTTCTAATTGCTCGCAAATCACTCTTTTCCCACCCTTCTCCTCCGCCCCTCACCCTTCACAAAAGGGATCCAACAAGGAGCATTCCTTTCACCCCTCCTCTTCAACATTTACCTAATCCCAATGTTTATTCTCATCCGCTCTCACAACCTTACCTTCTACAATTACGCAGTGACACCCAGACAATTTCCAAAATTCCCACTTCCTGACCCCACCACTTGTCTCTCAGATTTTGACCTATCGATGATGACCAGCCATTTTATCTTCAATCCAGGCAAATCTCAATTCTTAATATGCAGCAAAATTGCTGTCATTGCCCAACCTATACTATGCCCACACGACCTGGGAGCCAGAACCTGCTGACTCCACCTCCGTTAAAAGACCTTTGATGCACCATGGACAAAGACCTATCTCTCTCTAAACACATCCACTGCATAGCCAGAACTTGCCACTTCTACTTGCGCATATTAAAAAAAATATTTCCATATCTCTCCTATCCTTAAAGTGTCTCGGCAATACTGGCCATCATCATCTCCTGCCTAGACTATGCCAGCTCCCTCTGTCTCAGCATCCCAGCATGCCAGCACAGGAAACTCCAACAAATCCAAAACTCAGCAGCCAGACTGCTCTTTGTCCTCTCACCCAGAGAACATATCATCTCTGCCCTCAGAGTACTAAATTGGCTCCCTTTAGAGCTACCTTCAAATGAATGTGCATCATACACCGACCATAAAAAAAATCATACACTACCAACTCCCAAGAAACCTCTGATCAGGCTAAGGTCTCCTCCTTACAATTCCCCTATACCACTCCACCAGATCGGGCACTCAGTCTTCTCTACATAGCTCCCACCATCTGGAACACTCTTCCTCTGCACATCCACTGCACCGAGGACTACCTTTCCTTCAAAGAAGTCCTCAAAATTGGGATGATTTAGGAAGTTTTGATTGCAGACCCCCCACCACTTAAAGGCTTATGTAGGGGAAGCTGAACAGAAAGATTGACCAATTAAATTACAATCTATAGTTTTCAGTGCTCACTGGGAATGAGCTTTGTTCATTTCTAATTTTGACAAAAATGACCCTGCGATGTTCTGCCAAGGGGAATTAAGCATAATTAATATTTTTTAGATAAATAGGCTAGGGAACTACTCAGTTTTGCCCGCCTTACCCCCCTATAAAGGTAAATGATTTAAGGCCAGCAGATCCCCCACCTTTTTGTTGCACATGGTTCAATTCTACGTACATAGAATACCTCTGTTTACATTTCTGAAAAGCCAGCTGCATGTCAGGTCCCCCTGGAAGGACAAGGCAGGGGTCTGGTCACTTCACTCTCAAGGATGGTTCCCAGTTCTTCACCATAGAGTTCAGTCAGCCTTTCTAGGCCTCCCTAGCAATAGACAGCTCCACCCAGATGCAATCTCCTTTGGTGATTCCTTGCTGCTGCCAGATGGTAAGTTTCATCTGTTCTCTCCCTTCCCCATAGTGCACCCACTTTATATAGCAGCGATGACACCATCACGTTTACAATCTTGGGGAGTTTACAATCTTGGGGAGTACCGTGCAAGATTTCTCACAAATAGGATTGGACAGTTACCCTTCTCTCTCCTCCCAAATCCAGCCCATCTCTAAGAATTGGTGTAGGAGTCTGGAGCAGACATATGATAATTCCCATGTGTAATCCCTGTTTGTTCTCATGTCAAATATTTAGCAAAAACCAGTTTTGTATCGAAAAGTTTGTGATTTACTAATAACTGCCATAATATAGATTCATCCCATTCAGCTAATCATGGGGAATTAAATGAAACAACAGCCAGATCTGCACCATTTTGCATAGCCACTTGGCAATTTTTCATTATTTTTACAAAAACCATAAATTTTAGGAACTCCATTGTGCCAATTCAGGGCATTTTCAGATCAGCAAAAAACACAGTTAGATGGCCATTATAGTTCCCTGAGTCGAAGTTGGATAATTTTTATATCGCTAAAATTGTCTGGAAATTATCTAAAAAATGAAATATACATGTAATCAGTGTGACCTGTGGTTGCTGAAGAAAAGGCCTAAGTGATAATAGTCCATTTAAATTAATAGCATATTTTATGGGATATGTAAATTGGAGACCTCCTGTCTCTCTGGGCCAGTGTTTTTATTAGTATCTTTGTTGTCTGAAGTGTAGGGGATGCATATGCTACAGAGAGATCCCTCACTGCAGATATCTGGCATCCTGTTTTACCTGAAAGGGACTACATTTTGATCTGAAAAGCTTCTGTTGTACAGTATGTTTTTCTTTCCAGAATTCAGCCTTGATTATAGCCCCTGTGTTCACAACTCCCCCTACATTCTGGAAATACACCTGCACCAGCCTGAGCATTTGATGTGCTCAGAATTGCCCTTTCAAAGACACCAAATCTAGGGGAACTTGGTTTTCAACACATTGCAGGGCACATTTTATTGCAGTTGTAAACAGTCAGGATGCAATCCAGGCTTTAAGTGGGGAAGTCCTTTGAGAATTCTGGCCAGAGGCACACCATTTGCCCTTGGTTGAAAGGATCTCACATATTGCATTTTTTAACATCAGCCTTGATTCTTTGACATACAGTGTGTTTTCAGGGTTCACTTGTTTTTTTGCACTGAAAGTACAGGGCTGTTTCTTTCAGTTATTAATAAAATACATGTTTAATTACGTTTGTTATTTTGAGTCGGATTTGTCACAAACTTGCTGTCCTGAAATGCAAGTGCAGGGTGGCTGAGAGTAGGTGGCGGGCTTCGGGCGCATCCTCCGACACACTAGCCTGCTGCCTGCTCCAAAGGCAATACAGACTCTATGTAATGTCCAAGAAGAGAGCACAAATTAAAGCCTGCATTGTTGTGGCCTCTAACAACACAGGCAATTTATTATAAAAACCTACAAGGTACTGTCTAATCCTGTTGCAGTCTCTTTGTCTCCTGTTCCCTCCCAGACTCTCTGTACAGCTCTGGCCTCTCAGTTCTCTGCAAAGATTTAGGACAGCCTGTCCTCTATCACCTCTCCTTCTTCCTCTCTCGGCCCCTCTTTGGCCATCTCTCCCACTCCTCCTCTTTTCTCCTATTTCTCTCTGAGAACAGCTGACAATGTTTCTAGAAAAGTACGATCTATGGAAGTGTCATCCAAACAGGGCTATCCTGCTCCTCCAGAATAATCAACCATCAAGGACCATAGTAACACCCTCACTCCAGTCTTCACCCGTTTCTGTATGCACTCTTTCACCACTGGAACTTTCCCCTTTCCCCTTAAGCACTCCCTTGTGCACCCCCTGCTCAAGAAGCCATCTGCTGATCCTACGTGCCCGCCAAACTATTGCCCAATCTCCATCACCCGTTTCCTGGCCAAACTCTTGAAAAAGCTGGCCATCTCCCAGCTTACTTTGCACACTGAATCTATTGGTTGTTGCCAGCATTACATCTGTCGGAGTGGCTGACCTAATTCCTCTTAGACCACCCCTCCCAGGTCTAACTTGGGCCTTTCTCTCTGCCAACTCTCTCTCTGCCTGTGCATTCCTGAGGGGTCTATGCTCTCACCCTAGTTTTTCAATCTCTACTTGGCCCCTTTGGCCCACCAGATCTCTACCTTCTCCTCCAACTTTCAGTGAAATGCGGATGACAACCAGCTTTCCTCCAGGCTCCCCTCAGCCTCCTCTTCTCTATTGCTCATTCCTAATTGTCTAGCCACGTTTCAGGATTGGTGCACATCCAACGATCTCTGCCTTAATGCCAGTAAGCCAGATATCCTTCTCATTGGGGACTCACCCCTGCTTTTCCTCTCTCGCTCTGTCTGCCCGCCTTGGACCCTCTTTCTTCACCTTTCTGTAAATCAAAAAACCTTTGTGTCATCTTCTCCTCCACTCTCTACTCACATCTCAGACGTCACCAAGAAGTGCCACTACAGGATGCACCTCCTCAAAAGGGATATTCCGTTTCTATCTTTCCATCTGAAATGCACTGTCTCCAGAGCCCTGGTTCTCTCTAGGCTGGACTACTGCAACAGCCTCTTTCTCAATCTGCCTTCCTCTGCAACTAATCCAGTACAGGACTGCAAGATTTATCCTTGGCCTCAAGCCTAGGGACCATATCTCTCCAGTGCAGACATCTCTCCACTGGCTCCCAATGGCTGCAAGGATCAAGTTCAAGACCCTTTGTATAGTCCACAAGGCTTTCTGGGGACAGGGGCCACAAAACATCTCATGCTCTCTTCCAAAATACCTTCCTCCTCTAGCTCTTCGCTCGGCTACCTCGAACTCCCTAAGGGTTAGACGCTTCTCCAGGCAGAGAGTGGGGAGTACATCTCTCTCCTCTGCAGGTGCCTCCCTCTGGAACGGCATACCTGCCTCTTTATCAAACTTGAACCAAACCACCTGAAGTTCCAGAAGCAGCTCAAAATGTTTTTCTTCTCCTCTGCCTTCTCTCTCTTACTCCACTGCTGACCTACCTGACCTACATGTCTGTTGTACCGACGGGTTGCTTGGCAACCCTCAGTCTCACTGGGTACCAGGATCTTTATTGATCAGTTACCCTTGCACTGCCTGCACTGCCTGCAGGCCAACCACACACGGAGGGGCTGTAATTTTAACCATACAGTCCTTGTTCTCCTTACACCACCCAGAGCCGCGCTGCCCTGGCTGCACTTACTCAGAGCATTGCTGCCCTGCTTTCCCCTCCGCTCTCCCTCGCACGCCACCCTCCCTTTCCTCTTGCATTTCTTGTTCATTCACTTGGCACAAGGCCTAGGTAGATTGTTTGTCATGTCCTCCCTCTATCTTCCCTCCCTTGTCTTTTCGCGCCTAGAAACATTTGTGTACAGGCATGTTAAAAGTTACTTATCTTATCATATCACCACCTTTTGGTGTGTGGGAGTTTCAGTGAAAATGCTGCATTTATTTTTCAGCCAGTAATGTGATGTGCTTTTCCGTTCTGCACTCGGATTACATTTTTGGTTTAGTGTTCTCTGAATTTCCACTGCAGAAAGAGTGGACTTTTTTTTCAAATGTTTTCTGGTATTTTGCATGAGAAGCATAAGGAAAAGGTGGAGGCATAAGTATAAGGAAGGGCATAGCAGGAGGCAGGAGTATAGAGAAGGTAATGACCAAGAGTAACACAGGATGCCTAAAAGGCAAAGTAAGATGGCAGAAAAGTTGGAGGTCAGGAGGAAGAAGAGAAAGTAGGAAGCCACAAGCAGGGACAGGAAGGACGTGGACAAGGGAGAGATGAGGAGGAATACGGAGAAACACAGCCTAGAGGAGAGGAGAGATTACTGTCTGGAAGAGAAAGGAAGAGCAAGAGTGGCACCATACATTGGGATTTACAGCGGAGTCTGGAGAGGGAAGGGAGTACCCATGGGACTTGACTTGGAAGAGGTTTAAAGCAGCACTACAGCCTTACTGACCTGAATGATGAAACACCTGTGAGGTTAGCATCTAGCCATAGACTGGATCGGTTGGATCTGGCTAGGCCACCAACGAGCCTCAATAATACTTGACATGCACAAGAGTGACTGAAAACAGGAAATGGCAACAGGCGATCTGGTACCCATAGGCCAGATATGGTGGAATTGCCAAGTCCACTAATGACAATTACATGTGTAAATAGACCCAAGAAAAATGTGCAACCCATCTTCGGTAATCTGACAACCTTTTCCTCACTCTCTGAGACCAGAAACCCACCGTTGATGAGAACTATCAAGAGTGGGTTGAACTGAGAGAAACTTTGTTTTGTGGACCATTCTTTCAACAAATATTTATTGAACACAAAACCAAAGCGATACCTTAGTTATGCTAACAAAGTTTGTTTATTTTCAAGCTTTCATAATCTTCGGATTACGTTTTGTGGCACAGGGAAATGAAGCTTTTGGAACAGCAGAACAGCTCAAGGATTCACCTCTGGGATGTCTAATCTTTTCATGCCAGCTTCTGGTTTGCTGCTTTCACAAAGAGCCTTACACTTCAGAATTTCCCCCATGCATTTCAGTCACATAGGTCTAACTGGTGCAGTTTTCCTAGCCAGCTCGCATATCCATTTCTGTGCCCCTCTTAAATCTTTGTGACAGGGGGCCGGGGCTATGCACATCCATAGGTTTGCAGCTGCCCCAAAGCAAACAGGGAGTGCGAGGGCTCATATCTTTAAATTGGTGAATGGGAACCACTTTAACATCTGTAGTGGCATGCATGAGCTTCTTAAGTGGAAGCTCCGCATGGCAGCGCAGTGAACTACTGCGCCGTGCAGAGTGATTCACGTTTCACCTCACAGGTCACTGACTGTCAGTCGTGGAGCCATCTAACCCCCACCAACCTTGCTGCTTCCCAAGGTGCGGGAATGGTCGCCGCGCGGTTTCTTCACACTGTTTCTCGTCAAAACCTCCTCAGGACGACACATTATGAGGGCATTTCATTTTCTGAAATGGCTCTCTTGATGTGTCTTTGAGAAGCTCCCCATGGGCCCTCATCTTTGAGCAGTTCGGCTGTATATTTAGAATGTTCAGGATTGATTGCGCCTTCGCTCTGCCCATTTTACGCCGTGTGGAATACTAAGCAGACTGAGGATCCTGATTTCGATCTCCACATACAATCAGAAGAGATTCATTTTGCGATGGGACATCACTTTTCTCATTTGCTGCTTCTTCCGTATCTATATATAAAAATAACGTAATATGGAGCAAATGTCTTTCCAGCACAGATTGACACTTGTTTTGCCTGGAGCTCATAATGAGGCCAACATCCTGTAAAGAGGGTAAATAATTTGTGATAATGTAAAAACAAAGACAACCCAGTCCTCTTTACAGTGGCCTCCCTGCAGCTCGCTAAATTGACACACAGCGTCGCTTCAAGTAAAAAACATACCGTAACCATGCATTAAATTAGCCCGAGGTGACAATGATCAGAGGGGCTATTTTTCTCACAGGTCTTTTACAGTTTACAGAAAATAATGGCCCTGTGTCCTTACGGCTCTCAATCGATCTAGGAGAAAGAAAAGAATATGCAATTCTGTAATAAGGACATTATGAAGCTTGCTATTAGCAGGATTAGCCAGGTATTGAGAGTAGTACTGCACCACTGGCACAGTCTTCTTCCTAATACACGTGATCCTATCATCTGTACCATACGCCTACATAAGAGGTGATTGGGTTTTCCATGCATCCAGCATTTTTTCAGATAATTCTCAAACAATAGAATACATAAATACCATCATGGCCAGATAGGGTCTAATAATAAAGCAATAGGAATTGGAACTATTTAGCACCATGCAATTAGGAAAAGGAATAATACACTAATTAGAAGACGCGTAGGGATCTCCTTCCCATCTGGTTTTTAATTGAGGGTTTTCAAACAAATGATTAATGGGAGTCTATGATGATAGGCACATGTTCTGTACACATCTAAGAGGGCCACTACAACTTCCTACAACTTTTCTTTAGAATGACTACCTGTAGTTTTAATTCTGTATTCACAGTAGGTACAAGTTTGTCGCCATTAGGTTAGTGGAAAAATAAACGTGCACATGTGACCAAGTAGGATTATCGCATAAGATAAACATATGACTGCATGTAGTATTGTATTACCAATTGTATGGTTGATTGAGAGCAATAATGTGCTTTTGTATCCATGTAAACAGGGAGAAATGTGGTTCAATGAGCATATTCAAAATGTTCCTTATTTTATATTTTTTTGGTCCGTTTTGAAAAAGGGGGCAATGTAGCACTGGACCCCCCCCCACTAACACTTGCATTATCCAGTCTACCTTTTTTGCTTGTTTTAATGTGATCTGCTCTGAATAAGAATATTACCAAAGTCCACTGGGAAAGAAAATGCATCAATGAAATGAATTATCAATGAAAACACAGATCGCAAAGCAACAGATCTCAATGTCCTTGGCTCAAGTCGACATATGGATGCACTTAATACACACTTGATGTGCTAGAGAGGTTTTTTTGATTGGAGCCAAAGGCCCATGAGGGCTAAGAGCTCCTTTGATCAGCACATTTGTCTATCCTAAATGGTTCTTTTGTGGGCCTTTAAAAGCCGGACATTGGTTGTCAAAGGAAGTACACACTCAATGGGATCCAAAAGTTGATCTCTTTTAAAGTGCATGGCTCTTTACAAATCGTCCTACATAGATTAAAATGTGTATTCTCCATCAGGCTTCCTTAATTGGGCCCCTGTAGCCCCTGGCCCAATTAAGGTCTGGCTAGATGGGCTACATGGGTTTTCCCCTGAAGGAAAATCAGCTTGTGCTGTCTGAAATCCAAGCTTTATCTTTACCCTAAAACAGCAGTCAAATTCAGAAGCGGTGGCGTCTCAGCAATGTATAGTGGAAGGTAATGTGTACGCTGTGAATTTTCAAGGCTACTGGATACACTCAGGGAATCAGTGGGAGTATGGCAGAATTGTCGAAATCCGACAGAATATCTAAATCTGGCTGATCTTATAGATCGTACTCATTATGAGTATTGATGTACAGACTTCATGCTGTAGTTTCAAAATATCACATGATAAATACGATAGGGAGATGGTTTGAGATTACCCTTGAAAATTGGAGGAATTTATCTTTAAGTATGTTTTCATTGAAATGGTGGAAGCATATTTGCTTTTTTTTGCCCGTTGCATAGCAAAACCTTTTGTGCCGTAAGTGTGACGAAGTGGATTCTTCCTTGCAGAAGTCCAAGGTAAAATGGCCCACTCAACCCTCACACTTCTACAAACCAAAAAACAACATAATCATAAAGGTTAAACAGGGACAAACAAGAGATATACCTCATTTGCCTTCTGTGGTAGGCTATACTCTAAAGCAGGCTGTGAAGATGAAACAGTAGTGACCCAAACAACAAATTATTGCAGTCCAAAATAATGGGACTGTCCAATCACGGTTCTATAAGAAATATAAACACTTTGATAAAACACACCATCTGCATTCAGAGATTACTGTACAAAACCCACCCCAAACGAAAGAACAGAGGGGATGCAACAAACTGGAGAAAGTAGCAGCCTGAGTGCTGTTCCAGTGGTGGCAGGTAAAGTACTACCATACAAAGGATATTGGGTATAAAACAGGAGCAATCATGACCTAACTAATCTTTAGGGTCCAAGTGGACTGTGGTGGAAGTTGAGGGAAACAGTATCAGGATTCAGTTCTTGGTGGGCGGAGGCATTGGACCCGTGTTTGAAAGTTGATGTGTGTTGATCAGGCTCAGTCAGGCACTGAGGATCATGGCGGCTCTGGCAGCAAGCAGGGATTGTGTCAGGGTAAATATGGGTGCTCTGAGCGGTCGGGAGCGATGGCAGTTCAATGATGTAGGTCCCAAGAATGCCTCACATTTGGCTCGGCCAAGTCAAGCTTTAACCGCTGGAGAGGTTGACGAGTGAAGCTCCAGCATTTCCAGTTTGAGGGCAAGGGCAAGGGTTTGAGGGCAATGGTCGTCAAAGTGGTGTTAGAGGGTGTGACGATGTACTCTCAATGAGGCAGCAGTTCTCAGGCTAGCTGGGTCGAGCCAGGGCTGACATTCCACAGATTCGATTAGCGTTTCGGCATTGAGCAGTCGCTTCGTGCCTAGCAAGCAGCGAGCTTGGCTAGAACACAAAACAGTGTCAATCTGGTTTAGATTCAATGCAATAATTGGGTTGGTTGGAGGGATGAAGACACCAACATCAGCACCTTCCATGTTTTTCAGGAGGCGGGGAACACAGAGTGACCAGTTTGGTGTGATAGAACAGGGAGATTTGGCTTGTCTGGTTTTGAGGACAGGATACTTCAGTCCAGGGTCTGCTCTCCTGGTTTGGAAGATCCATTGCATAGTGGGTGGTCCTTGGCCACTGCACTGGTCACTCCCGATGTTCCCTGGGAGTGGTTAGAGGACAGATATTCCTTCTGTATTGGATGTCACCTTCACCTCATGCTGAGGGCTTTGGACAGTGCAACTGTCGCCAAGGAAGTGCAGGTGAGAATTTTCAGAACATCTCTTCATCCTTAAAGTATCATTGAGGAACTGAGGGAAATATGCTGAAGGGGTGCAAACCCCCTTCTTTTAAGGGCCCAAGTCCCCCAGTAATTGGTCTAAAGATTGCCTGCCTAGGTGGACCAATCCTTGTTCCTGGCTGTAGTGGTCCTTGCCCCATTGATGTCACATCCAAAGTGCTTTGCTCCAGAGGAGGTGGAGGACACGGGAAAGGGAAAGAAAGAAAACAAGAAACAAGATGGTGAAAGGCTTCTTCCAGTGTCCGGAGCACTCCAGTCTATCCTACTCCCATCACTTTCCCCCCTACTGATAACAAAGACCTTTAGACATGAAGCACCCTGGTGTGGGGCTTTTTGTGATCTTTGAACCTGTCCTGCGCCACGAGCAAAGCGCGTGCTGCGGATCAGGCTACTGATGCAGCAGAGCACAAGCACACTATGCTTTTGACATGGAGTTGCGACAAAGTGGGTTCTGCTTGGCAGAGTACCCCTTTGGAGAAGGAATCACCTGCATCACTTTATGCACTAATAAAGATAAAACAATCCATTGATGTTCTCCCTTGACAGATGGCAATTCCATACAGTAAGCAAGTGAGTGTGCTAGTGTCCTCTGATCTTGGAGACATAATGATAGAGGGGAGCTGTGCAAGTTGTGCACATGTGAATATCTTTGGTGCTCTTACTCTTACCTCTATAGCACTTGGAAGTGCACAATGCACAGTGGGATCACTATTTTCCTACTCAGTTAATGATCAGTAGTAGGCTGAACCTATGCTGCATCTTAGACAGTTGTCCATCCAACTTGGATGAACATTGATTATTTTGTTTAAAAATGGCATTGATTTTTGGGAATATGCTATATTCTAGATGACTGTACTACTTAGGCAGTGGGACAAAGAAGTGGGGTGGTCAAGGAAACAGCATGAACACAGAATCTGTGCTATTTGCCTGTCCCTCCCACCTTTTCAGTACCACTGCCACAGGTACAATGGGCATGAAAAATAGCAGGGAGGAGTGGGCAGGTTCAGCGTCTGTGGCTTCCCAAAATAGGAGTCCAATATGTGAATCAGAATCAGAGGGAACAATAGTCATGTGCCCCAAAATCCTGTAAGTACCCAGTCTCTGTAGGCCCATTGTTCTCCAGACGTCCATGTCCTCATGTGTGTGATGTGGGCACACAGAGAAAACACTCCACATACAGAGGGGTACATGTAGACTTGTTTCAATTTGGTTTTTTAATTACATTAAATAATGGAAATAGAAGAAAGTGTTCAAGCCTCTTTGAATGAAAAACAACACTAAAAGTACATGGCACACAGAAAATACCAGAGTTTTGCCCTCTGCCCCAGAAGCCACTCTCTTAATGCCTTAGTCCTATACGAACAGCACCACTCTCAACATACATTTGAAGCTAGATAGGAATTAGTCAAATCAAATTTGATCTCATTAGCAGGAATGCCACTTCGAATCTTTAAGTGGGAGAAATCAACTTTGTTAACACCTAGTCATTTACAACTTTATGTGTACAGTCCATATATAGATATCAAGACATTTAAACAGCAGTGTAGGGTAGATGAACACAACATCTGGCAATACTGCTCATGGTCTCAGCCTGAATGGATACTTTTTAATAATAGTCTGTTGATGCAATATTTTCTTAAAAAAGCTTTCAGTGAAAGCATGTGACTGGCATTTTCGTATACACAATGTAGTTAAATCTCTAACCTTCTCTGAAGCTCTTACCTCCAGTGTCAAACCTACCCAAGAGCTGTTTGACAAATTGTCCATTTTTTTATCAACAAAATAGAGGTTATTCACACTAACATTGCTAAATCTCTAGCTACAGCGGTTTCTAGTAGTGACAATATATCTCCTGCCTCGTCCTCTGACAGTTGTGCCATTTGGTCGACTTTTCCTCTTTTTTCCGAGGCTGAAGTCCTATCAGCTATTGAACAAATCAAATCCTCTTCTCCTGCAGATGCTATTCCTATGAAGATTATGAAGAAGATCTATGCTGACCTTCTGGCAGCCCTCACTTCAGCTGCAAATGATTCCTGCCAATCCAGCTTTGTCCCTCCTGAACTGAAATCAGCTAGGGTTGTACCCCTCTTAAAGAAGCCTATGCTTGATCCCACTGTTCTTGCTAATTTCCACCCTACCTCCCTGCTCCCTTTTCTTTCTAAACTCTTAGAATCACTAATTTCCCTCTATTATCTTCCTTTCTGGAAACCACTGATATTCTTAATCCTGCCCAGGCAGGTTTCAGACCAGGCAGAGGCACTGAGAGTGTGTTGGTGTCCGTACAGGACGATATGTCCAGACTGGGTGACTCAGGGGGGATGGGAGCCCTGATTTTGCTCGATCTCTCAGAGGCGTTCGACACGGTCGACCACCCCATCCATTTGTCTCGCCTGGCCCAGATCGGAATCTCTTTCCTCTCAGACCACTCACAAACTCTTGCCATGCCTCCTTTTCTCTCTCCAACGTGTTCCTCACTTGTGGTGTCCCTCAAGGCTCTTCCTTGTCCCTGATTCTGTTTAACATTTATATCTGCGCTTTAGTGTGCCTCATCCGCGCCCACGGCCTCAACTGTTACTCGTATGCCGGCGATACCCAAATCCTGATCCGGCTTGATCAGGATCAGGCTTCGGCGTCGGCGTGCCTTTGGGACTGTTTGAGGGCACTGGGCGACTGGATGGACCACAAACTGACTCAAGCTTAATGGGGATAAGACAGAGGTGCTGGTGGTGGGATGCCCCACCGATCCCTCACTTTGGATCTCTGCCTTCTGGCTCTCTACTTTAGGTCCCCTTCCACGTCCAGTCAGTAAAGTAAACAATCTTGGGGTTATTCTGTCTGACACTCTCTCCATGACTAATCAGGTGGCGGCTGTATGCCAAGCCGGCTACTATCAACTTAAGATCTTGAAGAGGGTCCTTCCTATGATACCTGATCCCCTTCGTCCTCCGGTTGTTGCTGCACTGGTTTTGTCCCGCCTTGATTATTGTAACTCTTTGTACCTGGCCCAACCAATCGGCCTAATACAATGGTTACAACGAATGCAGAACCTAGCTGCTAGGCTGGCTGCGGGCACTCCATATGGAGCTCATATTTCCCCGGTATTGCGCTCGCTTCAGTGGCTACCAGTAAATTAGCGCATCATTTTTAAGGCTATTTGTGTTGTCCATAGGGCAATTCATAACCAAGGAGCTGAGTTCCTGCAGGTTAAATTCCTTAGTTACCTTCCTGTTCAGGATCTTCGCTCCTCCTCTGCCGACCTCCTGGTTGTCCCGAGGTTTCATCGCACCAGAATAGGTGGTCGGGCTTTCTCCACAGTCATGGCTAATCTTTGGAATGGCCTGCCATCCTCTCTGAGAAAAACGTCCAATCACTTAGCTTTTAGAAGAGCTTTGAAAACGACCTTCTTTTAGGCCTTCGTATTGTGGCCTCAACAGTAATGGCTTTGCCCTCACTCTCTAGCTCCATAATGCCTTCGGGTGACCGCGCGCTGTACAAATGCATATAACATAACATAACATAACATAACATAACAATTCGTCCTGTATTCATTAATGTAGCAAAGTGAATTTCTTTACACTGCTACACAGCTGAGAAATATTAAATAGAACACTTCAGTATCACAGCCAGACATGCTTCAGCAACTACCAGGTTATTGAAAACAAATGTAAACAAATAAAATATAAATCAGTTTTGGCTCATTTTTCCACAAGTAAAAATGAGGTGGTTCAGCTTGTTGGATTTGTTGAACTGCACACCAACATACCTCGTGGTTAAACTCCACACCTCTGGAGGCTCTTACTACTCCTGTACCAAAACATTCAAAAGGTTGGAGACAAAAAAGTTGCATATGAATTTTGTCGTATGGTGGAGGAAAAACCTCCAACAAGAAGTTGGAGGTAATTCTGGCACCTTACTGCCCAAAATTAGCACTGGTGTTAATACCACCGAAATCCCACATGGAAGCCTATGGACTCCAATAAATCGGGACTAACACCACCTACGGCCACTTGTAATATGGCAGTAATACCACTGGACCAAGTGGCAGCAACATTAATACAGTTTGGTGGTATCTCAGCAGATTTTCCGCCGAGATACCACCAGACATATAATGAGGCCCAAAGTTAGCCCTGAAAGAGAAGACCTGCAAACAATCCTTCTCCTGCCGTGCCCAAACCTCTGGAACTGTATCTGGCTGCAGTTTCGGAACACCCCCACCATACTACAGTTCCACAACTACTAATAACGTGGCTTTTTAATCAATATCTCCCACATGACTACCCTAAAACAGTACTTGCCTACTGCTCAAAAAAGCCATGCCAAACACTGGCTGTTGTCACACGTTGTAAAGCAGTCAGATACTCTCGAGGTTCATGATATAAATGAAAAAATAAAAAATAAAATTGTTTCTGGATTAGTGATGGATGCTACGGGTAACAAAGCATCAGCCAATTGCCTTGATAAAAGGCGTTCTCCCACTGACCCAGGGTTTAATGTTACTTCTCACTATGACATTGATGCGTGACACTTTGTGGCATCTCAGTCCATCAATGGTTATATCTGCCATTAAAAGCTTGTATATTTAAGTATAGGATTGTGCATACAATCGCTGGTATGGCACCAGATTGTAAGGTGACTTGCTAAACTAAACGACCTCCCCAGAAGCTGTCAACGAAAAGCATGAACTGTGAAAGGTAGGGTTTTGCAAAGTGATACTGCTGTTAGAATTGTTCTGGATGGATGGCTGAGCACCATTCTTAATATTATCACAAAGTGCTCAGTATGTTGTATCATGCCCACCTGTTGGTATTTGCCATTAACACACTTAAGCCAATCATTAAGGAGTGGAATAGGGAATATAACATTGATCATAATACTTCTTGACATTCAAGAAAAGTGCTATCAGATCAGAACTTTGTTTTTAATACTTTATATCTCTGACAAGCACGTTGCATCAATATGCCTAGGCCAAAATAGTGTTCCTGTTAGGGTCAACAAATAGGTCAATGTAGCGCAGGAGGGTGCCAGTCTCTATGTGGATTCTGGGGTACTCAGACATGCCAGCGCTCATCAGGACTAGCCACAATGATGCATTCTCTTGGTTTCTGATTTTCAATCCTTTCAAAATGATCTTTTTTGATGCCTTTATTGCGTTTATTTATGAATTCTTCTGGGGCAACATAAGCAATTTAAGATCCTTTGATGTACAATCCCACCCCACAATTCTCGGCATGAAGAACAGACAGTGAGTATCTCACAACTCGAAATGCATTTTTAAGAGTAAAGCCACTTCAACTAAGGTGTTATCTCTACAGCCTGGTGATCACCACCATGTTATCGGCGCAATCACAATTTGTCATTCAAATACCTGCCTGTAATAATCTCGCTACTGGCTCCCATGCAGGTATATATATATTCAGTGAAAAAGTGTTGTTAAGGGGACGTTATGGTTAAGTTGCACCAATAAAAACCTATGAAATTCAGTGAAAAATCATTGTTAAAAGGACATTATGGCTACAAGTAAAACGGAAACCCCCCAGAAATGTGCCAGTTATGGTAAACTAAGCAAACATAACTCACACCACCACCGTGCACTGCTAAGACTAACACCCGGGACATCAAAGATGACATCACAAATGTCATTGATGACATCTCTGATGACATCACTTTAAAATTAATTTTGATGAAAAGTCCCTACAATGGTTTGTGTTTACAATGTTGTTAGCAAGACGTCAGGGGTGATTGGGAGACTTCGTATAAACTACCTAATGTATTACAAAATGTACTCATCTAAACATAACACTGGGCATCATTACAAGTTTGGTGGTCCAGAAATAAGGGTGTCGGTCGCAACGTACATGCACCCATTCCAGAACGCCAAACTGCGAGTGTGCCAGTATGGGCATGGCTGCCTGGCAGGTCTGACCTGCTGCAGGGTTCAGGCCCCTACCAGCAGTGTTAGCAACAATGCTGGTGCTTCAGTTTCCCCTTTCCCGTGGAGTCCTATCGGACTCCACGGGAAAGGGGATTTGCCATTCCGCCGCCTGCCATGATATCCCGATGGGAACAGGATGTCAGATGGCGGAAACAGTGTTATGGGGTTGGTGGTAGCCCGCTGCCTACCGGCAGTTTCTACCGCTAACCCATTAATCAGGCCCATTATATTGGAGTGTTGTTGTTAATACAAGAACCTAATAATACATACACATAGTCAATGGCTGCAGCATGCACCATAGAAGTACATAACTTTGTATCTGGTAATATTGCCTAGTAAAATATTAGCTACAACTCTATCAGAATTTTGACTTATGTTAATTTTGGAAAAAAATATCTAATGTTTCAAGATTTACTACACACTTGTGTTAGTACAAAAAATACATATGAAGAGCAACAATGCATACAAATCTGAGGCAAATACATGGAAACTCCATTAAGGAGGAAGGAATCAATATAACCAGGAAATGACCATAACATTAGAGTCCATCATCATGTATACAAATCAATTGTGTGTTTGAAGCATGTTTGTGTCCCCATGTGCAAGATGAGCTGAGGCCAAACCCTAAGGAAAGTACCTTAACAAAATAGGACAAGGTTAACGTCTAGATAAATAGCACTTTTTGAATTTTTAAAATTCTCACTGCCAGTGAACACAAACAACTGGCCTACCTCTGTCAGTGAGCAAAAACGAGAGGCCCAGACTTCTGGAAAATTCCAGGCATGGGGTGGGGAATTAAAATCAATGAACTTGGTTTTGGTTAAAAAAAATGGTGGCTCTTAAAATAACCTTTTTGTCTCTCTTTCTGGCTTTTATATTTTTTTGTATTATTTGTTCTACTGATTTTTATGTTTTCTAACTTTCACAAGAAGTGCTTCCAATTTTTTTGTGTTCACAGAAAGAGCTTCAATGCATTTTGAACATTTTCTAGAAAGATCTGATTGCCAAAATCAGTCAGATGAACTCCCTCTCGAGGAAAAATGTTGACACTATCAAATTTGATGTTTGCATTATCAAAGGATGTCATGTCAACATACCACAAAAAAGCACATGCAGCTTTGTTAATATTGTACCTTGCTTTCTCAATTTGTGGGCCAAATAAATTTGGATGCATCGATATATGTCTCTGAGCGATCCATGAAAAAACTATTTTCTAATGTGGAAACAGTTCCATCAACTTTCCAAATATATCCTTTATGGCAAACTGTAATGAAATTCCAGTGACTTAGCCCAAACTATCGCCTCCACAGTGAACACAAATTATATCTGGATGCTTCAAATTAAACATACTCTCAAAAAAAAAGAGCAGCTCCACCCACTTCATTCAACCAACTCCTTACCATGAAACTTGTAATTGTTTAATTCCAAGATTCTCAGACAATCCACAGTGCTTTGAATACACCTTCAGCCAATGGATCCAAGAGTCTCAAAGAATCCATACACTAAGCTTCCGCAAAGACATAGCCATAGCCATCTTCAGTACACTAAATAAACAATGCTCCTGCTACCATGTCTTCCTGTACACCACAGCCAAGAAACCTGATTAGCTAATCCCTGATGTCCGCAGACTTGACGACTGTCCACTGTCTCTGCAGTCCCATTTCCATGCCAGGTATCCTCAAAGGACCCGGATGGCTTGTGCAGTGTCCGCTGCTACCGCTTTGTCTGAAGAACCCATAGCAAAGGGCAGCCCTTCTACCCTTTCTACTTTCATGTTTGTAACTCTCCCTCATTGGCTACTTTCAAACAGTCATACATCCATCCACCAATCACATCCAAAAACTCAACACCTAACCCTGTCATCTCAGTTCAGTTCTTTAGCTGTACACTTGAACTCTGAAAGTGCATATCTCGGGTTAATCACAGCCACCTGTGTCAAAAACTACTGTGAAACTTTCCAAGATTTCTACTTGCAGATTCAACAACATCTTGATAATAGGATAATTACCTACTAGGCGCTCATCAATCTGGCTTTCGGGCCTTTCAAAGCACTGAGACTGACTGCCCTGGAAGATTTGAAAGCTAATTTAGGCCACAATGTAGATTTGTGTCAGGTTGTACTGCTGATGTGTTTGGACCTCTCTGCAGTGTTCGATCTTGTGGATCACTCTCTGCTGCTTGAGAGGCTGGAAATCATCACTAGCTGCTCTAGCAGCACCCTTGGTTGGCCTCTATTTTGGGTCCTAGATCTGCCCAGGTTGCCTCCAATGGCTTCAAAGCACCTCCTGAACTTCTCACATGCTGTGTTCCTCAGGGAGCCTGCCTCACCCCTACACTTTTTAACTTATTACACACATGCTTTCTTCCAACTTCTTGATAGTCTCGGCATAGACTATACTAATTACGCCGATGATACACAGGTCTTAATTAAATAAACCAGTGATCATGAGCTAGACATCAAAAGAAATACTTGTATTTACGCTAAAATAGAAGAATGGACGATTAATAACTCCTTGGCTCTTAATGGAAATAAAACCAAGCTTATGCTCGGAGGTACCACTCAGCTCCTTCTGAAGTTGAACCATAGATATGCTGCATTTGACATTGCTGGTTCCTCCATCAAAACTAGTCCCTGGGTTAAGAGCCTGGGAGTCTATTTTGACTCCTCACTAAATATGAGAAAACATGACAGTCAGGTCAAGGCATCTTGTACCTATACTATATTGATCAGGCAAATAAAAACGTTCTTATCTGAATCTAACACTGCCTCCCTTGCTGTGGCCCTGGTCAACTCCAAACTTGACTATGGGAAAAGCCTGTTGTCAGGTACCTCTGAGTCCAACTTGGACATGCTCCACGTTGCTCAAAATAACGCGGTTCAAGCTGATAGTGGCATCTTTAGAAGGAATCACGTCATTGAGGCACAGAGAAACGCATATCCCTTCTTTGGCTTCCACCGCTGGGCAGATTTGAACCAAAAGATGAACAACATGGGCACAAAATGCGGGCTTACATTTTTTGACTGGGTTGGGTTAAATCCACCCAGTAGTTTTAAAATATTTAACAGAGAAGCACTGCCCATGATTCTTAAAACCTTTATATTGACCTTAGTGTTTTTTACAACAGAGAAACTGAGCGATGCAAGTAACTTTTAACCTGCTAGATGGATTTGCATGTTATTTTCCAAACCTAAAGGTTGTCAAGAACCCCACTAAACTAGAGATTGTGCAAACAATTTGTTAGAAAATGAACAAAACATTATTAAGAAAACATAAAACACTGTTTTCAGCCTACTCGCTTTCATTTTATCATCAGCTTTGTCAAGGGCCCCCCAAACTGCAAATTTGGGGGAAAATGAGTTAAAAAATCAAAACGATACCAAGAAAACATAAAAAAAACGCTGTTTTCAGTCTACATGAATTTTCCATTAGAGACGAAGTGCAGTTTTTGAACAGCCGTAGCGTGAAAACCACTGGACATATTTGGAACAAATAAGAAACAATTTGGGCACAAAGCATTGACTCAATTTCCTTGATTGGTTTGGGGGAATTCCATCTAGTAGTTTTTATAATATTCGAAAGAGACATTGGAGTGCCCCACATTCCTTAAAACCTTTATATTTATCGGCCTTCCACCTCAGAGAGCAAGAATGCATCAGATGAGCTAAACAGTGAGAGGGGTTAATGGCCAGGAGAGTGAGGTCCATGTAAAGAGGAGAGGGGCACCTGGTGTTGCCTGTGAGGAAAGGGGAGAGTTTTGGATTTGCAAGCATTATCAGAGGAATACCGGTGAAATCCCACGGGCATGGGTAGTTCAATGGCACTATATGTGTAATTCATGGCCACCTAGAGGGTCTAAGAGAAACATATCAGGGTAACATGTAGTTTTATTGGTGAAGGCACTGCCTAGTGGGACTGGAAGACATGTACTGTGATCACGGCTGAAAAAGGCAGACACCAATTGGGTCCATAAGAGACATATCAGGGGATCGTGTGCAGTGGATGAGGCCAAAGGCCATGGCCATTGGCCATGGGTGAAGGCCATGGCTAGTGTCCCGGTAGTGTTATAAAATATCAGGGGGCATAGACGATGGCCATGCTCACTGGCACGTGAGCCCTGGCCAGTGGGCCCAAAGAACATTTATATTGGTCACGGCCAAAGGCCAAGTACCTAGTGGCTCCAAAAGAAACATGTTGGGAGAACATGTATAGTGGATACCGCTGATTGCTTGTGACCTGATAATGTCTTAAATTATACAGTGGCCATGACCAAAGGCCATGATCAATCACCAGGTCAAAATGCCCTGGTAAGTGGGCCCAAAACAAAACATGTATAGTGGTTACCGACAAAGGCCAGCCACATAGTGGGTCGAAAGCAAACATATTGGGGGAACATATACAGTGGACACAGCCTACTGGCCATGGACAAAGGCCATGGCTAGTGACCCGTAAAAAAAAACAATGGTATATAAAACCCTTCAAATTCACTGAAGAAAATGTAGTTGCAGGGACGTTAAAGTGAGAAAAGCATTGTAACAAAACCTTGGAAATTCAGGCAAAGCCACCGTAACTTTGTGTCCCCTGTTATGCAGCATATGACCACATTGGTGACATCACACAGTACATCACTGATGGCATCACTGATGACATCACTGTTGACATCACTAATTACATCATATATGACATCACTGATCATATCAATTATGGTATCACTGATTGCATCAGACATAACATTTGCCTGAATTGTCTGCCAAATTTTAGGCATTTTATTGTGTTAAACTTTCACCTTAAAGCCCCTGAAACTAAAGTTATTTACTTATGGTTAAGTTGCTAAACCCATAGGAAGAGCACTTTTTGGGTGGCTTATAACTTTGTTCCCCCTATACGAATCCTCACCAAACTTTGCATAAAAAGTATATGGCCCCTCTGAATTTCTTTGAAAAGTCTGGTGAGGTTTGGTCAAGGGGGGAAAAGACATAATGGAAAAAAACTTTGCTCACGCCTACAGCCTACAGTCCAAACCGCTGGACGGATTTCCACCAAATGTGTGGCAGGAGTGGCGCCTTAGTCCCAACAGCATGCATTTGTTAATTTGGTGTCAATCCGTCCAGTATTTTTTTAAACAACCAAAATGTAAGGCAAAAAAATTAGTGATATCTGTGTCCGCTCTACGGACTCACTTCCCTGTTCGGTCTGTAGACTGGCCTCTGATTAGCTGTTCTGTCGCAGACTGGCCTCTGATTAGCCAGAAAAATTCACAGACTTTTGCGTGGTCCGCGGACATCGGGACACGCTCACTGATTGGCTGGTGGGAAAACGTGAAATGTGTCAGTTTTCCTGAAACGCCCGTCATCTTGGATTCACAGACTTTTTTTGGGTCTGCGGACAGCACAGTGAAAACATAAAAAAAAAGCATAATTTCACTTGTCGAACTCAACAAACAATATCTAGGGTTGGGGGGGGATGAGGATTGGATATGGCCATAAGAAGCCAACAAATAGGTTGTTTCGTCCCCCCGAAAGTCTGTGAACACTCCAGATGTCCTAGGGCAGTCCTGTGGTATTCGCGGTCACCCAGATGTCCTAGGACATCTGTACCTATTTCTGCATTGCATGGTTGGGGAAAAGCAGTTTTTGGATGGCTTGTAACTTTTTGTGCCACTCAGTGAAACTGCAATTTCATTTTAGGACTAATCCTGAATGGTTTTGCAAACTTTTGTGGGATTCTGTCAAGAAGGGGCAAAATTAGAGGGGGGGTCCCAAAATACTGTAAAGGCATATAAATGTGGTGTCATTTGACGAATCTGCACAGCATTTGGCAAAACGATTTTGGATCTAGATATAAATGGTTTTCTATAGTTTGGTGGGATTTTCTCAAGAGGGGGCAAAATTAGAGGGGGGCTTCAACATTTTTGCGATTTGACGAATGCAGACAAAGGTTTTGAGAAAGATTATAGACCCAACATTCAATGTTTGTTTAAAGACTGAATGGATTTTGTCAAGTTATATGACTATTGTATGTACATACATTTTGACACTTTTTAAAAAATAAAACATGGGTGGATTTTGAGCAAACTCATGAGGAGCATTGGCAAGGACATTAAAGCATGGTTTTGCAAATGTGCCCGTACTTTTTGACAAATTTAATAATGTAGGTACAAAACATATACCTTTGGTGACTGAGGTATAGCCTGTGGCCATGGGCAGTAGCCAGATTGTCTGGTCATAACATAAGGTCATGATGCAGACAATCTGGCTACTGGCCATGACCACTAGGGAGGAAAAATGGTGTTAAAGTGGCTATGTCTACCTGCGACCGGCTATGTGGTAAAGTTATCCGAAGGTAGGATAGGTTTGAAAGGGAAAAGAAATGCTTGTGATAATATGTTCATAGGGTTTTGCAGGCTGCCATGGCAAGGGAAGAGGGGCTGTGTATGGAGCCTCGCCTTCTCTTTCCATGTTGGCTGTCTTGGAAAAGGATTTTCCTTCCTTCTTACAATGGGACACCCCAGGAGTCCCGCTATAGAAAGAAAAATTGATGTTTTAGCACCCTGGGTTCCCACTTTGGGAACCAGGGGTGCTAATGTCCTTTATCCCCATTTCAGGGGCTGCAATGGACAATAATGGTCTGTAGCCCTACTTATGTGTTTATTTATTTATTTATAACACACCAATGCCCGCAGACATCAGGCTGTGTGGTTACAGTATTTGTTAGAGAAGATGAGGTGGAGGAAGTCAGCTTACTACATGCTGAGAAAGGAACAACATTTCCGAGAGCATTGCCGTCATTGGATTTGGTGTGGTGGCACATGGTGGTGGTACCGTAGGAGTACTGCCAGGTAGCCTGCGACTGAGTACAAAATTGCACTCAGTGCATTTCACTTTGGGAGCTTTAGCCTTTGGTACACTCCCAACAGTAGCAAAGAACTGGCACACCCATGATTCGATCTTGGTGGTAGAAGTTGGTACTTCCTCTACCTCATGTTCTTGGTCCTCTTCATTGTCTTTGAAAGTACTGCACTGTTTTTGTTGTGAATGTCCTCCAGCTGGTGGTGGCTCTTGGGGAGGAGGGATGGCAATAACTGATGACATTTTTAAGATAAATAGCAGTTTTGATAAAATGCTTCCAAGTATGTACTGTGTACTAGATAGGTAATGGATAATAAGTACGAAAAGATGTAGGAGGTGTGCAAGGGACATTTTGAAGTTGAAAGTTCCTAGATCAGTAGAAAATGCAGTTCCGAACTGTCTGCGAAGGGCAGAGCTTATTGTGAAGTGCGGACAGGTTCTCGGACACGTCATAATGCCGCACACCAGCGCATGGTCATGTGGCACTGTCCGGAAGGTCTGCAATGAAGTCAGACGTTTGTAGACGTCTACGGATGCAAAACTAGTTGAAATAGTTGCAAAAAATGTATAGAAGTGTTAAAAAATATTCTAGAAGGTGGGAAATGGCAGACTTTTCAGTTGACACTTTGTAAATTGGACACAAATATTGTTATATTTGGTAAGTATGATATTAGTAAGTTGTAGGAAATTGCATGTGCTGGTAATAACCCATGAAATTCACTGAAAAAACTTGGTTAAAGGGAAGTTATGGTTAAGTTGGACTAATAAAAACCTATGAAATGCAATGTTATGGTGACAAGTAAAATCAAAAACCCCTGAAATTCACCAGTTATGGTAAGCTAAGCAACCATAACTTGCGTCCACCACCTTGCACTGCTAAGACTAACACCGAGGACATCAAAGATGACATCACACTTTTCATACAAGGGGTTGTGAATGTAGTGTTGGCAAAAAACTATCAGGGATCATTGGGAGATGTGTAATAAACTACCTACTTCATTATGCAATGTAGTGTTCTAAAGAACATTCCATTTGGCGTGTACTTTCTAGTACAGGAACCTACTCATACAGAAATGTAGGTATTGGCTGCAGCATACACCACAGAGGTGCTATATTTGTAATTTTCCAGTGTTATATAAAAAAAAAAAACATTGGATGCTTCTGTATCAGACTGTTCCGTACTGTGAAACATGTACTATGTAGCTAATAGTGCATCACTTACTACAAATATCTACTAATACACACAAAACATAAATAGACTGCAATGCATACAAATATGGGGCTTATATATGGAGTATATATGGAGAGTAAAGTAAGCAAACAAGAGTCAGTATCATTAGTAACTATGTATAATCTACCTGATTGTATTCACGCACAAAAATGATTGCTGTGTTACAGGCCTGCTTCTTCCCCTATATATGTACATCATAAAATGTGATTAAATTCTCAGGAAAGTAGTGTAAGAACATGTGAGAATAGCAATATCTATACATGCAATACCTTTTGAAAGTTAAGTTTCTGACTGTCAGTAAATAAACCCACCTGGTCTAGATATGGCAGTGAACAAAAAAGAAGGGGCTAGACATGTGATGTCATCAGTGATGTCATCAATTATATTTGTGATGTCATCTGTGATGTCCTGGGTGTTAGTCTTAGCAGTGCACGGTGGTGGACTCAAGTTATGGTTGCTTAGTTTACCATAACTGGTGAATTTCAGGGTTTTTTCGATTTTGCATGTAATCATAACGTCCTTTTAAAAACATTTTTTTTACTGACTTTCATAGGTTTTTATTAGTGCAACTTGACCATAATGTCCCTTTAACAAAGTTTTTTTCATTGAATTTCATAGGTTTATATTAGTCCAACTTAACCATAACATCCCTTTAACAAAGTTTTTTCAGTGAAAAAATATATGTATATTCAGTGAAAGAACTTTTTAAAAGGGACATTATGGTTAAGTTGCACTAAAAAAAAAAAAAAAATCACATTTAGTGAAAAAACACTGTTAAAGGCATATTATTGTTAAATTGCACTAATAAAAAGCTATTAAATTCAGGGGAAACACGTTATTAAAAGGACATTATGATTACAAGTAACATTTTTAAAAAAAAAACAAGAAATGTGGCAGTTATGGTAAGCTATGCAACTATGCACTGCTAACACTAAATGTCAAGACATCAAAAATGACATCACAAACGACATGATCAGTGACATCACTGATGACATCACATATGGGGTGCTTGTTTTTGTTCAGTGACAATATTAATTTTAATGTGAGGACTTCATGTAGTTATACTAGATTGAAACCATGATACACAATGCATACTGATGTGTGCCGTTATGAGCAGTGCATGCTGGGAATGCAAGTCATGGTTGAATTGTCGATGGCATGAGGTTCACCCATGACCCCAGCCCCACTAAACCACCCCGTTACCCACTGCACCTACCCTGCATCCTAGTTCAGTGTCCACTATACCCTTATTATGTGACCAATGGCCAGTGCTCATGGCTTGGAGCCATGGCCAGTCTCCACAATCAATGGGACACTGACGTGGGCCATACTGCATGCCCAAATGAGCAAAAGAGAGTAGATGTTTGTCCTTGCTGAGGCAAAAGCCCACTGCCCAGGACGCAAAGTTATATCACTGTTTTTTGCACTTACATTTTGGCACTTTTGAAAAAGTAAAACACAGGACAGATTTGCAAAAGCATGCTTCCCGGTCCTTGGTAATGCACCTCGCGCAAGTTTGCTGCAATTCCATCCAGCGCATGGGGCTGCAGCTGCAAGCAGAATTTGTTTTCCCATTTAATCATAGTGCTTCAGCCATGCTGCATGCTCCAAAAAGGAAATCAGAGAACACATTTGTTTTTACTCAGGGCCAGGCTCATTGCCCAGACACCAACGTTATATCAGCATTCTGGGTACTTACATTTTAACACTTTAGAAAAAATAAAACACAGGACAGATTTACAAAACCCTACTTTGAGGTCCTTGCTGATGCTCCTCATGAATGTTTCCTGCAATCCTGCCCAGCACTTCAGGCTGTAGCCACAAGCAGAATTTTTGTTCCCATTCAAACCTATACCGATTTTGAAAAACTTTACCACATATCCGCTCCCTGGTAGCCATGTCCATTTTAACCCTATTGCCGGTCCCTCATGGTCATAGCCAGTAGCCAGATTGTCCGGTTCATGGCCTTTGGCCATAATGCGTATAATCGGGCCACTGCCCATGGCCACAGGCTATATAACTCAGTCGCCAAAGGTAAATCACTATTTGCTGTACCTACATTATGACAGTTGTCAAAAAAATAAAACACTGACACATTTCCAAAACCATGCTTTCGGGTCCTTCCCAATGCTCCTACCATGATTTTTCTACAAATCCTTCCATCATGTATTTTTTGAAAACTGTGAAAATGTATGCACAAGAAATAGTCATATAGCTAAGCCCTCACTTGACAAAATCCATTCAAAACCTTCATGGTTGCGTCCATAATATGTCTGCAAACATGTGTGCAGATTTGTCAAACAACAACAAAGTTATAACCCATCTAAAATGATGAGACCCCACTCTAATTTTGACCCATGTCCGACCAAACTTTGCAAACATATTCAAATCTGGGTCTGAAATATTTGATCAATCTTTTGTGCAGATGTATAATCCTTTCAAATATTTTGGCTGCCCCCTCTAACTTTGCCACCAATCATGTAGCGTCATTGAGTGGTGCCAAAGTTATAAGCCATCCAAAAATAGCCTTTAACTGATCCTATAAAGCAGAAATATGCATGGATGTACTTGAACTTTTGTCAAGGTCGCAAACATCCCAGCAATGACCCCAAACATCTGAGATGTTAGCGGACGTCATAGAAGAAAAATGGCCCATATCACATCCCATCCTCATCAGCCTGCCTTCGGGTGGCAGATTGTTCAAGTGCATTGCATGGCCATTTCCTTGATGAGAGGTTGCACAGACCGATCCATGAATATTTTTGGTCATACGCATTTGTGGGCATGCTATGGACTTCCTGTGGTCTGTCCCTCGTATCGCCCACATTTTCCCTTGTCCTTCCCCATTTTGTTTGTCTGACCCCAACTCCAGTCTATGCAGAGGCCATGCCCACGCTCTGCAAGGTGTCTCATCCAAGGCTTTCGGCTGCTCGCAGAGATGTGTCAAGCCTGTGCGAAGTCTCCACACAGCAAGAAAAAATCCGAAGCAGACAATTCCATGAATCGACGAAATGACTGTCCCGATTTACTACGCAATTAATTCCATGAATAGGGACCTATACAGTGAATGAAGACTAATTTCGCTGAGATCCACTTCTCCATTGCAGTATGTTTTGTTGTGCACATCCATACCTAGCACTTGTTAAATGATATATAGTATAGAGCACACACATAACTGCTCACTTTCTTGACATCCAGTGCAGCACTGTGATTGGCAAATGCAAAAGGAATGTGAATTCAATGGTGCTCAAATGTCAACAGTGTACAGCAGGATTTTTTGTAAATTAGGGCCTTGTTTTCTAAAGTAGGTTAAAAGGGGTCTAATTTTGGCTGAATTACCGTTACCAGCATTTGGTCTGGCAGAATTACCGCCGGATTACATAATCCCCATCCATTTGCCTGGTTCATGTATTTTCTAAATCTGTGGTAAGGTAAATCTGTGGTAAGGGGTAGCAGGTTAACATAACCCGCTACCCCTCATCACATCTCAATTACAGCAGGAATTTTTGTAAATTAGGGCCTTGTTTTGTAACGTAGGGCAATAGGGGTCTCATGTCGGCTGAATTACCGTTACCGACATTTGGTCCGGCAGAATTACCGCCGGATTACAAGTGGCAGTGGCGGTGTAAATCCCCATTTTCTATGAGTCTGCAGCAGTAATTCCGCTGATTTTGCAGATTCTTCTGCAGAGAGTTGGAGGATTCTCCTCCACCACGATGCTGAAGGTAAATCCTCCACTCAAGGGCCATACTCATAGTTTGGCGAAGTGGGAACATTGGGGCTAATGCCACCAATTTCTTCATGCTCCGCTATACTTGTAATGAGGCCCATACAACTTTTCAATATACTCTTACTTTTATCCCTTGATCTTCCTAAACGTAGTAATGTGAGCTACACACATTAATACTATAGTGACTGAATATAGTCTAAAATACTCTTGTTCATTGTATTGATTTCAAATGTAGTAAAATTATGTTTTATCACATGCACTATCACTACAATAAGTGAACATACTATTTCACATTCAATTTTTTGACTACTTTTGACTTTATAGCATGTCCAACAACACCACTGAACACAAACTGTAAAATAAATAGATTATAGATTTACTCCTCCTCTAAAACATCTTTGCCAAACATGTGGCTGACATACCTAAATCTTTTGTGATGGTGCACGTCCGATTATTATGCTTCCTTCTGTGTAGCTCATTAAAAAAGCCCGAGAATGAGTCGCAAACTGTCTGATTTATGCAAGAAAAATGGTCTCGGAAGTTATTAAATTAATGAGAGCTTGGTAATGAAATCACAGCAGGAAAGCGGGAACGAAAGACTGCATTACTGTCACTCATTGTTAATGCTCCTTACAGCGACTCTATCATGCCGCCGCAGAACAGTGGAACATGGCTATCTGTGAGGTGGTATTGCTTTAAGTCTCAAACATGTGTCCTGTGTGTGAGATGATAAAACTCACCCCTGGGGTCACTTCATTGCCAATTCTGCTTTTCTATGTGCTCTTATTGTACTGTCATATTTGATGTGGCCTTTTGCTTGCATGGAGAACTTTTCCATTAACCTAAATCATCCGGATTGAATGTCTCTGTGATGTGTTGTGGAAGCAGGCTTTCCCAGGCTTAGTGCACAGGCATCAACTTTGTATCCACAGGCTGCTCATTGATTCATATATTGTATTTGATGTTATTATGTTTGCACAATTATTATATGAAAACTAGAAAAGTGCAAAGAGATGGCCAGAAACAATGAATATAAAATGCTGCCGTGCTCAGAGATCTATTATGTATCTACCTGCCTCTAAGATCCGAATGTGACTTACAGAAGTAGGATCAAGTCCCAAAAATGTGGAGGACGGGGCGGGGGAGGAAGTGGGAGTCAGAATTAATGTGACATAGCTTCCAGCACTTTTCAAGTTTCAAGGGTTTTGTTGCATTAATCCATCACCTTAGCTCCACTTCAACTAAAGTGTTTTACTGAATTAATACACATATTCCAGTGGAAAACGTTAGTTAAGAGACACAAAACCTATGGAATTAAGCAAGTATTGGAAGCAAAATCCCCTTAACTCTGAGTCTCCCAATTGATGTCATATATTATGTCTTCTATGATGTTGTCACTGTGCTTGTGAACTGCATATTGAGGGGATTCAGAGTTTATGTGGTATTCCTTCCAACATACCTTACCCTCCCTATCCCTCTCACCACTCCTCACTCTTGGAGTGATTACTATCTCCTTTCCACCAAGCTCACTCTCTACACCCCACAGGCCAAGCCAACTCCAGCACTGCCACCTTCCTTGTCGGTTATCCGAACCATGAACCGTGTGTCAGTTGAGGCGTTCGCTGCCACTTTCTCACCCCATAGCCCACTTTGGCTGACTCACACCCTGACACATCCCTTTCCATGCTCTACTCTGCTATCTCTGATACTCTTGAAGTTCTTGTCCCTGTCATGAGGATCTGCTTGAAGCCCAAAGCCAAGCGTAATTCCTGGTACAACTCAGACCTCACCATCCTTAAATGCAAGTGCAGGGTGGTTAAGAGGAAATGGTGTGCTTCCGGCACATGCTCTGACAAACTGACCTGCCGCCTGCTCCAAATCAATACCTGCTCTCTGTCCACACCAAGAAGAGAGCCCACATCCAAGTCTACAGGCCCTCAATCTGAATTGACAATAAGGGAACCTACTTCCATGTTGAGATACACAGCATATAAATGTTATTCCACAATGTATGCATTGTACCTGCAGCTGGAAATTAGCCTTCAAAGCAGCAACAATTATATCAGGCTCATGTTTTAAAAACTATACATAAAATAAAGATTTAATTTTTGAAGCACCTAAAACACAAAATATTCAACCACTTAAAATATCAGTATTTTAAGTGGTTGCAACATTTATATCCTATATAAAACGCAATGTCACAAGAATGTAGAAATGGCATTAAAAGTACCTTCTCCCACCGTTTATTAGACCGAAAGAATCCACGTCATTGTAAGCTTGGATTTGTTGTCCAGGATTGAATGTAATTAGTAATAAGACGTGTTTTATGTAGGAGCAATATGTCTGGATCACACAGCAGACCAAAGGATAGATCTAAGTACTTAGGGTCATAAGGATGCAGCCAATTATGTCTTGACTAATAGAGGAGGTATATTGTCGACCCTGCTTGATGCTGTCAGTGCATAATATGCTTGCTTCTATCGTTTTGATCTGGAAAGGATTGGATTGTTAGAAATAATGTCAGTAATTTTATTTTTTTGCAGATTTATTTCTCTGCACCTACATGTTGATATTGATATTGATATTTTATGTCTATCGTGCTCGTACACAAGTGTTTCAGAGCGCGACAAGGCAAGGGAGGGGAACAGGGGAGAACAATACAACGATCTTACTAGCCCCAGTGACATTGAGAATGGCGCAAGTGCATGGGAGAGGGAAAGGGGAAAAGTGCATGAAAGTGGGGAGAAGTAGAAAGTGCGGAGCAAAGGAGAAACAGATAAATAATAAATCAATAATAAAGGAAACAAACAGTGGTAGTGCAGCCAGCAAGTAGCAAGTGTTGGGTTTAAGGCAACAGACAGGGTAGGTCTGATAAGTGCAGGAAGAAAAAAGCAGCAGTAGGACTTTATGGGTACAGATACCGACCCCAGTACAAAGGGTGGCCCGGAGGCAGTGCGGGAAGGTGGCAGGGTGAGGAGGTACTGAGCCCGGAGGGCAGAGGGTGGCCAGAAGCACAGTGCCAAGAGAGAACAGATCAGAAGGGGAGAGGGGGATCAAAGGCAGAAACAAATAGGAAGGTCTTGAGGTGCTTCCAGAACCAGAGACGGTTCTCCTCATGTTAGTGGAATGTATTCTTAATACACTGCTATTTAGGGGTGAAAAAGCACAGATCCTCCAGTTCACCAAGTAATACGTTGATATTTCATATGTATAATTAAAAACACATACAGACCAATTTTAACCTATTTGAGGGTTCTGTGAAAAATTGCACAAGTTAGTGAAGTTTGTGTAGTTTTCAAGTAAACTAAAAACATTGCAACGTTATCACCCAAGTCTATGGACCTTTTCTAATCAGGAGGGGCATGCATTTGAAAACCAAAGCGAAGATTGTGGGAAGTGCACTGGGATAATGTGATGTTAATCCCCCCTACCACAAAATCAATAGGGTTCTCAACCAAGAGCTTTCAACTATTGCTCAACTGAAGTGGATATGAGCCTCATCATGAGCACTGGCAGTGATTTTCACATGGAAATTATACTGATCAATTTCAACCAACGCTCACTAAAGGTGTGCCTTAATTGAACATCATTAGTTGAGTTTCAAGAATGTTGCATTTAGTTTAGCATCACGTGATGTATGCTGGTGAATTGCATATGCATGCAAATTAGATTGATCAACTAACTAAATAATGCTCACTTAGTGGATACTTAATTGACCTTCCCCACAAGGTGAGAATGTAGTAGCAACACAAGCGATAGCTGAGCATTAATTGAGCATCAAAGGTGAGCATTCTTTGAGTGCCAACCCTGGACATTGTTGAACGTAATGTGAGTATATTGTGTTGAACCCTAATTGATCCTCATTCCTGGAGGGTCCATTTCAAACTACAATTAAAAAAATAAATGACATGTATCAAACAGCACCAGTTATGAATGCAGAATGTTGTCTTGCTTCCAAGACAAGCACATTGCCCCTGAGCTATCCTCCCTGCTGCTACCACCAGTGTGACAAAATGACATCTGCTGTGCAGGATTATAGTGGGCGAATAGTGAATAAACACCCTACTTAGCACTCACACTTCTACAAAGCTGCAGTGATCACAATAATAAATGCAAAACAGGTATTGTCAAGAGATGTACCTCCATTGCCTTTTGTGGTAATGAGGGAAGGCTATTCTCTTAAGAGGGGCATGAATATGATTCAGTAGTGACCCATACAGCAAAGTATCACAACTGAACATAAATGGTATACCAATGAAGGCTCTTAAGAAATACATGTGTTTAATTAAACACACCTTCTGCAGGAAAAATAAATATGACAACTGTACAAAACTGGCCCCCGAGGAAAGGACAGAGTATACGCAGAAGAATAGGGAATGTAGGGGTCATAGGCAATTTCATTGACCACAATAACCAGACTCTAGTGCCCACAATGGACCAGGGGGCAGTTATGGGCCAATATTACCTTCTTGCCTGTTCAACTACTGTGATCAATGTTGCTCTGTGCTGTTTTCGCTTTTCGAGACTGTTCAGCATTTGCATTTTTCTAGCTGGGTGACGATGTCAAGTAGGGTGGAACAGAAGCTTCTTGCCGTTGGACGACAATGCTTGAAGGCAAGCAGATTGTAAGGGTTCCATGAGGCGTCCGATGGCCAGGGCTCCTGGATCTACCAGGGTCAATTTGACTGGCAATAATCATCAGTAGTGAAGAAACGAGAAGGATGAGCATTGAATCGGAGGCAGCAGATGCAACAAAGAGCTTATAGTTTGGGTTAAGGCAATAAAGCACTCAGCTATTTGAGCCTCATATTGACCCCAGTGAGTCCATCCTACCCAAATTCTCCAACCATTCAACCCTCATACTCCAATCAATGCCCCCAATATTCAAAACTATATGTGTCAAAAATGCACATACTCAGTCTCCCAAAATATGCTGTTGCTTTGACACACATGCGTGCTGTCTGCTGGAAGCATTTCTCAAAGTTTTAAGGGATGAGGAAACAAACATTCTAACTAAACAAATCCAGACTTCACAGAACCATTCAGAAGCAGCTCTAGAATGAAATGGCAACATTTTGTGCAGTTTCATTGACTGGCGATAAAGTTATAAGCCATCAAAAAACTGCTTTTCACCAACCCAGTAATGCAGAAATAGGCATAGATGCCCCAAAACATCCGAAGTGTTCCTGAACATCACAGGACTGTACCCGAACATCCGGACTGTTCGCAGACTTCGGGATGAAAAACATCAATTTCTTGGCTTCTTACGGCCATAACCCATCCCATTCTCATCACCCCCCACCTCCCCAGATATTGTTTGATGAGTTTGACAAGAGCAATGTTATGTTTTTCAAAAGGTTTTTACTGCAATGTTCACAGACACGAATCCAACATGGCAGGCGTTTCCAAAAATCTGACGAACTTCACGTTTTTCACCATCCAATCAGTGGGTGCGTCTGATGTCGGTGAACATCACGTCACCCTCTTGGCCAATTGGAGGCCTGTCCGCGGAGCGAACAGCAAAGCCTGTCTGCAGACTGAACCCAGATATCACTAATTTTGTTTTACTTACTTTTGGCCCGTTTTAAAGAAAACTACTGGATGAATTTACACGAAATTTACAAAAGCACACTTTTGGGGCCAAGCCACTGCTCCTGACACAATTAAGGTGAAAAATCAACCAGCGGTTTCGGCTGTAGACGTGACAAAAAAATGTTTTTCCATTGCGTCTATTGAAAAAACAGTAATTTTGGGACCCCCCTATAACTTTGCCCTCCCCTGATGAAACCTCACCACACAAACATTCAGACAGGGGCATATATTTTTTTTCTCCAAAGTTTGTTAAGGATTCGTCCAGGGGGAGCAAAGTTATACGCCACAAAGAAATTGCTCTTGGAAGCAAGACCACCCAGAGCAACAGAGGTTTGAATCCAGGATCCGCGTTTAGAAACCGAACTCGGTTATGGTATTAGGCATGTTATAAAAACCCAAATAAAAAATAGAATATAATGTTTACACTATATCTAAAAATTGTTATATTTACTAACACTAAGGGAGGTTCCTTATAAGTAGTCTTTCTTGCGTTTCTCGATAATCAAAAACTTCCATACATGTTGTCCTTGAACACTAAATACTTTTATCAGTAGTTTCTGGTGTTAATACTTATTTGTTAATGTCCTTTTAGACTTAATTACAGACAAAATACCAATCAATTCCAAATCCTTTTGTGCTTTTCAATATGTTACATGAAATTAACCCAACATATTATCCTTATTACGATGTATTTTAACAGATATATAGCATCAGAGACTGGTTCTGTCAATAAGCTTGTGTTGAAAGACGCAACGGGATTTGGAATTGATTGTTATTTTATCATTATTATATAGAATATACATTGTTAGTATGTTTTATTAATATTATATATATATATATATATCTGAGATGTATAAGCATATATAAACTAGTATATAATATATAGCATATTATATAATAATATCTTACAATATAATATATGTAATATGTTATATAATAGTAAAAACCGTATATATACCAAAGTGTGTGACGTACAGTAATTTCTTTATATATGTCAGTGTTAAATGTTCTTGTGTGATCGTGTATTAAAATTCTAGGGACACCAAGATGACCTAAAAATTATAGATTTTTGCGTTGATATCTGCCTTTATGATATTGATCCTTCTACAAGTGTCCGTTAAATAACTCTGATTCTCGGCACCACCCTGCAGCTAAGCCAAGAGGCTGCTCACTAGTCAGACACTCGTATTGACCATGCAGATTTGGAGTTGGTGCAAAAGATGCTCCAGCAGAGATGGAAGCTAGCTCGTGTCAATGTCCAGTCAGTATAAATCTATTGCTTGTCTCTTATACAAGAAACGCTGTCGCATACACTTATCACATATACAGGGTATGTTCTTAAATTGTAGTAAAGTAAGGTGAGGGTGGCAATAATAAACTTTGATTGGCTGGAGTGGAACCCGAGCGACAGTAAGGAAACAGTGGAGGGAAAGGAGGAGAATATATGTGCATGACTCGTGTGACCGACAGAAAGACCCAAGAGAAAATGATGAACAGTAGTGATCTCTGCTTCCTTGTGATTCCACCATCAGTGTTTAATGTGCTGGTCCCCTCTTCAACGTTGTCTTTCTTAGCAATATGGATGTATTTGCACTTTGACATTAATTAGATATTTTGATCGATTTTTAGTCTTAATTGATTTTGATTTCATTATAAACCTCTTTCGCTGGCGTCCAATTTTCTAAAAACAGAAACCACCTAAACTATTTCTTTGGCTGCATGAATGATTTGAAACGTGTTACGCATGTGCTGCTGAGGTGCCACTTAAATGAAATGTGCTATTTTATGACAATGACAGTTCAACGATGGCTTAGAGTATCTTTTTAAAACGTTCTCCCCCAGAAAACACGTTGGCACGGATTCCATAGGCCGGGGACATCTGGTCATGGATGTAGAAATTGAGGTACATAATATTGGCTTGACTACGTTGTATCAGCAGCTTTTGTCACTCGTGCCATGTAGGATTCCAATGAAACGTCACGTTGCCTGTAGTTGTATAAATGACCTTAGCAAAGGCTTGGCCTAGACACACTGCACCAAGAGGACCTGGGCTCGGATTGTATAACGTTTGCAGTGAACAAATTTACTTAGCATTAATGTTGCTACTCGTGCAATAAGACATTGAGCAAATAGGTGTTGAGCACATGTGTATACAATGCAGCTTCCTGTACTGTTTCACACTGGTAAAGGTGGGTTAACATGCAGTTTTAATTGGTTGCTACAGCATAGGCTTTTCTATGCAAGGATTGTTTTCCCTGGCGAAAAAAAAGTTATATGTAATGGGTAACAAGTGCATTTCGCCTATGAGAGCCCTTATATATTATGGAGTGTTGCCGAACCTCGCTCCATTCCGTTTAAATCTAGTATAACACCTGGGGCTGCAGGCATTTGCTCATGTGTAGTATAGCCCAGCTTTTAGATAATATGGCACCTCTTTGACTTCTGCAACTCGACAGCACATGTACATCCAAAGGGTGAAAGAAAGTCTCCTAACAGCTCGGCCCCCACATCACATATGTCAAATATACATGAACACATCTGGCATGCCTCAAGCACCGTGTCCCAAACCTACACTTGAAGGAAAGTTTACTACAACACAAAATATTGTGACTGCATGTGAAATTCAGATGGCGACAGCTCAACACGGACAAGAGTGTCATTTTTTTTTTTTATCACCGAAAATGTGATGTTTTTGAATGGCCACTTTAATAAGGCAAACGAGTATGATATGATATGATATGATATGGCATTTGTAACGCGCCTATACACAAGTGTTTCAAGGCGCGATGAGGCGGGGGGGGCACCGGGGGAGACAGATAACGATCCTACTAGGCCAGGTGTCATTCAGATCGCGCAAGTGCAAGGGTAGAGGGGAATGGGAAAAATGCAAGAGGAAGGGGAGAGGGGAAAGTGCAGTACATGGTTAGTAGAATACAAGATAAATAATATGGCCAGCTCGTGGCAAGTGCAAGGTAAGTGCCGGGAGAAGGGGCTGTAGGAAACAGAGACAGTCCTGTAGTGCAGGTAGGCAGTGCAGGGAAGAGTGGCTGGGCCAAGGACCGAGATCGGTGAGTGGCCCAGTTGCAGATTCAGTGCATGTTCAGTGATTTTATCAGGGAAGAGAGGGAGAGAAAGCAGAGGCAAAGAGGAAGGTTTGTTGCAATGTTGCAATGTTGGGCTTCAGCTAAATAGTAAACTTGCAAGTGCGACATTTCATGGTATTAGTAGTAGGGTAAAAAGTGCCCTCGTGAAAATATGCATTCTTTCAATGCATTTTCGACCAGGGCAATTATTAGGAGGTATGGATCACTCCCGTTCGAAACAGTACCCCCTTTTTGACCAGCTGGACAGCGTCGGCATCCAATATACCAACGATGCTGATGACACCTAGCTGGTCTTTCAGCTCTCGGGTGATTTTGATATGCGTTACATTTTCATGAATGATATAGAATGTGATTAATGCAGGATGGCAGCAAACTCCTTAGCATTGAACAAACAAAAACCGGAGGGGATGATTGTTCACTCCTGTCAGAGAATTAAAAAGTTTGACCCAAGGTATAGCCTCTTCACTATATCCAATTGTTTTATCCTAGTAAGTCCCTTTGTCAAACACTGGGTGCAATATTAGACTCTGGGTTAACAATGAAGCAACATGATAGCCACGTCAAGACTTCCTGTGCCTATGTTAATAAGCTGCTTAGACGAATTAACCCATACTTTATTTATTTTATTTTTTTATTTATTGAACAGTTGTACTGTGCCTGTACACAAGTGTTTCCAGGTGCCACAAGACAAGATGGGGGTGGAGGGACATAGGAATCAACAAAGTAGACAAACCAAAAAAGGTTGTATTGGTCATGTGACAATCCTACAAAGAAAGTGCATGAACAAGGTGGTAAGTGCAGGGGGAAAGGGATAAGGGAGGATTGCAGGTGTGGGGTGCCCCCGAGGGAGGGGGCAAGCAAGTGCAATGTGGGGAGATCAAGTGCAAGGGGGAGTAGGGGAAAGGAGGATGAGTGCAGTGGACAGGGAGGGCCAGGGTCGACTAGTTCGGGAAAGGGAGCCTGAGGGCAAGTGCTGGCAAGGGATGCTGAAGGGACTGGTAGTGGGTGGTCCGGCCCCTGTATGACTTTGAAGGGGCTAGGCACCAGTCGCAGCATCAGAGGGAGAGTTTAACACGAGAGGGGGTGAGGGAAAAAAGAGGAGAAATGGAAAGTCTTGAGACGTTTCAGGAATTTAAGAAGATCTGGCTCACGTCTGAGGGAGGGGAGGCTGTTCCAGAGGGAGGAGTCAGTCGAGGAAATGGATCTAGCTCTCTTGGCTCGGGTAAATGTTTCACTTGCGGAGTGTTGGAACTAGAGGACCAAAGGACTCACGTCAGGAGGTATTTAGGGAGGGAAAGCTGAATGTATAGTGGTCCCAGGCCCCAGACAGCCTTGTGGATGATGTAAAGGGTCTTTAATGTGAACCTTGTGGTCACCAGAAGTCAGTGGAGAGATTTTAGGGCTGGATAGATGTCGTCCCTGGGCTTGAGGCCAATGATAAGTCTCACAGCCCTATTCTGGATTAGCTGAAGGGGGCGAAGGGAGGAAAGAGGCAGATTGACAAATAGGCTGTAGCAGTAGTCCAGCCTAGAGAGAATCAGGGCCTGGAGACATTGAGCTTCTGGGGGAAGGTGAATAAAGTTAGAATGCCCCAGAAGAGGTGCAGCTGAAAGTTGGACTTCTTGGCAAGGTCTGTGTTTGTTTGTTTGTTTGTTTTATTTCTATAGCGCTCCGGACCCGAGAGTAAAAGGGCGCTTAGTACAAGTTACAAGGCACAGTACATGGTAATTAGCAATGATATTTTAACAACAGTTATATACAGAATATACAGTCAGTGAAGTTACTAGCAACCAAAATGACATAAAAGAGGCATGTACAATATATACAATTTGTGGCTGAGTCTAACTTAAAGGTTGACTTTTTGTCAGTAGCCACCCAATGGCAAGTTTCCTGAATGACTGGAAGGATTTGGATGACTTAATATTCAGTGTCAGGGCGTTCCAGAGTTGGGAGGCGAGGACAGTGAAGCTCGAGCCTCCGGCTCTTTTAGAGATAAATCTAGGCACTGTGTGTCATACGCAGCCGGGCCGATTGGCGGATACTTCCGCATTGGAGGCTCCGGCGCAGACCGTAGTTCCAGCACGTTGCTTTCGCTTTCGTGCAGCCGCAGTCTAGTTCTCCGGCAACATGGCGGTCGCTGGGAGGTATTTCAGCCTCTCACTCCCAGCGATCGCTGCGTTGCAACCCCCATAGTTTTTGCTTCCTGCTTTGGGTGAGAACGCTAGTATTTTCCTTATCGTGGCTTTGTCCGTGCTTTTCCCTTCGCCTCTCCTAGCTTCGAGTGAGGCTTCTTCCCCTCTCTCTCTCTCTCCTTTGTTTCACTTTGGCTTGCTTTCAGCTCCCGCGGCTCTCTCTGGCCGCCTGCTCGAGTCTCTCTCGCTACTCATTATTGCGAGGCGAGGACTTCCTTGTCTCTGCCCCATCAGCTGTAGTCTACCTCCTCCAAGCCTCAGTAGCTGACTACCTACTCTTCGGCAACCACTGGAGCCGCCGTACCATCAAACTCCTTGGAAGACTCCGGTTTGGCCTCGTTCCTTTCAAGGGTTTTTTCTGCCGTCAAGGCTTTTTCCCTTGTCGCCTGCTACGGGAGAGGAGTCCCAGGACTGCTTGTTTCAAGCATTCACTGTGGCTTCCTCTCGTGGTAGACAAGTGTCTTCGACCACGAAGAGAGATTTCTGCTCACGTCGGCATCTCAATACGGAAGAGTTGGAGGATTACCGATCAGGTGAAGAGAGTGGGGAGGAGAGGGAGACAAAATCGGACAGTGTGAGACATAGGATGTTGGAGGATCTCGTGGTTCTGATGGAAGGTTTCATGGTGAATTTATTGGTGAGGTAGGGGGTGCTAGTTGGTTGAGAGCTTTATAAGTGAGGCAGAGGGTTTTTAGAACACAGAAGGTTTCATTGATCCTGGTAACATCAGTATTGTAGTTGCCCGAGATGGTGAGCAGTATCTGGGTGTCATCCGCGTAATTTGTGTAGGTGACACCCAGACGATCCAATTTATCAAAGAGAGGCTTTGTAAAGATATTATATAGGGTGGGGGAAGCACATGAGCCTTGAGGGACATCGCAAGTGATAGGGATGGGCTCTGCTGCTGCCACCGGTGAGAAGACCCTCCTGGTTCTATTGGCCAGGAAGGACTGTATCCACATGACAGCAGAGGGGGAGAAGTGGGCAGCAGAAGAGAGGTAGTTACAGAGTATTTTATGGTCGACCAGGTCGAAGGCTGCTGAGTGATCTAGGAGGATTAGGATGGCCACCTTGCCTTTATCTTTAATGTCGTCGATCTGGCTTTTGAGATCAACAAGGGCGATTTCTGTTCCATGTTGAGGCCGTAAGCCAGACTGACACAATCCAAGACTGAATTTGCAGGTAAGCAACTCTGTCAAGGATTTTTAGCAGGAAGGGAATGGTGGTGATAGGCCTGTAATTCTGTGATGTCTGAAGAGAAGGAGAGATCATCTGATCCCCTCTCTTCTTTGTCTACAGCACTCGTTCACTATCAGCTTGATTATTCAAATTGTCTCCTTGCTGGCACATCCAATCATAATCGGAAAAAGCCTTCAAACTGCCCAAAACAGGGCAGTAAGAGCTGTTTGCAATCTGCGCTCATGGGACCAGGTCTCTGACTCAAGGAAAGTGCTGCATTGGTACCCAGGCAGCCAACGCATTACTCATAAAATGCTTACTTTGACGTATAACTTCATTGCTGACAAGGCTCCTTTGTACCTCAAGAACCGTTTGACTATGGCAACTAAGGGGCGTACTCTTCACTTAAGTAGGGCCAATACACTTTTTGTACCTAGACACAATCAGAACATTTTTGGTGGCACCTGTTTTCAAGAGGATGCTTCAATTTTATGGAACTCTCTTCCCCTCAAATTGAGATTTTTTCTTGGGTGTCTAGCTTCAAGAGATCATTAAAAATACACTGTTATAATTCCAACAATTTATTTTTTCTTCCATTTTATGCTTGCTCTCTGGCTCGATCTCTCTTCTTCCTTTTAACCGGGCTTTCTCTTCCTGTGCACTGAGGACTTTGGGTGTGTTGCACAGTCTAAAAAATTAATAATAATAATAATATTAATAATAATAATAATAATAATAATAATAATAATAATAACTATTAGCACTAGGGCAAAGACTGAACTAGTGTACAATTTTTTGCACAAACGTTTTTTGTGTTTGTTTTTTGCACAAGTGCCAATAGCAATGTGAAGTAAAACATTAATCTAGGATCCTGAAGAGTTCTATATATAATAATGCTTAGAGTCTGTTCGTTCTGGGAATGCTCAGCATATTGAAAAACAAAGACAGGCACTTGCAACCTATTGTTTTTCAATATTGGGAGCATTCTCAGATTCAAACTTTAACCAATAGACTCTACAACGCATTAACCACGTAGTGGTCTTTCGGGTGTGCATGTTCAGCCTTTGTCCTTCTTCCCTTATTCTACTTGAGTGTCCGATGCAGAGACACTTTTCAGATGGTTTGAACCCCACTCACGTTATCCAATGTATTGTTATAATGACGGATTACTGTTACATACACAGCTGGCCACACTCACCAACCATGCAAAAGCTTTGTAATTCACCATAGATTTTTACAGAATACTCCCTTAAACAGCACCTGTCATGGCCATTAGTAGTAGCATAATCAAATATCAGACAACAAAGTTGAAATGTATGAATAACACAGCTACATAGAGCAGAGGTCCAGTATCTCCCCCATTTATAAATGAGACATTCTGTTATCTAGAATATTTTGTTTTCTAGCTCTCTCGATTCCCCAAGTGTGCACACAACAAAGCATTTCCTCTATTTGCTCTCACATTTGCTTTAAAGAAAAGTGTGTTTCTAGTGCATATGACTTTTTTTTAAAATAGTTTGCAGGTGATAAAATTAACTTTTATAAGCATACATATGATGTGTGTACATGTAATCTGCAGTGTCACCCCTTGGAAGTGCAGTCCTGACCTGCACAGCAGAGACTAGAGAAAGTGGGTGCAGGGAGGGGGTTGGAGGGTCCGTGGAGGTTTTGTGCCACGGATGAAACCTATTGGCATTAGTACGACAATCTAACATCAAACATTACAAGGGCAATCGAATTGCTAATGGATTCAGAAGGTGTTTAGGCCCTGGATGCTAGTAAGATTCAAGCAGCAGATAGGTTTCAAACAATTAACCAGGAACGTGTCAATAGAGAGGCTTCGGGGGAGAAGTGTGAGCAGATAGATTGAGCGCAGCTCCATGTGTGGAAACGGGTCCAGGCCAGTAACCTTATCTGAAAATAGACCGACAGCTTCAACGCTCTAATCCCTAATGAGATAAACCTTTCGCTGTAAAGAACATTTCTCTCCAAACATAAGATTAACATAGACTTTTCACACCTGGGTGTCTATGGAACTTTTTTCCTCGTGAAGAATCTTGTTGTAGTGTGTGAGGGCTAGACACAGCCATTCATGCGCTAACGATTCAAGAAGCACATGTCCAAAGGAATCTTTATGTTCCCTTCTACAACAGCCAACAGATTCAAGCATTTGCAAAATGTCATGATGCACCCATGGAAACTGAGAGATTCGATCGTTCTGAACAGTGGTGATTATTGCAACTGTTTCCTGCTCCTGCATTCCTGGATCGTTAAAATGGCATTCCTTAAAACGTATCAGTTATGCCTTATCTGACTGCATTGCACCTAGTGCTGTCAGCGTGCTTTCTAGATCTTTGTGACGTGGCGTCTCCTATCCTAGCAGACAGAGCTCATGTCAGGACGTCCACATCAGAACCAGAGGCATTCAGGCTGAGAAAGAAAAGAGCGTGGCATAGTTGGGCACATAGGGGCTGGATAAATGAGCCAAGAGTGACTTTTTGCAATGGAGTCACATCCAAGAAACGTAATGGAGCGGGGGAGGGGAGGGACTTGATTACATACTCAATACGCATGGCGTAGATGGTGGCATGAGGAATACTGGTGATATGTAGACAGGTACCTGTGGTTCACCCTTTGCCATTCTTAGCTACCTACCATCATCCGTGCAAAGATCTTACTGAAGAACACATATGTGTAGAGGTAAGTGTGCAGGTAAAAGGCTTTTTAAACACCAACATAGCCCTCCTCTTTTCCTGCTCCGCCTGCCAAACTGGCAAAGAACTTCCCGGCCATGAGAAGCTGCTGTCATTGTTATTGAGATTATACAAATAGTCACCAGCTGAAATTCCAAACACCTAAAAAAAAAAGGAATGTTATTTCCTGAAAAGTGAATGATATGATGGGTTATTTATTACGCACTTAATACCCAGAGGTTCTAAGCGCGGACCAGGGGAGCGCACTGTGTTGCTCCGTGTCGTCTTCCTTCTATGGCGAGCACGTTGCCCCTGAGCTATCCTCCCGAGACAATAGAATGCTAAACATCAAGATATCTTCAGTTGTACCATGTCAATTTTTTTTCTACAGTTATGATTTGACCGCATGGCCATTGCAGCACATAAAAGCACATACATATATATTTACAAGAGTGACTATGGGGAAATATTCGAACAAAGGTATCCGAGACACATCTGACAGAAGACAAGAGTGAAACTCAAGTTGTTGATAATGTGATTCTGAAGCCCACGATGGAATATTTCCCCTTGGTCGATAGTCAACCCAGTACAATATTGTAAAGGTAGGAATTCCTGGATACCGTGCCATGGCTAGTTTTCATAGAGTCTTGTGATTACACGAATTTACACGCTGGATGCAGTGTCTGAAGTTGTGTTTTTTAATATACATAGAGTATACACATTGGGCCTCATCACGAGTTTGGCTGTAGCCCTTAAATGCGGTGGTAACGGTATTACAGCCGCATTTAAGGGCTGGCCCTATCATGAGTTGGGCGCTGAATCGACTATTTTTCCTCCAGCTTTTTTCTGGAGGTGAAAATCCCTGTTTTCGGCTGTATTACAGCCGGCTGTATTAGCCCGCATAATTAGTGCCGAAAATTCCCCATTGGATCCAATGGACCCAATCAGGAATGGGGATTTACCGTTAAGGCCCAACTCGTGATCCGGCAGTAATACCACCGGACTGGTCGATGTTAGGACTATTACAGTCGGCTGTATTACAGCCGGGAATACAGCCCAACTCGTGATGAGGCCCATAGTCTAAAGAGTGGTCAGCCGACATGTGTTTCGAACCCGCAGGTTCCTTCTCAAGGCTGATATAAATAGAAAAGTACATACAGCACAGGTAAACAATCAGCACATAATTGTAGTGTGGTGACATTTCATGTTCATCATGCATGTAGTGGTGACAAGCTGACCATGTGACAGTTTAAATGTTTGTAAAGGTGAGTGTGGGATGTATTTACCCATGCATCCTAGCCCTACCTCAAAACTGTGCAGTACTGACATGAAAACATCATGATGGCCAGAGCTTCCCAGAAAATGCACAGGGAAATGCATGAAGAATAGGCTGCCACTCATTTTTGCCGATGTTATGGGCACAGAAGGACACTGCCTAAAACCACCATTGGACTACCCGCACAGTAGTCTGAAACCATTGGGAATGGCAATGCTGATTGCCAAATGCAACCTAGAATTGTGGGGAATTCATTTCTTAAATCCCAAAAATGGGTGCAGTACCAGTACTCACCACTATCCAAAAGCCGGCGTTTTAAAACCACTCTGTTTCCCTGAAGGCAAGTCAAAATGCCTATTTTCAAACATTGCAATATGTGCAAAATATTTACTGAACACCAGCAGACATTTGGCAGAATGGAGTTTTGTGTGCCTACAAAATCTGGGAAATGAAGATCATAAGACAAGGTTTATAACAAGACTGGCTGCGCTGTGGATTTCAGCAGTTTAAGTTGCACTGGATTGAAAGACACTAAAAAAAAATCTAAATGTTTAAATTGACTGAGTGACCTACTTTTGAGTGTCACATAGGTTGCAATTGTTTAAATGTCATAGTTTAAACTTAGAATCAGCATCATAGCTGCATATGTAAAAAAATGTCTTGACTTAGACTGGGGAACAAAAAGTGACATTTTATCTGAAACCTGGCTTAAGGAACTGAATTCTGCCTGGCAACTACCCCATCAGGAGGAAACTTGAGTCACAGCTGTGTTCCCAGGCCAACCTTCCTTTTGCTGCCCACACTAAGGATATGCCATCTATCTGATAATTGAATTATCTGTGCTCTGTAGGAGAGTGAACAAAGCCCTCTTCACTCAGGCAAAGGTTTTTATTACGCAGTCGTAAAATGTAGCTTCCTCTTGGCAAGAGCTGGGAGGGGCACTGCCTGTGAGAGCAAGCTGGCTTGGCAGAAACTGGAAAGACTGGTTTCTATACCATGTGACCTGGGAAACCACACCCCTTTGGAGCCAGAACATAACTTTAAAAAGATGAATAACTCATAGAGCGGACATGTGAAAATTTTATAAATGATACCATAATTCTTGTGATTTTTCTGCCCACATTTTAAGAGGTTTTTCGACCCGGTGGCATGTTCAGGGGGGTTTTAGCGGAAAAATGGATATTACTCTAACTGTATGCATGTTAAAAATCTGAAACTTCTTCAGTTAATGTCCATACTCCCTGCACACATGTATGTAAAGTTGGGTCAATGTCAGAAATTGAAAAATCAGTTAAAAAGTGAAATATGTGCCATTTCTGAATGCAAGCTCCCAGGAAGAGCAGAGTTTGAACAGGGGATACCTCCTGTAATGCATGATGGGTGCATATGATTTTAAAACAATATGTACCTCTGCAAATATGTATTTGTTTCAAATCTAGATTTGTGTGTAAGTTGACAGGAGGAGTGGACTTTCTGCAGGCTGTAAAATGACATCACACTGACTCACAGTTCATTCCCCAATCAAATGATAAATGGACGTTTGACCAATTAGAAGCTGAGAGAGAGGTAGGGTCAGTGATGCGAGAACACACCCACATTCTAAACACATAAAAGCAGACAGACAGGACAGATAGGGACCTTCAATTCCATTTGCTGCAACGCACTCTGCCGGAAAAATCCATACTTACCTCCATACAACATCCAGAGATCCAGACTTCAAATTCATCAATCTATCCAGAACTAAGAGACCAGACCCAGAGAGACCCAGACCAGCAGAGAGAGCTGACCCAGATCACTGTGAAGTGCAGAGGCCAGACCAGACCAGACCAGAGTCCAGTCCAAAACCCTGACCAGATCCATGGCGAGGCCCATTTCACTCAAGAATATAGTGTGAGTACCTAGAAAACTGTGCAGAACCAATCTCTAAGTTTAAATTCATCTAATTCAATCTATTTAACCTAAGTAGAACTGCCTCCTAACTGTCACCTGTCATTTGTAAAGCTGTCACCTGTCATTTCTAGTTGCAAGCTGCACTTGTCATTTTGAGCTTTTGAAATTTGCAAACCCAAAAACGACCTTTATTAAATCGCTCATATCTCCGCGACCGTTTGGGCTAGAGACTTGCAGTAACTTTCCTCTGATAGCTTAGAATCGTAGCTTTGAATCGCACCAAGAACCGCATTCCTACCCCTTATAGTTTTACCGCAATCGCGGAACACGCATCCGCGAATTTTACCGCGATTTGCAATTTCTTCACATGTAAAAACTGCTGCTGTTTGCTTTTCATTTGCCAGAAATTCGTTTTAACCTGCTAACTATCCCTGCATCATTGCTAGTGTGAGCCTGGACTAATATTAACTAGATACCACTCACCCTGAACCTCTGAAAGGGAATTAACAGCATTTCCAGCATATTTCTCATCCATTGCTAACACATATAAAAGCATTTGGGCCTGTGTTTTCAAAACTCCTATCTGTTTTCTGTGGTGTAAGCTTGCTGGGGTGAACTGATTACATTGATTGCATTTCTGAGAACTGTGTGCTTCCTTCCATTTCCTTGCATTGCATCAAGGGGGGGAGGGGATTGCCAGAGAAAAGTGATTACCTTGTTTGTTGAAATCATATTGAGTATTTTCTGTATTGCATTTTCATTCAACATTACATCCATCTGAGCTTACTTAAAGCATCCTCTACCACATTATACTTTTGATCCTATTTACCAGTGTGCTACCTTATCCATTTCATGTCAACTCATTAGTGATTATAAGAAGTGTGCTAGTGCCAGATTCTCCGTTGTTGATCTTTATCATATCAGATTAAGTGTGCTATTCAATTATTAATTTATTATAAAGTGTGATCTATATATCTCTTGTTTAAATTATCAAATAAACCTTTTAAACTTGCAAAACAGAACTACTTCTTGGCTCAGTGGGGTCAGGGGGATTCCAAGAGAGGGGTGTTATATAGGGGTAGTCATCCAGAACGCATGAACTGGACCTAAAGATATATCAATAAGGGTTTTCATTCAGTATTCTAGACTAGGCGTTAACTTAGCTGTAGTGCTGAATTGAATCCTCTTACAAATTGGGGGCTCGAGCCGAGACGTTGGGTTAGAATACCACTTGTGCAGCTTAATACAGTGTGCTAACTGACGGGATACATACATCCAGTCGGATCACCACGCTGCCTTACGCTGTGAAGCATTCCTCAAAAGGGACACTCCAAGAAAAGTTCTGTTCTGCAAAAATAAAATACAAACTTCTGTAAGTCAGGACAGAGACCAATCTCTAGAATGGCGACCTTAGTAGACATGAAAATAGCCAGAGAGCACCTCTTGCATAAGCTATTTGTGAGAGGTGAATGGACCGAACAGGGCCAGGATGTGTGGTTGCAGGCCATCACACAACAGGTCACTGAAACAGGGTCAGATATATATAGAGATCAGGGTCCCTTACATGTGGCCCTGAGTGAACTATATATGGCTCCTAAAGCCAAAGAGGAACACAATAAGATTGCCAGGATAGCAGCATACCTGTACCTATATATGGGAGACATGCAGGATAGATGTGCTGAAAGCCAAAATCTGGCAAATAGGCAACAGATGGCATTACAGAAGGCCCAATCTGATCTGGACTCTTCTGAGCAGAGGCTGCAGAGGAGCCAGGAGGCAGAAAATAATAGTAGGCAATATATCATTAAAATAAAAGAGGATATGGGCATCCTACAACAGGAAAAGACAGACCAGGATACCCGATTTCTGGCCCTGCAGAAGGAGCACCAAGACAGTTTGGACTCCTTACTGCAGAACCAGAAAAAGCTGGAGCAACAGATCAATTTCAACAGGGCATGCACAGAGCAGGTAGCCACCCTGCAAATCCAACTAGACAGAGAGAAAGAGGAGAGCAACAAACTAATTTTGAAAGACCTAGATACCCAGGCAGAGTTTGATCAGGAGCGCCAGAAAGCCGGCGCCTTCCAAAGGCAAAGGGACGACCTGGCGGCGCAGATGCAGGCTCTTAGTCAGGAAAGAGACGCCATAGGCCAGGAAGTCTGCCACTTAAAAAAGGAAATTGAAGAAAATCACCTGGCCCTCCAGGGGCTGGGTGATCTCCAAAAAGAAAACCAGAACTTGGTAGAGCACACCAGAAGGGTGGAAGATGCTCTAGCAAGAAAGGAGCAGGCCAATAGGGACATTGCCCAGGAGGTAAACCTCCTGCAGCAAAGACTGGCCCAGTTCTCCAGGACCAACCAGGAAGCACAGAGGGAGAATGAGGCCCTCTGTCAACACAATGATAGGCTCCAGCAACAGGTAGCGATGCAGGAGAAACTGATAGAGTCGAGTAAGGCCTTAACAGAGGAACTGAAGGCACAAATGCAGGCTCTTGCATTGCAACAGGGAGCAGGGGCGGATAGAGATGAGGTTCGCTGGGAAATGGAAACTCCGGAGCATAACCTCAGGAGCCCTAGTACCAGAGGCCCTCATACTTCTCAGTCCCTGGACTCTGCCACCCCCATGTCCCCTGGTGCACATGAGCACAGGGCCACAGGGATGGCAGATTACTATCCAGCTAAAAGTATGGGGCTCATAGGCCAGTACCACTCAGGAATGGAGGGGTGGGCATCCGGGTATGGGCACCCAAGTACAGTACAGTTCAATGGGAAACCCCAGGAGAGTAGGCCCATTAAGGGCATCCTGAAAACCTCTGCCCAGTTAGGTCAGTGGAGGGGGTACCCAGCAAATCCTGGCAGCAAGGAGGAATCTGAAGACTCCTCTGAACTGCGCAGGACACAGGAGACCAGGTCCCCACATTCTGCCAGCCATTCCCAGGCTCGCAGAATCCGGGAAAACCTGGAAGAACAGACGGGAACCTCTGGGAGCAGTGCCTCTGAGTCCGAGGAAGAGTGGACAAGGGTTACCCGAACCAAAAAGGCCAATAAGGCAAAAAGGGCCTTGCTTAAGGACCCCTTAAAGCAGATTAAGGCGATCAGGAGCGTCATCACGCCCTACCATAAGAACGCTAAGTATTCTGTTTGGGAGCACTTAGAGTTGTTTGAACAAATGATGGAGACTTTCCATTTGAAGGACAGCCAAAGCTGTATTCAGTATGTAAAGTGGACCTTCTCCCCGGAATACTCCAGTTTCTTTGCAGGGCTGGAGGACCAAAATCATTTAAGATGGTCCACCTATAAGGCGGCCATCTTGAAACATTTTTCTGTTCACAGAAATCCTCAAGAGGTTCGCAAGGCAGCCTACAATTTGCAATGTGGGGAGGATCAGGCCCCACGAGAATTTGTGCAGGAGTTAAAGCGTGCTTTTGCACAGACCACAAGAAGGGTGCGCACAGACAGTCGAGAATTCGTTAATACATTTTTTCATGCCTTGCCCAAATACATCATGACCCAGCTCGTGAGGGATTTTCACGAGAAAAGATCTTTAGACTGGGTCATTGAACAGGCTACCCGGATCTATGAGGTGCAGAAGCCCATAGAAAATAAAAGCAATGCCCAGAAAAACCCCAAAGCCAACAGCACCCCTGCTGCTGTCAAGGTGGCAGAGGTAAAGGTCACCCCCGTTTTGGATTTGGAGATGGGGGGGCCTAAAAACCTGCCTGCACCTAATAATGCTAGGCCCAGAAGGTCTTCGGGCCAGTCACAGACAGGGAGCCAGGGAGGCAGCCCCACAAATGGGGTCCCTCGCTCTCCTGATTATGTAAGTCCACGTTACAAGGGAAATCGACCCATCCTGGGTTATGTGTGGACTCCTCCAGCCCAAGGGGGGGGATCCAGACAAGCACCTAACCCAGGGAACTTCCCTCCAAACTTCCCACAGGAGGGCAGAAATTTACCAAACCCTGGGCAGAACTTTTTCCCCAGATATCCTCCCGACTTTCAGCCCCAAAACCATCCATCCTTCTTTCCCCAATTCCCTGAGCCCAGACCACTGAATCCGGGAGAGGGGAGGCCAAGGGTGGAGGGGTACCCAAATCTTCCCAACCCGGGGTATTACCAGAGGAGGGACAGCTACCCTTCCCGGGATCAGCCCAGGGGAGAAAACAGGGCCCCGTATCAGCCTGAGCGGGTTTCCCAGTTAGAGCGCCAGGTTCAAAACATGGCGCGGGATCTGGGTCACATACTGAGGGCTCAGCAGAACCCTCAGATGGGCGTGCCGGCGCAGAACGCACCCAACTCTGGACCTGGTGCTCCAGAACAATGACGGGGGCAGCACCCCGATAACTCACCGGTTCCCAGGGAGGAGGCACAAAGGGAAGGGGGGTGTAAAGCCTTGGAGGAAGCTTCCTTCCTCACTTGTAAACAGCCCCTGGAAACCCCGGAACCGGAAACAAAATCTCTTGCCCCTGAAAGTCTGCCTCCTAAGGAGCAGAGGGGGGGTAGGAGAAACAAAAGACCCAAACAGACTCAGTTTGAGGAGGAGGTACAGATCTTCCAATTTGAGGGAGAGGGATCCTCAGAGGATCCTGGGAAAAGGATCTTCTCCTTCAGAGAGGGGGGAACTCCTCCCAAAGAAAAATGGGTCCCTAGGAATGCAAATCCAGACTGGGGAGATGTGGAGACTGAGCTACCGCCGCCCACCATCTCATCCCAGAACCAACAGCAAGAAAATCCCCTGGTTCGAACCCATCCTGGTGACTGCCTCCAAAAAGGGGGGGGCGGCCCAGAACCGGAGCCAGGGGAACCCACAATGGCTCTGATCTCCAGTTGCCAACTTTTTCTTTCAGATTCCCAAGGCTCTCCACAGAATTCTGCCCAAAATTCTTCTCTCGCGATGTCCAAAACCAGAAAGTTAGCCCACCAGTTGTCCAAAAATGTACATTATCTGTGCCCCCTTGAGGAGAAGGAGGGAAGATATTATGCCCCGGTACAAGTACAGGGGCAGGGTACAATCTCGGCACTAGTGGACACTGGATCTCAAGCTACCCTTCTGTCCAGAAGGGCCTTTGATGAACTGAATGCAGGAAGGGGAGAGAATTACCAAATTCCTCTCACCTCACTTCCTGGACAACTCCAGAACTTTGACGGGAAGGAAATTCCCGTTGAGGGGACTGCAGATTTGGACATTAAAATTGGGCGACATAAGTTGAAACACCCGGTCATAGTTGTGACCCCAGAGGGCACCCCTTGTTTACTAGGGAATGACCTCCTGAGAAGGTTGTCACCCCTAATAGATTGTGTAAACAAGGTCCTCTGGACCCAGACTAGCCGACCAATAAAATTAAAACAGAGTGTCAACCATGTTAGTTTAAACGGCACATGCCACATGGTTGAACAAAAATCTGACCAAGTAGAATTTCACTTCCAGAACAACCAGATTCCAGACGTGACAGTAATAGCAGTAGGACAACAGACTGGTGATGGGGGGTCCTCTCTATTTCTGAAAATCAACCTTCCTTCCAGTTTAAGGTGGTATTCCACGCTGGAAGGAAACACTCTGAAATTCTATACCAATCCACAATCTGAAACTCCCACTCCTATAGTCCAGAAAGATGTGAAATCAGCTCAAAGCCTGGCTGATATTCAGCAAATTGGAGAGCAGTTGTTCATCCCTGTTCAGTTAAATGATGGGAAGGACTCTGTTCTCGCTCGAGTGTGTGTGAACAACGGTAAGAGCTTCATCAGCGAAGCCATGTTTCGCCAACTTCCAAAAGATCCAGCCATTCCCACCTTCAAACTGATAGACAAATGGGAAATGGACCTGGAAGCACCTAATTCCAAACATCTCCTGCCAAGCAGGTGTATGCTCAAAATCTCCATTGGCAACAAGAGCATTGTCCATAATTGTTGGGTCGTGCGAGACGTCCCTGCCGCCTTTTACTTAGGCAGTGACATTCTCAATCGCTTTGCCATTAGTTTGGACCTAATAAACTTCAAAGCTTGGTCCCGATTAGCGGATAATCCCATGGGCTTTGATGATCCAGAAAAAGCATTTAGGTCAGCTCAATTGCTACCTTATGCAGTTGAAATTCAGATCAAAGAGGAAGTCACCATCCCAGAAAGGACCCGACAATTCTCCCTGGAAGTGAAAGTTAAAAGGGGACAAGAGTTGAAAAACCCTGATGCTTACATACATCTAAATGCTTCTCTCCAACAGCAAGGGTTGGGGGTAAACCCAACTCCATTAGTCAACATAGAACATGACACCATTCCAATAGAGGTGGATAACAGCGACTTAAAGAGTATTACTCTAGCCGCAGGCACCATTATTGGAATGGCGGTTGATGACCGACATTTTTCCATCGACTTAGTAAATGAACTGTTAGGACCAATCCCCAAGGACTGTTTTGACAGTGACAGTGATGACAACACAACACCAGACAGGATTTTTACCCGGCATGGGGGGAACTTCCTGGTGTACACTTCCTGCCCTTATGGTAAGGAAGATGTGACGTGTGACTTCAGGAGGGATGAGGTGATTTTCCAGGTCCATGAGGGCTGCCTTTCCCACCTGAAGCCTCCGGTCCAAATCAGCACTCTGACCAGGGACTTCTCCACCCAGCTGGAGGAGGCCGCGGAAATAGCCAAACCAGAAGTCTTTCCAGGCTTCAGGCAGATGGTGGAAGAGAGAGTCAACCTAGCTGATGCCTGTGTGACTCTGGAACAAAAGCAAAAGTTGAAACAAGTTTTCTTGGATTTCCAAGATCTCTTTGCGGTAGACTCATATGACTGTGGTCGCACTGACATCCACACAACAACAATCCCCACGGACCCTGGCATGACTCCTGTGTTTGTGAAGCAATATCGCTTGCCTCTCGCATCAATGGAGTCCCTTACTGAAATAATTAAGAACCTTGAGTCCCGGGGAATAATCCGTCCCGTCCACAGCACCTTCAATAATCCGGTGCTGGGAATATTGAAGCCAAACGGCCAGTGGAGACTCTGTGCCGACCTCAGGGAGCTCAACAAACGGGTCCATACTTCCCGATGGCCTCTGCCCTACATTGACCAAGGGCTGGCCCAGATCCAGGGGTCACAGGTATTCACTGCAATAGACCTGACCAATGGATACTGGACTGTGCCTGTCAGTAGGGAGGACCAATACAAGCTGGCTTTTACCTTTGGGGGCCAGCAGTACACCTGGACCCGGACTCCCTTCGGATACCTTAACTCCGGCAATGAATTCAACATTTTCCTACATAAGGCCATGCCCGACCTGGGTGCGAGGGGTAACCTGGCCTATGTAGATGATGTCCTCATCAAAAGTTCATCTGTGGAGGAACACATAGCGGAGATCCGTTATGTTCTGACACAGTTGAGGGCCGCCGGAGCAAAACTTTCCTTTCAGAAAGCACAGTGGTGTAGAACCCGTGTTAATTTCTTGGGGCATGAGATTACTCCTCAGGGCCTCTGTCCCCAGGAAAAGAAAGTGGAAGCACTTCAGAAACTGAAAGACCCCACAACTCTGCGGGAACTAAGGAGCCTCCTTGGACTGACTAATTACAGCAGAAAGTTCATTGAGGGCTACGCAGAGATCACCAGACCCCTGATTCATCTCCTGAAGGGGGGGGTCAAGTGGGAATGGGGTCCAGAACAAGCCGAGGCAGTAAAACAACTCAAAAGAAGCCTCTCACAAGCGCCTTGCCTAGCTTACCCTGTCAGAAACAAGGAGTTCTTCCTGGAGACGGGGTTCTCTGATACGTGCTTGACGGCAGTATTATACCAAAAGCATGACAAGGTCAATAAAGTAATCTCCTATGCGAGCAAAACTTTATCCTCTGTGGAGGAAAAATTCAACGATTGTGAGAAGGCACTCCTGGCAACGGTGTGGGCATTGAAGAATTACCGCCCGTTTATCCAGGGGGAACACATCATAGTGGAGACTCCACACCAGCCTCTGCAATATCTCCAAAGTGACAGAATCCGGGCCGGAAATGTGAGTAATTCCCGAATTACTTCCTGGATTCTGTCAATGCAAGGCTTTCCTGTGGAGGTCAGATATGGCCAAAACAAGAAGAGTCCCCTCGCGCAAGGTCTGGCTGACTTGCATGATTGTGCCAGAGAAAACTGTCTCGAGGACGAAAGTCTAAAAATAAAGGACAACATGGAGGCATACCTTAATTCCCCCCACAAAGTCTTTGAAGAGGACAAGTGTGAGGGAATGCCCACTGTGTATGTGGATGGATGCTCTTACCATGTTGACACCAACGGGGAGAAAGAACTGGTGGCTGGCGTAGGGAATGCATGGGTGAATGAGTCCCCAGAACCCTCCGCTGGATACAAAATTGGTCCCCGAAGTAGTCAGGTGGCAGAATTGATGGCTGTGCATCAGGCCATCCTCACTGCTGTCCAGCATCAACTCCACGAACTGGTCATAATCACAGATTCGGATTATGTACGGAACGGGTTCGTGGAGCACCTGGTTAATTGGAAAACCAGAGGCATGTTATGTGCTAACAACAAACCCTTGAAACATGGGAAGTTGATCCAAAACATTGATGATCTGGTCACATCGAATGAGATGACCATCTATTGGAAAAAGATCAAGGGTCATTCCAAAGTAGAGGGACCAGACAAAACTGGAAATGACTTAGCTGATCAGCTGGCCAAAACCGGGGCCATCCAAGGGGATCTAATTGAGATTGAGTCCCTGTTGGGGGAAATCCAGGTCACTGCTATCACTAGGTCCCAGACAAATGCTCACAACGACCTTTCAATTGCACAATGGAGTAAGGAGACCCCTGATGCGGATTTGATTACTGCTCAGAAGGGGGATCCAATTATTGGTAAATTTTACCAGCACCTTGAGGACCCTGAGAACTTTCCCCTGACGGATACCGATTACATTGGGAAAGAGGACCTAAGAGTGTTGATGAAATGTCCAAAAATGTTCCGGATCCAAGACGGTTTGCTGGTAAGGAAATCCAAAGCTGGCCACGACCAGTGGGTGGTTCCTACCTCATTCCGAAGCCTGATGTTAAGTCACGCCCATGATGCGACCACCGCCGGTCATAGGGGGTTTCACACAACATTGGAAATCTTAAGAGAGGTTGCATACTGGCCACACATGGGCCAGGACCTCAACCAATATTTGAAGGGTTGTCTTGTGTGTGCACAATTTCAGCCATCATCCCTCACGCACCGGGCGCCTTTACAAAAGAGGGGAATGACACTGCCATGGTCAGATTTACAAATCGACTTTGTGGGCCCTGTGATTCGCTCGGCTAGGGGGAATAAGTACATGTTGACTGTGACATGCTTGTTTACCAAGTGGGTGGAATGTCTCCCAGCCCCAAATTGCAAAGCAGAAACTGCAGCTGCCTTGATGATTAACCACATCTTTTCCCGTTTTGGTCTACCTCAAAGGATTGAGTCAGACAGAGGTAGCCACTTCACCAGTGAAGTAATGACAAAGATGTGGGAGATACTGGGGGTCAAGAGAAAGCTGCATATTGCTTATAGACCAGCTTCTTCTGGGGCAGTAGAGAGATATAACCGGACAATTGTGAGCATATTAAAGAAGTTTGTGGCAGATTCTGGGCCAAGTTGGGATATCCGATTACCTCTGGTCCTAATGGCCATCAGATCTACCCCTTCATCTGCAACCAAAATGTCACCATTTGAGTTGATGACTGGGCGCAAGATGGTGCTTCCTCAGCATTTGCTCTACAGGACCCAGGAGCAGACACTGATAAATGCCTCCACTACTCATGAGTATGTAGAGAATTTAAGGAAACACCTCCAACATGCTTTTGCTTATGCTCAGCGGAATCTAGAAAGATCGGCTGATAGCATGAAGACCCACTATGACCTGAAGACTTCCAGGAAGGAATATCAGGTGGGAGACCGGGTCTATCTATACAACTTCCAAAGGAACCAGGCCAAGCAGCGCAAATTTTTGCCTACATGGAAGGGACCCTTTGAGATCGTCGATAAGATCTCCCCTGTGGCCTACAAGATCCGCATCCCCAAAGGCGGTTCGGCAGAGGGGGAAGACAAGTGGGTACACATAAACCAGTTGAAATGTTGCCATCCCAGGCACACTCTGCAACAACTGGAGGAATCCTCTGGAATCCTAGCGGGTACTGTCTCAGACTAATTCAGTTCCAACCATAAAACATACCACATCTAGTCTCTAAAATATTGTGATTTGCATGAAACTGTCTCTTAGTTATACTGTTTTTTTATCAAAATAAGAATGTAATGTTTCGTCATGATGTAATGCATATGCTGTCCCACCATCTCAACAGTGGTGGAAAAACGTCTATGAGTAGGTATTGCCGCTCTTCCTTTGTCGTCCTAGGAGAAAGAAAACCTTGAGACGGGCCAAGGAGGACGATCCGGAGACCGGGAACGAAGATCCAATGGGCCCAGTGGACCGCCCAATATTCCCATCAGGACCGGCGAGGAGAACTGATCGATCAGTACCGGATGGAGGAAAAGATGCTGAACTGTGCCATCTATTGGAAGAAGATGAGGAAACATCCCAGATCTTGCGAGTCCCATCAGTGAAACCGAATGGCCATCGCAAGAGGGGGGCTTGTGGGATGTATTTACCCATGCATCCTAGCCCTACCTCAAAACTGTGCAGTACTGACATGAAAACATCATGATGGCCAGAGCTTCCCAGAAAATGCACAGGGAAATGCATGAAGAATAGGCTGCCACTCATTTTTGCCGATGTTATGGGCACAGAAGGACACTGCCTAAAACCACCATTGGACTACCCGCACAGTAGTCTGAAACCATTGGGAATGGCAATGCTGATTGCCAAATGCAACCTAGAATTGTGGGGAATTCATTTCTTAAATCCCAAAAATGGGTGCAGTACCAGTACTCACCACTATCCAAAAGCCGGCGTTTTAAAACCACTCTGTTTCCCTGAAGGCAAGTCAAAATGCCTATTTTCAAACATTGCAATATGTGCAAAATATTTACTGAACACCAGCAGACATTTGGCAGAATGGAGTTTTGTGTGCCTACAAAATCTGGGAAATGAAGATCATAAGACAAGGTTTATAACAAGACTGGCTGCGCTGTGGATTTCAGCAGTTTAAGTTGCACTGGATTGAAAGACACTAAAAAAAAATCTAAATGTTTAAATTGACTGAGTGACCTACTTTTGAGTGTCACATAGGTTGCAATTGTTTAAATGTCATAGTTTAAACTTAGAATCAGCATCATAGCTGCATATGTAAAAAAATGTCTTGACTTAGACTGGGGAACAAAAAGTGACATTTTATCTGAAACCTGGCTTAAGGAACTGAATTCTGCCTGGCAACTACCCCATCAGGAGGAAACTTGAGTCACAGCTGTGTTCCCAGGCCAACCTTCCTTTTGCTGCCCACACTAAGGATATGCCATCTATCTGATAATTGAATTATCTGTGCTCTGTAGGAGAGTGAACAAAGCCCTCTTCACTCAGGCAAAGGTTTTTATTACGCAGTCGTAAAATGTAGCTTCCTCTTGGCAAGAGCTGGGAGGGGCACTGCCTGTGAGAGCAAGCTGGCTTGGCAGAAACTGGAAAGACTGGTTTCTATACCATGTGACCTGGGAAACCACACCCCTTTGGAGCCAGAACATAACTTTAAAAAGATGAATAACTCATAGAGCGGACATGTGAAAATTTTATAAATGATACCATAATTCTTGTGATTTTTCTGCCCACATTTTAAGAGGTTTTTCGACCCGGTGGCATGTTCAGGGGGGTTTTAGCGGAAAAATGGATATTACTCTAACTGTATGCATGTTAAAAATCTGAAACTTCTTCAGTTAATGTCCATACTCCCTGCACACATGTATGTAAAGTTGGGTCAATGTCAGAAATTGAAAAATCAGTTAAAAAGTGAAATATGTGCCATTTCTGAATGCAAGCTCCCAGGAAGAGCAGAGTTTGAACAGGGGATACCTCCTGTAATGCATGATGGGTGCATATGATTTTAAAACAATATGTACCTCTGCAAATATGTATTTGTTTCAAATCTAGATTTGTGTGTAAATTGACAGGAGGAGTGGACTTTCTGCAGGCTGTAAAATGACATCACACTGACTCACAGTTCATTCCCCAATCAAATGATAAATGGAAGTTTGACCAATTAGAAGCTGAGAGAGAGGTAGGGTCAGTGATGCGAGAACACACCCACATTCTAAACACATAAAAGCAGACAGACAGGACAGATAGGGACCTTCAATTCCATTTGCTGCAACGCACTCTGCCGGAAAAATCCATACTTACCTCCATACAACATCCAGAGATCCAGACTTCAAATTCATCAATCTATCCAGAACTAAGAGACCAGACCCAGAGAGACCCAGACCAGCAGAGAGAGCTGACCCAGATCACTGTGAAGTGCAGAGGCCAGACCAGACCAGACCAGAGTCCAGTCCAAAACCCTGACCAGATCCATGGCGAGGCCCATTTCACTCAAGAATATAGTGTGAGTACCTAGAAAACTGTGCAGAACAATCTCTTAGTTTAAATTCATCTAATTCAATCTATTTAACCTAAGTAGAACTGCCTCCTAACTGTCACCTGTCATTTGTAAAGCTGTCACCTGTCATTTCTAGTTGCAAGCTGCACTTGTCATTTTGAGCTTTTGAAATTTGCAAACCCAAAAACGACCTTTATTAAATCGCTCATATCTCCGCGACCGTTTGGGCTAGAGACTTGCAGTAACTTTCCTCTGATAGCTTAGAATCGTAGCTTTGAATCGCACCGCATTCCTACCCCTTATAGTTTTACCGCAATCGCGGAACACGCATCCGCGAATTTTACCGCGATTTGCAATTTCTTCACATGTAAAAACTGCTGCTGTTTGCTTTCCATTTGCCAGAAATTCGTTTTAACCTGCTAACTATCCCTGCATCATTGCTAGTGTGAGCCTGGACTAATATTAACTAGATACCACTCACCCTGAACCTCTGAAAGGGAATTAACAGCATTTCCAGCATATTTCTCATCCATTGCTAACACATATAAAAGCATTTGGGCCTGTGTTTTCAAAACTCCTATCTGTTTTCTGTGGTGTAAGCTTGCTGGGGTGAACTGATTACATTGATTGCATTTCTGAGAACTGTGTGCTTCCTTCCATTTCCTTGCATTGCATCAAGGGGGGGAGGGGATTGCCAGAGAAAAGTGATTACCTTGTTTGTTGAAATCATATTGAGTATTTTCTGTATTGCATTTTCATTCAACATTACATCCATCTGAGCTTACTTAAAGCATCCTCTACCACATTATACTTTTGTTCCTATTTACCAGTGTGCTACCTTATCCATTTCATGTCAACTCATTAGTGATTATAAGAAGTGTGCTAGTGCCAGATTCTCCGTTGTTGATCTTTATCATATCAGATTAAGTGTGCTATTCAATTATTAATTTATTATAAAGTGTGATCTATATATCTCTTGTTTAAATTATCAAATAAACCTTTTAAACTTGCAAAACAGAACTACTTCTTGGCTCAGTGGGGTCAGGGGGATTCCAAGAGAGGGGTGTTATATAGGGGTAGTCATCCAGAACGCATGAACTGGACCTAAAGATATATCAATAAGGGTTTTCATTCAGTATTCTAGACTAGGCGTTAACTTAGCTGTAGTGCTGAATTGAATCCTCTTACATGAGCGAACAGCAGGTTTTTAAATAGTAATGGTTTTATTTCGATAAATACATTCAATGAGAAAAGAAAATGTTTGAGTAGAAAGTGGAAGAAAAAAGAAGAGACAAGCACATTATTATTGCTGGTGGTAACTTATGGAAAAAAAGTAAATGTAGCTGAGGTTGGCACTGCTCTTACCAAGTGTGGTAGTCATAGGTCTTGATTTTGAGAATGAGAGGTTGAATCTTAGTGGTCGTAAGGTAGAAAGGTCATAGGTTGCTTAGATTTCAAGGCTGAGAAGAACAGGTTAAATATCAGTCTCCAGTATGGTGAAGAGAGCGGTGAAGAAGGTCTACTAGCTGGCTGTGGTATCAAAGTGTCCCGTATTGGAGGGCCCAATTGGGAAACTGTGAGTGTGGTGTCCTAAATTGTGTGGGATGCCAAGGCATAGGGAGGAGAGTATTAAAGTGAACCCATCTGAGGCGTATCTGCAGGGTGAAGGGGTGTGAGGGAGAAGCATGTATGGTCCTAGGACCAGGGCTAAACAGGTCATGGCCACGCGGGCGTACCCAGGGTATAATGGGTGAAGCACATGTGGGGATCAGGTGAAAGATATATTCCCAGAATTAATAATGGGTAATAGTGCCCAAGATGCCCAAGTGGTTGAGCTAAGCTAAACATGTTGGTAAAGGCCAGTGAGCAAGTTAACCAGAGTGTGTGCCATGTGTGTTGTGAGCTGTCAAATCCCTTTGCTAAATTAAACCAGTGATGGGCCTAAGAAACCAGTTAGGCAACGTAAACTTTGTGCGGTTGCACGTATTGGTCAAGGCCAATGTGGAAAAGCAAAACCCATGTGCCGCATATGCTGTGATCCATGAAGAGTCCTGTTGCTCAATAAGTCAATGGAAAGCAAGGCAAAGCCGTGAACGGCATGTCTGTTGCGTGGTTACAATAGAAAGCACCCGATGTGCTTGAGGATTAGAAGGGCGTGAGTTATTTAGCAATTTGAGTCACAAATTATTAGAAAAATGTGTCAGGAGGTCCATAATCAATTGCCATGATGAAGGTCTGTGAAGGTCTGGGAAATAGAAGTTAACAGATATGGCTGAGGGCTAGGAGTCTGCCGGAGCTTACCTGATGCCTGTACGTCCGTTCGCGAATGCTTATCGCCCGCCAGTGTGAGAACATTCTGATTTGCATACAATATTATGTTGTGCCTTATCTGCTTTGTTTTAGAGGAAAGGTTGGGTAATTTCCTCTCAGACAGCTGTCACTTCCTTTGCACATGGCGCTATCAGTGTCTCCCATCTATTCCAACTGCTTCTCTATTAACTATCCTTCCCTTCTCACCAAGTCTGGTAAGAAGAAATTCAAAACGGAGATCTTGGCTTCCAACCCTGGCCTACCCATCGCTGATACCTTATCCAGTGCCTCTGCCAGACAAACCCTCACTGGCATTCTCTTTTCTGTTCCTTTGCCTGATCTATGAACACCTCATATGATCTCGGAGCTTTGCCCTACCTCCTCCTCTGCCATTAATGGTGTCATCGCCTGGGAAGTCCTCATGGCTTTCTTTGACTCCTCCCGAGTCATCATTAATGTCTACCTGAATGTCACTGTCATGGTACAAGGCCCTTAAGCAAATCTCCTCTTCTTTGATAGATGTTTCCCCGCCTTATCAACTTCCTCTTATCTGCAGCTGTCCCCTACTCTCCTCACTTGGCTACCTTGCCCTCCTCTCCCTCTGCCTCATCCATTGCTCCCTCCACACCTCTGCAGGGTGTATCCCTAATTTGTACCCCTCCACAGAAGATTTTTAAGGCTGGCAACTTTCTACATCTTGCCACTCTCAACTCTTGCTCGGCTATCAAACATGCCTCTGACAACTGCCACCTCCTAGAAGAATTTGGCCTTGATGTCCTCGGTCTTGCCGAGACTTGGTTCACGGCCATCTCTGTCACAAGTTTTGACACTCTCCTCCTTGACGGCTGCAAGATCCTCTCTGCCCCCATATTCAACTGGCCTGGAGGGGGAGTAGCGCTGATTTTCGCAGAGTGGATTCCTGCCTCTATCATCCCCATTCAGACATACTCAACTTTCGAATACCTTGCCTGTAGGCTTTCTCTCTCTCTGGGACACTTTCTCACCATTGTAACTCTCTACCAGCCCCCTAGGCAAATCACTTCTTTTCTCTTTGAACGGGCCGACCTTGCCTCCTCCCTCCTGCCCTCTACCACTCAACTCCTCCTTCTTGGGGATCTCAACATCCATCTGGATTCTCCCTGTTGTTCAGCTGCACTCTTTTGCGACCTCTGCAACTCACTTTCCCTCTCTATCCTCCCCTCTGGCCCCACTCACTTTGCTGGTCACACACTTGATGTCTTGATCTCATCTGGCCTCCTCCTCTCTACTCCCTTCACCACACCTCTATTCTGGAGTGATAATTGCTTCCTCTCCTCCCATCTGTCTATCTCCTCCCCCCAAGCCAAGCCTTCCCCAAGATTGCCTCCCACCTTCTCGGACATTCGGCCAATGAAGCGTATGTCAATTGAGGCTTTTGCTGTCACCTTCACCCCTCTTCCCCCTCCCCAGGCTGACTCACACCCTGACACAGGCCGGTCCCTTCTCTACTCCTCTATCTCTTCTACTCTTGATGTTCTTGCCCCTGTCGTGAGGATCCGATTGAAGTCCAAAGCCAAGTGGAATTCCTGGTACGGGTCTGACCTATCTACACTCAAATGCAAGTCTAGGGTGGTTTAGAGGAAATGAAGGGCCTCCTGCTCATCCTCTGACAAACTGGCATGTCGCCTGCTCCAAAGGCAATACTGACTCTCTGTCCGCTCCAAAAAGAGAGCTCACTTTCAAGCCCGCATCTCCGCGGCATCTAACAACTCGGCCAAACTCTTCAAAATCTTCAAGGAGCTGGCCAACCCTGCTTCAGTCTCCACCCCCAACCCCCCACGCCTCCCAGGCTCTTTGCAATGCCCCTGCATCTCACTATCATTCCAAAACCCAAGACATCTTGTCTACCATCTCCTCCACCTCGCCTCTTCTGCCCTCTCCCTCTGGCGTTCTGTCCCTCCTTCAGCTACCCCCTCCCTCTTTCTCCTCCTTTCCTCTTTTCTCCCCAGATGAGGTTGCTAGACAAGTCCGATATATGAAAGCCTCATCAAAACAGGTCCAACCCTGTTCCTCCAAAATCGTTAAGGACCACATTGATACCCTTGCTCCGGCCCTTGCCAATTTATGTAACCATTCTTTTGCCTCTGGATATTTCCCTTCCCCCCTCAAGCACTCTTTTGTGCATCCCCTTCTCAAGAAACCCACAGCTGATCCCACTTGTCTGGTTAACTACCGCCCAATTTCCATTACTCCCTTTTTGGGGAAGCTCCTGGAAAAACTGGCCATCTCCCAGCTTAACCTTCTTTCTGAATCTGTTGGCTCTCTCCACGACCACCAGTCTGGAATCAGAGCTGTCAGAAGCAAGGAGACTGCTCTCTGAAAATCCGTGAAGACCTGCTCTCTAACCTTCACCCTAAAATGCCATCTGTTCTCATCCTTCTTGATCTCTCCTCTGCTTTCGACACGGTCAACCATACCATCCTGCTCAACCGTCTCCCTGACAACCTGGGTATCACCGATCAGGCTCTGGCCTGGCTGACCTCTTTCCTCTCTGATCGACCCTCCCAGGTAACACCTGGGTCCTTCCTATCCGCTATATCCCTCTCTACCTGTGGTGTCCCCCATGGGTCTAACCTTTCTTCCTGGCTTTTCAACCAATGTCTGGCAGCTCTCACCTACTGCATTTCCATTTTCTGCTCAAACTTTCAGTGCTAGGCTGACGACACCCAACTCAATTTTCAGGCTTCCTTCAGCCAGCTTGCCTTCCCTCATCTCGGATTGCCTTTTCTGCCATTCAAAATTGGTGTGCTGCTAACGATCTTTGTCTAGATGCCAACAAAACTGAGATCCTCCTCATCGATACACCTTCGCCATCCTTTCCCCTCACTCTCTGGCCAGCCTCCCTTGACCCTCCACCCAACCCGCCTTGCGATGATAAGAACCTCAGGGTCATAACTGACTCCACACTTTCCTTCTCCGCACACATCTGTGACGTCCCCAAAAAGTGAAACTCTGTACTGCACCTCCTTAGAGGTACTCTGCCTTTCCTCTCCTTCCCCCAGAAGCTCACAGTCTCCCAAGCTCTGGTTCTCTCCAGGCTGGTCTATTGTAACAGCCTATTTCTAAATCTACCTGCCTCCACTCTCTGCCCTTTACAACTAATCCAGAACAGGACTGCAAGACTTGTTCTTGGCCTCAAGCCCTGGGATTGTATCTTTCCAGCTCTGAAATCCCTTCATTGGCTCCCAGTAAATACAAGGATTAAATGTAAAACCCTCTTCATTGTCCACATGGCTTTCTGGGGGCCGGGACCGAAATACCTTCAACTATCCCTCCGTAAATAGCTCCCTTCTCGAGCCCTTTGCTCTTCTACATCTAATTCCCTCAGGGTCGGGTGTTTTTCAAAGAAAAGAGCGGGGGGAAGATCTCTGTCCTCGGCTGGGCCCTCCCTATGGAACAGCCTCTTGGCCAGCCCGAAACTTGAGGAGAACCATCTCTGGTTCTGGAAGCACCTCAAGACCTTCCTCTTCGCTTCTGCCTGTGTCTGTTTCTCTCTCTCGTCATCGTGCACCTGGCCACCCTCTGTCCTTCGAGCCCAGGTACCTGCGCACCCTGCCTCCCTCCTGCACTGCCTCTGGCCACCCTTGGCACTGGGATCTGTATCTGTACCCATACAATCCCTTACTCTTCCACTGCACTTATCAGATATTCCCTATATGACTAATCGGGCACTTGCCATGTGTCTGGCTGCACTACCTTTTTGTCTGCACTTATTTATCTATTCATCCCACTTATTATTTATTCTGTTTTCTCCTCTGTCTGCACTTTCCACTTCTCCCCCTCCACACACTTTCCCCCTTTTCCCTTTTCCATGCACTTGCGCATTCTTAATGTCACTGGGTCTAGTAAGATCGTATTTTGTTCTACCCTGTTCCCCTCCCTTTGCTTGGTCACACTCTAAAACGCTTGTATAGGAGCACAATATAAATAAAATAAAATATAACATCACATCATATCATGTCAGTTTCGATAAACATTTCTTTAAATTGTGAATTACCCTAAGCAGATGTCTTCTTTTACTGAAGCCCTCCTGAAGGATGCCTATCATGAGTAGATCATTCAGGCATTGTAGCTACAAGTCAGATCTGTGGCATGCCTGTCCACTACTTGAAAATTGGGGCAGAACTGTGGGTCCAGCTGTATCAGAATCAAATAGAACGATTGTACAGTTGAGTAGGATTTGTTGCATTACCTGCTCATTTGACACACCTATTTCACAATCAGAAGTCAGTGGCTGTGGCTGTGACAGGGATTTGTTTTTCCACAAATAAACTGACATTTAAATGGAAAGGCCTACTTGTTGTAGAAGTGAACAATAGCTTCCTATGTTAACTGTGGTCTATGGGTGAATAATACCAAAAGTGAACGTATATCTGTATAAATATTGTTTTGTAGTTATACACAGCAGGACCAGATGCACTATAAAATGTCATGTTGAACTAGTGTTTTCAATTCAAAAGGCTATTCCGTTACAATGATGTAGGTTGCTTGTTTTCCCCAGTGAAACGAAAGGTCTGTGCCTCTGAAACTTTGACCTCAAGACCTTTGGGCTAGCCCAACCTGGAAAAGCAGGCCTGATTTTCAGTTTAAAATACAAAGAAATATAAAACATTTTATCAGAATTGTGGAGTCTGTAGATAAGCCGGCCAACAAAAATGACCTTTAAGGTCAGGCCTCCCCATTAACTGTACATTAGCTTTGAGCAGAGACCTTTAAAGACACTTAATGGCAGGGTGGAATAAAATGAGCTATGCAGACTTAAAGCTCACATGTGACCGGAGAGAAATAAAACTCAGGAGGACTTGTTGGAAATATGAAACTACGACCTCCATAAGTATGCATTGCTATTGATTAACATGGGTCTGCTTTTCCCTTAATAACAGGAGTACCATACATGCATAGAGCAAGATCACAGGATACCTGTCAGTCCAATCTATCTATGAATTTGTGATGTATAGAACGTGAGTTAGGAGGAAAACAATGATCCTGATCTTCTGATAATTCAGAGGAATTTGAAAGTTTGTGAACTGATATAATGCAAAATTAATCATTGATTAGCTAAGTGGCATACTTTTCACTTTTTTGGCTCAGGAGTAAATTGCAAAAACTCATAGTTCATCCCAGGAAGGGCATGCCAAAGTGAAAGTAGTATTTCCAGATTTGCCATGAAATGTAGAATTTGAAAATATGTATGTTTGTGCAGTTATGTGAAAAATGAAGGTAGTTGCCATATTGTGAGATTTTTATGAAAAAGCACAAAATAAAAACCTGTAATTTTGAAATAATCCTTCTTCCTACTCCCCCAACTCCCTATCCTTTTAAATGTAATTGTGTTGGGAACTACCTGCCTTAATCCTGGCCATTTAATTGTGGGTGAGGGGGGCAACACCATTGCATAGGCCATTAGCACATTTAATTGAAGTTAATTCTATTAATTCCAATACAGAAAAATATCACAGGATGAGTTTTGTTAGAATTGGAAACTGACACTTTTCATACCCAGTGTGTGATAGCCATCATAGTTGATAACGTACTTGTGTGACTCTACCTGACTGAAACCCCTGATTTCCTTAAATAATAGTGGTGGCCATAGTCCCACAATAAGTAAACCTAAAACTCTGCCATGCAAGTGAATGCAGAGTGTGCAAAACAGAATTTCACATTTATTCCGTTGAATCCAAAATCAGAATCCCAAACCCTCCCTTAGTAATAAAAAGCCAAAACAATTTCCCTACTGTTTTCACACTCCATGTACCTTGCCTTCAATTTAAGGCATCATATATAACTAATGCCTAAGGGTGGGGGTTGTTAGGCGAGAAAAGCTTTGTGATGACCAAGCAATGAATGGGGTTTGTTTAAAATGTCCTACTTATTAATGGGCATAGAAAACCTGTGCGTGTTTTGATTTAAAGTGTTCAAATTCAACGTTTGTTTGTTGTAGTAACTGAAAGTCTATTAAGAAATACATGTTAGTAAATCGATGCCATAATTGACATTTGCGATTACAGTGTTGTGCCACGGAGTTGGTGGCTACTGTTCTGGTGCTTTGTTTCTGCTTCATTGAAGAAATGTATATACATGCACACTATTATTTCTATACACTGGTCTGGTTCCTAGCTTATTGGTGATACAGAGGGTATCTGCTGAATGGTGTTATACAGGTTAGAGGCCGAGCCAAAATTGAATCTACTAAGCGCTTTCTTGTGCGACACCTTGATTGGTGGAAAGGAACTCTATGTTAGAGAGCGACAGCACAATAAACCGTGCCATATCTTTGAGCGGACAGTAGTGATTTCACCCATTGATAACAGGTTGGACCTGCATCGAAGAAACTGGGCCCACCAATCTGCATTTGGAAACTTACATAAATATCGCATGAGGTATCCCAATTTTATTTCACCCCCAAAGGCAATGCCCTGACAATACTAATCTCTTGGTATCTTTTATATTGTTAGTCCAATCACACTAAAATTCTTACTGCGTTGGACTACAGCATTGGCCGTTGCCCCATGGAGGTTAAAATTATTTCATATCCAGAACTGAGCAGGACTACTGTCTGTACTTGCCTTTCTCCTTAGCATCATGGAGATCCATATAGAATGATCCCTTTGTTGGAGATATAAACAGTTTGAATAGCTGCAATAATTTCCATTTCATCTAGCCTTCTAAAGATGCTAGGTCTAATTCATAGCATATTATCGCCATCGGTATAGATTTAGAAATTTGCAGACTTTTATTCCAAATGAAACCTTCTATTTTATCCAAATTAAAACCCTGTATCCGATGACAAACTACCAAACTGTACGGTAAAAAAATAATAATAATTACTTTAGCTTTGTAGGAATTGATGGTCAGTATTATTGATATTCTTCCATATTGTTTATCAATACGCATCATCTGCAACGCCAAAAGAAGTGGTGCCTTTATTTTTATTTTCTCAAAGATGACCTGTTAATTTGGCATAGTGCCAACATCAAAGCGGAAATATTGTATTTATTGTACCGGTTTAGGGCAGAAGTTGCCTAATTTCCAAGTATAATTAATTGCCTTTTTTAGATTTTCATAATCGCTGTCTTATTTGGATTTATCAGCAGCCCATGATTCTCAGTGTGATATTCAAGAGTGTTAATCAAGTATTTGAGGACGCACAGCATATGATCCAATACAATAATATGTCTGCATATAGAAGCTGCTGAGTGACTTCAATTCAGCAATCCCACTAAGTCAGTGCCTCGTCTGGGACACTCAAGGGAAGCCCTTATTTATATATTTTTATGACAAGTTATACTCTGGATGATAAACCCTTATATAACCCCCCTCTCTTTGAATCCACCCGGACCTCACTGAGCCAAGAAGTAGGTTTGTTTTGCAATTTAAAAGATTTATTGGAAAAATTAAACAATATATATATATCACACTTTTATAACAAATTAATATTTAATATCACACTTAAGAATATGACAGTGATCAACAATGGATAATATTACAATTGTACGCTTATTTAATTACTTAGGAGTTGGTATAGGAAGGAAAAGGTAACTGATAATGCTTTTATGGTTTCAAGGAAAAACAATGATGGAAAGAATTCAGTACAGAAATAAACTGATAGGGTTTCACAAGAGATAATATGTTCACTTTTCCCCTTGTGACAATTCACTCCCCCCCTATCCCCTATACAATATAAGGAGCTGGAAGTAAAGCACACAGTTTTCAGGAATACAATCACAATACAATACGAATTTCAGTTCCCCCATAACAAGCTTAGAGAAACAGGGATGGATTTAAACACAGGCGAAAGTACTTTTAAATGTGGTATGCAAAGAAGGGAAAAATATGCTAAAAATGATTTTAATTCTATATAGGAGGTTCAGGGTAGGTAATAGCAATTTAAGATTAGTTCAAGTCACACTCGCGATGCTCAATGAGGGATTAGCAGGTTGAAAACGAATTTTAGCAGTTCAAGCAAAAGCGGCTTTTTGACAGGAGCTAATTTTTGAATTTGCAGCAATTTTTCCGAATGCGTCGAGCGCGATTACGGAATAACTATAAAGAATAGAAAATCTTGTTCCTAGCATCTACGATTCAAAAGATACGGACGATTTTGTGGTGCTAGTTTCTCGAAATGAAAGTAAACTTCAGAAGGACAAAATGACACTTTTACAGCTTTGAAATGACAGAATGAACAGACTATTCTTATGATGCAGTTCTGGACAGGTTCAAATGTTTTGAATCAGATTATTTTAAACTAAGAGATGGGTTCTGCACAGTTCTAGCTGAGTACTCACACTATAAATTTGAAATAGGCCATCAAGGTCTGGTCAGGTTGGTTGGTTCTCTCGCCACGGACGGTCTTTAGTACCGGTTCTGCTCACAGCGATCTGGTCTGGGTCTGCTACCGGCACTTCACAGTGGTCTGGTCTCTCTGGTTCTGGTCTCTCTGGATACAGCACTGCTTTCTGGGTCTGCTACCGGTTCTGGATACAGCTCCGCTTTCTGGGTCTGGATATGGTTCTGGCCCAAGGTTCTAGCCAGAATCAAACAGCTCGCTCGGCTGTTGAACAATTTGCAAAAGATTTTGAGGCTTGCTGAAAAAGTTCTGAAGTCTGGATTCTAAGTTCTGGAGATGGTCCTTCTGGATATTATCTGGCTTCGCAAGAAAATGGAAAGTGAGTGTTGCCTGTCCAAAGCAGTCTCTTTTTATGTGTTTTGAAAGTGGGTGGGTCGGCTCATTCTGCATGCCCAAACCTCTCATGATTTGATAGGTCAAGGATTCTCTGTGACCTGATTTGAGAAGGGATAGTGTGTCAGAGTGAGTCAGAGTGAGTCATCATTTTACAATCTATTGAAGAAACGCCCCTTTGCTTTTACTTAGAAAATACATTTTTCATAACTAACAGGTTTCCCAGACACACACGTCGTTGAAATTACATACTCATATCACAGATTAATTTAAGATACACTCTTGCCCAACTCTTATCTCCCTAAGAGCCTGGGTTCAAAAATAGCAACATTTTGTGCTTTTTAGTGACTTTCGCCATATTGGTTTTCCCTCAAAATGTACACAGACCTGCACCCCTTCCCTGAGCATATTACTGGAAATGACTATGTCTCTATCCTAAACACAGTGTCTGCAATATTAATAAATAGCGGGGTTCGGTCCCAGAATGCCACACAAAGTGGAATTTGGTCTCAATTCGTGAGGGCATTTTCCATATTAAGGACCCCCAAATTGTACATTTCTGTGAGCTTAATACAAGATTGTATAAGCAATTTAATCAAACGTACATTTGCCCTTAATTGAATTCACATACCAGTCTGGCCCGTCCCCCAGAACTTGGTGAGTCAGAGATCACAGGCCTCTCCTTCCTGGCAGGGCAGCTGTGGACAGTTACACCCTAATCTGCATTTCTATTCAATTGAAAGGGTCTATTGTGTTGTGTCCTGCAGGCTGCAGGGGAAACTCCTCCCTCTCAATCAACAGGGCCATGTGATATCCTGGGCTGTTGTGTGGGTCTCTGAACTGTTAATTGCATCAGACTGCCTTCTGGGAAAGCAAGTGGTAAGAATTTTCATTAATCAGCAAGCCTTTGAAGTCCCAGCTAGCTCAGGAGGATCCTTTTGCAACTCCTGAAATACAGTTCTCCTATCAGAGTTTAGATCGCTAGCGCCGGCTAGTGTCCAATGCCGGTACTGCACCTATTTTTGACAGCTGTCTTGAATTAATACATTTAAAAAAGAAAGGATTTTACTTGATAGTATATGATCCTTGCTTGACATGGCATTGATGTGGATCTGTAGTAGAGTAAAGTAAAACACTCAACCATAGTTGGATTTTGTTTGGTGGTTTTGGGCCCATGATCTTAGCAATTTTTGACATTAATAAAAACAGATTTTGATTAGAACCATCTTTCTTTGTACTGGTGGGTGGCAGGTCGGGCGACCATTTTGGTGTGCGCAAAACTGCGCGGTTCTCCTGGATTCTGGCGCAATGTGGGCTTTTCCGCCATCTTGGATTTTCTAAGCCCACAGCACCAAATATTGCAGCATAATAACTTGAAGACACCCAACAAAGCCAGACGATGTTTATGGATTCTTTATGCAGAGCCACAAATGACACTTCACTCAGGGCTTCCCCGATACTGGAGATATGTAAATTGAAAAGACATGGGTCAAGAATGCAACCCTGTCTCTAGCCTCTTAACATCTGAAATGTGTTTGACAGTTCCCCCTGCTGTTCAATCATACTTGGATCTCGGTGTCTGTATGCAAATACACGAGGATCGCCAAAAGGCCCACTGGGATATTCCATTTTCTTTTGTATTTTGCCCACAGCAGGGCACAGTTAACCATCTCCAATGATGCCTTCATCAACAAACTGATTCCATCATTTTTGGGCTGTCTGCATTTCTGTCAAAGGCCATGATTTTTAGAGCAATGCAAATAAACCATGATATATCTACGATATATTGAGGAGTGTTTATGACTGGGTATTCAAATGTCGGATGGGAGTGTACCTTCACCCTATAGGTTTGATTCATTCCATGTAAAGGTATTTATTGGTGATTGATATCTGCATTCAGTGCTGAATGTATGATTAGGTGTGTTGATTTCATTAAGCGCAATGCATTCATGAATGGGCCTCATTACGACTGAGGCGGAACGGGTTAATGGGCTCCGCTAAAGGAGGTGGACACGTTAAACCAGTTCCACCTCATTACAAGCTTCCCTCGCGGGACCCGGTAAGTAACGCCTGGTCAAACCAGGCGTCCTTACCGGGTCCCGCAAGGGGAAGAGGGAGCAAACAACGGGCTGCTCGTAATCGGCCCGTTGTTTGCTCCATCTCCCATTACCATTGAGCCCTATGGGGGCTCAAACGGGAATCGGGAAGGTCTGGGCCCAGGTTCCTGGAAGGAGGAATTACCGTGCCCTCCGAACTCGGAATGGCCCGGTTATTCCCCATTCAGGGAACCCGGACCCGATTTAGACGGCTGCCATGCCGCCAATAGCGGCATGGCTACCGCCAAAGTCGTAATGAGGCCCAATGTGTTTTAATTCTAATTTCATATTTTGCCCATTTTATTAACGTACACTTTGTATACTGTGATGTGCTTATGTTTTGTTGTATTGTTTGATGGGATTTTACTTCCAAAATATACAGGCTACTGACTGACAGACATTCAAGGGAGTGTAGAGTTTACCGATTCTCACCCCCAACACCTCCCTCAAAGACCTTTAATAGGCACCCTCAATGTGCACTAATGCACATTCCTCTCTTACGGTAGCAACGGATACACGACTAGCAATTTATTCGGCAGCATCGAGTCGGTGAATGTCAAAACTTTGTTAGAACCCTCAGCTCATATATGTTCCACGCACTGCATGGGATTACTTGCATCCTAATAGAAAGCAGAGCCTGCATAGTAGCAAAACAACAAAAGCGGTCAAAAAACCCTCCGTGTCAGTGAAGGACTGGCCCGCCGACTTAGGGAAGGGAGATTGTTAAATTTGGAGAACACGCTGTATTAAAGATTAGATATGGAGGGTCTCTACTCAGCACTACCATGGACTGGCTGTTCGCTCCCTCAGATGTAGCTTCTGGTTCCTGCTTAGTGAGGAATAGCCAGGAGCTGCTTTCAGCTCCTGCTTATCCCTTCTTCATGTCCATCCCGTCCATCTGTCCTGGTTTGTTTGGAGTGTCTGTCTATCGTCCATGGGATGGTCGTTGTGTCCAAGATTGTGGTTGATGGCGAGATGTTTCATGTTCTATGCCCAAAGTGATGTGTTCCCTTTGATAAACTGCTGGTCGTTTGTTAGTTTGGAGAGAAGTTTGCATTGTAAATGGATGTCATTTACTTTGGATTGTTTTTTGCTCCTTATATCTATGACCCAGAATATTGGTGGTACCAATCGTTGATGTAACTTACACTAAAGCAGAGGATTGCGCCTCTCTGTTCAGAATTGTCTAAATTCTTCAATGCAGCTTTAGCATTGACAAAAAAAAATTAAAAAAATAAAATAAAACATGCCTTTTGTTTGGGGCAGGATGGGCAGGCGGCCAGGACGCATTCACGTGACGTGGGCGTTTCATCATGCAGAGTTGTGCTTATAGTGTTCATGATGATTGCGGTGTCCTCTGCATAGCTGGAGAACAGGCTATGTTCTTTTTTTTTTTTTTGTTTTTTTTTTTTGTTAAAGCTGTAACCAATCTTGAAAGGGTGTCACCGTTATTAGGGTAACGAGTATTGTGTCCCATCTTCCCCGACAACAGACGCATGTTGTCCCTTTATAAGCCAAGGCACTCATGTAACAGAGCAAACAATTTGCATTTTACAATTTGTCAAAAAATGAGCATGACAGAAACAAGCATCTGCGGTGTTTAACATTCTTCATTGAGGCACACAAGGGACACATGCGAGCGGAAATGATTGGTCTAACATGTACAAAAGCAGACAATTTAGGAAAGGTCACAGCAGTACGATCAATATTTAAATAGACAATACATCATAAACGCAGTACACGTTGTGCATCTTCTTGACAGACCTTAACAATAAAAGCAACAATCATAGGCACTGTGCATAAACAACAACCCTATCATATTCTCCTAATTGAGAAAAAATGGAAGAAGTAAACATCTATAACGGTGGTGGCATGTGTGCAGGATGCCGGCACTGGGCATTTTCTGGAATGTGAGGAGAGTGACTCAGTTGGTGGGTGTGCCAATTTGTGGGGCTACCTACCCGTATGGTGCTGTCCTTTCCTTTAACATGTTTGTATTTCTAAATAAAGAAGATTGCTCTTAATGTGTCTGCTCCCTTCCTTATATCTGCAATACGGATGCACAGAATAAATAACTGATTTGTGGCTGTAAGAATCAGGGACGAGGATGTCCAGTGATGAGCGGACCAGTGTGCCTGTGCCGGCATAGTGTTGCTGTGCAGCTGTCCGGTGACAGGCAGATGTACGTGGCTTGTGGCTGCCGGGAGGAGAGGGCCAGAGTGAGGAGTATGGATCATGGTGCTGGGAACCAGGAGGGGGTTTGATGCTGCTGGTGATAACACTGTGATCAACAGCATTCCAACGTACCTACATCTTGGCCAACAATGGCAATGCTTATCACACACGGCTCCTACAGTCATCCATGCAATGCCTCAGACTTTCAGACCGTAATGAGTGCAGGAAGAACTCGGACTCATTCATGCATTAAAAGTCCAAGTGAAATGGCTGCTGTGTTTTGCAACATGCATGGAAAGAGGTTATGCATTGACCGCTTGAGGAAGACTGTAACCACACGGTGCCCTTAACATTGCTAAACAAGGACAGTACACAACGTGTTATGTATTCACTTGGCACTGGAAAGTGAATGCTAGTATTTACACCCTATAATGAAAGAATATATGTGTAAAGAAGCACACCGTGCACAGCAAGCTGATTCAGCATTTTATCCGGAATTACGCAATACAATGCAGCAATGTTATTGCATGGAGGGCTGGCACGATAGCTCAGAGGCAATGCACTTGTCGCTGAAGCAAGACAACAGAGAGCAACAGAGGTTCAAACCCCGTCCCTGTGCTAAGAGACTGGTCTACAGTATTGCATAGTAAATGATGAATTGAGCAGAGGCACAGAAGTGTAACTTCAGACATTACTGGTGAATAGTTGCTTATAGCATGATAGGGGGTCCTTTTAGGTGCGGGCAACAAAAGCACAGTTGCATGTTTGTGCTTGTTAAATGTGTGGGGCATTTGTGACTTTCAACCAGGGGCTCTCTTAGGTGTCATTTCAGGTGCCTTTGACAAGGTGAAGAAGAAAGCAAGTACCATGCCAGGTATCAGTGGTAGGATATACATTCAAGAACCTAGTTGTGGAAATAATGTAGAGCACACCTTCATCACCACAAACTTCAGTCAAGCTGGACACATACCAAATCTGTTGCAGTCCCTACTTCTCCTGACCTCCCCCAGCACCTATCCATGTGTCCGACCATCTTGGGTTGCTTAGTGGACCACAGCCAGCTCCCCTAACCTCCTATCTTGATCTAATGCACACCCAAATTCTACACATTGCAACAATCTACATACATGGACTGCGGTCCCCCGAGGGCATTCACCCACAAGCGCATTGAGGCCATACTAATGGGATAAAAGTGCTATATAAATTTCAATTCCTACTGCCAAAGGAAATCATCCACAGCGTGATTTTGTGGGTCTGTTTATTTTCGTTGCAATGCAATGAAATAACCTGACAGAGCATCCCTGTCAAAAAGATTGAACCCAACCAAAAATAAAGCCATCATGTTTTTCACTCTTTCTCATGACAGCAGAGGTCTCATAACCTTGAACCTGTAACTTTTATCAGGAGAGAACCTGCTTTCACATTTGTGCTTTATTTGGTCACAATTATCATCTCTCCCTTACACATCTTTGCTCCATCTAATCAAGTTCTATAAGCCCCTTTACACTCCCAAATCCATAGTGCCTTACGACCCTGCTGCTCTCTAATCGTATTGGTATGTGATCCTTTGCGCTTCCCTGGGACAGCAATACATGCTACACTTAAAAATAAAATTCCAATGGCTGTTAGTAGGACAGTCTGCTTACTCGTTTCCCCCAGTTGTTCCTATCCAAAAACATCTAATTAAGCCAATAAACTCTATATTTTATGAAATGTGTTATTTTCTCCCTAAGTCAGGCTATGCAGATTGACTTTTATTTTTATTGACCTTAACTACCCATAATTTGCTAATAGAATATCGAATAATGGCCCTCAATGGGAGTTTCCTGGCAAACTCCTCTTCCCGTTCCCGGCACCAGATAACCTGGTGTTACCAGAATATTATGGGCACCGGCAACAGCAGTAAGTTCCCATTCCATGGTGTCCCAGAGGACTCCATGTAACGGGAACTTCTGAATCAACATCACCATTGCTAACGGTGCCAGTAATTCAGTGAATACTCTGCTAGTACGGGCCTGACCCCCGGAGGGTTGGGCTTGCCGGTAGTTCCCTGCCCCTACCGGCAGACTCAGAGTACAGTAGGCCTTATTTCCAGACTGGCATGCCATGAATGTCATCTTCAATGCTTGGAGTGTTCTCCTTATTTGTCATGAGAAATTGTTTAAGTCAATGCTTGCATCAACAAAAAATACAGTACACAAATTGCAAACAATATTATGATCAACAAAATGGCCCACATGGAATATTATGGAACATTTACTGCTTTTGTTGTGAAACACAAAATATAACTTGTTTTACATAGGGAGGCATTTCTATATGCTGTCAGGAACACACATTTCCCATTTCATATTTAATCTGTTGCACATATATCTTTTTCAGTGTTTTTGAAATCAATTCTTCCTATCGTAGGGGCTCAATAAAATAATGGAAACACCGGGGTATTAGGGTGGTCTCATCAAATGGGTTAGCATAAACTATGCTCACATTTTCGTCTTCCCCACATGCCCTACATACAGTACACTCTTTGACTCAGGTGTTTTGTGTGACTTTGGCATGCTTGATTAAAATGTTATTGTTTGACATGGACTAAGGTTAGTATTACATTGAAGCTGTGGAGGATCCATTGGCCAGAGTTCCAATTGGTTTCGGACTATCAACAACACATCAGGATATCTGGAGGTCTTGTGATAAATGACTCAGTTGTTTAGGAGAATTCCTCTCCCGGACATGATTGCCTACAAATGTATACCGCATCTTTACATTATAGGTCCCATCTTGTGAGACCTGGATGTTTTTCATGAGAAAATTGTGGAATACTCGACACTTAGGGGTGGATTGCAGTCTATTGACCAACCCACAAATTGGAAATATGTGACAGAGGCCCAATGAGAGATACCAACAACTGGACAATGAATTATATTATTGGAAAAAAGGCAGCAAACCAAACTGGGGTCGTTTAGAAATGATGACAATACAACTACACTTCTGTCCAAACACTCTGGGTGATCATTCTTTCATGGTCAAGTAACTATATGTGTGTTTCCTGCTATCTGTTACAGAGTTGTCATCCAGGTACAATGTGTTCAGCTTCTGGTGCTCCCTGAGAGGATACTCTGGATCACTTACACCAGGTACAGGTAGCAATCAGAGATGGTGAGCCAGGAGTTCTCCAACATATCCTCAAGTTCACAAGACCTTCTGATCCAGATAGAAATTAGATCTGTCTGGCATCTAGATTACTCACTACCTTGACTTGTATGTCTAGGCATCAAGCCTCCTAAAACCCCCTCTGCCTGCCTAGTGGCAAACCCATCCTCCTGATGTATTCCTGTTCTCACTAGCAGTTTCAGCTTGTTGGTCTATGATCTCCACCTCTAATGGACCCACCTCTATTCCTGTCATAAATCATTCTCTCCCTCCTTATCTTCCTATCCCTCCCTAACATTCTCTCATACGTGTTAGGCTGTTGCCTTACCTCCAGCTTCTCCCAAACTCCTCCTACCTCTCCATTCCCCACCTTCTTTCAATTGCAACTCCTGCACCTTGCACTCTCACTGCAATTTTCCTGCTGCCACATCCTCCTGCAGTACTACAACAGTTGTAACCTCCACCTTCGATCTGCTCAACACCACCTTCTGTTATAAATGCCTCCTTATTCCTGCCCCCTGCATCTAAAGATGTACCTCTGCCTCAAACTTCTCACCAATATCTACCATGTATTCTACCTCTACCTCCTCCAGAAGTAACCTCTCCTGACAAATGTTCACCTATCCTTCTACCATACCTCTTCAACTCATGTTTTTTTTCCTTCCTTTCTCCACCAGCACCCTCTTCTCCTCCACAGGCATTGCCATGTCTGTAAAGCTCCTATCGCTGCTAACCACAACTTATTCCAGAAATCCACAAGCTGTCTCTGATGTAACTGGCTTTAATAGCAAGAGTCCACCACCCTGGGGGGGTCTTGGGTTGAGGGTTTACAGAGGTGGGTGCAGCCATTTTCAGTACTGGGCTTGGTCATGCTTATTCTCTACTTGCCAATCAGAATCTGGGGACCGGGGTGACCAAAAGTTATCTGAACTATGCTGGCTATTTTGGATTCTTTCGGTTTACTTGGTTGGGCCGGGAATAAGATATACGCAAAATGTTTGAGTGTTGGCCATAGGTAACTGAATTTCTGTGGGGCTGGGGATGTCCACCAGGATGCTGTTGAATTCTCCAGAGAGTCTCTGTACTCCACGCTTACTCAAAGGCCTGCAGACTGCCTGGATGGATCCACTCTAGCACGGGTGTATCAAACAACCTGCATACGTTCTTTGAGTGCTGAAAGTGGATGTATGGCACTGTAGGGTCCTGAGGAAATTATAGATACTTGTGGACATGTTTGGAGCCGTTTTGGGAGCATTGCATTGGATTCTGTGGAGCTGGCATGTGTTAGGAGGTACATAATATCTCAAATACTGAAGTGAAATTCAACTTTCTTTGCCAGGTGTTCCAATCTCTCCACAGACTGGTCCCTGACTATCTTGCATCTCTCCTTTCATTCTTCTCTCTCTATCGTTCTCTCCGCTCCTCGGATCTATTTAGACTTACCGTTCCCCATCCTCCCTGCACTCAATCCCGCTTCTGCTCCTTTCAGCTCCTCGCCCCTCTTCACTGGAACCTGCTTCCTCTGTCACTTCACTCTATTACTTCTTACTTTTTATTCCGTTCCTCCTTAAAAAGTCACCTGCTTCAGTACCCAGATTAATTGTTGCCGCCTGTATCCTGCTTCAGTACCCTGATTAATATCTGCCGCCTCTACCCTGCTTCAGAACCCTGATTAATTGTTACCACCTGTACCTGATCCATGTTTTGCTCCACTGTTCTTATGTACTATTGATCTCCTATGTAATCCATGTTACCTGTACCTGATCCATGCTTTGCTCCACTGTTCTGATGTACTGTTGATCTTCTATGTAAACGCTTTGGTTAAAGGTGCTATATAAAGAACAGTATATATAAAGAAATACAAATACAAAATACTTTGGGAGAGTGCTCAGGGGATCCACCCCTTTCCTCACCAGACACGATCAGCAACAAGCATGAGGAGCCAACCGACCCTGTAAGGCCACTCTGGTACCAGCACACAGAGCTATGCTGTGGACTGTGACATGGTATTGTATTTACCTTTTTTTTTCAGTGAAGTATATATGCCACTTTTTAAATAGGAAGCAATTTGTTTCTGTATCTGCCTTGCTTAGTGAACTGGGCAGTACACATGTGACATGTTATAGGGGTTTTGATGACCTGAGAAAACAGCAACCAATCAGATATTTTGGCCTATGACGCACAGCATACCTTACCATTGAGTATGCTAGCTAGGACTGATGAGCATATTAGACCAAAACATCTGGAAGGCTGCAGGTTACTGACAGAATTTGATCATAATAACATTCCCATAACATCATCATCAAATTTGATTAAAAAATCTCAACATCAATCAGCCCTGGGAAGAAGATGTGGATGGACATGCTACTTGAAAAACCTGAAGACTATGGGTGTCATCAAGGGTTGTGTGGAAGGTGGGAGATTTACCTCCAGATTTTTACTGGAGGTAAATAGTTGCACTTTCTGGCCCTTTGTGGTTCTATTACCACTAATAGCGCCACGTTAATAGCGCTAAGAAGGTCCCATTGGGTTCAATGGGACTGGGGACTTACTGCCACCCCGCCCCACAACTCCCGATTTAGCACTAATAGTGCCAAACCAAGTTGCGGTAACGCAATTTGCATTGGCAGTATCCTGGCAAGTTTACCGCCGGAATACTTCCAAGGTCATCATGGAGCCGTATTTACAACAGCCCACAATCAGAAACCAGAAGACAACACCAGAAAACAACAGACATTATACGTATTTTAATTCATAGCTGGATGTCATGCTACTCAACATTTAGGCCTATAAGAAGCCTTTCAAATGTTCACAAAAGAAACTAGTTGCTAAATGGTCATACCCCAACTTAATATTCTGAAAAGAACAAACTGCAGACTTTAGAACATTTGAATAATAAATGACCTACCAAGAGACAGATTGGGAAACCATCAACAGGTTCCGGCCAAGAGAGCAAAAACAGTCAAAGCAACAGAATTATAACAACATAGCTCATTTTTCAAACAAATAGAGGCCTTTCAAGGTGGGGAGAAAGGTATGTTTAAATGTACCTTACATTGAAAAAAAAATAATAACTGTTTAGCCTGTAATACAGCACCATACAGAAAGCTCTGTGGATCCACTGCAGCAGACTTCAGCTACGTAATTCAGCACATTTGGGGCCACCTATAGAAGGAAGTATTAACACCACCAAACACAGTGATGAAACCACTACTCCAGAATTGACATACTTTGTACAATCTCTATTCAAGGCGTTCTAAACACAGTCACACAAAGAACCCAGAGTACCACAGTGACACTGGAGCATAGATGCATCCATGGGAAAGCACCAGTCTACCTAAAATCCAAAATCTCCCTGTACACACCCAGCAAAACACTCAGATCGTCAGATCAAGGCAAGATCATAGTAGCTCCACATAAGCGCAAAATCGGCACGGGAATATCCTACCCAATCTTAGCCGACGTCTGTGGAAAAATGTCCCTGCTCACACAAGAATGGAAGTAAACTATATGCGCTTGCGCAAACAAGTGAAAACTCACATCTTTAACTAAGCCCCCACTAACTGTAGGTTCTCTGTTATCCATGTCTTTGTCTCGTGTCTTGTCTTAATCTACGTTTGTACCTCCTGTCCGTGTCTCTGTGCCCCGAGGCTTACGAGCTACTGGAGCAATATAAATAAACAAATTAAATAAATAAATAAACCCAGCAGGCTCTCTGAAGACCTGTGCACCCCCAATGTTTACAAAACAATAAGAAAACAACCCTAGTTATCATCCTCCTTCCAAGTCCTACTAAATGTGTTCATATAATAAGGTGCCATTCACCACAGATTCAAAAAAGGCTTCCTCAAGCCTCTTGTCAAGAAACCCTCCTGTGATCCCAATGCACAGCAAATGGATGCCCCATCTCTAATGCACCATTTACTTCTAACATCCTAAACCAGTTATTTACCAACAGCTACAAGAACATGTTGAAAGCGAAGATCTCTTCCATAAGCCACAATGTGAATTTGGACCAATAGCAGGAATAGAGTCCACACTACCTTCTATAAAGGATGTTTCGGATGTCAAGTTATCTGGTGAACTGTGCATACTGGACATGTTTCCTACTTTCGATACTATCAACTAAAGGAACCTGCCCAAAAGGTTAGAGGATATTGAATTCAAAGGAAATAATTTCAATACATCATATCATTTCTCACCAACAGGGAAGACTCAACACATATGGCCCTGCTCGTTATTGTATTTGATGTTATTTATTGAACATTTCTATGGCACCTATACAGAAAAAGGTGTGTCCAGCGCCACATGACTAAGGGTGGACAGAGATTTTGGGAGGATAAACAACAATAAACTGTCCTACTAGGCCTTGTGACATTCGGATCGTGCAAGTGAAGCAACAGGGCAAAGGTAAGGTAAGGGGAGGGGGAGAGATGCTGGAGGGAGGTGACCCCAGGCCTTCATAAGTGCTGTGGGGAGGGGGCTTCTGGGGCTGTGTTGTGCTCTGAGGGGCTTGGAGGACAAGGCTGCTGCAAGACAGGATAAGGGTCAACTAGTTCAAGGAGTGGGGTTCACCATACTCATTAGTCTAGTCAGGAAGGGTGCCCAAAAGAAAGTGCTGGTAAGGAGGTGCTGAGGCAGACTGTTCTAGGGGGAGGCCTGGCTGCTGTATGCTTCAGAAGGGACCAGGCAGCCAGTTGCAGCAGCGGGGGAAACATTATCAAGGGAGGATGAGGAGAAAAGGAAGGTCTTGAGAAGCTTCCAGAATATAAGGAGATCTGGCTCAAGTCTGAGGAGCACGGAAGCCATTCCAGAGGGATCCTCCTGCCTAGGGTAGAGATTTACCCCCCACTCTTTGTTTGGAGAAAGGTCTGATATGCAGAGAGTTAGAGCTAGATGACCGAACGACTATAGCAGGGAGGTATTTAGGGAGGGAGAGTTGAATATAGTGTGCTCCCAGGTCCCAAAAAGCCTGGTGAATGATGCAGAGGGTCTAGAATTCGATCCTTCCAACTACCGTGAGCCAGTGGAGAGAGATTAGGGCTGGAGAGATGCGGTCCCTTGTGTTGTGGCCAAGGATAAGTCTTGCAGTCCTATTCTGGATTAGTTGAAAAGGTCAGAGGGAGGAAAGAGGCAGATTGTGGAAGGGTCTGTTGCAGTAGTCCAGCCTGGTGAGAACCAGAACTCTAGCGACATTGAGTTTCTGGAGGAAGGTGAGGAAAGGGAGAATGCATCTGAGGAGATGAAGCTGAAAGTAAGCCTTCTTGGCAAAGTTAGTGACATGAAGTGAGAAAAAGAGAGAGGAGCCGAAGATGACAACCAGGTTGTTTGCTTCACGAGAGGGTGAGGTGAGGAGGCCCAAGGAGGGTGGCCACAGAATAGTGGTGATGGAAGGGGGGAGTTTGAATGAGAAGGATCTTGGTAATACTGGTGTTAAGACAGAGATTGTTGCAGCACACCATGCTTTAATGGCAGACAGACAATTGGGAAATAGAGAGAGGAGGGAGAGAAGGGAGTGGTGGTAAAGGAAAGGAGTTTAAAGGAGAGCTGGGTGTCATCTGCATCACACTTCGATGTGAGGTGAGAAGGTGGAGATTAGGTGGGCGAGAAGGGCAAGGTAAATGTTAAAAAGCCACAGTGAGAAGATAAAGCCCTGAGGCACGCCGCAAGTAGAGAGTGAGGTAGAGGAGAGAAAAGAGCCCATTTGAACATGGCAGCACCGATTTGAAAGGAAAGAGGTCAGCCAAGCCAGATGCCCAGAGTATCACAAAGTTGATTTAGGAGGGTGGCATGATTGACAGTGTCGAAAGCGGAGTACAGATCAAGGATGATAAGAACAGAAGAAGAAACCTGGTTGAGGTTTGAGAGCAAGTCTTCACAGGTGTTCTAGAGAGCAGTTTCCATGCTTTTGGCTGCTCTGAAGCCAGACTGATTGTTGTGGAGACAGGCAACAGATTCAACGTGGTGGAATAGTTGTGAAATGACCAACTTCTCCAAGAGTTCGCCCACAAAGGGGGTAGTGGAGATAGGGCGGTAGTTAGCCAGGCAGGAAGGGTCCCCAGCCAGCTTTTTCAGGAGGGGGTGCACACAGGAGTGCTTGAGAGGTAATGGAGCCAGTGGCAAAAAGTGATTTCAGAACCCAGCCAAAGAGGGAGCAAGGGCGGTGAAATTGTCCTTGAAAGTTCTAGTGAAGAGGCTAAACACCTGTTTAGAGCAGACATTCATGGAGCAGACAGTGACCTCTTCTTGTGCATTGGGTGAGAAGGAGAAGAGTAGGAGTGATGGAGAGAGAGGGGTCAAGGGAGGACTAAGTGCAGGGAGGAAAGAGGGGGAAAGAGGAGAGTGAGGACAAGATGTCCTGAGTTTTGGTTTTGAAGTGGGAGGCCAAAATCGTGTACAGGGCCTGGAAAGGAAGAGGAGAAGTAGAGACTGCTGCAGGATTGGCAAGTTCCTTAAGATTTTGAAAAGTTCAGCTATGTTGTTGGTGGCGTCAGAGATGCAGTCTTGAATATGGGCCCGCTTATTGCACCAGATGGAGAATTTGTAATGCCTTTGGAGCAGGCGACAGGCCAGTTTGTCAGAGGATTTGCGAGAAACCAACCATTCCATTCTGCTACTCTGCACTTACTTTTCAGCGAGACTAGATCAGAATCATACCATCTGTTGCACATGGAGGTAGGCTTCATGGGGATCCCCTAGCAAGGCCAATGATGTCAAGGGTGTTGGAGATAGAGAGGTGAAGGTTAGCGAGGACAGAGTCAGAGTCAATAGCAGGGGAGGAGAGGGAAGTAAAAGAGGCAGCAAAGGCTGTTACTGATACTTGATGTATCTGTCGGATGACGGAGAAGGCTGGCAGTGGAGGCAGAGGCTTAGCTAGGGAGCCCAGGAAAGCAAGAGGAGAGGAGAGAATGATCAGAGCAAGAGAGATGAGTACTGAGAGGGCTAGAGAGAGAGAGGTCAGCTGAGATGAGCACATCCAGAGTATGCCCAACAGAATGGGTTGGCCCCGAAGGAGGAATGGTGAGGGAGAGAGAGTCACAGAGGTTGCAGAAGGGTAAGCCTGCAACAGGACAGTCTATATGAATATTGAAGTCTCCGAAGAGACAAAGCTTAGAAATAGAAGTCAGGAGAGAAGAGGTGAGGTCAGCCCACTCTGATAGGAAGAGGGAGACCAGCCAAGGGGTCCAGTAACCAGTAGCAAGACTGATCGACAGGGTAGGAGAGATGCAGAGCTTGTAGACAAGACATTCAAAGGAGGAGTAGGATTGAATGGGTATGATAGATGCAGGGAACCATTCATGGAAGACAAGGGCCACTCTGCCTCCAAGCTGGTTAGGCATGGACTTGGAGAGGACCTTGTAGCCCTCAGGAAGATGAGTGTCAAAATCAGTGAATGAGCTGGCATTGAACCCTGTCTCTGTAAGCATGAGGATGTGAAAGTCTACAAAGTGGTGACAGATGTCAGAAGAGTGTTTTACATCAGATGGAGAATTGATGGTGGCTAAGTGAAGCTGGTTGTGACCTTTAAAGGTTTTCTGAGGCGGGTAAAGAGATGAGGTATGACCACCAGAAGGGGCAAAGAGAAAGGACAGGTGGAAGATGGAGGAGTGTGAGGAGAAGGGAGGATGTTAATGAGAGCCGAACGATGCCTGTCAAGAAAGAGGAGCTGGGGCTGAGAGCCCTGGGCCATAATAGTGCCATTCAACTAGACATTGGTGATGCACCTGGATGATTGGAAATGTGCCAAGACACTTACCATCTGGTTCCACGATTAATGGGTGAAGAAGAGAAAGGGGAGAGGAATTAAACCATAGTCCGTAGGTCTGGGGAGGGTACTACAAACAGAATGTCAGTAATGGTCTGCCTGTTATTGAGAAGCAGGGTTCAATATTCAGGAAGGCAGACAGCACACATTTTAAATATAGCCTGCAGAATCAGAACAACATCTAAGTGCCAGTTTTAAATAAGCAGCCACAAAAGCATATTTTAAGGAATACTGTTAAAAAAGTTAAAATGCAGATCTTAAACATATCTAAATTGGAGATTCATGAATCAGTTCAATATATCAACAACTTTTGAACTCATATACTTTATCTATGCAGAAAATACTGATATAATCCACAATACCGCAAAGGACTATTTGTCATATGTACAGGATTTTAAAACATGACTGGTGAATAGTGAAGTATGGTTAAATGCACCACACTAACAAGGCCAACACCAATGGCAGCTTATTTCCCCTTCCTGTGCATAACCTAGTGCTGGAGTTGAAACTATTCTAGCATATATATTTCTCGAACCCCAAATTCAATGTTACCCTCTAGCAAAGATAAACAACAGGTGTCAAACTCTCAGTGCCTTGATGTATAGCATAGTCACACTCAAACCATAGGTCCCAATCATAGCAAGGAACTGCTTTTTCAACTCTGAATGATCTGGAGCATCACAACTTGCCATAGCTTCAGACAGTGAACCATGAATGGAAGCGATCACACTAGTACTCTTAAGATCAGAATACGCCTCAGTCATTACCTGCTGTTCATTGATTCCCTACTGAAAAGGCTCTCCAAAATCTGACAACTGGACTTATTCTAAGATTTTAATGCACATGCTGTACCCCAGTCCTCTGAAATCTCCACTGGCTCCCAATCAAACAGAAGATCAATTTCAAAACCTTTTGCATAGCCCACTTGACCTTTGATCCAGTGACATGGCATTGGTAACCGTTTCAAGCTTCAGTGGGAATTTCTGCAAAGCATCTCCATCTTACTGCATTTCCATCTTCTACAATTTTACACCCAGGCAGCAGCACATATTGAAAAAGTACCTGACCTTCAGAAAATCCCTGAAAACCTTGCTTTACAACTGTCACCAGCAAAAGACCTATACAAAAACACAGCCAAACGACACTCACTGTCAGTGACATTTAAGAGACAGAGCTTTAATATTCATACAAACATGGCACCAACCTGCACAAATCTCTTCAGCCAATGACTAGAGGAGATCGGACATATTCAGGTAGGTCTCTGTGTGATCTTTAAATAGAATCTGCCAGTACACATGCACCAGACCAGTGCACAACACATCAGTAATGGAATAAGAGAGATTGGACTTACTTGAGTCAGTCGCTCCACATCTTTTAAGCTAAACTGTAACAGCAACAGAAACAACAACCAAATACTCCAACAACAATAATCCCAGACTTTCAAAAACAAAGGTTCCATGTCACTGAACCATTCCTGCTACACTGCTAACCGATTCTCATCTCCATCCCCTCTCACCATACATTACTCTCGCAGTCTTCATCTCCCCTCACCTCACAATACCCAGACAGTTGTTGGGGTGGTCAGGAAGGGTCCTCATGATTGTGAGTGGTTCATGTTGCGTCCACCGTATTGATGATGGACGATGACAGCAAACTGGTTGCATTGGTGTAAATTCAAATGTAACGAGTGTAGTTAATTATGGATAGGATATTTTACTTTTAGTGTTACTGTTGTTTAGATTGAATGCATATTAAATCTTCACGCACGTAGAAATATACAATATTAAAACTGCAAAGGCAACATGAACACAGTTAACACACAGGGTGCTTTGCAAAATACATGGTAGTTGGGACCATCTTACAAAATGCATGTTGATTTTTAAACTGACTTTCTCAGGTTTTCAGATGGCAGAAAATTAGTAAATCAGTAACTTTAACCTTTGCGATTAGCTGCTGCAGATTAATTTTAAGCAGTAGGGACATTTGTTGATGGAAAGAAGAATGAGTCATCTAGTAAGAAGGTTAACTTGCAAACAGGACAAGGTTTATGATTTAACAGTCCCACGATGGAACGGATGTTATCCTGCTCTCTGTGTTGAAGTCACACAGAAGGGCGTTGATCAATTGTTTGGGCTGGTAATAAAAATGGGGCCAAAGGCCTGGATATCCAGCAGGTATTGTATTTACAGGTCACACAAGGCTGTATGTTCTGGATTAGTGGTTGCATAAACAAGTATTTCTCAGAAGCGTTAGGAGTCTGGGGTAGTTGAGATTGTAATCAGTAGTTCAAAGAAGATCTTGTTATTGAGGCCTTCCTGGTATATGCTAAAATATGTAAGTTTCAACACCAATGTTTAACCATGTACTGGCTTCATGGCCGACTACGGAAGAATCCTAAGAAGAGGTGTGTTCTGAATGTGATCTGAAGCTGTCTATCAAGATAAAGCTGGCCAACTTAAATGGAAGAATCATGAAAAGATGTGATTTCTTTGAAGAGGGTTCTGTCCCATCATGTTTGTGGGGGTGGAGGGGTGAACTGTTATAATGTATTTGGGAGTGTTTTAACTGTTGCAAAACTGTATAAAAGATGTGAACTGATGTGGTATTTTTGAGACTTGGGCTAGTTTGGTCCTGCAACAACATCTAACCAACCCCAGAACTTTGTACAACAAACTTGCTTTACGTACAACCGTGTGCTCACTTCTTAAGCGGTGGGCCTGTTTGGGTTGAGGTGATTAAAGGACCATCCGCACACACCCAACCCATGTACATCTCAGCAAGCTTGTTACAAACACAAAGCATTAACAGGGCAGCACTGCTACTATTTCTATAACCTTATTACGCACTCACGCCAGCAGATATATAGGTCCTCGAAGCACTCTGCATAACTGATTCATCTTGGATTCTGTCTTCTGTCTTCTGGATGGCACCCCCAAGGTGCCTAGGCCACCACATGCATGAATCACACAAACACTTAGGACCTGTGTGTTTCCATCCTCCAACTATCATGCTAAAGGGTTTGCATCTGTCTTTCCCACTATCCCACAGACAATTCACTCGCCATCATTTCTAGCAGGGCTATGGGTAGTGAGACTGCAAAAATGACGTAGTACCATTTTACATCACGGCACATACATTTAAACAATATACTAACCCATTTTCCTGGTGAGTGCATTTTTGTATGTAAGAAATCTACTGAAAATGGATGAATTTTCGTGTAGTGGAATGTACAAAATATGGATGGGTTTCTTAAAATTGTGGCTTAACATGCAAGTCTGAAGTAATGGTGAAAGAATACGGATTTTCTTAAGGCATTCTAAAGCAGAGTAGAGGAAAAGCTTCCAAATATATGTAACAGGTGGCAGGTTCGCCATATTTTCATGTCCGATCATGTTCGAGTCACATTTGTAATTGACAGGATTTTTCAATCTCGCCAGCATCCAGCTGCAAAGGCCAAGAACGTCTCAGTGTGAAAAACCTTTTTCTGATCCTGCAGTCTCTGTCTCCGCCTAACAGCTGCTGTCAGGTAAAAGGCGAATTGACGAGGATACGTGTCCTGGCAGGCTGGACACTCTGAAAATATTAATGCTTCTATACCAAGTTAGAATTCCAGAAGTCTGCAAGGCAAGCAGTTTCATGAAAGGGGGCAGTGGTGCAACTTCTACCCATGTTGACAGACTCTGAGACTTGAAACTCGCCATATCCTAGACATGCACAAGATGCTTATGTCCATCTGTCAGTCCGGTTCACTAGTCAAACATATATACTTTTTTTTTTTTTAAGGAGAAGCCAATCAGATTGATGCAGTTCTGACCCAATGTACTCAATTACATTAAGTGTGTATTGTTACTATGGATCAGTGGAATAAGAGTTTGAATAATCATTCGTATTCATACATAGGAACTCATTTGGAGGTGTAGGGCGTAGCGCTAGCATTTTGCTGGAGGTAATCCTTCTCTTCAACACTAAAACTCAGCAAAGTTAATATTCAGTATTACCAGGGGAGTTGCTAGGTCTGGAAAAGACCCGGGGCTACGCTGATGTCGGAACTGTTGGGACTGGGGGCTAGCAAGTCTTTTGGCTGTAGCTCCTGAGATTCTATCCGGGGCTAAAACCAAAAGATCAGGGGCTATAGCCCCCTTAGCCCCCCCCCTAGCAAAGCCCCTGAGTATTACAGCTTCTTGTAAATCCATTAAAACACCCCATGGAATCCAATGGACTGCAGAAATGGGGATATACAGAACCTTACTAACCAGCACCCAGAGCCAGTAATTGCAACCGAGTTTGGTGCTAGCACTATGGTTGTATGCCAGATTACTGCAAGACTAGTGATGAGGCACAAAGTGTACTGCCACTCTAAGTGCTGTTTTTATTACCCAATGTCATGGCACTCAACATATGAGCCTTAAACCACACTGAATAAAGTTGCGAAGGGCAGGACCGCTCCATGTTTCACACGAGTAATTATCAAAATATCACTCATATTGTATTATTAGTCATTGTTGGCAAAGGATTTAATTCTTTCTCATTTCACCTGGTCAACAGTTTGCTTTGTTGAGGCTTTGCATTTTTTTATTGCCAGTGTCTTTGGCACTGACTCATGGATTATTTGCAGTGAAAAAAACGGGATTTGTGCGCAATTCTGATCGCAAATCCCTGTTTAACAAATGGGGATTTGTGGGCAGAATGGCGCACAAATCCGTTTTTTTCGGCACAAATAATCCATGAATTACCCTCTGTGTGTTTGTCTTTGCTCAATACGTATTTTCTTCCAGGTCATCTGAGGTATACCTTACTTTATCACTTTATACCCTACTTTCGCACTTTATTGCCATTACTTCTTCTGCTCTACACTTATGAGCTTGCCGACTTCTTTCGTTACTTGAATCCACCATGACATTACAGCGATCCTTCAAAAAGTCCCCATCGACAAGCAGGGGCTTAGCTGACTCAAAAGTGCTTCTTGCATGTTTTAGGGAATTTGGGCTTTGGCAGAAGGTAGGCCGTAAATCTACAGATCCAAGACATGAAGCGCCTAGGTAAGACCTGCCATCGTAAAGTAAATGTGCCATCTGAGGGTAATCGTGCAGTGTGCGCAATCCCACATATAGCGTTTGGGTATATGCACAGTGTGATGGATCGTGTCTTTACATTGCAACCATGAGCTACCCCTCTATCGTAAATTTAGTGGGGGATCTGTGTCTGATTGACTTGCGGTAGATCGCAGATTTGGAATCCTATTTTCCTCTTGAAGACTCTCTCTAGCTGAACAGGAAGTTGTCTCAAGAAACCACTTACTCTAAACTAAACTAAAAAAGGGAGTGAGCCCTTCCTATACCAATTGGTATTGTATTAAATTACAGGCCTCTTCATTAAAACATCTTACACACAAAACATGTACAATAGTTATTGAAAAATAACAGATGAGAATGCCTATGGGAATACACTGGCCTCCTAATACACAGTAGTACACACACTGCGGTTCTCCAGGCCACACTTGGCCTGGTCTGATGGTTTTCACCGGTAGAGGGTGGAAGGACAATGCTTTAGGGTGTGAGTCGCTACAGATTCTTTGAGAAGAAACAGGGCACATCCTATATTAGCGAATAACAACTACTAATGGACCTGTTTCAATTAAGAAATTCATTATTATTTCCCAGGTAATAATTCATACATACATATTTTTCCAAAAATACAATTTTTTTTTTACAATTTCATATGAACATGGCCAGATTAGGGTATCAGACATGTTGCACTTCTTAATACATCCTCTCCTTTGATAACACAATATATGCATTTTTTATACTTATATTTTTCTTCCTAAAAGGTCAATACAACTGACAGATTTGATGCAATTCATTTACTCCTATTAGAGGCCAAAAAACACATAGCTTTACCAAATTCCTAAACCAAAATGTATTGTGATAAAATTCATATTATAAAAATATATATATGCTAATGTTTATCATTGTTTATCATTGATCATTTCCTAATTCCTATTGACATACCCAACATGTTTCGTTCCTCATATTTATATTGAATACGGGAACTTCCCCAATGTTAGAAACCACTGCAGGAGTACAATTCTGAGGTCTATAAATTCTCAATCCAGGCACGTTGTTATGTTAATTACTATACCCTATACGGAGCAGTAATTTCCAACTTTGCCCTCTTTTCATATGAATGTTCTCCAATTGAATTAACACATGTTCAAAAATATTTCCAATTTTTTCAGTGATGCATGCCATCTTAGAGCACTTGTCTTGCTTTCCAGCATGTAAAGGTGTAGAATGTGTTCTCTTCGATAGAACTTCTTCCTCATCTGCGTTGCGAAAGGCATGTTGGCTGAAACAGACGTTATGTCAAAAGGAGTACAATTACGGTGCCATTGTTGCTTTGTTAATTCCGACAAGCGGTTTGCATCCCAGGCTACCTTCCTTCTGTTGTTACAGCATTGCTCTCCCTGTGCTGATGCTGCCTCGCAATCCTATAGTAGTAGCATAGGTTGGCACAAATGAGCAAATGCCAGCAGGTTAGTGGGGTCTCAGGAGGTGAGTTTTGGGCTGGAGGAGAAGAGGGGTGGGAGGTTAAAGGGAGACCTATACACAGCGGGACCGTATGTCAAAATACACAGAGCTGCTGGCATTCACAAGGAGGCTTTTGGGAAGTGTTAGCAGGAATCTGCCCGTGTAATATTTACACGTTGTGGTAGGGGTTGTTGTGAAGGGGAAACGGGGGTTTGGGGCAGGGAAAACCATAAAACAAATTAGAAGTAACATTTCAAAGTATTTTCCATGAAGTAAATTACCACACAGAAAAATATTTTGTGGAAATCACGTGGAACCGCTGCATTTACCCTCCTGTGTGGGCTGATAAAACCGAGTCATCAATGTGTAAGAATTCTTGGATGAATTGAGGGAGCCTGCCCAACATTTAGGTTAATAGGTTAAAATGAATTGTGCATAGAACTTTATTTGGCACAAACACCGCCCAATAGGCTGGTTAGGCTGCAGAGAAACATCCAGATTTCCATCTCAGCTTAACACTACCTGCTAACGAATGAGGAAATTGTAAAGGTCTAAACCACAAAAGTACCACCATATGGCTAAGTGAAGAGATCTGAGGCACGTAAGGTTAATCTCTTTATTCTGGACCCCAACAAGCAGCAGCCTGCAAGACCGCAAAAGCCAACAATAACTGACCCACCTGACCCACCTGGAATGTTGATCTATGAATATAACAACATTCCACGCATGCCAGAATACAATTCCCCCCTTAACACCCAACACATTTTACATAAACTCGGAAAATTTAAAATAATAAATATGCATTGAGAATTACAAGCAAATATAACATAACAGTACCAAAAATTAATGGTACCAAAAGGTTCTTGCACTTATAACCCCTAACATTAATCATAAAAACAAACTTATACTATCATACTCATAATATATTAACCTTGCATCTATACCTCTATAACATTGTAAAATGGTACGAGACTTTAAGTATTACGGCACATAATCTCTGTGCCTCACGGAGGCCCACAGACTCTGATAGGACACCTCTCCCCACCACCAACTTGTCTAGGCATTCCACTACCATTATTACCATTGTTCCCATGCACTCTGTCACCAGACAAATCTTCACACAGCTCGCCCTCCCCTTCAATGTCATGAGAAGCAACCAACTCTCTTGGCCGCACTCTTGCGACCTTCCTGGCCAACTGGGTTGTAATCAAATGTCTCACCACCACCACCAACCTCCGGAATGACATTCTTCGGTACGTTTACTTTATCATCACTCAGGACAACAATATGTTTTTTGCTCCATCTCGAGCCATCCTCCAGTTGTACATATCCCACTCCACATTTCACAACCATCATGGAGGGCAGAAATATACTCCTACCCTTCGGCACAAATCTGGGATTCTTAATGCACACCACATCCCCCACATTCACCTCCAACTCCTTCCTACTGCTTTGACTCAACCTCACATCCTCCTGATGTGCCAACATTTTCTGATGCACACCACCTAAATCCATGACACATGGACCACCACTGCCTAATGCCATAGACTTTAACCTCGACCCCGGCTTCCTCCCTCTCATTAATTCAAAAGGTGTCTTTCCAGTGCTCACAGATGGAGTCCTGCGATACGCAGACAAATAATCTGTAACCACATCCTGCCAATCAAGACCATTTGCCAAAGCAAGTTGAATGGCACTCTTAATCACACCGTTCACTCTTTCCACCAAACCATTAGAACTCGGGTTGTACAATGCAGTGCGATGATGATCAACTCCTAATTGCCTCAAAAATGCCATCATAACTTTGGAAACAAATTGGAAACCATTGTTCATCACTAAGATGGCCGGTACACCTTCTCTGTTGAATATATTTTTCAAATAACCAATGACACACTTTATCATCACTCTGCCAAAAGCCACCACTTCCACCCACCTGGACGTGTAATCTACCAATACCAACAAGAATATACATTCTGGCTGAAAACATTGAAATGGACCCATAATGTCCAAGGCCACCTTCGACCACACTTCTTTGGGAATCTCGACAGGATGGACGGGCTGCGGGTGAACCATCTTGCTCTTGTCGCTTATCGCACACGCACAACAATCTTTAACCATCCTTTCCACCTCCGAATCCATAGATGGCCACCAATACTCTTCACGCAACCTCCTCTTGGTTAATGATCGACCCAAATGACCTTCATGGGCTAATGCCACCAGCCTGCTCCTTTCTCCTTCCGGCGGAACCAGCCTCTCGCCCCTCGACACTGCCCACGGGCCCACCGCCAAATCATCATAACCTTTACCTTCAGGCTTACTTCTCACGGCATCCCACCCTTTCAGCAAATCTTCCTTAATCCAACAAAACTCCACATCCTTTTCTCTTTCGATCTCCCAATCTGTAACGCCTCCTCCCCAACAACTTCATCTTGAACATGACTTGGCCTTACTGCTGGTAGCCTGGACAAACAATCAGCCACAACATTTTTATTGCATGGTAAATATACTATAGTGAAGTTATATCCCTGTAATTTTACACCCACCTGGATATTCTTGGAGAAACTGAAACCATACCACGGGTGGAAAATACATGCACCAGCGGTTTGTGGTCTGTCCTGACGACATAAGGGATGCCCCACAGAAATGTTCTAAAATGTTTAGATGTCCATGGATCACAATAGCCTCCTGTTCAATTACCGAATATCTACTCTCAGCATCTCTCAACACTCTGGAAGCAAATGCCACTGGTCCACACTCACCATCACATAACTGCTCCAACACGACACCAAGACCCACCTCGCTAGCATCCACCATGAGAATTGTCTTACATTTAGGGTCAAATGATCTCAAACATGAAGCATGGTCCACCCCATCCTTCACCATATTAAACTCCTCCTGAGAATCATCAGACCATTCAAATCTGGCACATTTCTAGAGTAAGGCTCTCATGGCCACTTTTTTTTACGCAAATTGGGAATGAATTTTACATACTACTCTGTTAATCCCAAAAAATGACCTCAACTGGTCCTTATTAGTGGGTGCTGGCGTTAATTTCATCACCTGAACCAGATCCTCTTTAGGACTCACACCATCAGCACTGAGGGTATGGCCCAAATATGTAACCTTAACCACCACCACTTGACATTTAGACAATTTCACAGTCAATCCTTTTTTCCTTAACACTTTCATGACCGCATGCACCCTGTCATCGTATTCAGCCCGAGAACTACCCCACACCAATATATCATCCTGGAAATAACTCACTCCATCCTCATCCCCAAACAGTTCTTGCATAAAATGCTGAAACACTGCAGATGCCGATGCCAACCCAAGTGGCATACAGCAAAAACGGTAAGCACCAAATGGAGTTATAAAAGAAGTGAGAGGTCTGGAATCTATATGTAAGTCGATCTGGTGGTAAGTGGCAGATAGGTCAAATGTTGAAAAACAGGTCGCTTTGCCCAAAGTAAGCAATAATTCATTAATATTTGGTAGTGGACGGCGATCAATCCAAATGCTGGCATTCAACTCTCTAAGATCCACACACATCCTGAGATCACCATCACTCTTCTTGACAAGTACCACTGGGAACAACCACTCCGAACATTCAATTTCTTCTATAACACCTTCCGACTTAAGTTTTTCCAATTCAGACCTTAATCCTTCCTTTGCCATTACTGGTACATTCCTCACATTATGTACCTTAGGTATGGCACCCTTCTTGAGAACAATGCAATGGGAAAAACCTTTGAGTTTCCCTATCTCGCCAGAGAATACTTCTGGTTATTCATCTTTCAATAGCTCAGCTGTTAAGCCAGTGTTAGTGCCTTCTCCCCCAACTTCGTCCTGAATACTCATCACTGGAACATCCTTTCCTTGGCTAAATTTCAATACTCAAAGCAGTCTGCTCATCCCAACCCAAAACACTGGTACCTTTAAGGGCAATGTACACCTTACCCATGGTATGCCGACCTTTAAATTCAATATGAGCTTAATCATACCCCAGCACACTGATAGGATTTTGGCCATATGCACTCAGACTTATATCAGAAGCACACAAACTTGATAACTCCCTCCCTAACTTCTCCTTTTAAGTTTCAGGAGACACAATGTTGTATGGTGAACTAGAATCCACAAGCATCTCCAAGGGATGACCATTGACCAATACTGTCACCCACGGACCCTTCCGCACCACGCCTTCCACATGCAGGATGACACCTCGATTGACTTTACCATTCATACCATCAGCCTGATCTGTTCCTGAACCATCCGGCATTACCATGCCAACCAACCCTTTGGATTGCACTTCCCCATTGACCTTGCGCATTTGTGCGTAGTGACCCTTGCATTTACATCTTCTGCACTCAATATTAACAGCTGGACATTCCTTTACACCAGTTTGATGACTAAACCAGCCACACTTTTTGCATGGTTCTTTTCCCTTGGACAACCTCCAACCCTGGCTGTCTCCTCTATCTAGTCTCTTCTTATTATCCAATTTGCTCCTTTTACTTTGTGGTAATATAGCCTGTATGGCGTCTCTAGTTCCTTCCTCCTCCGTAACGATTTGCACACTCGCTGGAGATGCTTCGACGGCCCTAGCAATCTCCTTAACCTTGTCTAGAGTCGGATCTCTCTCAATCCAGAGCCTTTCCCTTATCTTCTGACTGCTGGTCTTCATCATTATTTGGTCCCTTTTATATTCATCCAGGATCCCGGAAAACTAACATGTGGCCATCAATGTTCGCAACGCTGTCACAAATGATTCAGTGGATTCCCCCACACCTTGCGCTTTGGAGAAAAATGTGTATCGCTCCAAAACCACATTGATCCTCCTGCCAAATCGACTTTCTAGCTTTTTTAAAGCAGTTTCATAGGTGCTTATCATTCTTTCGCCTTCCCCACTACCAGGGATGTCTACATCCTCACCTGGTAAATGGCGAAATATTCACAGACCTTCTGTCCCTATGCAATTCAAAAGTGCAGCTTCCTTCTCATCATCACTAAAATTTGAGCCACCAGCTGCTCTCAAGTACACCTTAAAGGCATCAATCCATTGAACCCATGGTTCCCCAGGTGATGATAAAAAGGAAGGTGGGGGTCTAGCAGCAGTGTGAAGCATGACTGTTGTCTGCTATAAACACCCACAAAAAGAAACTGTTGGCCTCTTCACTGAACACCAACTGCTCCTGTGCAGAAATGTCAAACTGTTTTTATGCCAGCACACCCCTGACTAATAACACTGTTAAAACGTTAACTGGGGAAATACTGATAATTATTCATGTTCAACAGTACCTGACTGTGAGTTGATGTTCCAAATATCCGTAAGCGTCCTTGTAGACCAAACTCACTCTCTGGAATGGATGGGCCACAATCAGCTTGCCCCACAACCACGGGCCATTCATCCTAGAGTGGCCAACTGTCGCTTATCCGCTGGGCACGAACTACTACCAAGTAGCTCCCAGCCTGTCCTCCGTCCTGGCTGATGGCCGCTGCCTCTGCTGCCACAGATGCTACACCGCAGACCTTCTCGCACCACAGCCCTTCCTCTGGCCGGGGTAGGCTGCCTCCTGAATCACCCGCCGGGATGCTGTTCAGGAACACGGCAGGGGCGATGGTCCCCACACGCGTGGAATGGGGTCCAGATTACTTCGTCGCCAGTGAAGAGATCTGAGGTACGTAATGTTAATCTCTTACTTCTGGACACCAACAAGCAGCAGCCTGCAGGACCGCAAAAGCCAACAACAACTGATTTAAAATAGGTTAAAATGAATTGTGCATAGAACTTTATTTGGCACAAACACCGCCCAATAGGCTGGCTAGACTGCGGAGAAACATCCAGATTTGCATCTCAGCCTAACAATACCTGCTAACGAATGAGGAAATTGTAAAGGTTTAAACTACAAAAGTAGCATCATATGGCTAAACTATCCATTGAAACAAATACTGACCACAGATCCATAAAAGCAAGATACATTTTCCCTTAACGCCAACTGACATATTTTCCCATAATATAACTGTCTGTGCTACTGTTCCAAACTCACACCTCAAACCATACTGGGAATAAGAGGGGATGAGTTTCACTTCCATTATCACAGTAACCTGCGCAATACACATGGTCCCATCATCTTTACTGGAACACTGTTGCAAGAGGAGCGAGAGCTTCACCAGTCAGGCAATTATAGATGTCCTAAAGTTACATCATTTCAGCCTCTAAAGATTTGAGGGGGATATAAGCCTGTTTACAGGCATCCCTGGATAAAACATCCCAATCTACTGTTTTCTCATTGAGGAGTTCTGATCAACTACTCATCACTATGTCCACGTTGGCGCTTGCTTCTAAAAAAGTCGAGCGAGTCGTAGATTTGGCAGCATGAATATTGAACACTTTCTATCATTTCGCAACTAAGATTTGGCTTCATTGTATAGCTTCAGGTGTAATCCAGCAAGCTGCTTTGTAACCAGAGCAAATAAAAATGCTGTATAGCGCAACGTTTAGAACCACAACAAATAATTCAATTAACAATAGGTGCCTTAGTGATTCAACGCATGTACGACAGAGTCTGCCTGGGTGCTTCTCTACCATAATCCCTCCACTGGTACGATCAATCCATGCATCTGGGCACAATTGAATCAAGCTAGTATGTTGAGGAACCCTCTCCACAATACAGTTTATGTACACCTGTAAACCCACACCACTTACTAGCCTGGCAGTATTCTTTGATATACCTCTTGAAAGACAAACATGATGCATTCATTGCAACCTCCTCTTGAAATAGCTACAGAGTTAGCACAGTGTTACAATATTTTCATATCTTTGTAGTGTTCACATTAGGTCACAAATCTGCAAACAGCTTCTCTCCAGATGTTTTTGGCTCTGTCTCCCATGATCCCTCACCATTGACTTCACTGGCTAGGTCTGATGGGGGTTGTAGTCTGGACAGCCAAAGTTTGCAGATCTCTGCCATAGGTGGACAGACCAACCATCCCTGGAACTTCAAGTGCCGGGTGGCACATCAATTGATAAACCATAAAACGCAAGGAAGGGTGTGATATTAACACTGCCTTCAAAACTTCAAGCATGGATTCACATTTTTGCAGAAGGTAAGGTATGAACTAAGAACATAGGTAATTAGCATGCTATGTCTGCAGGTGTCTCCCTCTGGAATGGACTCTCTGCCCCTCTTAAATTTTCACCCGGCCACTTATAGTTGTGGAAGCAGCTCAAGTCCTCCCCTTTCGCTGCTGCTTTCTCTCTCGCTCTCTCTCTCCTCAGCTGACCCACCTCTCTGCTGCTCTGACTGGTGTCCTGGCTACCCCCAGAGTCTCACTGGGTACCAGGCTCCTCCACTACCAGTCACCCCCACACTGCCTCAGGCCTGGCATGCACTTAGGGGCTGTAACTGTAGCCCTACAGCCCCCTGCCTCCTTCCACTTACCCAGAGCCACGCTGACCTGGTTGCACTTACTCAGAGCAATGCTGCCCTGATTGCACTTCCCCTTTCCATCTCCCTGGCACTCCCCCTACTTGCCCTCCCAGTCGCCCCGGCACTCTGCGTTCACACTTCTGCAATCGGTGTGACACAAGCCCTAGTAACATCTTCTGAGTTGCCCTCCGTTTGTCTCCCCTTCCTTGTCCTGTTGCGCCTAAAAACACTTGTGTGCACGCATGCTACAAATTACTTATGATATCATATCATGTTCTTCAAAGTCTAGGCCTCTGCAATAAGATGTTTTTCATACCCTTTTAATTCTTGCCTGTGCAGCGTGCCGCTTTTATTCGAATTCTTTGTTGTGCTTCTTTATCACCAGGATATTGTAGCCCTGGTAATTGCATTTTTTCTGCTTAATATATTCTGCATAGTATATTTCTTAAAAGCTATATCTAGCTTTTAATTGTCAACTTGTTGTGTCGTGCTTCTTGGTCAATGTTAGAGGCACTGTCACCCACCGAATTTGAGGGGTAAGCTCTCTGATTACTAGCTGTTAAAATGTTGAGCACGATTTGTAAGCCATTGTCCTCTCTGTATGTATGGCTTTGGACACCTGATTTGGGGGTGTCTAGATCAGGTCTGATTTATGCCCCTATCCATTCTCCCTTTGCCTGACGACAGACAAATATCACCCTTACAACACACAATCAAACGTTTTACCTGTTTGGATTAAAGAAAAATAAGAGTCACCCAGTTGTGTATTTTTTTACGGAAACCAGAGGGAGATATAAGTTATGAAGGTCTGAAATGATGGAAGCAGGGATGCCGTCATTTCCCATCCCAGTTAACCATATGTCGGGCGGATAGCTCAGGGGCAATGTGCTCGCCTTGGAAGCAAGGCTATGCAGAGCAACACAGATTCGATCTCTGTGTCCGTGCTTAGAATCCTCTTGGAATTAAGCGTGTTATGAATAACCTATCATGTTATCTATTTATTTAATTGTAATTATCTGTACATTTATAGCAGCATGTACAGCCTGCAGGCATCTATGCGCTAGTTGCATTGAGACAGACATGGATCAGGAAAGGACGGGCAGGGAGTAGGGGTGTCAAATGAAGAGAATAGTTTTGGTATGATTTCTGAAGATGTGGTAGGAGGGTTCACCTCGCATGATCTGAATACCCAAGAACAAATCCTTACCGGCGGAAACAGATACAAACATTAAGGGCCATATTACAGAAATGTTGCACTGGTGCAATTGCAATGAGCAATAGGTCAAACGTTGCCCAACTATACTTGCTTCAATCCTACTCATATTGTCTCAATGCATCTTGTGCACCAGGGCAAAGAAATAGGGCAATGGGTGTGAGTGTGAAGTGCACTTGCACCAGTGCAACGATTCTGTAACAATGCCCGAGCTCATCAACACTTTTACCAAAACAACAAAGAAAATGGAGGATGCTTCCGTGCCCAGCACATTGTTCTTGCAAATGTGCTCATCTCATAAGACAAACAGTGGCCTATGAGAAGAAATGGCTGCCTCTGGTCTTTCTCGCTCTCTGTATATGAAACTCATTCCTCTTGTTATGACATTTTTTCAAATGAATGTCACAGTCTTAATGTTACACCTCAAGATGATGCATAACCTGACACCTGAATTAAAGGTCACTGATATTATCCTTGATTGCAGCGCCTCCCATCCCACTTCTCACTTTAATTTGTTTTGCGTTCTCCTTTCTGAATCTCTTCTCCGGAAACATCTAGTGATGTGTTGGGCCTGCTTTCGATACCTTCTTTGCTGTGTATTCCGTTTATTTCTTTTTATTGAAGTATAATAAAAAGCGATTTATAAATATAATACTGAATATTCTGCTCATTGGAATAGTGAATAATAAAAGCTGGCTCCCCTTTGGATTGTCAATTTGCATGTGATTATGGATACCCAACGGTGTAAGATTGCATACAGTAGTACCTATATGATGGATGCCATAACACAAGATAGATAAAACATTAAGGGCATGCTCCAGATAATCCATCAAGCTGCCAGAAATGGACTCCAAATACCCTCCATCTTTCTGCTGCTCACCCATCTCAATAACCATCATCATACTCTTGCACCCAATGGGGTGTTGGTACCTGCCCCCACCCAGTGCTTTGGGTATATTTATCAATGAAGTGTTCTATCTCTGATTTAAATTTCCCAAAAAAATGCATTCCTACTGGCAGAGAAATGTAATCTATTGATGACATAAATTATATCTGACAATAATATGCCATTAGGAGAGAATGGGTATCCAGTCATTCTATTGCATACATTACAGAGTGTTACATAACAGAGTGGACAATAGCACAAAGTAACACCAAAAATATTAAATAAATATATAAAGGGAAGTGGGGGTTAGGGGTTAAAATGGGTCGGGATGGGGATGGGGTGGCATTATAAGGTCAGAACATTGTCGGCTGGGGGGGCAAATTAATACAAAAACAAAAAGAGTCTGTGTTTTTCCGTGTTTTGCCCGCGATGAAATGTACCACTCTGTAATTGTGGTCGTTAAAATCACATATAACCAGAGAATGCCATCTGCAAGGGTGTACTAGTTTTAGCTATTTTTTTATTGCTGCAATGCAAAATGATGCTTGGTTTTGCTCTAAGAAATAGCACTGTGCTAAACAGGCCCCACTTTCGAAATGCTCCATGCTAAACGGTATAGGTCACACATGTGTACTTGTTGAGCCCTGTGTACTGACCCACCAACAGCTGCATCATGATTTAGCAACATAACAACTATATTAATTTGCATTTCCTCATGGCCTGGAGGCAGAAACCTGGTTAAATATACATGAACAACAATGTCACGTAGGATGAAGTGGCAGATGATGAGCTGTAGTTAAACTGCCAAATATAATATTATTTGCAGTTGCATGCATGCCCATGCATGCCCATGCATGTCCATGTATGAATTACTGTCTGGACTTTGAAGCTTCACCCGAAACCGGATGATGGGTCCTGGCCCAGGAAGCTCTTTGTTCTCTGACACCTATCTGGGAGAGCAGGGCATACTTCCTCCAGGGGTGGGGTGAGGGCTGGGTAGTGCAAAGGTACCTCTGCAATACAAAGGCAAAATCACACCAGGGAGAACATTATTGGAGAGGGGTCAAGCCGCTTTGACTATGCCCAAGCCACACCTCTTCCTGAGAACCCCATAGAAAAAGCACCCTGGAAGCTGGCAGTGTAAGGAATAGCCATTGTTAAAACAGCAAGGATTGGTCCCTTGCTGAAAGTTTGAAGTGAACCAATCTTTTGAGGCAACATGACTATAGGAGTGTTGAGCCAAACCCATAACTTTATCTTCTTTGAACCATCTGCATGGCACCATCTTCATGCAGGTTCTCACAAGATTCCACAAGAAAACTATTGGAGTAAAGACTACTCAAAGTCCCCAGCCATTGGGATGAAGAAAAGGATTTCCAAGTGTAAACAAATAGTATCCCAAAACCCGAATGATAAAAAAAAGTATCTAAAAGGCAAAACAATCACTGCAACATTTTTGCAAGGGAAAACATGTTTTATTAAATGCAAAACGTCTCAGACAGTCCGGTAGAACTGAATTGACACAGAGCTCCTCATATCCCACAAAGTTACACCTTTTATAGTGCAAAACTACACAATCTGGTTATATCATCATCTTCCTTATTGGCTACTGCATATAGAATATGCTCGTGCACCCACATAGTCCATAGACACACTATCTAAACCCCTTCCTTAAACATGTAGTCCCCCACATCATCACTCATTGAAACCAGCCGCGGAATTGGTTGTTCAAACATATTGATACAATAATGAAACAAGACGGTCAGGTGTTGTGCACCCCTCCATTCCATACACGACCAAAGTAAACTGGCAAGGCCAAGTCTGCTTTTGAAAGCGAATAGGCGTTCTCATTATACCAGATATTCCCGAAATTGTCCATAATTTACTAGCCTTGTTCTTATGAGTTTGTCCTTCACACGGCGCTTCCCTACCAGTCCATAGTCAATTCCCACCACTTTCAGGCCTTGCATCTGGATACAATTAGCAGCGATCTGTCTACTTCAGGTGCCTCTGACTTTGGGATCTCTCCTCGGGAACGGGAAAGGGGATTTGTTTTTGAGCTAAGCTACACAGAGCTGCAGCTCCACATCAGGTCCTGGGTTATATTCTGTTCATAATGTGCTAGGCCTCAACGTCCAAAATGGCAATGCTTCTGCCATGCTAACACCAAAGCCTTGCTTCTGACTCCATTTTACACCTGTCCCGGCTCTTCTCGCATACCTCTCTTTGTACCATACCTTTGGATACAACAACTAAACACAGGGCCTATAGTACTGCCCTATATGTAACCTCTGCAACTGCAACAGTGATACATGTGTTGCTCTTCCTTTGCTAGTACATGTGCATAGATAATATGCGTCAAACCTAACTAAAACAGTGCCTGCTCCTTTCGCTGTTCAAATCACAGTCTGCTCGCACAACAGTTTGTGCTAATAGATTCTTTTCAACATGTAGCTTTTGCCTTGCTAGGATGCTGTACTTTATCCCAACACTAGGAAGGTTAGAGTTTCTCTCTAACACCTTTAGGGGAACATGTTAAGTGACCTGATGTTGAAAAGGCCTGACTCCAGCTGTACAGTTGTACCCAGGACTTCTCCTGATGAAGTGTCAAGCCCTGTAAGTATCACTGGCCACCTTCTTGACTGGGAATGGCAGATGACAATTTTACTTTTCTTCAGAGACCCAGTTAAGGGTCTCAGAGGGACCTGAGATCAAACATAGTTTCCTTTGGATATCTATGTAATTTCAATTTAATTAAAACAGCTTCAAAGGGCTTCAAGACACGGCAATGACCAAATGGAGATGCCTCTGAGGCTTTACATTTGGATCCGCGTGAGGCACCATCGAGCTGCACCAATCAGAACATCACCTGCCTTCCCAAGCTTCTTCAATGCTAAAGCCATTACTGTGCTATCAACCACATTGCATTGTTGGACCCACTCATGCCAACTCACCACTGAGGTCAAATCACTTATTTCATACATCGCAAACCAAGCGAACATTTGAACGGTGCTGCTGATTCCTGGCACCTATTCCCGTAGAGTCCTGCGGGACTCCATGGGAACGGGATACATTTCCTGCTGCCTGATATCCTGGGCCGCCAGGACTTGTATTGTCCCAGTGGCACTGGGATCTCAGGCGGCAGAAACAGTGTTGCCGGGTTGGAGGCAAACCACCGGTGGCACCGGTGGATTACCACCAACCTCATAATGAGGCCCATAGTTTTACAGTGTTTTACTTTTCTGTAATAATGTTTATCATAACTTTTTCATAACTAGAGTGCCCTTTTCCCTGAAATATGTGTCCACTGTGTTTTTATTACAGGGATGGACTGTCCGTGTTTTCAATAGTGTGCCCTTTTAGTCCATCTAAAGTCTTCTTTATAAAAAAAAAATGATTAAATTATGCATTTTCTATGTTGATATTTAGTGTGCTGTTGTGGATTGGAAGCTTCCATCCTAGCACCCTTGAAGTATGCAGCCTTAAGGAGACAATGGTAGTGGTCATTTCGCCTGTTTCAGCTTTATGACTGATATTACTGTGATTTTGTAATACTAGTGTGGGGCTCTATAGGAATTTAGAAGCTGCTATTCATCAAGTCACTCCTGCAGAGCAGTGGTCATTTGTCACAGACACTTAATGTCCCCTCCATCCCTCATTCCTCTGTCCTTATCATTCTCTCTAGTGTCGTATCATTCTATAATATCACCTCTATCCTCAGACCATTGAAGGCTTTGCATGACAACAAAGACTTCTAGAGTTGGGGCTGCAGACTGAAAAGGAGGACAGAAAAATAGTCCCCTTTTCATTGCCTCAATTATATCTGCAGTCCGCATCTTTCTTCTGATAACTATCTATCTGGTAAATATCTTCTTGAACCACAACCCTCGCTTTTAAACATATTGTATTAGTGTTTTACAATTCAAAGGATAGTGAAGTATGTACAATTGCTTTTATTCACTGTGTAGTCACCACAAACAGCTATTCATTAGACCACTATTCAACTTATTTTACAACAGCACATTTTACAAGCATAAAGGGATGCCAGGAAGAACATACTATGGATAACAATGACAACCTTGGCCAACATTCTATCAGCTATATCATTGAAATACGTACGCTGATGTGTACCGGAATGATCTGAGAAGAAGGGGGGAGGGAGGAGTGTAAGGAAATCCTGATTATAGAATCAAAACACGAGGTGCTAAAGAGGGGCAAAATGGTACGTATCATAATCTATTTGATCAGCAATACACTCTGTAGTCATTACCAGTCATCTGTATACAAACAAAGGCATAGCTGTCAGGTATAAGGCTCTGCCGTGGGCTCCCACAATGATTACCACTCTAAGAGGTTTGTTATTTTAATTATCACCATAAGCCTTAACTTGGATTTTTCAAATCTTCTTCTCGAGTCTAATAATGGAGCCTACAGAGTTTCAACAGGGATATCAGTATTACGGTTGTGTGGTCATTACATCAAGCTTTATAGTGTGCCACACCAAATTCGACCATGTCAGATCTGTAAAGCCAGACAAATACTTACCATTATTGGATACTGTTTTAACTACATGGCCCATCTCCTTTCAAAGAGCTTAGCAAGAGACTTGCAAGGGCCTCATCATGAGTTGGGTGGAGTGGAAATATGCAATGGTAATATGTAATTTACAGCTCCGCCCAATCAAGGTTTGGGTGGAAAGTGGGAGTTAAACCTCTGGCTTTTTGCTGGAGGTAAACATCTCCCCTTTCTGCCAGTTTTCAGCTTGATTAGCACAGCAATATTTGCAGCAAGAAACCCCCATTGGGTCTAGTGGACCTGATGGGAATAGGGATTTACCTCTCAACTGCAACTCGGGATCCAGCGCAAATTGCCCTGTACTGAGTTGCCGTAACGCTAATAGCATTGGGTTGTATGCCAGGCCCAATTAGCACCGGGATACCACCCAACCCCTGATGAGGCTCTTGGTGGCTACAAAATCTGCCATTATAATGTGCTTTGGTATGGGGGGGATTGGTGTATGCAATTTGAAATATAATGTCACCAATAGAAAGTCAATGTACACATATTTTATCATTATCAAATATCATATGGAAAGTGTCCCTTTTACCCAGATGTTCAGAGGAGTGGTCAGCTGAGTGGTGCTGTCTCGCTGTGGTGCTCTGCTGTACTGTCTTACTTCGTGAAGAGACATTATTGGCTGTTTCTCCTGTGGAACTCTGCTGGCTCGCCCCTTTTCTGCAGCCAGCTACTCCTTGCAATTCCAGATTTCTCCTTATCATCACTAGGCATGCGCGTTCAGCGCGCGTGTTCAGAGGAGTGGTCAGCTGAGTGGTGCTGTCTCGCTGTGCTGCTCTGCTGTGCTTGTCTGCCTTCGTGAAGAGACATTATTGGCCGTGACTGCTGTGGAACTCTGCTGGGTAGGCGAGCTCTATAGGGCTGCTTATTCTACTTGGAAGACTCTTGGCGGTTCGCCAATTAGTGACTTTGTTTGTTTATTATTTGTTTCCTGCAGCTCGCCCCTTTTCTGCAGCCAGCCCCTCTTCCAATTCCAGCTTTCTGCTTATCATCACTACACGTGCGCGTTCAGCGCGCGGTTTCAGAGGAGTGGTCAGCTGAGTGGTGCTGTCTCGATGTCTAGCTCTCTAGCGAGCAGCGTGGCCCCTCAGTCTGTCCATACGCTTTTCCCTCAACAACAGTTGAAGTAAGTCTTTCTTGAATTAAACATGCAGGCTCCCCTTGTTGAAAGCGGGAATTCCGGCTAACTTAACCCAGTTGGCCATAAATCATCTTTAAATGCAATATCGACTGCCACCAGGAAAAAAACGGCGTTGGTGCTTTGTTCCACACCGGTAATGGGCCGCGGGTACAAAGGTTTGAGAGTCGGTTTTAAAGGCCCGCCTCTGCCTGATATTCGACATTTCTACAAAGACATTCCTAAATCCAGTGCGGTAAACTCATCTAAAGTTTTGCCTGGGTTTATAGGTACGTTACCTGTGTGTTTAACCCAGTTCATTGACATTCCACCAGTATCATTGATTGAAAGTCTTTTGCCCACGCATAATGCGATTCGCAATTTAATGGAAAATGAAGCAACAAACAATATTGTTAAACTGTCCCACTGTGACTCTAACACCCATGTCTCACTGTTGGAAAGTGTAATGTTACATAACATGCCGGCCTCTGCCCCTGCAAATGTGGAAATCAGTTCTGGGTTGTGTGCCCGTTCCGATGTTGCAATAATTGATTTAAATGTGAGTAAATCAGGTTTTTTGCAACATTTACTCCCTGATCGTCTGCGCTAAATTTCTCTTACTCTCCTTTTATGTTCTCTGAAATTGATTTAAATTGCTCTGCCATTGAAGTTTCTTATCTTGCATTGACTCCCCGACATCTGCCCTCCTCTCCTTACATCCCTTGTAACAGAGAGGCAGTGGTCTCGGATAAAAACCTGGTCAACACAACTCTAACCTCTATGAACATAGCGATGCAAACATTATACAAACTTTTCGAATCTTTAAATGGCAAATTTCATGTGCAAACAAAACAATTAGACAGAATTATAGTTTGGCAATCAGATGCAAGCATGTTATTACAGCAGAAAATGTCTAGTTTACCTTCAATTGATCCTATTTTAAAGACTCCTGCCGCAATGGTGACACGAGGCACGCAAACCATCTTAGAAAAATCGGCAGCTCGGAACCCCTCTCCTTTAAAACCTGACCTAAAAGGATCTGTTCCGTTAATTGAAGGCATCATTAAACACAATACAGTTCCATCGAATGTCACAGCTAGAAACAAAAAACAATTCCTGAAACTCCAATAAAACCGGTCCTTCCTGGAAATACCCCTTTTACAATATTCACTCACAATTCTCAGAGGGGCGTCAATCAACGTCCCGTTGAGAATTTGTGCAAAAAGCAGAAACATTTGCAAGCACCCAGGAAGGTTAACATCTCAAAACCCCCAAGAAGAGTGCTTTAATTGCTTCAACTGCCATGACTAAAAAATACCATCAACTAGCCAATCTCTGCGCTGCTTCAAATATTCAATCTGGTGTGTTCTCTATATTACCTTACGCTCCTCTCAATACGCTGATTGAAAAAGCTGAGGGATCTAGTACCCCTTGCTTTCTTCCTTCTAAACTATCAAATGTTCCTCGAGCTAATGACAAGTCTAAAAATGATTTATCTGAGTGCTTGATCACCGAATTACACCATCAAGAAATTAGACGGGCTGTTGATGCTTACATGGCTGGTCACCGTCTAATTGAGCCGAGACCCACTCTCGCTCCAGAGGCCATTGCTACAAAAGCTGTGCCTCCTCAAGTTCAACAAAAACAAGTCTTGCTGGTCCCACAAACTACCCAGCCTATTGTTTTAAATTCAACTCCAACAATAGAGAAACAAAGTAATGAAGCTCAGCAACATCACTTGAACCAAGAGTCCCCAATGGAAGAGAAACGTGCATTGCTAGCAGAACTTGCCCCCCGAATTACTTGAGCTGTTACAAGTGGCCCTACATAAGGACTCCAAACAAGCTCCATTGACAAATTCTGTCCCCACAGTCATGGCGAAAACTAAATTGCCCACATTTTTAAACCAAAAACATCTGGCCAACTACTCTCTAATTTTGTCATGTCGATCAGCCCCAAACATGCAATATGCATTGAATCACAGATCAATACTGTCTATAATTTCCGATGTACCACAATTAGAAGACATCAGCTCTGATGATGTAGAATTGGTGGAATTTTGCAATAACTCACATTTTCATGCAGTAAAAATCTGGATGCAATCCAGAGTCATTCAGAACACCATATGGTCTGCCAAAAAATAGCTTTTTGATCTGGGGTTTGAGCTAACAGTGGATGCCGATTTTAATGACCATGCCTTGTTGTATCAAAAGACTGCTAAAGCACCCCACCAAATAACTTACAAAAGTCTGTCTAATGACAAGAAAGGTTCCCGTTCATCAAACAGCCAGTATGCTCAACAGTAACTAGATTTACCCACGCCTCCAAAAGAATTCACCTTAATCAGTTGGAATTCTAGAGGACATACTCACCTGTTAAACCACAATAACAGCGGTTTAGACAAATTTAATCTAGTAGTACTTCAAGAGACATGGCTCACATCCACCTCAATTTGGGAAGATCATGATGTACTCATTATTCCCTCCAAAAAGAATCTTTGTGGCAGACCCTCTGCCGGTTTACTTATAGCCATTCGAGCTAATGCTAATACTTCTATTACACTGTCGGGGGGAAATTCTGCCGGGGTCGGCGGGCCGTCCGCAGACCTCCGGGCAGGGAGGCCCCAACTCCTCCCGTATATCCCAGATGAGATAGAGTATGCGACACACACAAGAAGCAAGGTGACTCTGCTGTTTATTAAACAAAAACGGCAGGGATGGGTCAAGGAGCGTACGCGTCCGTCCTGACACACACACAAACGTGGGGCTCGCAGGCCCTTTTTACTTTAGTGTGACGCGCTACTCGCGTCATCTCAAAAGTTTAGCAAAAAACCTATCTCCACTCTGGATTGGTTGCTCGAGTGGTAGGGTTAGTATAGCATACGTATAGAGAACAATATTAGTGGGTAAGGAGAGTCAGGTGATATATCTGGGTTGTCCCTACAATTAGATACATGAGAATTGTTACATGAAGACTACTAATGATTGGTCAATGTTAATGGCGTCAGTGATAAGAGCCCCATGTTCTGATTGGTGCGCTCGCGAGCCTCCCAGTCTGGGACCATCGCTGTTCCCAGCTCGCGGTGCACCTGTCATTTGCAACAATGTTTCACTATGAGTACGTGCAGACAATGTGAAGACTTCTTCATGAGCTGGAAGGCTGACTACTCCCACTGTCGCAGATGCCCATTGAGCCTTTCAAGTGTATCTGCCTGTGTCTCGTACTGAGGGATCCAGACGCCTTCTTTCTCCTGGACTTGGCATCCTGTCAGGTTCGGCTTGGTCACGTGAGGTGGGACCGTGTTTGAGGTAGACTTTACACCATTAATATTGTTTTTCTACTGTGCGCCTGGTTTGATTTTGCAGGTGTGACTTTAACGTTGGTGCGCGGCGTGCGAGGTTGCAACATCGTGCCCTTGATGGTCTGCTTTCGGAATGTGGGTTTGCAACATTACGACCTTGGCTGTCTGCTCTCGCCGGGCTCATTCTGCAGGATCAGCAACCTGACTCTTGTTCTTTTAACGTCCATGGGAGCTCTTGCTTGCGGCCTACTTAGGCCTGGTGTATAGGTAGAACCATTTGGTGCACAGGCGCTTTAGGTTATAGTAACATATTGTCTTATGACCAGTATCATGTCTTTGTTATATTTCTCATTATGGCACCTGGGTTTAGGAAAAGCGTAAGCAAGCTCTTTAGATGAGTTCATGATGCGTCTTGCGTTTCTGCATTTTAAGAGCCTATATGAAAAATAATAAAGATGCACGTCCGTGAGTATGTCTGTCGCCTACGTCATAGCACTGAGTATATTCTTCGTGTAGATTGGTGCGGGAGTGTCCAGTGCGTATATTTGCACAGGTGCACTGATCGTTGGCTAGGTCGTCATGGCATCTCTAACGACGTGTTGGTTTTAGTCTAGTTGATCCGTGCCGCAGGTGTCAGCATGGGCAGGCCGTGCTGTCGGGCAGGCAGATGGACACATCCGTATGTTCCTGTACCAGGGTATTTGGTCGTCTGGTAGATGGGCAAACTCTTCTCGTGGCGGGTGCCTGGGCCGTGATCCTTTAGGCCAGGCGCGAGAGGGTAAGGACGGGAGTCTGTTTTTCCATTCTCCCACTTCAACACACTGCGCTTCTCCCAATATGTTCATCCAAATGGTACGATTAAAATTCCATGCAACCATATATGCCATGATTAATGTGTATTGGAATCTGGTGGGGATCGCGGACGAATGCTTCCTAAAAGATCTAGGTGAAGTCCATAATTTAATTCTATTGGACGCTTCAGTAGGAACATTTTTGATTGCGGGTGATCTGAATTTGGATTGCATCTTCACTAATCCTAAAAACAAATTAAGTACATTGTGTAAATGCAACCCATTTGTGAAACACCATAATTTGCTTAGATTGAATGGAGCCTTCTTGTCTGATATCCCCCCTGGTTCAACATGGCAGCGAGGTATAACTTTGTCCATTATTGACTATGTATACACCAATGTTAACTTCTTTTCAGATTTTGGTGATTTTGAGATTGTTGATTCTTATGTGAGAGACTAAAAGCAATAACTGTTAAATGGATGTATCAAAATGTTCCCTTTTTACAGAGAGAAAAATTCTCTCAAGGATATCTTATGGTGAACAATGTGGTCAGAAAAATCTTTAAGTAACTTCTACACATGTCTGAAAAGGGAAGCCACCAGAATATGTTCAAACAATGGCTCTAACAATGTAGTATATTCTGATATGATGCATGCTTTCAAAACATCTTCACATTTCTCTCTCCAAAAAAATGGTAATAGTACTCCAAAATTGCATGTATTTGACACAGAATTTCTAAATATTAGAAAAAGGCTCTATAGATCGCAAAAGCGAGAAGCAATGAATCTACCCATTGACATCAGGTACAAAGCTTTAATAAATATCAGAACCAAGTATAAAAACTGGCTTAAGTTCAGGCGTGCTAAGCTTTTTCAATCTTATGGCCAGCTTTTGCTAAGTGCTGTACAAAGCAAAATTGTAGCTAGAATTTGGACTTAAGCCACTACAGAGTCTCAAGTCATCATCCAAGCCAATGAAGTCTCTGAATCTGCTTGGACTGAGCATTTTACCAACCTATATAAAGTCCTGCAGGGGAGTTCATCTTTAGAATCTATTAAAACCCCATCTAAATTCCATCTACACTTTGATTTGGATGACATTAGCTATTTTATTAAAAAAGCAAGCCAGTCAAGGGCTTGCGGCCCTGATGGTTTATCTAACAAGATGCTTAAAGCACACCCAGCAATCTGGGCCGAAATTTTGTTTAACATCTTTTCCATCATCAATAAAACTCAAACTTTGCCTCCAACTTTGACACATTCCATCATTGTCCCGATCTAGAAAAAAGGAGACAAGAATGAGCCCTTGAGTTATCGACCTATCGTGCTATTGACACACCGGGAAAAATATTCTCGCGTCTAATCCTGAGGGAGTTGAATTGGTGGACTGCACAAACACATCATAACAATCATTTTCAGGCAGGTTTTGTCACCGGTTTGGGTACTATTCCAAACATCATAACCTTGCATATGCTTCAGTCAGATTATGCAGCCAGGAGACAGAATCTATACTTGGCCTTTGTTGGCTTTAGGGTTGCCTGTGATTCAATCGATCGGCTCCTATTGTACAACAAACTGGTCAAGTATAACTGTCCACCTTCACTTGTGTCTCTAATTGTTCTCCTACACACTAACACCTCCATCCAGGTCATATTGTCAACGGGAGGATTCATGTCCGCAAAATTCAGTACATTTAGAGGGCTGAAGCAGGGGTGTAACCTCACCTCCACAATCTTCAATCTATTTATATATGATTTAGGAGTGGCCCTGAGTCACATTCAGACCAACCCACCACGCCTGGGCTTACATGAAATTGCATACCTTTTTTATGCAGATGATCTCGTTCTTATTTCTCAAACTCACACAGGTTTGCAAGATTTACTAAATGGTTTGGAAACCTATGTAAACGAGAATCATCTCATTATAAACATAAATAAAACCCAAACGATGACTCCCAAATGGAACTTCAATGTCAAAACAAAATCATATGATTGGAAGTTACAGGAGGTCACCCTTGAAAACGTCTTGCAATATAAGTATTTAGGCTTAACATTTTCAGCCTCCTTGCCTAACCCTTGGTATGAGCCTGATTTGTGAGGTAAACTTCGCTCTTTGATATTTGACCTCACCAACCTCAAACCTTTCAGCGCAAAACATAGGATTCTTATTACCAAGGCCAAAGCTGCTTACTCATCCAATACCATTGCAGTAGACGGTAACAGGAGCATAGCCCTCTTTGAAGTATTAAGGCATTGTACCAAACCCTCACCCAACCCTGGGATACCAGCAACTCCGGGAAATTGCACAGAATCAAGCACGTTTTATTGAAAAAATTGATAAAATCCGAGAGACCATAGATTTAACCTCTCACAGCATTAGCATCCCCTGTACTGACATTTCCCTCCCTTTCCCCCAGATCTCTTAAAAATGATTGCCTCCCTCAAACCTACTTCTTACTCAGATGATAAATTCCAGACTCCATCATTAAAAACTTGATGGGACCAGCGCTCAATGCACTCCTCAGCATTATCAATGCCTCCCTCGCATAAGGATCATTCCCGAACACATCATGCAGCCTCTTGGGCGCTCATTCCTCCTTATCCTCCTTGACCTTGGCTGCTTTCAACACCATCAACCACTGCATCCGTTTCACCCTCCTTGTTGACAGGATGGGATTCTCTGGCACTGTCCTGAATTGGTTTACCTCCTACATATCAAGCAGACACCAAGCTGTCCAGATGAACTCATTGCATTCGAACTGACTCTAGGTCTCCTGAGGAGTCCCCAAGGCTCCATCCTCTCACCAATCAATTTTAACCTTTACATGGAGTCTCTAGGCACTCTACTCAAAGTTCCCAATATAGCTATCCATCAATCCACAGATGACACTCCGTTGTACATGAGAGTAAATAGCGCACGGGAGATCATTTGTCTCCATGATTACCTGGCCAACATCCAGTTCTGGATGATGACTGCCTACCTCAAACTAAACCGATCTAAGACTGGTTTAGACTAAGACTGGTTCCTACTTACCAGTCTGTCTTCTAAAAAACAACTTGTCCAGCAATGGTTCAATGATATGCACCTATAAGGATTTGATCCACAACTCTCAGACTCAGCACATTTCTTAGGCTTCACCATTGAGAGCAATCTGTCCTTCCAGAAACACATAGCCAAGAAAGCCCAAATAGCCTGGCTCAGAATCTCTACCCTTTGAAAAATCTAACTCTTCATTCTGCCACAGGACTTCAAGACTATAGTGCAGGCCCTTGACGTCTTGCACATCATTGAATGAAATACTCTCCAGGCAGGGCTCCCAGCTACTAACGTGGCTCCCCTAAATGTAATCCAACAAGCTACAGCACGTCTTATTGTGGGAACACAGACATTTGACTCAATTGCCCCTGTTCTATGAGAACAATATTGGCCCTAACTCCAATCCAGAATGCTGTTCAAGACTGAATCTATTAACTGCATAGCAGTCATGAGTAGTACGCCAGCATACCTGATCGCTAAGCTCCACGTATCTGGTGGCACATGCTTCTCGCACAACAAATAGACAAACCAGCTTGAATCAAATCTCGTCCACGAAGGAAGGATCCGCAAACAATCCTTCTGTGTCCTGCACCCACCCTCTGGATCCCTATCCCATTGTTGGCTCAGAATGCTGCCACAATTCCAATTTCAAAAATCTTTCAAAACATTGCTTTTTTCACAACAACTAACCAAGAACTATTCCAATGGACTCACATACTGATGCACACACCTCACAGTACTGCACTTCTTTTAATAGATGCCAGCCAAAATCCCAGCTACCCACACTTTGTACAGTGCTCTGCTGCTCTTGAACTAGGTCAGTGCTTTAATCTTTATTTTGAAAAGCAGATAAATATGTCATGCATAGCTTCTGCTCCTCCCCCAGCCCAATACTGCACCAATACTGCACCATAACAACCTTATTCCAGGTAGGTACCACAGGAGATGGACATGATCTAAGCTGAAGATATATGAATTTATTTCATTATTCAGTTCATTTATAATTTGCCAAGATGAAGTTCATAGGCGTAGAGGTGCAGGGACCGATGTAGACAAACAGAAAACACAAAGCAGTCAGGAAAGTGAGGACAAGCGGTCTTCAACATATGGGAAGAGCAACCAAACTAATGTTGTGAAAATTGTGTATGCATTAGACGCAAAGCAATTGTGCAGTCAACTCTGGGCCAGCTTTCGCCTGTTTCTGCCTATTGATAACTGTTTGAACATTCTGTTAATGTCTTGTAACTAAGCAACTTGGGCAGCTTTTTTGTAACCCTTAATCAAGCTCACGTTCATTTTCCTGTGACAGCGCCTCGATGCCCCTGGGCTGTAGTGTGCTATACAAATCCAAATAAATAATAAAATAACATGAAGAACATTTGCACTAGGTATTTTTACATGAAGAAAATTAAAATGGCATCCATAAAATATAATAAAAAAATACTGACATAAGTAATGTATAAACTGAATGCAACATAAATGACACTTCAATATAGCTCACTAGCATAGAAACGCAACAGTAATAGTTGGCAGCCAACTTTTCCAAAATGAAAGCCACAACATGCTTCTAATTACACAAAAGGCCACAAAGCTTCCTGAAAACTCAAAATGCTGAAATCACAGAAATACAGATCAATGCAGAGCTCAGGCAGTAACCGACAACCACAGCCAAGATTACCACAAAACAAGTGAGTGTCATAATGTTGCAGAGAAGGCACGAGATAGCACATCCCAGGACACAGAAGTATACTCTCAGATTAATTCAAGTTGAGCTGAGCACAATGGGCAATAGTTAGCCAGGTGCACACAAACTATAAGCCAATAAAAGGCCATGCAGAATAACCCAATAGTGTCCCCAGTGGTAAAATAAACCACAACACTCACATTAACATTAGCTAAAATCCCAATAAATGCTGGGTAAACTAATTCCAACCCTGGTCCAATCTCACATGACCCATAATTGAACCATAATTGGTGATAACTGTCTATTCATTAGAAATCAACACTGCTGTGCTCCCTACATATACACCCAGGCAAAAAACATTGTACAAGTCAAAGTACAAATAAATATCCATGGCTCCTTGCCTAGGAATAAGAGATGATGGACCGCAATACAAGTCAGCCGGTCCGGAAACAACGGTGGCGGTAAACCCGCCACCTCTGTTGTTTCTGGACTGGCTGATTCCGAGTTCTGCAGGCGGGAGGTGTCACTCCCGCCAGGTCTGACCTGGCGGGAGTAACACCACCCGCCTGCAGACAGAAATGGAAACACTGGCTCTGCCATAGACGGAGCCATTTTTTCCATGGTCCCCATCCCCATGGAACGGTATTTCACGCCCGGCGGCAGCCTGTCGGTTTTTCCGGTACGGCTACCGCCAGACTCGTAATGAGGCCTGATATCTTTTTTTTAATTGAATGGAAAGCAGCTTGTGGACCTCTCTTCCCCTACAACTGTCTGGCTCATTTATTGATCACCTGTCAATCATTAAAGGTTGGTTAGCCGAACGTCAACCAATTAGAATGTCTAGTGTTAGTCTAACCAGAAAATTGTATGCCATCCAATAGTGGGTAGTAGAGATTATTTATTTGATTTTTGATCAATTTAGACTTGCCTCAGGTTGAGCCATTAAATTGTCACAACCCAACACTTATCGAGTCTACATCTAGGCAATCCATTTAATCAATCCCTAGTCCCCATAGGTTGTGTACCGAGAGATTATGGTGTGATATCAGCAATGACAAATTTTGAGTATTTAATTCATGTTTTGTATTGAATTAATTGAGAGCCCTAAGATCTTGATGCTTGTATGCTGTCCCTGATTTATTTTGGTTGTCAATAAAGCTGGGTTTTGCCTTGCGCTCTGTCTGCTTCCATTATTTAGTCTGATTTTGGGACGTTCCCAGGCTCTCTTAACCCCAAAAATACAAAACAAACATGGAGGAAAGTAAGTTGAACAAGAAGGTTTTTAGCATCGTTCTAAGAAATGCATTAGATGATCACAAATGTGCGTGAGGGGGAGTGCCATTGAAATTTACTGGAAACGTATCTTGTGCCTATATTTTGGAGTGCTTTACAAACGAATGTTAAGGATTTGAACTGTATCCATGCTACGATGGGCAACCAGCAGAGCTTTTTCAGAGTAGGGAAGATGTGCATTTAGGAAGCAAGACAGACTACTGTATGTGCTGTAGTGTTTTGAATCATTTGAATTTTAGAAATAGAGATATTTAGGTGCACTGACTAATAAAGAATTGCCATAATCCAAACATGAGTCTATGCTGTGTGGGCAATAATGGCAGTATGGTGTTCAGAAATGTATTCTCTAAACTGCCTGAAAATCATTAAGTGGTAGTTGGTCATACTGACTATTATATTGACATGGTGAGCCATGGAGAGATGTTCCTCTAGCTAGACTCCTAGGCTTTTCACAGGTGATAATTTATATTAGCTTTGTCTAAGTAGACTTGATTTTCAGGTAGTTTTAACTTGACAGATAGGTAGATACGTGTTAAGGCATTTGATTTTACCTGTCTTTAGTCTCAGGCAGATTTTATCCATCCAATTCTCAAAACTTTTAAACATGTTGATTGTTTTTGCATAGGCTTTTTCGATGAGAAAATGTTACATGCACAATATTAACTGTTTTTCGTTGGCATAGTTCTGGAAACTGATGTCATTATCCTGGAGCCGGGTTTTAGGTAAATGTTCAAGAGTAATGAGGAAAGACATGCCCGTTCTGGAGCACATCAGCCAAATGAGTGAGTGTTAAACTCGAATTGGTTGATCCTGACACTTGTAGTGCAATCAGTTAGAAAAGAGAAGTACCAACAGACGGTGTTTCGGACATATATGTTATATCTTTTGGCCTAGACAGTAATATTGAATGGTTGAGGGTATCAAACGCTGCTGATACGTCAAGTAAGGTAAGCACGCCAGATGAGTTCTGATCCATAATACTTAGAATCTGGTCCTTCATATATAGCAGGACTGTGCCAGAACTTAACCCTGGTCTAAAGCCGCATTTAAAATGGCAGAGTAATTAATTGATGCCCAAATGCTCCTGGGGTTGGGTTGTGACAACTGTATTGAGAATTTTTAGGGGGATGGGACAGTTGAAAATCAGCTAGTAGTAACCAGTAGGCTGATCTGTAATCTATCTTGTATAGAAAAGACAGTGAAAACAAATGTTAGCCTTAAAATCCTATGGGTTCATGGGTCTGCAGAATGCCAGTTTCTGCCTAGCCAAAGCTGCTAGGTCAGCAGTGGTATTGGTTCTTTGTAAACTAATGCTGGTGATGGGGAATATGAGGTGGTGGTGCTAGTTCAATTGGACGGATAAACTACATTTAACACTCCCTATTATCGCCTGTTTCATCGGTAGCTAGAGATGGATATGTGCATGTCTATTGTATAGTTATTTTGATAATTTCTCTCTGAACCCTCTTAGTCAGTATGGCTCTTGCCTTGTGTATCCAGGCCCAATATTCAGTCCTAACCTTCTTCAATCCATATTAACATCTGTCTAAACACATGGCCAAGCTATTTCTTTTCTTTGAACAAAGATTGTATTTGAACACCAATGATACTCAAATCCTCCTCCTGAAGAGTCCCCAGCCAATATCACTTGAGAAGGTCTGATTCCCCCCTCCCCGGATGCTACTAATGAACCTCCCTGTATGGGAAAAGGTGTAAAAGTCATACAATCTGACAAAGTAAGCCTATAACCAGTAGACAGAGAGCATCTGCCCATTTGATGTACACACAGCTGCCTGCAGATTCAACATCTGAATGAGTGCCTGCCCTTTTGGAATCTTCAACTCCAACTTCAACACTCCTGATGTCTAGAATGACACCAGCATCCTGGTCTACAGGGAAATCTTAGGAGCGACTTAGGACTTGCTACTCCTAGGTATATAACACCCCTACGGAACATGATATCCAAGCTACTATAACGTGTCACTTCCCCTTCCACTGACATCTGTTAATCCAAACTACTGTACAGTTTCTGTTGTTTCATAGAACTACAAATACAAGTACACATGCACCAATGCACAAAATATGGTATCCTCAGTTCATCATTACAGTAACCTTTGACCAGGAGTCTGTAACATGTTGTTCTTCAGATGTTTTGGACTACAATTGCAATGATCCTGATTCATTGACAATATTGTGTTGGGCTGATGAGGACTGAAGTCCAAAACATCTGGCTAGCAAAAGGTTGCAGACCCACATTAAGTACAGGGAAGGGAGTGAGTAAAAGGCACCTGAGCAGTGTCTGCACTGTGGTCAGAGAGAAGCGTAATTCTTAATATGAAAGTGTGACAACCTTCACAGCCTGCAGGAGCCAGGGGAAACAAAGTCATGGTCGACAAGACCACAAATCAAGATCTTGAATACATCTCTTTTTTCCAGCAGTCAAGGAGCTCATTGTAAGGAATAGTTGAGGCTGCACATACCTCCTGTAGCTGAACCATTGGTTATTGCATTAGTTTACAAGCGGGCGAAACGCCATTCACTAATACCAAAATCTGACTTTTGACTCTTACCACACGTTGGTCTTTGTAAAATTAAAATGAGTGATAGTATTATGGCACGTAGGGTGGTCTGTATGGGACTTTTTAGTAAACAATATAATGGGGACGTGATCAATTGAAAGGACAGATATATCCTACCATGGAAGGGGTAGATGCAGAAGAAGGTCTTAATGGAATTGCTGCTGGATTAGCATCTCATGATATATGTGAGCATTTGAATTCATCAGATGATGTTGATTGCCATCATTCTTGTAGCCCAGTAATGACCATTGATAAGTCTTATGTTAGTATTTGCTGTAAAGAAAAGTAAGATTTCTTCTTTTGCATTTTCAAAAGACGATTGAGAATGATTCCCTGGTTATGAGCATGGTGCCCTGAGAATTGCCGGTCTCAGTTCTAAACACGAGAATGTAGGTATTAAGATATTGCTATCTTCTTTCAAATGTGTAACTCTCCAGGAAACATGGGCTATTTTTCATATGGTCTACAGTAAAGGTTGCAAGACTATGCATCTGGGTAGTCACAGCTTTGCTTGTAGAGTTTTATGAAGTTCTGAGGATTGCTGAACATTTTAGATCTAAGCTTGTTTTGTAAAGCTGTTCACACAATGTTCCTCATACATTTTTATAGTGGTCTACAATCAACGTTTATTTATATTTTGCAACCCTTAGTTTCTGCCTTTTTGTTGGAGAACGTAAAGGCATGGGTAGGTATGACCTAGTAGTTACTGGTGGATATTTTAATGTTAAATAGGGGAATGGTCGCCTCAAATGATTCTGTGACACTGGGCAAGACAACAGATGAGACTTACTTGACACCAGTATGAATGACAAGAGAACCAACCTTTTAGGATTTAAGTTCTTGTTATTCATGCTAGAATTGTCCCTGAGGAATGTGAATGGGAGAACCTATTCTCATTTTCTGAGCAAATTTACTTTAAAAAATGGTAGATCTCAGTCTATGTTACATTTTTTAATTTTCAAAGGTTGTAATTGGTATCTGGTAAAGCACATGTTGCTTTATAATAAATCAGAAAACAATCACTTAAAAGTCTGGGTTCTCCCATATGCTGGGCAGCCTTTTTCCATGGCCCCAATATTTCTGTATGTCGACCCAATGGACCTGTTTCTACTTCCAAGCATGTATGTTACTATTTTCAATGTTATTGGTATTGAAACATGCATTGCACACATTCCCGGTCCCAATTCTGTTTCATTTGACCTGGTTAAGTCCTTTGGACAGCATTCTAAAAAATGTGATGATTGTGATATGCCAGATTGGAATTATCCCATTTGGCTGGATTGGAGCAATCAATGTTTGACTTTTCAAAAATGGAGATATGGATTGAGCAAATTAGCTTAGCGTTATATCTCTTTTGAATGTTTCCTCTAAGTTGTTTCACACATTACAACACAATATAAAGAGTATTTTTTTTCAAACTACAACATGTTTACTTTGATAAAATATGAAATAAAATTAAATTAGCATCAACATTTCCATGTTATATATAAAGTTCATCAATGTATAAAACAGCAAGGACTTATGCAAACAGTTCATATACCAAGCATCAAAGAAGATTTGACAACATCTTCAGGCCCTCCACAGATTTTGGGCAACAGCAAATTGAATCTGCTAATTATCACATTTTCTGCAAAATAGCTAATGCTATAAAACCGAAAATGAATCACAATCCATAGAGCCCTCAGAGTTTAATAATGGGGGCACAAGATAATACATGTTTAACTTTTTTGATTTGTTGACGATCACAATCAAAGTGTTAACCATAGTACAACCTTTTCATGTACCCACCAGTGAAAGCACTAGGAGCAAATGTGTGGGGTCCTGGTGGTCATCCTATCTGCATTGGACTTGCCTGAAACATTGACAATCAATTTTCAAACATTCATAAATGATGAGGCAACATGACTGATATGGAGCCCTTAAACCATTAGCCAAAAGCAGACACTAATGGTATAAAAACTAGAAAAATGTTCCAACAACGTAGAAAGATTTGTAAGGATGTTATAGTTTCCAGTTGGGTTTAGATGTATATTACAAACATTGAATAACGCCGTAGGATCTCAGCTTCAGACTTTGCCTGTTAGGGTCAGAATCTGGGATCTCTTCAAGGGATCCTTCCTATCTTGAGTCCACCCAAATATGTAGACCGCCCTTATTCCTTTCTCTCATCGCTTTCATAGCTGGGCAAAGAGAACATTACGTAACCCAGTTTGTGTAGTGGGAAATTCTAGGATTCCTGAAACCAGCAAATTGTATAATCCCCTGCAAATGCGTGGCAGTCTTTATTGCTAGTTTTTAATATTAGTCCCTCCACAGCCTAAGATAACAATCTCACACATGCATACGTGGATACCATTTTGGGCTTAAATCACCTGTAAAACTCTGGAGAACAGTGAGATTGACTTGTGTTTGGGTAGACTGTTCCCATAAGATCGGAAACGAGACATGCTGCCCATGGCTGATTTGAGCAATGTTATTTAATATCAAAAAGGTCAGTTCATAAAGAGCTTAATTTTTAAATATTGAAGATGTGATCAGCACTAGACTAACTAGGGCATTGTGCAACCGAAAGGTTGTCCTAACCCATCAAATAATAATCAGTAGTTCTGCAAGTTTGTTTTCTTGCAACATTACCCAGCTTCTCTACATAAAAAGTAAATGAACACAGATGTTGAGGATTATTTTTTCACCTAGCAATATTTTACACAGTGTTAGACTTCGTGTTAAAACGTACTGTGCTAGAGTTCAGTAGAGGTTTGGGAAGAAGCGGAGCTATGAACAATTTCAAATATAGGGGGAGGACCCCATTATATAGTAAACTCCATGAGGTCCAATAAGAAATATCTTCTTCGGACAACTGTCATTGGCCTGGAAATGCCCGACGAGATGGAGATCCAGTATTTTGCCATTAGGCTCCGCCTTTCTTAAATGGACCCAATGTAAAGAAGTGGTAGGCCTTGTAATGTTTTGCCGCAATTTGGAAGAAAATGTATTTCACTATTCATTATTTTGACTATCTTGAGTCCACCCAAATATGTTAATGATATATGTCTGATCCTCAAATCATGTGAGTTCATAAAATACAGACCAGCGTTTGGGCTTTTTAGATCTATTTAACTCATGCATCAGGATTGAGAATTTGTGCTTTGCAGACTTGTCTAACCTGTTAATTGGGATTGACAGATTGTGCTTTGAAGACGTATTTAACTTGTGCATATTTATTTTTATTTATTGGGTATTTATAATGGGCTATACCGCATAAAGGTGGTTCAAGGTGCATCAAGACAAGGTGGGGACAGGGAGGACAAGAAAACAAAACAAAACCGAAACGTTCCTACTAGGCCAAGAGACATTCAGATTGTGCAAGTGCTGTACCATGAAGTGCAGGGGAGAGAAGGAGGAGAGAAGTACGGGTCCGCAAGGAACATGGGTGTAGAAAAAAACAAAAACCTTCCTACAAGGCGTTGAGACATTCGGACCGTGCACGTGCTGTATAATGAAATGAAGGTGAGAAGGGGAGGAGGGGCAGTTCAGGTCCGGGAGAGAGGAGTGATGAAAGGAGGGGGAGACGAAAGGTACATGAAGTGCAAGTGGACAGGTTAAACACAGCAAAAGGCTGGAATGATGAAACAATTAAGTATGAAGGTACAAGTATGTAAAAAAAACAACAACATTCAAGTACTACTTAAACGTGCCAGATCACATAAGCAGGTTACAGGTGGTTCTTAGTAGCATAAACTGGTTAAGCCACACCACATATAGATAAATGTTAGGAACAATTAGGGTAAATGCACAAACTGGCAAAACCACGCCTCAAGGTGCGGGGGCTACATCAGGTCTGCATACAAATGATAGGCAAAATTAGGTAAGAGCACAAGCTGGTAAAGCTGTACCTCATGGTGCAGAGGGCTACACGAGGTGTACAGGATTTGAGTGGGTACACAGTCAGGTAGAGCATTGATTCAATGCATAAGTACATTGAACAGCATGGGGCTGCAGGTGAAAAAAAAGGAGAAATGACAATCCACTGATTAGAGGTTTGGTTAAATGTGAAACACAGCACGAAGCTGGAAAATGACAGCCCTGTAGTTACAGGCAAGGGTTGCAATAGTTAAGTAAATGCACGGGTAGTTTAGCTCAGTGGCAACACGTTTGTCTTGCAAGCAAAATGATCCACAGCAACACAGGTTCGAATCCCGGGTCCACGCTTAGAAACCTCTTTGGAATTATAGTTATATAAACATACTGGCAGCGACTCATCAGATGGTGTGGGGGCTACTTCAACATGCAGACAAGCAAGGGACACAATAGGTAATTTAATGCATACTGACCAGGCATCAACAAAACGTATGCAGTTAGATGTGTGTGTGCAACTCAATTCACCACCTGCTAGCAGGGCAGGCAAGTCGAACTATAAGGAGCTGCGGGGATGGTCGAGCAGTGAGCCAGAAGGCGAATGTCAGCAGAGCAACACCCTGTGAGGTCTCATGGCCGCACAGTGTGAAGGGGTCAGATGGTCACAAAGCCGTCTGCAATAAACATTAATCAAGAGAGAAGAAGGTTAAGCAGACAGTGGTAAGAAAGGGGGAGGGGAAGGGGAATTATATGGTGGAAGGTGAGAAGGAAGGCAGTGGTGTGACATACCAGTTACAAGGTGCAGCGATTTTTCATGGTTATCTTGCAAAGCAGGCAAATGCCTTGAAATGACAGTAACCGGTGGCATGGCAGAGCCCCTCCATTCCCGGATAGGCCCAACCGAAGCAGCACCAGGACCCTTAAATAGGGCCCTAATAGGGGGCCGGCATATTTTCTTTTAGGCATCCACCAATCGGAAACGCCTTGGGAGGTGGGCAGAACACGGTAAAAGGCATCCTGATGCCTATAGCGCGGAACAAGGCCACCATGTTCAGCTGTTATTTGGGTGCTGGATTGATTAGGCCAACATGTTTTACCTCACGAAATGCAGCATCTCTGCTGTGCTGAGGGAGGACCACAGTGCTACTATATGAATTGAGAGCTTGGGCTTTGCAGACCTAACTTGTGTATTTGGATTGAGATCTCAGGCTTTTCTGACCTTTCTCACTTGTGTATTTGGACTGAGAACTTGGGCTTTGCACACCTATCTAGTCTGCACATTTGGATTGAGATCCTGGACTTTTAAACCTGTGGATGTGGGGCACGAATTTAGGATTGAAGCCCTAGCTTACCGGTGTGCTTGGGTTGAGAGCTTGTGCTTGCCAGACTTATGCAAACTATGGTTTTGAATTGAGAGCTTGGACTCAGAAGACCTATTCAACCTGTGCATCTTGACCGAGAACGTAGGCTTTACGAATTGAAAGGTGGGTCTTTGCAGACAAATCTGTGGATTTTGATTGAGAGCGACGGGTTGTTTTTTAGAGAAATGTTTATGATGCATTTTACATTTGATGCTATGAGCATTATTTTCTCTGCATTTGAGAATCATGTAATTTGTAGGTTCTTTTCAATTCGTGCATTCTTTCACTGTTACGTGCATTCGTGACTAATGTACCTGATTTGTATTACCTAATTTAATGCCACTAAATTCACCAACGTCACACCAGTATGACGGAATCAGTCTGATGACAGAGGATTTGTTTGGGCACAAATGTCAGAGAAAAACTATTAACTTGCTAAGTTAAAATATCGTGCCTGTGTGAGAATAGACCATGTACTTTTGTGCGAAATCCTGTCCACAATAGCAAATATATTTAGGTACTTGAATGACTTCCTATTTTAACAGTTCAAACTCACTCATCCATCAGTATGCAGAACAAACACAGATGGCAATATTTGGCTTAACCTGCACACAAAAAAAAATACTTTATTAAAATCGTTAAAATGCATTTACCTCAAACAAATGCGAGATGTAATGTTAGCAGAAGGCATCACAAAATAACAGATGCATCTAATTATTTATTATGAAGTAAAATTAGTTGTTAAAGAAGTGTAACATAGAGTGTGTCCCTTAATACAAAAAAAACATTCAGCACCAAGAAGAAAAATAACTTGTGCCAGATGAAACTGGAAAATGATTTCATTTCTACTTTTAAAACAATATGCAAATATTTCCTTATCACATGTTAACCCATTAATGGACATTCACCAAGATCCCCAGTCCTAGTGTGGTGAGAATCAATGCACTGGTTCAAAATCTGGAGGAAATAGATAAAAAAAACACGTTGTTCACTTTCTTGCAATGGAGTTAACTATTGGGAAGCATCATGTTTTGGAATATGATTCCTCAAGATTGCACACTTCATTGTCCGAGGCCTTTGACACGCATGTCTACATTCCTTTTAAGTTGCAAATGGTTTCAACATTTTCAAAATGGCTTCAGCAACAGTCAAGCTATGATTTGGTGATTGAAGCAAATTGTATCTATATGTTTGACCTGCATATTAGAGTCCTGAATTCAGGAAGATCCAAAGATGTACGAAAGCAATACATATGAAAAGACACACTATTTACAAAAAGTAATGATTCCCTTTTTCTGTCTTGGGCTGATTTAGCTATGTATAAAGTAGCACTGCATACGCACAATGCCTTGCTGATGTGGCTATGAACTGGAGGTGAACTTCCAGCAATGGATACTAGGGGGAATTGTGGAATGTGTAACTTGTCTCACATGCATTATCATATATATATATATATATATATATATAGTAAACAAACTTTGTTAAAGGGACGTTATGGTTAAGTAGTGCTGCTAAAAACATGAAATTCAGTGAAAAAAAGTTAAAAGTTGTTAATGGGACGTTATCGTTCCAAGTAAAATAAAAAAAAACGGAAATTCGCCAGTTATCGTAAGCCAAACAACCATAACTCACACCACCACCATGCACTGCTAAGACTAACACCCAGGACATCAAAGATGACATCACAAATGCCATTGATGACATCACTGATGACATCACATGTCTGGCTCCCTCTTTTTTCCTTTACTGACATATCTAGGCCAGTAACAGTCAGGAACTAAAAATTCAAAATGTAAAAATGTAGTATATTTGTAGACTTATACGTCAAATATGTTTTTACAATAATTCACTTTGGGTTCACTCACAGCATATGAAACATATACTTAGCGGAAAACACAGACTTGCAAGACAACAATGCTTTCTATGTCAAGATGATCATTAGGGTTATCAACACGTTCTTATAGTTCTGTTGTTTTTTTACTACTGTACTTTCCCTGGATATGCTCATATTTGTATACATTGTACTCACACTACTTTCCTTAGGGTCCATTCACAAAATGTGATATATATATATATATAGGGTAAGTAGCAGCTTTGAAGCAGAGCAATCATTTATGTGCATGAAGATACTCAGTTAGTTCATGAAGATTGTCTGGTACTACTGCTGTTTTTTTTTGTTTATTTCATCTTCCTGTATATGCTCTTATTTGTATGTGCTGTTGTCTGTCTGTGTTTTGTTTGCAATAATGCAATTATGTAGTACGTGTTTTTTTTTAGCTATTTATTATCATTTTAGTATTCAACATGGTAAGATTAATAATATTGCACATCCATCATGTATGTTGCACACAATGCCTATGTTTCTACATGAGTAGCTTAGTATACTGGAAAGAACCTGATAATAGAATGGTATTTATACCAATGCATTACTTAATGCATTACGTACCGCATGATATTTATCCCAATAATCCTTCGTACTTTTTTATCAACATTACTATAAGAATCTCTTGTACAGACTTTTCATGAAAACATTTGTGATGTCATCTTTGATGTCCTGGGTGTTGGTCTAAGCAGTGCACGGTGGTGGCGCGAGTTATGGTTGCTTAGCTTACCATAACTGGCGAATTTCAAGGGTTTTTCGGTTTTACGTGGAACCATAACGTCCCGTTAACAACGTTTTTTCACTGAATATATATACATGTGTTTCAGTGAAATAAATGTAGTTAAGAGAGAGTTAAGGTGATGGGATTTAATGCAGCAAAACTCCTGAAATTCACCGGATGAAGGAAGCGATGAGCATCTTAACTCGGTATCCAGCCGTAAATGTCTCACATGATGTAATGTTGTATGTCATTGTGAATACCCTCTGTTATGTTATGAATGGGCTCCATTGGGATCGACCGTATGGCTCTCTTAGGTAAATTCTTTTCAGTGAATGTCAAGTGTTGTGTTATACTATAGTTTCTTTGGGGCTCCCTAGCCATGGCTGTAGCCCAAGGCCTCTACCCATGGCAACTTTACATGTTACACCAATCATTTTTAACCCATTGCCCCTTGCGTAGTGCCAATTCCTGTGGTAGCGTAAAGGTGTGCCGATTCGTGTGATACTGAAAAGAAATGCTTGTCAATGAATACGTCTTCCCAGTTCTCACAGGCAATCCTAATATGTCCTTCTCCTCTTTTCTTGGATCCCTCACTCTCCTCAATTGCTTATATATACTTGACCCTATATCAACACCCCCATCCCTCTTCGGTTTGTGTGATGCAGTATCTTTTCCAAGTGTGTCTTGCACTGCTACTGAGGTAATCTTCCAAGATTCTCCAGTATTCGCCTCATAAACCGACAATATTCTAGACGTAATTGGCTTTTCACCACAACCCCCCAACTTCACATGGTGATCTCTTTCCCCTCCCCTCCTCTATTCTGATGTGATTTCATGCTTTCTCCTCCTATAAATAACAATGTGAGCACTGTATTTTTGGCTTTCCCCGATATTGGTACAGGGCTTGTTCACATCAAGCAGTAACAAAATGGCAGATTTTCATTCAGAAAAGCCTCTCAGCTGCTAAGCACCATGAGCAGTGTATAAAATGTGTTTTGGGAGGAGGGGCAGATTGTTCTCCAATTAATATTTGAACAACTACTGGAGGGATTGACCACAAAACTAGCAAGAACATGTCTGCAATGTTTTATGCCAGAGTTGTTTTTCTTCTTATTTGGTACAATTCCAGCAACCGGCTTTAGTGCTTGGGTTGTTCAATTGATGCACGTTTTCAATTAATGGGACTATGCGGAACATGTGTGTTTTTTCTCAATAACTTTTTAATCTTTTACCAAATTGTTCCCAAAATTCCATCAAGTCAAAAATTATTACCAATAGAATGAATAATAATGATTATAATTATTATTAATATTATTATTATTTAAGATATACATATTATTATTAGATGATGGTCAATCTGCCATATAGCAAATAAGTGATCAACATGATTAACATAGGACTTCCGATGTACAGATCTCAACAACTCGACAGAATAAGGGGTTGTCCAAGCTGCTGCAGGGTCTCTCCACCCCTCCCGCAGCTCGCCCTGGGGACTGCTTATAAGCTGGGGAGGGACTGGAGCCCAGTCTCTTTCCAGTGCCTCCCCAGCTTGAATTCAGTCCAGTGGTGCAGTTGCTGTGGAATCCCATCCCATCGTGACGTTGATGAGCGGTAAGTAACTTCCCACTGCCTCAGTGGTGGGCCAGGGGAAGAGGGACTGCTGTGTTTGGGGGGAGCCGCCGGGCCGAAATGCGGTGGCCCATACCGTAGGGGGGAAGGGGGCCAGACAATTTTTGATGTATTCACCCTTGGACGGCCGCCGTGACACAGGGTTTGTTGTAATTAGTGTTTGTATTTTTAATGGACGGCCGCCGTGCCGCAGGTGTGGTTGTAATTACTGTTTGTATTTTTTAATGCCAATTAATGCGCCCGTGGACGGCCGCCGCGCCGCACGGGTTGCGGTGTGTTTTCGGGGCATCAGGGGTACCACGAGGCTGGGGGGCCACAGCGTGTAGGGGCCACGGTGCTTTATTACTGTATTTTACCCGTGGGCGGCCGCCGCGCCGCAGGGTTTGCTGTGTGTTTTGAGGCATTACCGGTGCCACGAGGCTGGGGGCCATGTCTTTGTTGTGGCAAGAATTTTCCGGCGCTGCATGGCTTGCGGTGTGTTTGGGGGTCTGTGTTAGTATGGCCGTATTTGTTCCTTTGTATTTCCAAGGGTTTGGAGGCCACGGTGATTTATTAATCAGAATGTCGTATTTAAATAACTGATATTTCACCCGTGGACGGCCGCCGCGCCGCAGGGTTTGCTGCGTGTTGTAAGGCACTACTGGTGCCACGAGGCTGGGGGCTAGGGCTTTGTTGTAGCAAGGATTTTTTGCGCCGCATAGGTTGCTGTGTGCTTGGGGGTCCGTGTTCGTATTGCTGTATTAGTTTACATTGAATTTTCAGGTGTCTGTATGAGCTTTGGAAAGGGATGGTACACTGCAGTATTGTATAGAGTCACGGTTTTTATTGCTGTATTCGCGTCCATGGATTGCGAGGTTTTGCATTTTCAAACTAGGGGGGGGCAAAAGCATGTCAGATTCCAGGCTCGGGTTCCTCAGTTGCCTCTTTAGATATTACACATGCTGCGGCTTGCTCTGGGACGTGAACAAGGGCCACAAAAAAACATGCAGGGGTCCCATGCAGGTTTCTGAAAATACAGCGCATATACTTACATGGAAGTGCCTATGATTAAGGCCTGGATGCAGGGGTAGGTGCTCATGGATGGGGCGCTTGTGTTGCTGCAAGTGGCATTGATGAAGCTGCTTCATGGGCCGGTTAATAGCATGGAGGTTCCCCGAATTTAGAATACTGTAGGTATGCCTTGCTAGGGACATGTCGTGGGTGCATTCACTGCATTCACTGTCTGGGAACCGGCCCCTTGCGACCTGGATGCCTCTAGGTATGTGTTTGTTCGCCCACCGCTCTGGAGAGGATCACTTAATTTGCTGGGGGTTTAAAATTGGCTTACGACCTCCAGGAACGGGTCGCAGCTGTGGTTTACGAGTGGGGTGACCCAGCGCTGCAGCATGCGTTTCGATTTTGGGGTGCGACTAATTTAAACACGGCTGCCGTGCTGCATGAGTTGTTGTTAGATTATTATTATTAGCACAATTATCATCATGTTATCGCTGTTTACTTTTTATGCAAAAACAAAGAAATTGGCCTGCATTATGTAGCTCGAAGTTAAACTCAACCGATGGGATTGACCTCTCTACTTTCGCGGCAGCACGGGTGGGAGGTAGCTTCCACTATCGGTATTACTAGACCTAAACTGTTGGAATAACACGCTTTAGCAAGTTCCGGACAGTTTCTATACATAGTAAAGGGGTACCATTACGCTTGCGCCAGGATCCATACCGCCGAATGGGCAAGGTTTTAACAATCGGTAGGCACGGGTGATCATATGGGGCTTGCTGACCAAAACATGGAGTGGCTAACTGTAAAGCAAATGTGGAAGTGACATATGTTGTTTTTCTATCAAAACAGGTTAATCCAGCTGGAAAGATTTCTTTATTGAAAGGAGCAAGGTACAGTGAGGAGAGCCTACTCGGTGGTAAGGTTGCCGTTTGTCTTGTCAACAGAATTGCACTCCCCTGAAAATAACCAGGAAAGGCGGCGTGGTGCATGTGGACCTGGAGGGCGTTTTTATGTAACTAAAAAAAGAGGCCTGCTGCTGACAAGGATTGAGGGTCAGGGCGGAACAGGTTAAGGGGTAGGAAGTGGGGAGAAGAATAGGCAGAATTTTACTGTGTGAAGGTCAAGGCAGAACCTTGGTTGGGGGCGGGAAGCAACAGAGCAAGTTACAGTGATTGACTGTTTCCCTTTTTTCACCCAACTACAGGATTTACATGTCTCAACTAGGGTCACAGACATGTTTTCAGGTGTTTAAATAGTTTTGAACACCTCAGGCGACGAATTCGAGGATGAGGCCAGATTGATCACGCAGTTTCAGGAACAGATGCGACGGAGGGGGAAGGACTGGGCAGAGAAAATGTTGGAAGGGGGGCAAGGTTTGCTCCCGCACCAGCAGATTGTCCAGGCACAGGTGTGTGTGGTTCCTGACACACCACCGCCTACCAAGGAACCAGCAGCTTTGACTCTGGATAATAAGAGGCCGACACAGGGTGCAACAGGTAAGGCTGTGACAGTATTGCCTGTGGAGGATGTATTGCAACTGCAACCAGGGGTGCTGGTTTAGAGGACACCAACACCAAAGAAACAGCCGGCTAGAAAGAGCAGGGCTAAACAGCCAGTGGCAAGCCCACTGGGGAGTGTTACTCCACAGGCAACCATTGTGGGGATTGACCTACCACAGAACATACAGACCCCCCTTTCTCACCCTGCAGGTACTTTACCTCCCCTGCCCCCATCCAGCAATGATTTATTGAATTCACTCCCGGGTGTTATGTCAGGAATGAGTGAAAAAATTAATGAGACTTTGGGGGAAATGTTAAAATTACTAAGTGCATCGGTGTTACCTGTGCCTACGACACCCAGCGCAGTATTGGGGGAAGTGTGGGGAACACCACCAGAGCCGCCGCCAGTCAGTGTGACCAGTGGGGCATCGGTTGGACTCCCTCAACCTAGTCAACCGGCTTTGCAGAACCAGACTGTTTTTGGGGGCACAGGGTTACAAGTTCTAGCCAAAAAAAGTGTGGGTGCCTCTGGATCAGAGCTAGGCCAGCAGTCTGGAGGCAGGGCAGTTGCTGAGAGCAGCCGCCCTTGTACCGCCAACAGCAACTGTTCCCACTCTGTTCCCACTGAAGAGCAACGCTGGCCCCAGTGGCTTCCCAGTTGCAGTGGGAACAGAGGTCCCAACCACCAAGACAAATGCACCTAGCGGTGGGGGAGCTGAGGGTACTATCCAGCGGGTTGTAATCGCACCCTTAATAACTGACAGTTCTGCATCAACATGGCATATCCCTTTGGAATTCAAGCAGAGGATTTGGGCAAGGGAGCAATTTCACATTTTTTGCATAATAGAAACTGAAAATGCAGGCCCAGATTTCAATCTTAGAAGGGAGGCGGACAAGAAAAGGCAGAGGAGTGCCAAGCCAGAAGAGAATATACAGAATTGGGAACTAGCTTTTGATCTCTTGTCAGCAGTTTGGTTAGAAAAAATCCCTACCCATGGCCAGGCATTGATCACATACGAAAGAGGGATTACGATGGAATACAGACAATATGGGACCACAGGTTGGCTTGACTATGATAGGGCATTTAGGAGAAAAATGGCCTTACTACCAGACATGACTTGGGAACAGAAGGATATGGAGGCATGGGTAGCCTTCATGGGAGGCAAGAATAGGACCAGCAGGCCGAATGATGAGCTGTATAAGGGATCCAAGAAGCCATGGTATGCAAAAGAGGAGCACAATAAGAAGAGTGACTGGCGGCCCTTTCAATCACCACCCCCCAGGACAGAAAGGGGGGGCTGGAGCACACAAGGGCCCCATGGCAGGTAAGGCATGTCAATCATTCAATAAAGGGTCCTGCATTTGGGGGCCCAGGTGCATGTTTCCCCCTCAGTGTTTCAAGTGTGGAGGTAGCCACCCTATCACGTCCTCCTTTAAAACAGAAGGGGCTCCAAGGGCAGGGGGACAGCATAAAGGTAGCCAGTAACGGGGGGCTGGCGATGTGCCCATCCCCAGTGGACAAAAGGGTGCTCTGGGAATTCTTGCAGGAGTATCCACGAAGGAGGGATAGGGATTTGTTGTGGGAAGGTTTTTCTGACGGGTTTAAGATCCCCTACGGGGGTCCCTTGACAGGGCGGATGGCAAGGAACCTGCCGTCTGCACTCAACCAACCCCAATGGGTGACACAAAAAATTGGCAAGGAGTTGGAATTGGGCCGTGTGGCAGGCCCTTTTCCCAACCCCCCCTCCCTAACTGTATTATCTCACCGCATGGAATTGTGCCCAAGAAGGAGAAAGGCAAGTTTAGGCTAATCCACCACCTGTCCTAACCAAAAGGAGACTCTGTGAATGACTGGCTGGACCAGGACCGGTGCTCGGTACACTATGCCTCATTCGATCAGGCCATGTTGATGGTTGCTGCCACAGGGCGGCAGGCACTCTTAGCCAAGGTAGATACTAAGTCTGCATTTAGACTTCTACCGGTCCACCCGGATAGCTTTCACTTGTTGGGGTTTCATTGGGAGGGGCAGTTCTATGTGGACAAATGCATGCAAATGGGCTGCTCAATTTCTTGTGCTTATTTTGAGGCATTTAGCACTTTTCTAGAGTGGGCAGCATGCAAGGTGGAAAAAGGGGCAACATGATCCATTATCTGGATGACTTCATGTTTATGGGTCATGAGGGATCCAAGGATTGTGGGCTCGCTTTAACTTCATTTCAGAGCTTGATGGGTGTTCCACTGGCACCTGAGAAAACACAGGGACCCACAGAGGTGCTGACTTTCCTGGGGATTGAGATAGATACCAGGAAGGGGTCTTGCAGGCTGCCACTAGAGAAGGTGTCTGAGCTGATTGAAGAAATTGAAGCGGCTTTAGCAAAAGACAGGACCACATTGGTAAGGGTGCAGCAGCTGTTGGGAAAGTTGAACCTCGCAGCCAAGCTTATCCCGGCGGGGAGGGTCTTCGCCCGCAGGTTGGCCAGGGCCACAGCAGGGGTAAAACTGCCCCACCACCGCATCCGCCTCGGGGCAGGTTTGAAGGAGGATTTGCGCATGTGGCAGGCATTTCTCGCTGATTTCAATGGGGTACTGTTGTGGAGGAGCCCCTGGAAAACCAGCGAGGAACTGCAGCTGTACTCCGATGCTTTAGGAAGTGAAGGTTTTGGGGTTATTTTGGGCCAGGAGTGGTGTCCCCAGAGATGGCCAGGGCAGTGGCACAAGAAGGGCAGGACTAAGAACATAATGGCTCTGCAGCTATTTCCCATTGTCCTGGCTCTAATGTTTTCTTTGGTGCTGTCCTTGGTGTGATAACAATGCTGTGGTTCAGGCTATTAACTTGCAGTCGGCCTCTTGCCCTGTGGTGTTGAGCCTACTCAGGAGATTGGTGGATGCATGTTTAAGAAGGAACATTGAATTCAGGACACGGCTTGTACAAGGTGTTGTAAACGTGGCTGCTGATGCTCTTTCTCGATTTCAGTGGTGCAAGTTCCGGGCAGCACACCCAACTGCAAGGATGGAGGGAGTGGCGTTCAGGGACGAATGGTGGCAGCTAGGTGTTAGGCAGAAACCTGTGCAGTTCCCTTAGGGACCACTGCAAAAGATTTAAGACTACAGGTGTTGGCAGTAAACCCACTTGGTAGCAGTCTGTACCACCCAGATTTACCTGGTAGTTGTGGCTGAGCAGTCAGACTTCCCTCAAGAAGAGTTAGGCAGTATGCAAAGTATACACAATAGGCACTCAGATACAATAATACAAGCAAACACTGACCAGAGCTTTGGTATCAAAGTATATAATTATTTATTTGAAAACACACTGTTAAAAACACTCCAGCACTCTTATTGTAAAATATTCTAAACACAGTTACTATTATAATATATACACCCTTTTTCCTTATCAGATAAGTCACTGTAAAACACCACTTATTTTCATACAGAGGTGAGCGCTTAACTAGATGACACTCCAATAAGTTTGTGAGAAAGGGAGGGAAAAAGACAGAATATGGAAAGATATACCACTCTAAGATTCAGGAACACTATTAGCAAGGCAGAAGAGCAAAAAGTCACTGTTAAGCCAAAGTCCAAAGGCTGGGCCCACTCTTAGAGAGAGCAGAGCACAAATGCGCCCAAGATCACACAGTTACACTAGGCTTAGAAAGTCTTGCAGAGGGTTCAAAAAGAGTTTAGAGAGGCTTAGGAAAGTTTAGCCAGGGTGTCCCAGGCTAACCCAGGTTCGAAAGCCGGGGGCTAAATCTACCCCGTACAGTCGGTAGCAAGGGAAGCCAGGCGGGACACGGCACCTTAAGTGGGAAGGATCCTCCAGCGGCGGCAGTTGGTCCTGGTAGTGGGTCCAAGTTGCGTTGTTGTCCAGGGGAAGAGAAGATCTCGACTTGGAGGGAAGATGAAGGTCGTTGCACTACCAGGGAAGAAACCAGCCGTGGAGTTTTCCGGTTAAAGGTGGTACCTTTGTTTCGCGGTTGTGGTAAAAAGTGGTATCCCGGTTGCCGGGGTGCTTGGCACAGGCAAGGCGGCCACGAGGTATGTCGGGAAGGCGAAAAGACGGTGAAACTGGTTATCCCCACCAGTCAAAGGAAGAAGACTCTCCGGCGGGAGATCTCCTCTGTCGTTGAGAAAAGTGGTGAGGCAGTCCAGCAGGGCTCCACCGGTAGTGGTGTCGTGGCAGGTCGGCTCAGCTTATCCCTCGTCGGATTCTTAGGTCCTGTGGCGACTTCTGAAGTTCCAGTCCCCAAAGCCCTGCTTTTATGCAGCAAACCCCCATTCACTCAGCCTAGCTGTGACTCAAACATGCTAAGTGCCGGCCGGCTCACCACTTGGGCCAATCAGGATGGAGTGCGACTTGAGTTGCCTAGGCAACTCAGTCCACGGTGCCTAAATTCCCCTCCACCCCTCCTAAGTACCCCAGACAGAGTGGCACCACTTTGGAGGGCTTCTGTGGAGAAGCCCGCCAAAAAGTGGAACAAAGGGCTCGACTTGGGTTGGAGTCACATAAGAGAATACAAACACCATTTTAGAATCAAGTTTTGGCAAAAAATACCAACCGGAGAATTAATATTAATTAAATAAACAGGCGGTATGTTCGAGGCTACCGTAAATAATTAAATAAAGATAGTAGCCTAAAACAATGGGAAATCCCATAGGAAAATATTTGCGGTTGAATATAAAAAGTATTATCCACTGCCACCAGCCAAAACTCGATCAGGGGGGACGGAGATGTGCCCCCTCGACTAACAGATCCTGGGGCAATCGAATTGCCCAGCCAATACGTCCACAATATGATGGTTTGTACTGGTTCTGTTCAGAATTTAAGACTAGTAAAGTCAATGGTACTTTACATGCCCTGGGAGACAGTAGTCAGTCCTAGGGTATGGAGTCTATACTGGGGGGTCACTATGACACCCCTGTGTCACTGCACTGAGGGTGCTGTGTAACACATATCACAAAAGCACATGAAGCCCTATGGGGTAAAAGACCCCATAGCCCATTAAACACATCTAGATTCAAAGAAACACACTCAAATCATGGCCAAGAGTGAGGGTAAAAGAGTCTCACTCTTGGCAGGAGAAAAAAATAAACCCCAAAAATCCAGCAAAGCTGCTGGGGACTCACTAGGTTAGGAAATTCAGCCTAAACAGGGAATTCTCCCTAACACTCGCCCCCCCAACCCCCAGACTAAGGGACAGGAGGATTTAATCCACTCCTGGATGAACCTCATACCTCTAGTCGATGACATACATCCTAGAGAGTCTATCAGCATTTTGATGGTGACACCTTGACCTATGTTCTATGGCCCAATCAAAGGTTTTCCTTTGTAAGCTATATGACCTACAAACCCTTTGAGGAACATCAGTCTTTTTAAAGTTATAGGGGATCAGGTTGACCAGTCCCTCAGAAGTTGGTACAACTTCTGAACCTGGGTTAGGCTTTTTCAAGGGGTCCTTATAAAGGATTCCCTTAGATCTAGAGGGGCCTCCAAGGTTCCTCACCACCTCTCTTGTGGGAGCAGGTTGGGTCTTAGGCCTCTTGGTTGGAGGGGTTGGGGTTAGGCAATGTACCTGCTTCCCCTTCTTCTTAGATCTAACCTTACCTACTTTAGGAGTGTCCCCCCTAATATTAGGATTTGAGTTGGAGTCTTCAGTAGAAGGTCCAACAGTCTGAAGGTTTTTGGCCTTAGACTTTTCTTTCCTGGTTTTCCGCCAGCATTGAGAATTAACAGTTCTCTCAGGCCTAGGTAAAGGTCCAGTAGGTCTATCCTCCTCTTCCTTAGAAGCAGGGGGGGTCACAGACTCTGAAACTGGGGGAACAATGATGGAGCTTGGTTGGGGCTCCCATTTCCCTAATGTACTAGCCTGAAATGTGCCTGGGTTAGAGGTCAACTTACTAACACCAGGGCTTGTAGTGGGGGTCTCAGTAGAGGTTCCCATAGGCTTAGAGTGGTCCCTTAAGGTGGCCTCTCTAGCCAATTTGGTTAGGTTCTGGTTCTCCATACTGGGAGGCCTAGGGGTATGTGACACTACTCCTAGAGTTCTCAGGTCATTCCCCAACAGGACTTTCCCAGGCACCTCAGTCTGAACACTGACAGGGATCCTCACTGTCATGTTGATACACTGAATGAGGGCTGGTAGAATAGGAACTATTTGGACAGGGCCTCCAGACATCTTAGTGGGACCTTTGGGTACTTTTGACACATCCTCAGGTTGAAAGAATCTTTCATCCACTACTGTTCTGCTGGCCCCAGTGTCTCTCCTGGCAGGAGTATCCTGGCCATTGACAAGAACACTGTCCACATAATACACCTTAGAGTTAACAGGTAGGGAGTTATACACAGCCCTATTCTGGGGACTAACCAGACCCATGGGCTCTAATTTTACAGTTTCTTGAAGACCCAAGGGTTCTTCAGCAAAGAGTTCAGAGTGGGCACTAGCCATCTGTACTTCATCCTCAGGAGTGAAGGCTAAGCAGACTGTGCTGATCCCTGCAGGTTTACCCTTGCATCTGGGATCCCCTTTGATATGGTCAGTAGCCTTACAGATATAGCATTGTCCAAATGCTCTCTGAAAGGGTGGCTTGTTCTTACCCCCTTCTGGTTGTTGACCAGAAGGTACACTAGCCTGATTCGGTTTACCCTGGGGCTTACCCTGGTTATTTTGTTGTTTGTGGCCCTCTTTGGTGTGGGAGGTATTAGAATTCTCTGGATTCACTTTAGGTGGCCGCTTTCCCTCATCCTTTTTCTGAGTGACCCCTGAATCCTTGTGAGTGGCCCTGTTGGCAACCCACAAGTCAGCAGCCCTAGCTAGTTTTCTGGAATCTAGTTCCTTTGAATAAGCCAAGTGCTGTCTGAGCTCAGGAGAGCAGGCATCATAAATTGACTCCAACATAAAAAGATTTTTCATAGCTTCATAAGTGTTCACCTTGTAACCCTTAATCCATCCCTCTAAGTTTTTCAAACATTCACTCACCCAGGTAGCCCAAGGGGTACCATCATGCTTTTTGAGGGTCCTAAACCTCTTAAGATACTGGGAAGGGGTCTTCCCAAATCTAGCTATCAGAGCTAGTTTCACACATTCATACTCTTTCCTATCCTCCTCCCCCAACTCCATTACCACATCAGTTGCAACAGGGGGGAGCCTAGAGAACAACCAGGTGAGTTAAGTCATTTCCTGTGATATTCTGGAGCCCATGATTATATTCAAACAAAGACAACCAATCCAACACATCCAACTTAGGCTCATACATACCAACCAATTCTTTAGGCATCCGGGGTCTTTTAGGACTGGAACTTCTAGAGGAGCCAGAGAGAGAAGCATTTTCGACTGATAATTTCTTCATTTCTAGCTCATGCTTGAGCTCCATTTCCCTTAGCCTTAGTTCTTGATTCATTTCCTGATGTCTCTGTTCAGCCAGAGTATGCAGTCTTTTGAACTCTAGTTCAAGTTTCATTTTCTCTAATTCGAGATATTGAGGACTAAGTGTGGGACTTGGCAAAGGCCCAGTAGGTACAGCAGGTAGAGCAGACAGAGGCCTAGGGGGGACAGTCACAGCAGCCTCACCCTCCTCTTCTGACTCTTCCTCAAGATTATCAACATTGTGATCAATATCAATTTCTATACTGTTGTCTACATTTTCTGTCATGGTAGGTTCCTCAGAACCATCATCCAGACTTTGGTTAGCTAACAACCTTTCTATTAATTCCATTTTCTTGCCTTTAGTCAGGAGGTTCTTATGCTTACATAATACTCTTAAACAATCAGCAGTTTTTGTAGCAAGGGACTCTTGACTATAAGTTTCCATAGTTGACATGTTAGAAAGATTACTTTTTCAGTGCTAAGCTTTGTGGTTAGTTGTACTAAGGTATCCTCAAGCACTCTAAAGTGTATACTCAATACAAATCCCACCGCTGTACACCAGTGTTAGGCAGAAACCTGTGCAGTTCCCTTAGGGACCACTGCACAAGATTTAAGACTACAGGTGTTGGCAGTAAACCCACTTGGTAGCAGACTGTACCACCCAGATTTACCTGGTAGCTGTGGCTGAGCAGTCAGACTTCCCTCAAGAAGAGTTAGGCAGTATGCAAAGTATACAAAATAGGCACTCAGATACAATAATACAAGCAAACACTGACCAGAGCTTTGGTATCAAAGTATATCATTATTTATTTAAAAACACACTGTTGAAAACACTCCAGCACTCTTATTTTAAAATATTCTAAACACAGTTACTATTATAATATATGCACCCCTTTTTCCTTATCAGATAAGTCACTGTAAAACACCACTTATTTTCATACAGAGGTGAGCGCTTAACTAGATGACACTCCAATAAGTTTGTGAGAAAGGGAGGGAAAAAGACAGAATATGGAAAGGTATACCACTCTAAGATTCAGGAACACTATTAGCAAGGCAGAAGAGCAAAAAGTCACTGGTGAGCCAAAGTCCAAAGGCTGGGCCCACTCTTAGAGAGAGCAGAGCACAAATGCGCCCAAGATCACACAGTTACACTAGGCTTAGAAAGTCTTGCAGATGGTTCAAAAAGAGTTTAGAGAGGCTTAGGAAAGTTTAGCAAGGGTGTCCCAGGCTAACCCAGGTTCTAAAGCCGGGGGCTAAATCTACCCCGTACAGTCGGTAGCAAGGGAAGCCAGGCGGGACACGGTACCTTAAGTGGGAAGTATCCTCTAGCGGTGGCAGCTGGTCCTGGTAGTTGGTGCAAGTTGCGTCGTCGTCCAGGGGAAGAGAAGATCTCGACTTGGAGGAAAGATGATGGTCGTTGCACTACCAGGGAAGAAACCAGCCGTGGAGTTTTCTGGTTAAAGGTGGTACCTTTGTTTCGCGGTTGTGTTAAAACGTGGTATCCCGGTTGCCGGGGTGCTTGGCACAGGCAAGGCGGCCATGAGGTACGTCGGGAAGGCGAAAAGACAGTGAAACTGGTTATTCCCACCAGTCAAAGGAAGAAGACTCTCCGGCGGGAGATCTCCTCTGTCGTTGGGAAAAGTGGTGAGGCAGTCCAGCTGGGCTCCACCGGTAGTGGTGTCGTGGCAGGTTGGCTCAGCTTCTCCCTCGTCGGATTCTTAGGTCCTGTGGCGACTTCTGAAGTTCCAGTCCCCAAAGCCCTGCTTTTATGCAGCAAACCCCCATTCACTCAGCCTAGCTGTCACTCAAACATGCTAAGTGGTGAGCCGGCCGGCTCACCACTTGGGCCAATCAGGATGGAGTGCGACTTGAGTTGCCTAGGCAACTCAGTCCACGGTGCCTGAATTCCCCTCCACCCCTCCTAAGTACCCCAGACAGAGTGTCACCACTTTGGAGGGCTTCTGTGGAGAAGCCCGCCAAAAAGTGGAACAAAGGGCTCGACTTGGGTTGGAGTCACATAAGAGAATACAAACACCATTTTAGAATCAAGTTTTGGCAAAAAATACCAACCGGAGAATTAATATTAATTAAATAAACCGGCGGTATGTTCGAGGCTACCGTAAATAATTAAATAAAGATAGTAGCCTAAAACAATGGGAAATCCCATAGGAAAATATTCGCGGTTGAATATAAAAAGTAGTATCCACTGCCACCAGCCAAAACTCGATCAGGGGGGACGGAGATGTGCCCCCTCGACTAACAGATCCTGGGGCAATCGAATTGCCCAGCCAATACGTCCACAATATGATGGTTTGTACTGGTTCTGTTCAGAATTTAAGACTAGTAAAGTCAATGGTACTTTACATGCCCTGGGAGACAGTAGTCAGTCCTAGGGTATGGAGTCTATACTGGGGGGTCACTATGACACCCCTGTGTCACTGCACTGAGGGTGCTGTGTAACACATATCACAAAAGCACATGAAGCCCTATGGGGTAAAAGACCCCATAGCCCATTAAACACATCTAGATTCAAAGAAACACACTCAAATCATGCCCAAGAGTGAGGGTAAAAGAGTCTCACTCTTGGCAGGAGAAAAAAATAAACCCCAAAAATCCAGCAAAGCTGCTGGGGACTCACTAGGTTAGGAAATTCAGCCTAAACAGGGAATTCTCCCTAACACTCGCCCCCCCAACCCCCAGACTAAGGGACAGGAGGATTTAATCCACTCCTGGATGAACCTCATACCTCTAGTCGATGACATACATCCTAGAGAGTCTATCAGCATTTTGATGGTGACACCTTGACCTATGTTCTATGGCCCAATCAAAGGTTTTCCTTTGTAAGCTATATGACCTACAAACCCTTTGAGGAACATCAGTCTTTTTAAAGTTATAGGGGATCTGGTTGACCAGTCCCTCAGAAGTTGGTACAACTTCTGAACCTGGGTTAGGCTTTTTCAAGGGGTCCTTATAAAGGATTCCCTTAGATCTAGAGGGGCCTCCAAGGTTCCTCACCACCTCTCTTGTGGGAGCAGGTTGGGTCTTAGGCCTCTTGGTTGGAGGGGTTGGGGTTAGGCAATGTACCTGCTTCCCCTTCTTCTTAGATCTAACCTTACCTACTTTAGGAGTGTCCCCCCTTATATTAGGATTTGAGTTGGAGTCTTCAGTAGAAGGTCCAACAGTCTGAAGGTTTTTGGCCTTAGACTTTTCTTTCCTGGTTTTCCGCCAGCATTGAGAATTAACAGTTCTCTCAGGCCTAGGTAAAGGTCCAGTAGGTCTATCCTCCTCTTCCTTAGAAGCAGGGGGGGTCACAGACTCTGAAACTGGGGGAACAATGATGGAGCTTGGTTGGGGCTCCCATTTCCCTAATGTACTAGCCTGAAATGTGCCTGGGTTAGAGGTCAACTTACTAACACCAGGGCTTGTAGTGGGGGTCTCAGTAGAGGTTCCCATAGGCTTAGAGTGGTCCCTTAAGGTGGCCTCTCTAGCCAATTTGGTTAGGTTCTGGTTCTCCATACTGGGAGGCCTAGGGGTATGTGACACTACTCCTAGAGTTCTCAGGTCATTCCCCAACAGGACTTTCCCAGGCACCTCAGTCTGAACACTGACAGGGATCCTCACTGTCATGTTGATACACTGAATGAGGGCTGGTAGAATAGGAACTATTTGGACAGGGCCTCCAGACATCTTAGTGGGACCTTTGGGTGCTTTTGACACATCCTCAGGTTGAAAGAATCTTTCATCCACTACTGTTCTGCTGGCCCCAGTGTCTCTCCTGGCAGGAGTATCCTGGCCATTGACAAGAACACTGTCCACATAATACACCTTAGAGTTAACAGGTAGGGAGTTATACACAGCCCTATTCTGGGGACTAACCAGACCCATGGGCTCTAATTTTACAGTTTCTTGAAGACCCAAGGGTTCTTCAGCAAAGAGTTCAGAGTGGGCACTAGCCATCTGTACTTCATCCTCAGGAGTGAAGGCTAAGCAGACTGTGCTGATCCCTGCAGGTTTACCCTTGCATCTGGGATCCCCTTTGATATGGTCAGTAGCCTTACAGATATAGCATTGTCCAAATGCTCTCTGAAAGGGTGGCTTGTTCTTACCCCCTTCTGGTTGTTGACCAGAAGGTACACTAGCCTGATTCGGTTTACCCTGGGGCTTACCCTGGTTATTTTGTTGTTTGTGGCCCTCTTTGGTATGGGAGGTATTGGAATTCTCTGGATTCACTTTAGGTGGCTGATTTCCCTCATCCTTTTTCTGAGTGACCCCTGAATCCTTGTGAGTGGCCCTGTTGGCAACCCACAAGTCAGCAGCCCTAGCTAGTTTTCTGGAATCTAGTTCCTTTGAATCAGCCAAGTGCTGTCTGAGCTCAGGAGAGCAGGCATCATAAATTGACTCCAACATAAAAAGATTTTTCATAGCTTCATAAGTGTTCACCTTGTAACCCTTAATCCATCCCTCTAAGTTTTTCAAACATTCACTCACCCAGGTAGCCCAAGGGGTACCATCATGCTTTTTGAGGGTCCTAAACCTCTTAAGATACTGGGAAGGGGTCTTCCCAAATCTAGCTATCAGAGCTAGTTTCACACATTCATACTCTTTCCTATCCTCCTCCCCCAACTCCATTACCACATCAGTTGCAACAGGGGGGAGCCTAGAGAACAACCAGGTGAGTTAAGTCATTTCCTGTGATATTCTGGAGCCCATGATTATATTCAAACAAAGACAACCAATCCAACACATCCAATTTAGGCTCATACATACCAACCAATTCTTTAGGCATCCGGGGTCTTTTAGGACTGGAACTTCTAGAGGAGCCAGAGAGAGAAGCATTTTCGACTGATAATTTCTTCATTTCTAGCTCATGCTTGAGCTCCATTTCCCTTAGCCTTAGTTCTTGATTCATTTCCTGATGTCTCTGTTCAGCCAGAGTATGCAGTCTTTTGAACTCTAGTTCAAGTTTCATTTTCTCTAATTCGAGATATTGAGGACTAAGTGTGGGACTTGGCAAAGGCCCAGTAGGTACAGCAGGTAGAGCAGACAGAGGCCTAGGGGGGACATTCACAGCAGCCTCACCCTCCTCTTCTGACTCTTCCTCAAGATTATCAACATTGTGATCAATATCAATTTCTATACTGTTGTCTACATTTTCTGTCATGATAGGTTCCTCAGAACCATCATCCAGACTTTGGTTAGCTAACAACCTTTCTATTAATTCCATTTTCTTGCCTTTAGTCAGGAGGTTCTTAAGCTTACATAATACTCTTAAACAATCAGCAGTTTTTGTAGCAAGGGACTCTTGACTATAAGTTTCCATAGTTGACATGTTAGAAAGATTACTTTTTCAGTGCTAAGCTTTGTGGTTAGTTGTACTAAGGTATCCTCAAGCACTCTAAAGTGTATACTCAATACAAATCCCACCGCTGTACACCAGTGTTAGGCAGAAACCTGTGCAGTTCCCTTAGGGACCACTGCACAAGATTTAAGACTACAGGTGTTGGCAGTAAACCCACTTGGTAGCAGACTGTACCACCCAGATTTACCTGGTAGCTGTGGCTGAGCAGTCAGACTTCCCTCAAGAAGAGTTAGGCAGTATGCAAAGTATACAAAATAGGCACTCAGATACAATAATACAAGCAAACACTGACCAGAGCTTTGGTATCAAAGTATATCATTATTTATTTAAAAACACACTGTTGAAAACACTCCAGCACTCTTATTTTAAAATATTCTAAACACAGTTACTATTATAATATATGCACCCCTTTTTCCTTATCAGATAAGTCACTGTAAAACACCACTTATTTTCATACAGAGGTGAGCGCTTAACTAGATGACACTCCAATAAGTTTGTGAGAAAGGGAGGGAAAAAGACAGAATATGGAAAGTTATACCACTCTAAGATTCAGGAACACTATTAGCAAGGCAGAAGAGCAAAAAGTCACTGGTGAGCCAAAGTCCAAAGGCTGGGCCCACTCTTAGAGAGAGCAGAGCACAAATGCGCCCAAGATCACACAGTTACACTAGGCTTAGAAAGTCTTGCAGATGGTTCAAAAAGAGTTTAGAGAGGCTTAGGAAAGTTTAGCAAGGGTGCCCCAGGCTAACCCAGGTTCTAAAGCCGGGGGCTAAATCTACCCCGTACAGTCGGTAGCAAGGGAAGCCAGGCGTGACACGGTACCTTAAGTGGGAAGTATCCTCTAGCGGTGGCAGCTGGTCCTGGTAGTGGGTGCAAGTTGCGTCGTCGTCCAGGGGAAGAGAAGATCTCGACTTGGAGGAAAGATGTTGGTCGTTGCACTACCAGGGAAGAAACCAGCCGTGGAGTTTTCTGGTTAAAGGTGGTACCTTTGTTTCGCGGTTGTGTTAAAACGTGGTATCCCGGTTGCCGGGGTGCTTGGCACAGGCAAGGCGGCCATGAGGTACGTCGGGAAGGCGAAAAGACAGTGAAACTGGTTATTCCCACCAGTCAAAGGAAGAAGACTCTCCGGCGGGAGATCTCCTCTGTCGTTGGGAAAAGTGGTGAGGCAGTCCAGCTGGGCTCCACCGGTAGTGGTGTCGTGGCAGGTTGGCTCAGCTTCTCCCTCGTCAGATTCTTAGGTCCTGTGGCGACTTCTGAAGTTCCAGTCCCCAAAGCCCTGCTTTTATGCAGCAAACCCCCATTCACTCAGCCTAGCTGTCACTCAAACATGCTAAGTGGTGAGCCGGCCGGCTCACCACTTGGGCCAATCAGGATGGAGTGCAACTTGAGTTGCCTAGGCAACTCAGTCCAGGGTGCCTAAATTCCCCTCCACCCCTCCTAAGTACCCCAGACAGAGTGGCACCACTTTGGAGGGCTTCTGTGGAGAAGCCCGCTAAAAAGTGGAACAAAGGGCTCGACTTGGGTTGGAGTCACAGAATAGAACACAAATGCCATTTTAGAATCAAGTTTTGGCAAAAAATACCAACCAGAGAATTCATATTAATTAAATAAACCGGCGGTATGTTCGAGGCTACCGTAAATAATTAAATAAAGATAGTAGCTTAAAACAATGGGAAATCCCATAGGAAAATATTCGCGGTTGAATATAAAAAGTAGTATCCACTGCCACCAGCCAAAACTCGATCAGGGGGGACGGAGACGTGCCCCTTTGACTAACAGATCCTGGGGCAATCGAATTGCCCCAGCCAGTACATCCACAATATGATGGTGTGTACTGGTTCTGTTCAGAATTTAAGACTAGTAAAGTCAATGGTGACTTTACATGCCCTGGGAGACAGTAGTCAGTCCTAGGGTATGGAGTCTATACTGGGGGGTCACTATGACACCCCTGTGTCACTGCACTGAGGGTGCTGTGTAACACATATCACAAAAGCACATGAAGTCCTATGGGGTAAAAGACCCCATAGCCCATTAAACACATCTAGATTCAAAGAAACACACTCAAATCATGCCCAAGAGTGAGGGTAAAAGAGTCTCACTCTTGGCAGGAGAAAAAAATAAACCCCAAAAATCCAGCAAAGCTGCTGGTGGACTCACTAGGTTAGGAAATTCAGCCTAAACAGAGAATTCTCCCTAACACTAGTGACGTGGACCAGGTGCTCTGGAAATTGGGGGAGCGATCGCTCACACTAGGCGTTATATCCCGGTACCGGCAGTGCTACGGTAAGTTTATCAGCATGATTTTGGGTCAAGAAATTGCTGGAGTTTCCCAGGTAGGGGCATTTGTTGTATGGGCTAATAGTAACGGTAAGAGAGCAGGTGTTGGGCAACGGGCCACTTAGCGGCCACTGCTTTCCATTTGCAAGGGTTGTGTGATCCTACCAAAGGGTTTGTGGTGCGCACAGCCTTGATGGGATGGGGCCGGGTGGAGGGGCCCAAACAGGACACCCGGAAACCCATTAGCTTTGAATCGCTTGAGAAATTACTGGGTGCACTGCCTTAGATATGTTTTGATGGTTTTGAGGTGGCACTGGTCAGGGCAGCATTTTTCACTAGCATTCTTTGGGGCCTTTAGGATCAGTGAACTGGTAGCAGCAGGAAAGGGAGATCTCTCTGGTAGGGCTCTGGCATCGGGTGATGTACAGTTCAGGCCAGAGGATGACAAATGGGTCTTAACAATAAAACTGCGCTTCTGTAAAACAGACCAAAGCGGAAGAGGGAAGCTGGTGGTGCTTCGCCAATCCAGCAGCAGCAGCTGTTGCCCGGTCACTTTGTTGAGAAGTTACATGACTGTGAGAGCCCAGCATCCAGGCCCCCTCCTAATGCACAAAAACGGCACTCCACTCACCAACTACCAGTTTAGGAAGATTTTATCAACCACCCTGGGGGCAGTGGGGGTTAAGGGGCAGGGCAGGGCTGGTCCTCTCACAGTTTTCGTATAGGTGCAGCCACTTCTGCCTTTTTACAGGGCATGCCTGGACCTGCCATTCAGAAAATAGGGAGATGGCAGTCAAAGCGCATCCAGTTGTATGTGAGGCCATAGGAGACCAGGCAATCTGGGCCAGGTGGGACACAAGGGGACCTGCTGCATAAAAGAATGGACGGATTTGAAGTTGTTGGACTTGTGTTTTTCCAGTTTGTTTGCTCTGACCAAATTTTCTTTGCTCTAACCAAATAATAATTTAATAATTTTGTACCCGCAGATGAGAGCGTATGGATGGTAGGCCATTCCTTTAAAACACGGGCAGAGGCCGCGGCCCGCCAATGGCACTTGGGCCTCAACCTGGGAATGGAAAGGACCAAGGTGGTCTGGCTACGCATGTCAGGGATGCAGTGGCACTCATTGTTACCTGCGGTGCACAGACGGTTGCAGTGGAAGCCTGCGCCCAGGGTGCTGGTGGTGCATCTAGGTGGCAATGACCTGGCCATTATGGGAAGGGGGCGACTGTGGGCCCAAATACAGGTCGGCCTCCGTGCCCTGGCACAGGAGTTGCCGGGCACCGACATCATCTAGTCAGAGGTTGTGCCCAGGCTGCAATGGCGGGGGATGAACTCACACAGGGGTATGGAGAAGTCCCGACGCAGGCTCAACAGGGGGATTGAGAGGTTTGCAAAGGCAGAGGGGTTTGGTTTCGTGAGGCACACTTGCCTGAATTCGCTTCCTTCCCACTATGTGACGGACGGAGTACATCTGTCGAATAAAGGGAATGATCTGTTCCTCACGGCCATCCTGGGGGCCCTGCTGAAGCCTGGGTTCAGCTTGTAACATGGTAAGTTTGAATGGAGCATGGGGGCATTGGGGGTGGCGGGGGGGCCAGGCCCAAAGCGTGGCGGAGTTCGGGGCAGTCCTAAGCCAGGGAGGAGAGTACGCCGCGGCTTGAACCGTGGGCAGGTTTCCCTAAAACCTAAAGGAATTGGACAAACTACAAAGGAAAGAAGTGAGAAAATGGTGGGAGGAGCACTCCCCGAAAAACTACATTGAAGTAGGAAGGATTACACAAGGTTTGAGGATTTTAACCATTCCTTACTTCGAGGAACAAGACCCGGCAATGCTCAATGAATGGAGTGAGGCAACGAACACATGTTCCAAGACTTTCCTCCAACTCCTAGTTAAATATGCAGGAGTCGACCGGGTTAAAATATTGGAAAGGATTGATGAAGTGGAGAATGTACAGACTGTGATACCCTAAAGCGAGGACGGAAAGAAGCTAAAGAAAAACATGGAAAAAAGTCTTAGGAGCTATGAGGATGAAATCAAACAACATAAACAGCGCACATTTTTGCGCGATAAAGAGGACTATGAAAGAGGCAGTGTCTACATGTTTGCTCGCAGATTTGGCCAAGTAAGACAGATTTCTGCTAATAAACCATTGACACCTACTGAGAGTAATGGAAAGGAGACCAACACAGATTCCTCCGAATCCGAGTCGGATGCCACAGCAAGCGAAAATTATGAACCATCTATACTTCTACATTTTTTAGACAAGATGAGACTTTTAAATCAAGATGGAAAAAAAACAGAAACAGACAAGAGGAGGATACCAAAGGGGGGAAGAAGCAAAGGCGGCCGAGTAAAACAAGGAGAGGCCAGGGGGGCAGCCAAAGCTACAAACAGTATCCCGGACAGATTGCTGCACTCTGGGAAATAGACAGTACGACTAAGGATGAAAGTCTAAAAATTATCAATCTATCAAGTCATATTCTAATTGGCAACCAAGAAAAGGTTCTAAGCCTTGGTTTGAACTTCTGCCCAACGGCACATTTCAATTACATTCAAACACGCATTGATTTTGACCACTTTCTGCTGAAACTATGTTTAAAAAGGTCATTTACAATAAATGAAAGCACCACGAAGAGTCTGCCGAAAGAAGGCGGAAAAACAGAAATAACCATCAACGACTTGGATGCATTAATAGACTTGGTCGACCTGGAAAGAGAGACGGAATTCGACACAAATCATGAACAAATACAATAAACCTTGGGGAATTGAATATAAGGACAGATTGGACAATTAAGAGCAAGTTGAAGCAGAAATCGAAGTTCAATCCAAGTAACAACTTGGGCAACAACATTGACGCATTTCAGACACTTGTGATTAAAGATCTGAAACAGTTCAGAAGAAGGAGCAAGATTTAAAGACAATCTATCGGTCACAGACAGAATGGCTCTGATAGGCCTGAAGACCCTAAACAACTGCATTATCAAGCCTTCTGATAAAGGACGCAATATTGTCCTTATGAACAAAGGTGATTACATCAAAGGGGCTTATAAGCAGTTTAATGACAAAACATGCTATGAAAGAATGAAAAGCAACCCAAGTAAAGAATTGGAGAGTACAGTGAAATATTTCCTCACAATATGGGAAAACAAAGGCATCCTAACGGAAGACAATCGCCACTGACATCAAACTCTGTCATCCCACTATCTACTTCTTCCCCAAGGTCCACAAGGATGTCAAGAAACCTCCGGGGAGAGCCATAGTTTCATCAATTGGCTCGGCCCTAGAGAATATGTCGAAGTATATAGACTAGGTACTCTTTCCCTTTGTGTCATCCCTTCCATCCTACTTAAAAGACACAACAGACTTTTTAACACACATTGAAAACATACCCTGGGAATCGAATTACATGATGGCAACAATGGATGTTGTTTCATTGTATATGTCCATAGGGCACTAGTACGGCAAGAACGCATGTGAGAGATTCTTGAACACTAGCAGGCCGATTCATGGAATTAATGTGCGCTGAAAATGTCCGCGCAAGTGAGCGAATCGCAGCGCAAGTGTGAAAATCGCAGCGAAACCCGTGCACATCGATTCATGGAAGTCTGTGCGCGTGTAAATCCATGGATGTGCGCTGAAATCCTGCATGGCGCACGTGGGCGCACACTTCACCAAACAGCATGCGCTACGTGCACAGCAAAAGCGCCCATAGCGCAGCGCACACAAGAAAAGTAGGCGGAACACGGGCGTAACACGCGGAATGGGGAACAACGCGTGAAAATGTGGGCGTTACGGGGAAGTACAGGAGGCAAATGCGCGAAACGCCCACACACGCGCCTACAACACGTATTCATGGAATCGAACAGGGCTAACGCGTGTGTCAAAAAAGACGCGCTAATCCGGAAACACGTACGCCAGCAGGAAGCAGGCGTACGCGGACCAGCGCAGCATAAAAGTGTGCGCAAACAACAAACAAGCTCAAACGCTACGATGAATATACCGTTCCTCGCAGCAGTGGTCGTGGGACCAGCCTTTTTGGGATGCCTGATGACCAGGTGTTTGGGAGGTACAGGTTTCCACCTCACATAATACTCGACCTAGTGAGTGAGTGGGAGGATGACCTCACATCACCCACCCTGTGCTCCCAAGCACTGAGCCCCTTGAAAAAGGTGCTCAATGTACTGCACGTCTTGGCTACTGGTTAATTTCAGTGGACACGTGCAATAGTGGGGGGGGGGGTGTCACAGGCCACGCAGTCACGCTGCCTACACCAGGTCTTGGCCATCAGGACAGCATGGCCATCAGTTCGCAGGCACATATACTTGCCCAGAACACCTGCAGAAAGGCAGGCTGTTGTCCAGGATTTTTACGGGGTGGCACACTTCCCCAAAGTGCTAGGTGCCATTGATTGCACCCATGTGGCTGTACGTCTTCCCAGGGCATCAGAGCACATCTATAGAAACTGCAAGCACTGGCATTCCATCAATGTGCAGGTAGTATGTGATCCCAATCGAATCATCACCTCAGTATATGCCAACTATCCAGGGTCTACCCATGACAGTTTCATATACAGAATGTCAACCCTAAACTGGGACCTAGAAGCTGGGCGGCATGGCGCTACATGGCTGCTTGGTGAGTATAAATGCCACTGCACATACATGCATGTCAGATACTGAGTAATGTCACAACCCCACTAATGATACCCATCATCATCTCCCGAGGGGACAGTGCCTACCCTCTGAGCACCCACATGATGACGCCAATTCGGAACAACACCACACCACCCGAGGTAAGAACCAACACAGCCCATATTGCAACCCCGGGCATAGTGGAGCACACATTCGGAGTGCTCAAGTCACGCTTTCGCTCTCTTGACCGTTCTAGTGGGCAGCTGCTATACGCTCCCCCAGTTGTGTGCAGGATCATAGTGGCAGCATGTGTCCTGCACAATGTTGCAACACACCGGGGCCTGCGGGTGGACATGGTGGTGCCCCCACATCCCCAACCACATGAATAGCCGCTGCGCATGGGAGGGGAAAGGGCACATGGTGAGGCAGCCGTACGCAGCTGGTGGCTAATTACTTCACCTAAAATCACACCCCTGTTGAGTGCACACAGCCCTGGCACATACCATCTGACAATCAATGATGATGACATAAGGGACAGTCAACTGTCACAACCATACCAGCCTGAGATTGCTCACCTGGAAGTGTTACATTGTGTGCATCCCTACCTACCGAAAGACAACCAATGCTGTGTCATTAAAAGACATACATTCATGCTGCATGAATGACTACCCCCTTGCAAAATACAACATAAAAATAGCGCCATGTCACCCAACTCCTCCCCATCTCCACCACCTTACATACCATGGCATGTCATGCAATGTGAAAGCAAACAAAGCAATGCACAAGACCTGACACAAGTGCCACAAAGTGTGCTGTCCCAAATGGAAACAGCCCACAGGCAATATGCTCCCAGTAATCAATAACAAACAGCACACATGACCAAATACTTACCACCAACACAATACAGCAACACAGCATGAAACATTGCAAAAACATGACAGTACAAAGTCAAAGTAGTGGAAGTCTTACAACCTGAATAAGCCAGCACATCGACCCCTTCCAACTGCAGAGTGTTGCTGCTACGCAAATATGTCAGTGTACTGCATACAACATGAACTCCATCTGCAAAGGAGACGGCCTTGTGAAGACATGAAGAAGGTACCTGCGAATTTTGAGGAAGACAAGGATGCACAAGCACATATCAGTACACCATACAGTGTTCAATACAACAACAATACCCACTAGGGATGTCCACACAGTATTGACTACAGACTGCCCACACAGCTCATGGGAGCCAAATGTCACTGTGTAAGTCACTGTCACTTGGTCACACCCTTTGCAAGCCCATGGAAACGGGAAGCAGGAGGGGTGTGTGTGTGTCACGAACCCAAGCATCTAAGCCAAACTCAGGATAAGCCTGCATGTACCCAGCCGGAATACACAGTGGGTGGGGGTTAGGGGGGGGCACTCAGGAGGTTCGAGGACTGGGTGCACACCAACACCCACCTGCGTGGAAGTTGCGAAAAAGAAATACCTTCATGGGTTCATGGCCTGCACGGCTATGCCATTGTGGGAGAACTGCTGTCGATCTCTTCACCCTCTGCTGCTGCATCAGGAGGTGGTGGTGCTATGGGAGGCAGCCCATGCAAAGCCCTGATATGGTTCTCCATGGCAGCAAGCATGCAGGTCTGGAAGGTCTGATTCTGGAGGATGATAGTGCGGAGATCCCCATGCAGCACCTCACGGGTCGCCTGCATTTCTGCACGCATGGCCTCGCGTCATGCCCGGATCTCCTCACGGGTTGCCTGAAGCTCAGCTGAGAGCAAAGGTGTGAGCTGCTCCAGCTGCTGTTCTGCCCTAAAATTTCGGGAAGCCTCAAGTTCAAGCAGAGTCTCCCTGACGTTATGGAGTTCTACCCTCAGGGCTTCCCTGTGGCCCTGTGACTCTATTGATATGGCTTCACGCAGAGTCTCCAGTGCCGCCCGTCTGTCCCTGTTGGACGCCAACATGTCTTCCCTGTGTGATTGGCAAATGGAGTCTGTTGCCTGCTGTTGTTGCTCCATCTGCCTTTCAGGGAGGATAATGGAAGTGGCCACCCTCTCCATTGCCTGAGCCATCATTTCAACTGATGCTGCCTGTTGGGTTGCCATACCATACATGGAGTTTTCCCATACAGTATTTCCTGGTTGCGCATGGCCACCGCGTCAGCGGGCACCACACCTGTTTGGGGCAAGGTGATCTGCACCTTGCTGTGCTGGCAATGCCTGAGGCTGCAGGACTGCATTCCCCCTCTGATCTGCTGGCCCAGGAACAGGATCAGATGTTGTGGAGTGTGACCCTGCATCCATAACTGCCAAAGGTGGACCTACCAACACTGACATCCCCATAGAGGGTTCTACCCTGGTGCAGGTGGGTTGGACAGAACAGAATCCCTGCCAGAAGCACTCACCAGCAACAGCACATAAGTCTCATCATCCGATTCAGCACCTGAATAGAGATCTGGGGAGGTGCACCCAGAGACATCCCTGGACAGTATGGTATGCAGTAACAAAGGGTTTTCACCCACCACCACACCACGTCCTCCACTGGTGCCCGGTCGTAGCTGAGATCCCTCCTGGGTCTGCACCATCTCCTCAACCTCACCAGCATCAAGTGCGTCATCACCTGCAAAAACATGAAATACAACAAATGGAAACAGGCATGAGCACCATAGCACACACATAGGGCTGACAAGACAGAGATCCTGTACATTATTTACACATGTCCCACATGACTATAACCCTGGCATGCATGCACTGTCAATGAATTATAAGAAGAGTCAAATAGCAGACACTGAGGACACCAAGATGGAAAAGCAACACACTTGCTGCATGGTGGGTAGCACTGCCATCACACATTAGCCTGTGAGTGGCATGTCCAATACACATACATGACACATGCCAGCACACATATGGCATGTAGCATAGCCATGGTACATTAGACAACTACAGCGATATGTCAGTGAATGAGTACTGTCACCCATCCATGTGAGATGGACATGATGAGATGAAAAATGCTAAATAGTGTGGCAAAACATGCATGTGCCACACACTGCAACACATCCAGTGTACAATAATACAGTGATTGTAGGCAGATATACACATCAATGGTTGGTCACTTTAACATGACAGGAAACAACTATCATGCTCCACATGCAAACAGGCCCTAAAAATAAATGTGAGCAGGATAATACTATCAGCCTGAATGCTCTAATCATTCACATAACCAGGTAACAAATGTGGCCCAATTTGTGGTGTAATCAATGACAGAAGCATGTCACATATGTGGCATTAGGGCTGAAAAATGCATTGCAAAAATGGGAGAATTGAAACAATCAGCCTGAATGAACACTGTAAAAATCTAAACAATGTTGTTGAAAGATGACAGTTCAAGGGCAACTGCAGTAATGTGCCGCTAATTGGCTACTGTGGGCAGAAGGGATACTGTCATACCCAAATCCAAGGCATGTGAATGTATTGGAGGAAGCACATGGGTGACCCATACCACTCTGGAGTGCACACCCTCACCTGGCACTCAATCAGAACCGTCACCCAAACAACATACACATGGATTACACACACATGCATGGGCACTCACCGGACAATGCGTCGTAATCTGGTAGGTCTCCCACGCCTTGGATCTGTTCCTCTGTGACAAAGGTTCAAACAACAGACTCATGTTCAGTGAGTTGGGTTTCCTCTGGTGGAGACCCACCACCAGTCACCAGAGTAGAGGCATGATTTGAGGCCAGCTTGTTCTTTGCTCTGCGTTTCAGGTCATTTCATCATTTGTAGCAATCATCAGCTGTGCGCCTCACAAATCCAAGGGCACTAATGTGGTCCGCGATGGTCTGCCAGTGTGCCCTACGTTGACCAGGTGTGGTCTTGCACCCTGCAGTCACCACCATTTTGTGGCTATGTGCCGACACATAGGCCACAAGTGCATCAAGTTTGGCGTCATTAAAGCTAGGCCTCCTTGACGTGCCGAAGTGTGTAGCCGTGTCTGGGGTCTCAGCCTGTAGTGCCAGAGCACCCTTCTTCTTCTTTTTCAAAGGTGGTGCGGATCCTGAGTGGCTTACGCCGCTCCGGTCAGTAGGGGCAGAAGCGCCGGTGGACTGTGTATAAGGAGTGTGCGAAGGCACAATGACCATAGGTTTTGGTGCAGGCATTGGCTGCAGGGTGATGTTGGCAGGGGCAACGTCGGTTTGATGGACCTCCCCACCTTGCCTAGTTGGGGCAGCAGATGACATTGCTGCCCCAGATCCACGTGGCCTGGTGACACCAACTTGCACCGCCACACATGGCTTAGACTTGCTGACCTGGAAGTCAGCCTGGGAGTCATCCTGTGCCGGTTCAGGTGCCACAATGGGAGGGTCCAACAAGGGCTGAGCTGGGATGGTGTCAGCTACGTTTCCCACAACCATGGGGGGGTGGGCCATGGGTGTCCCTGATTGGTCCTCCACACATGGGGGTCTAGGGGCACCCTGCAAATCCTGGCCACGTCCCCTACCGCACCCACCATGCCCACCTTTTGAAGGTCGGCCACATTTGCCTCCCTTACCGCTTGTTCGCCTCCCAACCATGGCACTGATGTTGTTGTGCGTATGGGAGTAGCAGTAAACTATTGTCCTGGGAAATTGGGGGTGAAAGGGGTAGGGTACTAGATGGAATTTGTACCCTAGTGCTCTAGCAAGGCTGTCTGTGACCCCTGGGGGAAGATGACGGGTCACGCAACGCACAGGCACCCCAAAAACAAAAATGAACGTGCACGCAACCCCTCGTAGACCACGTGCGTGGAAAAATGAACCTGCACTACGGTGTGGCACCCAGAAACACAAAAATAAGCGTACGCGTAATACACGCAGCCTACAATGACCTCTGAAGGGGTACACGACACACAGGGCAAGCACAGTTGGTAAATACGTGCGCGACTCACCGGAAGCCTGGAAAAAGAATGTGAAAAAGACGCACCTGTGCGCCTTGGCAACACCCCCGCCAAAAGAAGAATTTTACGCTGTCTGAAGAAACAGGACAAAAGAAGAAGTGAACGCTGTTTGAGGAAACAGGCTCAACGAAAAAATTGAACGCTGTCAGAGGTAACAGGGAGTACGAACTTGAAACGCTGTGAAGTAATCGCGTGTGAACCGACAAGAAGTACAAAATCCACAAAAAGCACGTACAAGAAAATGGTGTTCTACACGTACCTTTTAAACCGACCCACACGTACAAGGTCACTTACACGTGTACGTGCTAAGGCCCTTTCCTCCAATTACACGAGCTGACACTCGAACCTGCAGTTTTTGCACATGTACGATGAACATGCACCCGTGTTGAGGGAAACCGCCCTTGTGCGCCACGTTACAGACGCGCTTACGCGCTAAGGGCCTTTGGTCCAATTAATTTGCGTATGTGCTGTGTCTTCACGTGCTGATTCACTATGCACCCGTCACGAGGGAAACACCCGCGCGCGTAACATCACAAACACGCCTACGCGCTAAGGGCATTTCCTCGAATTACACGCTGACGTGCAATTTTTTCACGTGCCAAATCACTCTGTATCAAGCTGGCCATGCAACAAAACACGGAAAACCGTGCTCCTGCCCAGAAGGCCGAATTACTGCCCTCCAGAGCCCCGAGCACGCTCCCACCTGCCATCTGCTGCTGCCTGCCTGCCTGCTGCCTATGTGCCCTGCTATTTTGTGCCTGCACGTCAGCCAGGGTTCCAGTTGCTGTGTCCACCGCTGCTGGAACAGATGACTCCCGACTAGGATACCATCGCTCCACAGCCCAACCCCAGGACCCAGCTGACCACCCACGCATGCCTCAGGGGTCGCCATGTCGGGGCAAACACCATCAGAGACCACTGGCGACCCCCAGCCAGAGAGGCACAGGGCTGTCAGCTTCAGTGAGAAGGAAGTTGGTGTCCTGGTGGAGCATGTCCTGGGGCATTTTGATGCCCTCTTCGGAACATCACGCGCCAACAAGGAAGGACGGGATAGGATCTGGGACGACGTAGTGGTTGCCATCAACGAGGAGGGGGTGGCAACCCGCGACATCAAGCACGTCAAGAAGCGCTGGGAGGACTTCAAGGCCAGGACCCTCTACAAGGCCCGGCGCCTCACGGAGGGGGGCCGGGTCAGCATGAGTGACATCCAGATGAGGTTCCTGAAACGCGTATGCCCAGCACTCCACGCCCAGATCCTTTGGAGGAAGACCCGTCTGGAGTTGAGCGGTAAGTGGCCAAGCATTTCTGAGACAGGGCATGTTGCAGTGTGCTGGAAGTCTGATACTTGCCTGTATGTGTGACATAGGCCATGTATGGATGTGTGTGTGCAGGGACATCATGGTCATGCATGTGAGACCAGTAATGTGTGAACCACATGGTTGGTTCATGTGTTACAATGCAACATGGGGAGCTGTATGCGGAATGCACACATTAAAGCATGCCAGTCTCTGTTCTTGGACATGGAGAGGGTGTGAGGGATGGGTGCTGCTGTCATGTACATGTATGGTGCACATGTGTGTGTGTCTGAGAAGTGTGTGTGTGACTTTGAAACGCCATGGATGCATGACACATGTCCGTGATGATGTCTAGATTCACTCATGCAGTGCGGTCACCGTTATATCCACTGTGTCTATCCACTGTGTCTGTGGTGTACAAGCCATGATGCATGACCCTCCGGTGATGTGTGTGCATGGGATCAGTGTGAGCCATGATGCATGTAAGTTTGAAGGCAACATTTTGGTTAATAGAGGCCCTTGTACATGGATGCTGATGTTGATTGCAGGCGCCATGCCTGTTTCTGCATGTGTGTTGCGTGCATTCACCCATGTGTTGTGGAGGGACAGGATGGAAGTGACGTTTGACACTGCCACTCATGTGTTATTGCTTCCTGTCTAGGGGAATATTGTATTGTACCCTGATGCTTGTGTTCTATGTCTCCCTCTACGCAGCGTCAAGTGAAGAAGAGGGCGGAGACAGCGCTGTGGAGCCAAGCGGCGGGGATGCCTCCACCGGGCGGCGACGCAAGGCCCAGCCACCCTCCCAGGACTTGCCATCATCAGGGAGCGAGGGGGCTGGTGCCGCATCTGCCACTACGGCTGTGGCGGAAGGGCCGGGTGAGCCCCCACAGGGGCTTGCAATGGCGGAAGAGGGTGCAGAGACATCCAGGTTGGTAGTCTCCACAGAGGAGGAGGAGCCCGCTACTGAGCCGCACATGGGGCCTGGTGGGTGTAGTACCACTGGTGCAAGTGGTGCAGTCCAGGGCCAGGGTCAGGAGGCAGCACAGGTCACCACGGAGGGGCCTGTGCATGTTGCTGTCCTTGACCCTGTGACTGCACCACCATGCACCAGCAGGGATGCCCCGTCCCAGGCCCGTCCGCAGGTAGGGGAGAGTGCCATGTCATCTGCCTCTCCACTACCTGTGGACGAGGGGTCCCATGACCGTATGGGCTCCATCCTGATTGGTGTTGCATTGCGCACACGTGACATTCCTGATGATGTGCGTTCTTACTGGGTGGAGAACGCACGCCATCACGAACAGCAGCGTCGCGACGTAGCACTGTTGGGAGGGGCCCTGGCCGGTGTGTTCCTACATGTGACGTGCACTCTGGCGGACCTCTCCGCCTGTGGAGACTATGCGCCTGTCGTTCTCCCTGCCGTCTTCCGGCCCCGATTCCACAGGGCCCCCTGTGGACCTGGCCTGACCAACACAGCCAGCTTGGTGGAGATCCCATCCCTGCCACAGTTGGGAGTCGGCGGTCCAGCAGGGGTGGACACCACAACTCGAGACCAGCTGATGGAGGATGTGCAGTCATCATCGGACAGGGCACATGGACAGCAGCAGCAGCAGCAGCAGTAGGAGCAGGCTCTAGGTGGGAGCAATGATGGCTCGGGGCCATCGACATCAAGGGGGCAGTCATCAGCCAGAGGGCAGGAGGACCCTGGAATGGGTGTGTATTCCGTGTGGCTGCGGTTGGGCCAGCGTATAGGTGCGGAGCTGCGGCGGGTGGAAGAGGCGCGGCTCACCATGGTCAGGGCGGAGTTCTCCATGCGTTGGGTGTTGAGGCGGGTAGAGTGCCTCGAGGCGAGACCTCGGGCCAGGAAAGAGGCCCGCCTCCAGCAAATAGAAATGGAGTTCGATGATTCCCTGGCCGACAACATCACTGAGTGAGCCGCAGGACTTTCACGCTGCCATTGGAAATAGTTTATAGTGTTAGGTTTCCTTTTCTTTTTTTTTCTTTTGGGGCTTTTGGACTATGCCCCACACTTTTGTATATAGTTTTTTTGTTAGGTAGGTTATTAAATAGGTTTCATTTATTTCGTTGGGCTCATGGACCCTTGAAAATTGAATTGTACATAGTTGGACGTTGGATTTATTTGGACTTTTTAATTTCATTTCACCATGGATCAATGGATTTACCTTTTTGCGTTTCATTTGGATTTGGTTTGGTGGACAGAGAGTTTTGGCCATTTTTCTTTTGGATTACTTGGGATTAATTCGGGATTTCATTATTTTTCAATTGGACATGCATTTCATTTCATGTTTGCCATTATTTTATGCTTTAATTTCTTTACATTGGTTTTCATATTAATACATTTTGATGTTTTACTTCAATGTGTGGGATTTGCTCATTGGGTTCATGCATGTCAACATGTGGGTTTCCTCAATCAATGGCAACCAGTGTGTGTGTGTGTGTGTGTGTGTGTGTGTGTGTGTGTGTGTGTGTGTGTGTGTGTGACGGACATGTGTTGATGTACATAGTTGACTTTTGGTTTGTGTCATGGGATAGGCATGTCACTGCTGGGTGGGTGAATGGGTGGGGGGACATGAATGGGGGCCTGCTGGCGGGTGCCCCTCACTGCAGGGGGGTGGGGGTGCTGGGGGACATGTGTGGGACATGAGTGGGGGCCTGCTGGCAGGTGCCCCTCACTGCTGGGGGGTGGGGGTGCTGGGGGACATGAGTGGGACATGAGTGGGAGCCTGCTGGCAGGTTCCCCTCACTGCTGGGTGGTGGGGGTGCTGGGGGATATGAGTGGGGGCCTGCTGGCAGGTGTCCCTCACTGCTGGGGGGTGGGAGTGCTGGGGGACATGAGTGGGGGCCTGCTGGCTGGTGCCCCTCACTGCTGGGGGGTGGGAGTGCTGGGGGACATGAGTGGGGGCTTTTCTGGCTGGTGCCCCTCACTGCTGGGGGGTAGGGGTGCTGGGGGACATGAGTGGGGGCCTGCTGGCAGGTGTTTCATGATGCCTACCTCCAAGGAGCCAGGTCCGACCCAGCAACCCCAGAGGCAGGCATCATTTCCCCCAGGGGAGTGCCAGCGGGCCCAAGCTGGGGCCCTTTGGACGCAGTCCTGGCCCCTTAGGCGCCAGGCTCATTTTGGACCTCTGTCCTGGCGCCTTAGGTGCCAGGCTCATAAAGCTAGACATGTGTTCAAGTGTTTTAATGTGCACTTACCTGATGCAGACCATGCTGCCACATCCAGGCCCTCTTGAGGCCTGAATAGGAACTACTTTACCTGTGGGACTACTTTCCACCCGGGTGTGGTCAGGGAAGGATACATACCTGATCGGAGGAAGGATACACACTTGGAACTTCTTCCAAAGCTATTTAAACCACACCCGATCAGCAACTCACGCTTCGCGTTGTTCTGCTCCTCGCAGCTGGACGCTCACCGTGCCAGCTCCTGCATCTGGACTTCAGCCACGCCTGTCAGCATCCTGGGTCACCTGCAAAGGGAGACAAGAGACCTACCAGCTAATCTGAACCACCGAGACATCACCGACGATCCTGAAAGGGAAGACATCATTTTTAAAAGCATTTTGTTACGATCGCTGCAGCGCTGCATTTCACTCACCTTTCCTGGGTTCCTCCATCTTCAGCAGCGATCATCCGGATACACAGCCACTTCCCAGAGCCTAGAGAAAAAGACAAGAATAAGAGGTGAGAGAAGGAAGGGAATAGGAAAAGCTCAGTTTCCTTCTAAGACTTACCTGTTGGGTCATTCCCATTTCATTTCGGGCCTTGCTGCTTCCAAGCATTAACCGGACCCCGGCCCCTATGGGGAAAAAAGACAAAGACATTAGATGAACGAATGCAAAAACATTACCTGAGCGCTCATCTAGGACTTACCAGATCTTTACTGGAACTGCACGTTTCACTTCGGGTCGGCGCCATATCTCCGGCATTCCGAACCCCTGCCCCTATGGGGAAAAGACATCAACATTAGCGCTTTGTTGCAAGAAGTCTCCAAAGGAATCTTCATTCATCACCTGAAAAAAGACAATGAACATTATTATTTAAAGCTTGAACTTTTGAACTTGCAACAGAACTTTTACAGCGCCTTACCAGTATAATCAAGCTTACCTGAACTCCCATCCAACCTCAATCCAGTGAAGTAACTGGGTTCAACGCGCCCCTGCGTCAGAAGCAGGATGGAGAGCTCGTCCTTTCAGACCCTAAGGTGAGACTTCACGGGGAATCGTGGAAGGGTATCGTGGAGGGTTGGAAGAGAGTGGGAGGCTTGAGCATAACTCAGTCAGTAGGTAATACTCCCTTTTCACGCACATGGGTATATTCCTACGAGCCGGAGAAGCCAGAGTAGAGAGCCCTTCCTGTCCATCTTCAGAGTCCTGCGCTTCACCATTGAAGAAGCATCAGCACTCGAAGCCAGACCTGCGCCTCCGTGGGAACCAGGTGAGCGTTACAGAACGCGAAGCCTACCCACAATTTCCCACCCGGGCGCTATGGAGACTTCTGAGACTGACCATCTGGCTCAGCTTTTGGGGGAATTACGGGCAGAGGTGCACTCAGCCCGCCAGGAGACTAACGCTCTCAAAAGAGAACTGATCTTATCTAAGGAAAGAACTGATGACCTAGCCAAAAGGTTATTACAGACCCAGGCAGGGCACACTCCTTTACCTAATTCTGGAGACATTTCCACATCAATGGGTTTGAGTAACCCGGTACAAATTAATCTACCTGGACACATGCCTTTGGCCCCGCCTGAACGTTTTGCGGGGGATCCCAAGAAATATGCCGTCTTTATGAACCAATGTCGTTTACACTTTCTATGCAGACCCGGGGCCTTCCCTAACGACCAGACCACGGTAGCCTTTATACTATCTTACCTCAGTGGCAGTGCTGCCGATTGGTCTATTCCATTGGTAAATCAGGATGATCCCATTCTCCAGAATTTTCAGGGCTTCCAGGCCAGCATGGAAAGATTGTTCGCTCGACACTCTCAAGGACAGGCCCTTGATAACGAACTGCTATCCTTACGACAAGGTAATCAGGATCTTCTGTCCTACATAGCCACCTTTAACAGACTGGTTGTGGAAACTGGATGGCCAGAAAGCAAAAGGATCACATTGTTTCATCGAGGCCTGCGCGGAGAGCTTAAGGATGTTCTAGCTCAGATAGTAAACCCACCCCAGGTCTGCGCAGACTACATTGACTTGGTGGTTCAACTTGATCACAGACTTCAAAATAGAAAAGCAGATGGTTCAAGTATGAAAACCGAGCACGGATCAAAACCCACGCTACCTCCAAGAGTACCGACGTATCTGAACCTATGCAAATCAGTGGTGTTAAAGGACCATTAACGCAGAAAGAACGAGAGAGAAGGCGGCAAATGCAACTTTGTCTGTATTGCGTGACTTCCGGTCACTTTCTTCGAAATTGTCCAGTTAAACCACTTAAGAAGGTGGTTGGAGCTACTGATAACGAATTAGTGACACCTGATTCGGGAAACGACCTAGCCCGGCAAGCATAGGGGTCCGCTTGCCGAGCTTGAAAACTAACTTTTTGACCTCACATTTCGTCATGCCAATGGTGCTCGTGGACCCAAAACAGCCTCAGCAGTTGCATGCTATAAAAGCATACATCGACAGTGGAGCTATTGGAAATTACATAGACCGTGAATTGGCTTCCAGGATTAAGCTTCCTCTCCGCCCGAAAGTAACCCAAGATGTCGTTAATACAGTAGATGGAACCGAAATAGCCTCAGGGCCTGTAACGCATTCCACTGTTGAAGTGACACTGGTGGGTCAGGATGGACATCGGGAAGCAATCGTGTTTGATGTGATCAAGGCCCCACAATTTCAAGTAATTCTTGGAATTCCTTGGTTAGAAACACATAATCCCAGAATTGACTGGCGAGCAAAGAAGATAAGTTTTCCTGATTGTGAACCAACTTGTTATCCAAGAAATCCAGCTATGGGTCTAGCCACAGCAACTTCCACCCCTGTACAGCTACCGTCTGAATACCAAGAATTCCAATACGTTTTTCAGAAAGAACAGGCTAACACGTTACCTCCCCATCGGTCTTATGATTGCCAGATCGATCTGGTACCCAATGCTCAACAACCTTGTAGTAGGATTTATGCTCTTACGGAACCTGAGAACCTGCATTTGCGTCAGTATTTAGATCAGTACCTAGCCAATGGTTTTATTCGCCCGTCCAAGTCTCCTGTCTCTTCAGCTCTGTTCTTCGTGCCAAAAAAAGAAGGCGACCTTAGAACGTGTATAGACTATCGTGCCCTAAATCAAATAACGATTAAGAATCGTTATCCTCTGCCCTTGATCCCTGAGCTTATCGACCAGGTGAAAGACGCTTGTGTGTACGCCAAGTTAGATCTCCGAGGAGCTTATCACCTGGTGCGCATAAAAGAAGGCGACGAATGAAAGACTGCATTCTGCACCAAATTTGGGCTCTTCGAATATCAGGTGATGCCCTTCGGTTTGTGCAATGCACCTGCCGCCTTTCAGTACTTTATGAATGATGTTCTTCGGGAACTTATCGATGTCTGTGTCATTGTTTACATTGACAACATCCTGGTGTACTCTTCTTCAGAATCTGATCACAGAAAACATGTTAGGGCAGTTCTTGAGAAACTGCGCCAGCACAGACTATTTGCAAAACTCGAAAAATGCGTTTTTCATACCAGAGAAGTTGAGTTTCTCGGATTCATCCTGACACCTCAAGGAGTCCGAATGGACTCGCAAAGGTGGACGCCATCCTCAAATGGCCATCTCCAAGCTCGGTGAAGGGAGTTCAGAGCATGCTCGGCTTTGCCAATTTCTATCGAAGATTCATCCCGGAATTTTCCAGAACAGTCCAACCCATCACCGCTCTCCTAAAGAAAAACAAACGCTTCAAATGACTCTTGAGGCCGAACAAGCCTTCCAGGACCTGAAAACCAAATTCACCTCTGCACCTGTATTGAAGCACCCGCACCCAGATCTCCCGTACATAGTGGAAAACGATGCTTCCAGTTCGGCCATGGGAGCTGTCCTGTCGCAAAGAGACCCAAAAACTAACCAACTACACCCAGTGGCCTTTTATTCCAGAAAATTTTCTCCTCCTGAAATCAACTACGCAATTACTGATAAAGAGTTACTGGCCATCAAATCTGCTTTCAAGGCTTGGCGTCACTACCTTCTCGGGGCAAGACACACCATCACCGCAATTACGGACCACAGAAACTTACAGTATTTAAAGACGGCCAAAGCTCAATCTTCACGACAACTCCGATGGGCTCTATTCTTTGCGGAATTTGATTTTGTAATTACCTATCGCCCTGGCTGCAAGAATGGAAAAGCAGACGCCTTATCCCGGATTGGCATGGAAGAACCTAATTCGAGCTTAGAACCTGTGCCCATCATACCTGAGCAAAGAATCTTAGGCTTAACTTCATTGCAATCTATTGAGGATATCCAAACGCAAGTAAAACAACTTCTAGATTCTTCAACCTTATTGGAATGGAGTCAAAAGGGTCCTCATTACACCGTTAAGGATGACTTACCCTACTTCCAGGAGCGGTTGTTTCTGCCAAGTAAAGAATTGCAAGAACTTGTTATTGCCCATCATCATGAATCTTTAATGGAAGGACACCCTGGTATCGCTAAAACGGAGGAAAAAATCAAACGCCACTTCTGGTGGCCTTCTTGGAGAAAAGACATAAAGTCTTTTGTACTGTCTTGTGGAATTTGCGCCCAAAACAAGGCTCAAAAGAAAAGGCCAGCCGGCCTACTTCAACCATTGGATATTCCACCGGCACCATGGCACACCCTGTCAATGGACTTTATAACAGATCTGCCTCCTTGTGCTGGTTACAACACAATCCTTGTAATTGTGGACCTATTCCCCAAAATGGCCCACTTTATCCCTTTAAAGGGTTTGCCTTCAGCTTCCACCTTGGCCAAGGAATTCCTGGAGAATATAGTTCGCATACATGGTTTCCCTTCCATTTTAGTCTCGGATCGTGGAAGTCAATTTATCTCACATTTTTGGAAGAAGTGTTGCCAACTAGCACAAATAGATGTGCGGTTATCCACCAGCCACCACCCCCAGACCGACGGACAAACCGAGAGAACCAATCAGACTCTCGAGCAATATCTTCGGTGCATGTTACACCAATCCGAGTTAAATTGGAAAGACATCCTTTGGATCGCAGAATATGCATACAACAATTCAGTGCATTCTGGAACCGGACAAAACCCTTTTTATACTTTGTATGGTCACCATCCTCGGACCTCTTACCTAGATCCACCTCTGACCCTTGAAATGCCCGCAGTAAATCATCTGCATTCCACAATAACCCGAGCCTTCAAAGAAGCTACAACTCATTTACAGCAAGCCAAGAAAAAGTATAAAGAAAACGCTGACTTGCACCGAAGTAAAACTCCTCCTTACCAAGTAGGAGACCAGGTATGGCTAGCAACTAAACATTTACCCCTCAAGGGCCCGCGAACCTTCAATCCCAGATTCATAGGACCTTATCCCATCAAAGCTATAATCAACCCAGTGGCCTTTAAACTGGATCTACCGTCCAACATGCGTATTCATCCAGTTTTTCATGCATCACTTTTGAAGCCAGTACAACCAGGAACCCAATTGTCCAAGCCTCCAGATCCAGTTCAAATTGAAGGGGAATTAGAATTCGAAGTTAAAGACATGTTAGACTCCAAGGTGGTAAAGTCGAAACTCTTCTATCTTGTTGACTGGAAGGGATATGGACCTCAGGAGAGATCGTGGAGCCTAGTAACCATGTCCACGCACCTCGATTAGTACAAAGGTTTCACCGGAGATTTCCGAACAAGCCCAAACCCCCGGAGGGAAGAACCTTGGGAGGGGCTTGAGGGGGGGTACTGTCATGATGCCTACCTCCAAGGAGCCAGGTCCGACCCAGCAACCCCAGAGGCAGGCATCATTTCCCCCAGGGGAGTGCCAGCGGGCCCAAGCTGGGGCCCTTTGGACACAGTCCTGGCACCTTAGGCGCCAGGCTCATGTTGGACCTCTGTCCTGGCGCCTTAGGCGCCAGGCTCATAAAGCTAGACATGTGTTCAAGTGTTTTAATGTGCACTTACCTGATGCAGACCATGCTGCCACATCCAGGCCCTCTTGAGGCCTGAATAGGAACTACTTTACCTGTGGGACTACTTTCCACTCGGGTGTGGTCGGGGAAGGATACATACCTGATCGGAGGAAGGATACACACTTGGAACTTCTTCCAAAGCTATTTAAACCACACCCGATCAGCAACTCAAGCTTCGCGTTGTTCTGCTCCTCGCAGCTGGATGCTCACCGTGTCAGCTCCTGCATCTGGACTTCAGCCACGCCTGTCAGCATCCTGGGTCACCTGCAAAGGGAGACAAGAGCCCTACCAGCTAATCTGAACCACGGAGACATCACCGACGATCCTGAAAGGGAAGACATCATTTTTAAAAGCATTTCGTTACGATCGCTGCAGCGCTGCATTTCACTCACCTTTCCTGGGTTCCTCCATCTTCAGCAGCGATCATCCGGATACACAGCCACTTCCCAGAGCCTAGAGAAAAAGACAAGAATAAGAGGTGAGAGAAGGAAGGGAATAGGAAAAGCTCAGTTTCCTTCTAAGACTTACCTGTTGGATAATTCCCATTTCATTTCGGGTCTTGCTGCTTCCAAGCATTTTCCGGACCCTGGCCCCTATGGGGAAAAAAGACAAAGGCCCTCATTACGACCCTGGCAGAGGTCCATGGTGCAATTTGCACCATGGACCATGGCGCAGAGCTGCCAACACCGCCATGGGGGTTGGCGGACTTACCGCCCCATTCCGAGGTTGGCGGGGCGGTAAGTCCCCAATCCCCATTTACCCTTCCCCATTCCCATTTTTGCCCCATAGGGTATAATGGGAGTGGGGAAGGCGTTAATTACGCCACCGTAAATTACGGTGGCGTAATTAACAACAAGTCCCGTAGCGCCATGGATTTTTCCGCCTGCAAAAAGCAGGCGTAAAAATCACCATGGCGCTACGGAATGTCGTAGTCTGGCGGAGAGGTACGCCATGCATTACGCTGGCGTAAACCCCTCTCTGCCAGGGTCGTAATGAGGGCCAAAGACATTAGATGAGCGAATGCAAAAACATTACCTGAGCGCTCATCTAGGACTTACCAGATCTTTACTGGAACTGCACGTTTCACTTCGGGTCGGCGCCATATCTCCGGCATTCCGAACCCCGGTCCCTATGGGGAAAAGACATCAACTTTAGCGCTTTGTTGCAAGAAGTCTCCAAAGGAATCTTCATTCATCACCTGAAAAAAGACACTGAACATTATTATTTAAAGCTTGAACTTTTGAACTTGCAACAGAACTTTTACAGCGCCTTACCAGTATAATCAAGCTTACCTGAACTCCCATCCAACCTCAATCCAGTGAAGTAACTGGGTTCAACGCGCCCTTGCGTCAGAAGCAGGATGGAGAGCTCGTCCTTTCAGACCCTAAGGTGAGACTTCACGGGGAATCGTGGAAGGGTATCGTGGAGGGTTGGAAGAGAGTGGGAGGCTTGAGCATAACTCAGTCAGTAGGTAATACTCCCTTTTCACGCACAGGGGTATATTCCTACGAGCCGGAGAAGCCAGAGTAGAGGGCCCTTCCTGTCCATCTTCAGAGTCCTGCGCTTCACCATTGAAGAAGCATCAGCACTCGAAGCCAGACCTGCGCCTCCGTGGGAAAAAGGTGAGCGTTACAAGGTGCCCCTCACTGCTGGGGGGTGGGGGTGCTGGGGGACATGAGTGGGACATGAGTGGGGGCCTGCTGGCAGGTGCCCCTCACTGCTGGGGGGTGGGAGTGCTGGGGGACATGAGTGGGGGCCTGCTGGCTGGTTCCCCTCACTGCTGGTGGGTGGGGGTGCTGGGGGACATGAGTGGGGGCCTGCTCACTGGTGCCCCTCACTGCTGGGGGGTGGAGGTGCAGGGGGACATGAGTTGGTGATCACTAGTGCAAGGTGACACGTGGCCTGGCTGGGGGGCATGGCCATGATGGACGGGCTGCCTGCCGGACATGGCCAGGGGTGCAGGGTAGTCCCCTGTGATGTGGGCTGCTGCAGGGGCCGTGGAGGGGGTAGAGGGCACACCTGGGAGGACCTACACTGCTAATTCACGTGTGGGACTCCCCACGCACCCCACTGGATACACGTACTCTGCTCTGACAGTGAAATCACGTGTGAAACTTCCCGCGTACCCCAGTAATACATGTACCCCGCTCGCACAGGGCCAATCGCGTGTGAAACTTCCCCCGTACCCTAGGAATACACGTATCCCGCTCGCACAGGGCCAATCGCGTGTGAAACTTCCTGCGCACCCCCGAAATCCACGTACCCCGCTCGCATAGGGCCAATCGCGTATGATAAATCCAGTGCACCCCAGAAATACACGTACCCCACTCGCACAGGGCCAATCGTGTGTGAAACTTCCCGCGTACCCCAGTAATACACGTACCCCGCTCGCACAGGGCCAATCGCGTGTGATAATTCCAGCACACCCCAGGAATAAACGTACCCCGCTCGCACAGTTCCAATCGTGTGTGAAACTTCCCACCTACCCCCAAAATCCACGTACCCCGCTCGCACAGGGCCCATCGCATGCGATAATTCCAGCGCACCCCAGCAATACACGTACCCCGCTTGCACAGGGTCAATCGCGTTTGAAACTTCCTGCGTACCCCAGTAATACATATACCCTGCTCGCACAAGGCCAATCGTGTGTGATAATTCCAGCGCACCCCAGGAATACACGTTCCCCGCTCGGCGTTTGCTGTGCAGCTGCCCTGTAAGCTGGTCCAGGGTTAGCGCAGTCCTTTGCGCTGGATTGGGGAGGGGCGTTCTTGGGGGCATAACTGGAGCTGCAGGATGTTCTCTGCGCCAGGGCTCTTTTTGTGGGGAACTCATAAGAATTAGATGCAATAGCTCCACTCTGATGGCCTATGATTGGGACAGTAAGACTGCAGCAATTGGTTTCCTTGAACAATGTTGCCCTAAAAAAGTCATTGTGAAGGCCTATGTCAGAAAGATCTGGGCGCTTCACAGGATTTCGCTCATCAGCCAAATCAATAAATGAAAAAGAGACGAAGAGATTGATTTTGATGTTTGATAACAAAGCATCAGAAATAAGACTCATACTTCGTAGACACTGGAGGATCCTATTAGCGGATAAAGAACTTGCTACAAATTTGAAAATCAATCCTGAGATCAGTTTCCGACGTAATCGCTCTCTGAAAGACAATTTGGTACAAAGTTGTATGGCACCAGACGAGTCACCAGAAAAAGAGATGTGGCTTACAACACATAAGCAAGGTTTTGGTAAGTGCACAAGATGTAACATCTGCACATTTGCCAAAAACTGTGCAACCTATAAACACCCGATTCTGAGAAACTTAATTATCATCCAGAACAAAATCACATCCGAAACTGAATTTTTAGTATACGTATTGGCATGTGCAGGCCCAAAGTTGTATATTGGCAGCAACAAATGCAAACTAAAGATACGCATTCAACAAAATGTGATTGGCATTCAACAACATGTTTGGTATTTACAAGATAGACAAAGACAAAGATTTGAGAGGAGTTGACAGAGAAAAGAAACTCCGTCAAAATGAGACCTTTTAGATTTTGTATATATATACTTTTTTCAGTGAACACACTTTAGTTATTGAGAAATGTATTGCAACAAAACCCCTAAAATTCAAGGCATTGGGGAACGCAGGACCAGCTCAACATGGCACGTTCTCAGCTCAAGACAACACTGGTTGTGACTACTGTCCATAACTGAAGGCCATGGTAGTATGGTAGTAGTCCATGCTTAATGCCAGTTACTGTTGTAATGTAATTAGTGATATCATCAGTGATGTGATCGGTCATGTCATCATTGTGGACATAATCTGTGTAACAGGAGGCACACAGTTAAGGTGGCTTTAGCTGAATTTCCAGGGTTTTGTTGCATTACGTTCTCACCTTAAATTCCCTGCAACCAAAAAAAAATGTCCGAGAATTTCACGGGTTTTGCTACAAGGTATTGCTCTCCTTAACTTCCCTGCAAGTTTTTTCCTTGAATTTCAAGGGTTTTGTAATTCCATACACAAAGTTGCATATTTTTTTACATTAATATTTGTAGCCGCAATATTTGTAATATTTGTAGCCGCAGCTACAGCATCAGCCAATGAATTGCAGGATTTTACGTGTGAAGCTAACACAAGCAAAAACTTGAGTGCTTTTATTTGCAGCTAAACTACTGTCCCTGTTAACAGTGTTACCACAGAAACAAACAAACAATTGGGCGATGTGAATTACAGAAACTGCATAAAATACATTACAATAGATATTGTAATATATTTTTTGCAGTCTGTGTTCAATTTTATCTGTTTTTGTAACTTAAAATGTGACCCTTAAAAGGGCAATTTCGGGGGACGGAAAGAGGGAGATGGAATAGGGGAAGAAAACACATAAGAGGGAAACATCTAACTAAAGGAATTAAAATAAAATAAATCCCCACTCCACCCACTCCACCAGGTCGGACCCAGACACGATTGTGGAGGCAGCCATGGCGCTAAGTGCACCATGGCTACCTCCAAAGTCATAATGAGGCCCACTGTAGATAACATCCATCACATTTCTACTGCTGCATGATAAATCTTTTATTTTGAAAACAAGCATTCTTCTTGAATTTATATCATGCACCTCACTTAAATTCAATTTCTTTCCCAATAAAAAACTTTCAATTATTATTCCCACCCATTTTCTACATATAGAGCAGCAGCACTAAAACACAAAGAAAAATATAATAATCCACAGAGCCCCATTATGAACATATTATTAAATCAAACTTTCAACACAGCACAAACGTGCAATACAACAATCACCAACAACTGATTAATGCCAATAATATTTTATCACAGGTAACATGAACTGCACAGTGTGAGTTCTGCAGTGCAAATGAGAAACATAGACAAAAAGGGGAGTTTTATAATTTCCAAAATCAAAACCACAAAAAGAGGACTATATTATAAGAAAACTAATCAAATGGCCGACATGTTCACTGCAACCTATCACAGTGAAGTAAACATTAACAAATTTAACACTACCCAATTAGAAACACCAAAACACACACAAACCCTGCTCAGCATCAAACATAGCCTTGGATATTGAACACAGCTACAAAGCTAACTTGTAGCTGCAGGTACACATCAAATTTTCTGCAAGCCAAAATCAAACTAAATTGGCCTTGAAACTTTCAGATCAAATGAGTGAATAACAAAGTACATGAAATTACAAATATAAATAAAAATCTGTACTGTATCATCCACATAAAAGTATGATTATTGCACAGAAAATGTATATTTATAGATGCAGCATTAAATATACCCATGGCTCCAGCCACAACAAATGAAACGCAGAACAGTATGGATGCGCCTACGCACCTGCTTTTTTATAGATGTGGCTATACACCTGTTCACCTCAAAAGCACGCCATCGGAGCCCGGATCAGCTGAGCCGCTCACTCTCATCAGCTCTTGCTAAACCGCAAGGTAAGGCACTACCAGTCCCCCACGCCACAAACACTAATAAGCCACCACCCCCTGGTGTATGTGATTGCTACCCTGAACTCAGCCAACCTTGAACTCTCTACCGCCGTATTATTCTCATGAATGCTTTCAATCAAAACCTCCCGATTGTTACGGGATTGCCACTCTCTCAAAGCAGCCTATTCTGCCCATTGTTATTCCTGTGAATGCCATCAAATCTACATCTGCCGATTGTTATGTGATTGCCACTATCTCAAAACAGCTTATTCTGCCCAGCATTATTCCTGTGAATGCCATCAAATCTAAATCTGCTGATTGTTATGTGATTGCCACTATCTCAAAGCAGCCTATTCTGCCCAATGCTATTCTTGTGAATGCTGATTGCTCAACGCTCCCATGAGCCCACAGCCAAAAACAAAACTGTTACAACATCCACTGCAACCAGCCTAGCCCACCACAGCCTCACACGTCAACCCTGTCCACATACTCAGAAATCAAGTGAACATCACCTCTGCTCCTTGCTCATGCACGCTCAAGATGGCAACCACGAAACATCCTCCCGCATCTAACATCCCCCCAACACACTTCCTACCCTCTTTCTTCACCATATGTAACTCTCCAACAACCCACGCCAAACCTACCAGACCTATGACACGCCGTACATCCATCAACTCTAGGAACAAACTAATAGGTCTCCGCTCCAGATACCCACACACTACTCCACTGGCTAGCCGAAACTCCTTACAGATCACAGGCTCACCTAATCTGCCCAACAAAATATCGCCCAGACCACCCACGGCACCAGGACCCACCAACTTCCCCACTACCAAACTAGCCACTAACAATACCAAACAAACACACCCTCCTACCACACTGGAATGTGCACTGATCAATGCTAGATACATCCCAGCACATGCCACCGGAATTCACGACCTCATCACCAACCTCAACCTTGATATACTTGCATTCACTGAGACCTGGCTACACAACGCATCCGAGCCAGCCCTCATTTTGGCCATCCCACCAGATCATTAGGCAGGACCGACTCACTACCATAGGCGGAGGTGTAGCTCTCATAGTGAAAGACCACATAGAAGTCAGACAAACCCCTACTAATCTAGGAGGGAACACTGACCCCCTTGGAGTAAAGGTCTCCTTCTCCTCCAACACTGCCATCACCATCAACCTTGCCTATCACCCGCCACACCCTATACAAGACTTTCATGACAATATCACTCACCTCCTAGCTGAAAACCTAAAAACCACATCTAAGTCAATCCTCATATGTGATTTCAACCTCACTCTCAATGACAAGAAGGACAGACCATCCAAAGCCCTGGCATTAGCCCTACAAGAAATAGTCTTTTTACAAAAAGTTGAAGCACCCACAGACTGCAAAGGTTTTACCCTCAATTGGATTGCGGGTCATAACTGTGATATTGACACCTGCTCCATCACCCCCACCCCCTGGTCGGACCATCTCCTCATACACTTTTTCATCCCGACCGATGCAACCAATACCAAAAAGCCAACTCCAATCCCTCCAGCCCTGGCGAGAAGTGCCAAAAACATCACCAAAGAAAGAATCCTACCCCACCTAGGCAGGCTCACCTCCAGCCTCCCGGTATCCCCAGACCCATCGGTACTGACGTACATCTTCAAACCGACGATTAGCACTGCTATCGACAGCATCACATCACTGCAAAAGTAAAAAGTCGAAAAGGTGAAATGCTCGAACACCTGGTTCTCTCCAGCATTAAAAGAACTCTGAATCCAAAAGTGCAAAGCCCTGAACAAATGGCAAAGTGCCCCTAACACAGCCAGGCTCTCCTCCTATAAAACTCTGGCCTCACAATATAAAAAAGCAATAATTGTAGCTAAATCTGCCTCCTACAACGACAGAATTATTAATGCCACATCAGAATACAAAAGAGCTATTCGCAATCTTTAGCGAACTGTCCATCCCAGCCACCAAATCACTTGACATCATCAAAGATCAAAAATGGTGTAATACAATACAAACTGCCATATTTAACAAAATTGAACTCCTACAAAAGAAAATTCAGGAGTAACACAAGAATCTCACACAGCATATCAAAAGCACCTGCAATACATGGCAAGTTCTCACTCCCAACATCTGTGACCTACCCAGCCTTAAGCAAGTGGTTGACAAAGACCCAATAACCCCCTTCAAATTCAGAGAAATCATAGAACTTGAAGTAATTGACAGTATGAAGAAAATTAAGCCCTCCAACTGCAAAGGAGATGCGTGCCCATCTAAGCTAGTCAAAGACTGTGCAGAAACACTTGCCCCGTTTCTCAAATCTTTCATTAACGCATCTTTCAACTCTAACACTGTCCCAGACAGCCTTAAAGAAGCCTGGGTGCACCCCCTTTAAGAAAAAACTACCCTGGACCCTGAAAAGGCCAATAATTACAGGCCCATCAACACTGTCCCTTTCTTGCTCAAGATATTGGATAAAGTTGCATACACACAAATCCAGCAATACTTAGAAGAAAACCAGATCTTAGGAAAAAGACAATCAGGTTTCCGTCCAGGACACGGAACTGAGTCTGCCCTACTGATCTTAAAATACAACTTGGTGACATCATGGACATAGGTAAGCTGACACTTCTCCTCCTCCTAGATCTGTCCGCTGCCTTTGACCTTGTCGTCCACGATATTCTAGGCATGAACTAGAAAAACGAGGCCCATTTCTCACCAGAGGCAATTGTATGCGTGGCCTCTTTCCTAAACGGTAGGCTCATGAAAGTCTTCTCCGACCCTGCATGCGCCTCCCCCACCACCATCCATTGTGGCATCCCACAGGGCTCATGTACTGCCCCCATGCTGTACAATATTTTCACCCTCCCCTCTTCAATGATCTGGACTGCCACGACATAACATATACCAATTACACTGACAACACTCAGGTACTACTCCTTCTAACAGGCACATAAGAACAAGATGCTGCAGCATTAACCAAGATCTAGTCAGCCATTCAGACATGGATGAGAGCCAGCGGTCTCTGCTTAAACGGGGACAAAACAGAGACCCTCAGAGTAGGCTCAACAAACACACTCAACAAGCTCCCACTACAATACAAAACATTTACCATAGACAACTCCACCATCACCGTCTCTGCAGCAGTAAAAACACTAGGAGTCTATCTTGACTCATCCCTATCCATGTCTCGCAAGGTCAATGCTATAGCTTCCTCCGCCGCACTCACCACCAAGGTGATCAATGCTCTACCAAAAACTGCCTATTCATAGCCAGAGCCACAGTAGATACTAAACTAGACAATGCACTATTAATGGGCACCTCTGCAAAAAACATCAACAAACTTCAAGTCACACAGAACAATGCCCTCTGGGCCGCCCTGAGTATTCCCAAAAGGGAACACATCTCACAGGCTAGAACAAAAATGCTTACTGCCTGCGGTAAAACAATGTATACTCTTCAAAACACTGGCCATAACACACAGGTGCATCTCCTCCGATGCCCCACCCAACCTATCAGAAAGCATCTCCAGCAACCTTTAGGACAGACCCATCAGATCTCACCTGGCCAACCAGATCTATGTACTAGCCTTCAAGAGAACCAAAGCTGGAGGGTCCAGTTTTCAACACTTGTCTCCCAAAAACTGGAATGCACTGCCCACAACCCTAAGAAATTAGAGATCCCACACACCATTCCCAAAATGCTTAAAACTTCACTATTCTGTTAGACCCAAACCAATATGTGTAACTACGTCTGTTCAACTGTAACCTCATGAACAGGATTACTGCCTCCCTGCTCTTTGTTCCACATTTTCTGTATCGTCAAGCTGAATTTTCTGTAACAGCGCCACGATGACCACAGGCCGCTGTGCGCTTTATAAGGGAGGTGTTTACCCATGACCAGCAATGCCACACACTGGGCAGCTGTTCCTTAGCTGCAAATACTAACAAAAGCACCATCCACCAATCAGAAAGTACAACACACACACATCATACATACCCTACTCATACAAACTTCTAGAAATTCAAAGTAGGAATCATTTTCCTGGAAACAGACAAATACTGCAGATATCATGGCCACTTTCACAACTGTGTGGCTCATTGGAGACAGTTGGCTGTTGGTTGAAAGTTTTTCCAAAATTGTTAAGTCTGAGAAATACAGGGCAGACATCATACTTATTGATTTGGTTGAATGTACTAGGGGTGTCCCTTACTTTAACGATGAAACAAGACATGGAAAAATTAATGGCACTATTTCCTCACACTTCTTCCTCTTTTCCAGTCTAACTCAGAGGGAAACATGGAGATGGACCACCAGATGTAATGGTAAAATTGAGAAATCCCAGAGAAATGTTAACAAAGCAGTTTCAGCATTCATGATAGACCACAACCAATTATGGATTTCGAACATCAACATACAGTTCTACATGGCCAGTTTCTATAGGCATGACCGAGGACACCTAACCTCAGTGTTCCCCCAAACAGTCCTTTTGAGGACTACTTATCATATAAAAATACACAAATACAAAAAATAATAACAAACACATTTTTTATTATACTCGCAACTACAGTTCATTCAATTTTATTATAGCCGCGGTTACAACAGATTAGTTGAGAAGGAGAATAACTTTAACTTTTATACTACTATACAACTTGAATAATCAGTACAGAACAACATTGCTCATGTATGAAATAACCAAAATATAATACAAATATGTACCAATAAACTAGGTAGGCTAACATTTCAGAGCCACACAATATAAAACCATAATTGAACATACACACCCTAAAATACATTCTATTGTACATCTAAACTACACTACAATTCCTCCCTTTTATATTCATTTTGTTAAACAATTTTCTTCTATTCCTCCCCTAAGTCTCACATTGTCAAAAGTCTGAAAACACACATAAAAAGTAAAGAAAGACTCTCTAATACCTACCAAGTCTCTGACCATGGCCTTTTGCCATCCCCAGGGACTTTTCAACCCCAACGAGATAATACCTAAACAAAGAACTTTCAAAAAGTATATAAAACACTGACACCGCAAACTATATAGCAGCACATTCTGGCCTAGACATACCTGCGGCTATCTGTAGTCTTTTGTAGCCTCGAATATATCCGCAAATATCGTCAAAACAGCAGAAAATAAAAAATGCCTTCCTTCCCCCAGACCTCACCAATTGCCCCCTTCATCTGTGCCAGCTCCCCTCACTCACCAGATGCCTCCTCACCTCATCTGCCCTCTACTTTTCGACCCAGAACACACACTACTTCTGTAACGCAGTTTGCATTGAGATGTCGTCTGTTTGCGGCTATAGCCGAAGTTACAGAAAGTTATGTGCTGCAAACTCAGTCCATATGTCCCCTCCAACTCACAAATTTCACTTGGTGCCCTCTTGCAACCCCCAACCTCTACCCTGATGACATTTGTATGCTTTTGCCCTACAAATAGCTTTTTACTGCGTTTCCTTTTCCCCTAACCTCGGCTACAGCTGCAAATATTTCTTGCATCGAGAGAAAAACAAGATGGCGGTCGTTTCATTTCGGAAAACCATGATCCTGCAATGCACCATGGGAGATATACCTATAATTTTTGTGGGGACGGGGTACCCCCCTTCTTCCTTCAAATTTTAAAATAACCACTGCATGGAATAACCACAATCCACATCAGGATCGCAATACAAAGTTCTGTGCCCTATTTATTTCAGACCTGGTCCAAATTCATTCAGCGGTTTAGGCTGTGCGTTTTGGCATACATTGACCTTTTTTAGTCTAACGGAAAAAGAATGGGAAGTAGGCTGCACTTTTAAAAAAAGAATTGATGCTAAATAACGTTTTCATTTTCTGACAAATCTTTACAAAACTTTGCAGTCTGGGTGGCCCACAGACTTAAATTGCTTTCAAAATTCTGGCCAAATCTGTTAATCCAATCTAAGGTTATTAAGAATGAAATTTTGAGGGGTTCATGTAATGCTCACCTGATTCCCACGGAGGCGCAGGTCTGGCTTCGAGTGCTGATGCTTCTTCAATGGTGAAGCGCAGGACTCTGAAGACGGACAGGAAGGGCCCCTCTCCTCTGGCTTCTCTGGCTCGCAGGAATATTCCCCTGTGCATGAAAAGGGAGTATTACCTACTGACAGAGTTATGCTCAAGCCTCCCACTCTCTTCCAACCCTCCACGATAACCTTCCACGATTCCCCGTGAAGTCTCACCTTAGGGTCGGGAAGGATGAACTCTCCATCCTGCTTCTGATGCAGGGGCGCGTTGAAACCCAGTTACTTCACTGGATTGAGGATTGATGGGAGTTCAGGTACGCTTGACTATTCAGGTAAGGCGCTGTAAAAGTTCTGTTGCAAGTTCAAAAGTCCAAGCTTAATAATAATGTTCATTGTCTTGTTGCAGCAAGCGCTAATGCTTATGTCTTTTTCCCCTTAGGGGCCGGGGTTCGGAATGCCGGAGATATTGCGCCGACCCGAAGTGAAACATGCAGTTCCAGTAAATGACAGGTGAGTTCTGGATGAGCGCTCGGGTAATGTCTTTGCATTCGCTCATTCAATGTTTTTGTCTTTTTTCCCCATAGGAGCCGGGGTCCGGAAAATGCCTGGAAGCGGCAAGACCCAAAATGAAATGGGAATGACCCAACAGGTAAGTCTTAGAAGGAAACTGAGCTTTTCCTATTCCCTTCCTTGTCTCACCTTGTTCTTGTCTTTTTCTCTCTAGGCTCTGGGAAGTGGCTGTGGATCCGGATGATCGCTGCTGAAGATGGAGGTGTCCAGGATAGGTGAGTGAAATGCAGCACTGCAGCATCGTAACGAAATGCTTTTAAAAATGATGTCTTCCTTTTTAGGATCGTCGGTGTGATGTCTCCGTGGTGCTGATTTAGCAGGTAAGGTCTTTTGTCTCCCTTTGCAGGTGACCCAGGATACTGACAGGCGTGGCTGAGGCCCAGATGCAGGAGCTGACACGGTGAGCGTCCAGCTGCGAGGAGCAGAACAACGCAAAGCGTGAGTTGCTGATCGGGCGTGGTTTAAATAGCCTTGGAAGAAGTTCCAAGTGTGTATCCTTCCACCGTTCAGGTATGTATCCTTCCCTGACCACACCCGGGTGGAAAGTAGTCCCACAGGTAAAGTAGTTCCATTCAGGCCTTAAGAGGGCCTGGATGTAGCAGCATGGTCTGCATCAGGTAAGTGCACATTAAAACACTTGAACACATGTCTAGCTTTATGAGCCAGGCGCCTAAGGCGCCAGGACAGGGGTCCAACATGAGCCTGGCGCCTAAGGCACCAGGACTGTGTCCAAAGGGCCCCAGCTTGGGCCCGCTGGCACTCCCCTGGGGGAAATGATGCCTGCCTCTGGGGTTGCTGGGTCGGACCTGGCTCCTTGGAGGTAGGCATCATGACAGTAGCCCCCCCTCAAGGCCCCTCCCAAGGTTCTTTCCTCCGGGGGTTTTGGCTTGTTCGGAAATCTCCGGTGAAACCTTTGTACTAATCGAGGTGCGTGGACATGGTTACTAGGCTCCCACAATCTCTCCTGAGGTCCATATCCCTTCCAGTCAACAAGATAGAAGAGTTTCGACTTTACCACCTTGGAGTCTAAAATGTCTTTAACTTCGAATTCTAATTCCCCTTCAATTTGAACTGGATCTGGAGGTTGGACAATCAGGTTCCTGGATGTACTGGCTTCAAAAGTGATGCATGAAAAACTGGATGAATACGCATGTTGGACGGTAGATCCAGTTTAAAGGCCACTGGGTTGATTATAGCCTTGATGGGATAAGGTCCTATGAATCTGGGATTGAAGGTTCGCGGGCCCTTGAGGGGTAAATGTTTAGTTGCTAGCCATACCTGGTCTCCTACTTGGTAAGGAGGAGTTTTACTTCGGTGCAAATCAGCGTTTTCTTTATACTTTTTCTTGGCTTGCTGTAAATGAATTGCAGCTTCTTTGAAGGCTCGGGTTATTGTGGAATGAAGATGATTTACTGCGGGCATTTCCAGGGTCAGAGGTGGATCTAGGTCAGAGGTCCGTGGATGGTGACCATACAAAGTATAAAAAGGGGTTTGTCCGGTTCCAGAATGCACTGAGTTGTTGTATGCATATTCTGCGATCCAAAGAATGTCTTTCCAATTCAACTCAGATTGGTGTAACATGCACCGAAGATATTGCTCGAGAGTCTGATTGGTTCTCTCGGTTTGTCCGTCGGTCTGGGGGTGGTGGCTGGTGGATAACCGCACATCTATTTGTGCTAATTGGCAACACTTCTTCCAAAAATGGGAGATAAATTGACTTCCACGATCCGAGACTAATACGGAAGGGAAACCATGTATGCGAACTATATTCTCCAGGAATTCCTTGGCCAAGGTGGAAGCTGAAGGCAAACCTTTTAAAGGGATAAAGTGAGCCATTTTGGAGAATAGGTCCACAATTACAAGGATTGTGTTGTAACCAGCACAAGGAGGCAGGTCAGTTATAAAGTCCATTGACAGGGTGTGCCATGGTGCCGGTGAAATATCCAAGGGTTGAAGTAGGCCGGCTGGCCTTTTCTTTTGAGCTTTGTTTTGGGCGCAAATTCCGCAGGACTGAACAAAAGACTTTATGTCTTTTCTCCAAGAAGGCCACCAGAAGTGGCGTTTGATTTTTTCCTCCGTTTTAGCGATACCAGGGTGCCCTTCCATTAAAGATTCATGATGATGGCCAATAACAAGTTCTTGCAATTCTTTACTTGGCAGAAACAACCGCTCCTGGAAGTAGGGTAAGTCATCCTTAACGGTGTAATGAGGACCCTTTTGACTCCATTCCAGTAAGGTTGAAGAGTCTAGAAGTTGTTTTACTTGCGTTTGGATGTCCTCAATAGTTTCCAATGAAGTTAAGCCTAAGATTCTTTGCTCAGGTATGATGGGCACAGGTTCTAAGCTCGAATTAGGTTCTTCCATGCCAATCCGGGATAAGGCGTCCGCTTTACCATTCTTGCAGCCAGGGCGATAGGTAATTACAAAATCAAATTCCGCAAAGAATAGAGCCCATCGGAGTTGTCGTGAAGATTGACCTTTGGCCGTCTTTAAATACTGTAAGTTTCTGTGGTCCGTAATTACGGTGATGGTGTGTCTTGCCCCAAGAAGGTAGTGACACCAAGCCTTGAAAGCAGATTTGATGGCCAGTAACTCTTTATCGGTAATTGCGTAGTTGATTTCAGGAGGAGAACATTTTCTGGACCAAAAGGCCACTGGGTGTAGTTGGTTAGTTTTTGGGTCTCTTTGCGACAGGACGGCTCCCATGGCCGAACTGGATGCGTCGGTTTCCACAATGTACGGGAGATCTGGGTGCGGGTGTTTCAATACAGGTGCAGAGGTGAATTTGGTTTTCAGGTCCTGGAAGGCTTGTTCGGCCTCAAGAGTCCATTCGAAGCGTTTGTTTTTCTTTAGGAGAGCTGTGATGGGTTGGACTGTTCGGGAAATTTCCGGGATGAATCTTCGATAGAAATTGGCAAAGCCGAGCATGCTCTGAACTCCCTTCACCGAGCTAGGAGATGGTCATTTGAGGATGGCGTCCACCTTTCGCGAGTCCATTCGGACTCCTTGAGGTGTCAGGATGAATCCGAGAAACTCAACTTCTGTGGTATGAAAAATGCATTTTTCGAGTTTTGTAAATAGTCTGTGCTGGCGCAATTTCTGAAGCACTGCCCTAACATGTTTTCTGTGATCAGATTCTGAAGAAGAGTACACCAGGATGTCGTCAATGTAAACAATGACACAGACATCGATAAGTTCCCGAAGAACATCATTCATAAAGTACTGAAAGGCGGCAGGTGCATTGCACAAACCGAAGGGCATCACCTGATATTCGAAGAGCCCAAATTTGGTGCGGAATGCAGTCTTCCATTCGTCGCCTTCTTTTATACGCACCAGGTGATAAGCTCCTCGGAGATCTAACTTGGTGTACACACAAGCGTCTTTCACCTGGTCGATAAGCTCAGGGATCAGGGGCAGAGGATAACGATTCTTAATCGTTATTTGATTTAGGACGCGATAGTCTATACACGTTCTAAGGTCGTCCTCTTTTTTCGGCACGAAGAACAGAGCTGAAGAGACAGGAGATTTGGACGGGCGAATAAAACCATTGGCTAGGTACTGATCTAAATACTGATGCAAATGCAGGTTCTCAGGTTCCGTAAGAGCATAAATCCTACTACAAGGTAGTTGAGCATTGGGTACCAGATCGATTTGGCAATCATAAGACCGATGGGGAGGTAACGTGTTAGCCTGTTCTTTCTGAAAAACGTCTTGGAATTCTTGGTATTCTGACGGTAGCTGTACAGGGGTGGAAGTTGCTGAGGCTAGACCCATAGCTGGATTTCTTGGATAACAAGTTGGTTCACAATCAGGAAAACTTATCTTCTTTGCTCGCCAGTCAATCTGGGATTATGTGTTTCTAACCAAGGAATTCCAAGAATTACTTGAAATTGTGGGGCCTTGATCACATCAAACACGATTGCTTCCCGATGTCCATCCTGACCCACCAGTGTCACTTCAACAGTGGAATGCGTTACAGGCCCTGAGGCTATTTGGGTTCCATCTACTGTAGTAATGACATCTTGGGTTACTTTCGGGCGGAGAGGAAGCTTAATCCTGGAAGCCAATTCACGGTCTATGTAATTTCCAATAGTTCCACTGTCGATGTATGCTTTTATAGCATGCAACTGCTGAGGCTGTTTTGGGTCCACGAGCACCATTGGCATGACAAAATGCGAGGTCAAAGAGTTAGTTTTCAAGCTCGGCAAGCGGACCCCTACGCTTGTCGGGCTAGGTCGTTTCCCGAATCAGGTGTCAATAAATCGTTATCAGTAGCTCCAACCACCTTCTTAGGTGGTTTAACTGGACAATTTCGAAGAAAGTGACCGGAAGTCCCGCAAGACAGACAAAGGTGCATTTGCCGCCTTCTCTCTCGTTCTTTCTGTGTTAATGGTCCTTTAACACCACCGATTTGCATAGGTTCGGATACGTCGGTACTCTTGGAGTTAGCGTGGGTTTTGATCGGTACTCGGGTTTCGTACTTGAACCGATCTGCTTTTCTATTTTGAAGTCTGTGATCGAGTTGAACTACCAAGTCTATGTAGTCTGCGCAGACCTGGGGTGGGTTTACTATCTGAGCTAGAACATCCTTAAGCTCTCCATGCAGGCCTCGATGAAACAATGTGATCCTTTTGTTTTCTGGCCATCCAGTTTCCACAACCAGTCTGTTAAAGGTGGCAATGTAGGGCAGAAGATCCTGATTACCTTGTCGTAAGGATAGCAGTTCGTTATCAAGGGCCTGTCCTTGAGAGTGTCGAGCGAACAATCTTTCCATGCTGGCCTGGAAGCCCTGAAAATTCTGGAGAATGGGATCATCCTGATTTACCAATGGAATAGACCAATCGGCAGCACTGCCACTGAGGTAAGATAGTATAAAGGCTACCTTGGTCTGGTCGTTAGGGAAGGCTCCGGGTCTGCATAGAAAGTGTAAACAACATTGGTTCATAAAGACGGCATATTTCTTGGGATCCCCCGCAAAACGTTCAGGCGGGGCCAAAGGCATGTGTCCAGGTAGATTGATTTGTACCGGGTTATTCAAACCCATTGATGTGGAAATGTCTCCGGAATTAGGTAAAGGAGTGCCCTGCCTGGGCCTGTAATAACCTTTTGGCTAGTTCATCTGTTCTTTCCTTGGATAGGATCAGTTCTCTTTTGAGAGCGTTAGTCTCCTGGCGGGCTGAGTGCACCTCTGCCCGTAATTCACCCAAAAGCTGGGCTAGCTGGTCAGTCTCGGAAGTCTCCATAGCGCTCGGGTGGGAAATTGTGGGTAGGCTTCGCGTTCTGTAACGCTCACCTGATTCCCACGGAGGCGCAGGTCTGGCTTCGAGTGCTGATGCTTCTTCAATGGTGAAGCGCAGGACTCTGAAGACGGACAGGAAGGGCCCCTCTCTTCTCTGGCTTCTCTGGCTCGCAGGAATATTCCCCTGTGCGTGAAAAGGGAGTATTACCTACTGACAGAGTTATGCTCAAGCCTCCCACTCTCTTCCAACCCTCCACGATAACCTTCCACGATTCCCCGTGAAGTCTCACCTTAGGGTCAGGAAGGATGAACTCTCCATCCTGCTTCTGATGCAGGGGCGCGTTGAAACCCAGTTACTTCACTGGATTGAGGATTGATGGGAGTTCAGGTACGCTTGACTATTCAGGTAAGGCGCTGTAAAAGTTCTGTTGCAAGTTCAAAAGTCCAAGCTTAATAATAATGTTCATTGTCTTGTTGCAGCAAGCGCTAATGCTTATGTCTTTTTCCCCTTAGGGGCCAGGGTTCGGAATGCCAGAAACATGGCGCCGACCGGAAGTGAAACGTGCAGTTCCAGTAAATGACAGGTAAGTTCTGGATGAGCGCTCGGGTAATGTCTTTGCACTCGCTCATTCAATGTTTTTGGCTTTTTTCCCCATAGGGGCCGGGGTCCGGAAAATGCCTGGAAGCGGCAAGACCCGAAATGAAATGGGAATGACCCAACAGGTAAGTCTTAGAAGGAAACTGAGCTTTTCCTATTCCCTTCCTTCTCTCACCTTGTTCTTGTCTTTTTCTCTCTAGGCTCTGGGAAGTGGCTGTGGATCCGGATGATCACTGCTGAAGATGGAGGCGTCCAGGATAGGTGAGTGAAATGCAGCGCTGCAGCGATCGTAACGAAATGCTTTTAAAAATGATGTCTTCCTTTTCAGGATCGTCGGTGTGATGTCTCCGTGGTGCTGATTTAACAGGTAAGGTCTTTTGTCTCCTTTGCAGGTGACCCAGGATACTGACAGGCTTGGCTGAGGTCCAGATGCAGGAGCTGACACGGTGAGCGTCCAGCTGCGAGGAGCAGAACAACGCGAAGCGTGAGTTGCTGATCGGGCGTGGTTTAAATAGCCTTGGAAGAAGTTCCAAGTGTGTATCCTTCCACCGTTCAGGTATGTATCCTTCCCCGACCACACCCGGGTGGAAAGTAGTCCCACAGGTAAAGTAGTTCCATTCAGGCCTCAAGAGGGCCTGGATGTAGCAGCATGGTCTGCATCAGGTAAGTGCACATTAAAACACTTGAACACATGTCTAGCTTTATGAGCCAGGCGCCTAAGGCGCCAGGACAGGGGTCCAACATGAGCCTGGCGCCTAAGGCGCCAGGACTGCGTCCAAAGGGCCCCAGCTTGGGCCCGCTGGCACTCCCCTGGGGGAAATGATGCCTGCCTCTGGGGTTGCTGGGTCGGACCTTGCTCCTTGGAGGTAGGCATCATGACAGTTCCTCTGTGTCTGCAGCTCACATTACCTATAGGGCGGCAATAAATATATATATATATATATATATATATATATATATATATATATATATATATATATATATATATATATATATATATATATTCACTCACTGAAAAAACATTAAATGGATGTTTTGATTAAGTTTCAACTAATAAAAACCTATGAAATTCACTGAAGAAAATGTGTTAAAGGGAAGTAATGGTTAGGTTGCACTAATATAAAGCTATGAAATTAATTGAAAGTGGCAAGGTAAACAAAAAAAAAATTAAGAAATTCCATGCTATTCGAAAGTGGGATAGGTTTGAAAGGGAAACAATAATGTGCTTGTGGTAATATGGTCATAGGTTTCTGCCTTTCCTTCTGCAGGCTGCCCTGGAAAGGGAAGAGGGGCTCTTTATGGAGCTCCACCTTCCCTTTCCATGGTGGCTATCTTGGAAAAGGTTTTTCCTTTCTGTAGGAAGAAAAATCTATGTTTTAGCACCCCGGATTCCCGCTTCGGGAACAAGGGATGCTTATGGCCTTAATCCCCCATTGCAGGGCCAGGAATGAAGGATAATGTTCCGGAGTCCTCATTATTTATTTATGTATAATGCAGCAAAACCCACAAGCATCAGGGCGCACAAAGACACACTTTGCTTGGGCTAATAACTTGGGCTGCCGGGCCGTCATGAACGCCCCATTATTCCCATTTGCATAAGACAAAATGCTAATGGAAATGTTGGAAAAACATAGTAACTCTATGGGTATTACCCAAATTGATTGTGAGGAATTGACAAGTATATAAATGATTGGTTTGGGTAAATACATTAGTTTATGTTATTGGGCAGGGATTGCGGAGGGGTTTGGATTGGGTGGGGGGTTGCCCCCCGCATATATGTCCAAATTGACCTTTTAAATTCAGTCAATTCTCCCGCGAGCAATTCAGAAACTAACGATTCATATGCAACCAGTCTATGATTGCAGGAGAGGATAGAATGAAGGTGGGGGGTAAATGTGGGAAGAGGCACCAGGCACTAATATGGAGTGACAGGTACACAGGGGAAGATGTTGCATGTGTGTTACTTCTAAGTTAGGGGGCAGTGTGTCCCATGCTCCTTGATTACAGCTTCAAAAGCTCCTCGAAATTGCTTCCCCCTGCATAGTGGTGTGCTGCATTATGTACAGAGGACTGTTGTCTTCGAATGATATGGATCAACAGCCTCTTTTATTGCTTGCAAGGTGGCTGGTGGGATTTTGTGTCCGACAGAAGTAGGCTGTGTGGTTACAGTATTGGTTGAGGAATATGATGTGGCTGAAGACAGCCCACTATTTGCTAAGAAAGGAACAATCTTTCTGAGAGCATTGCGGTTATTGGATTTGGTGTGGAAGCACATGGAGTAGGAGCAATGTCCTGGTAGTTCATGGCTGAGTACAAAGTTGCACTAATTTCACTTTTGTAGCTTTAGCCTTTGGTACATTCCCAACAGTGGTAAAGAACGGCCACACCCATGATTCTCTCTGGGTGCTAGAGATAGGCACTTCCTCTACCTCATCTTTTTGGTTCTCTTCATTGTCTTTGGAAACACTGTGCTTTTTTTGTTTTTTGTTTTGTGGGTCCTCCAGCTGGTGTTGTTGGTGGTGGCTCTTGGGGAGGAGAGATGGCATTAGCTGATGCCATTTTTACGATAAATAGTTTTGCTAGTATTCTTCCAATTGTGTGCTTTGTACTCCATTGTTAATGTATAATGAGTAAGAATAGGTGTATGAGCTGTGTAAGGGTACATTTTGAGCTTGAAACCTCCAATATCAGTAGAAAAAGCAGTTCCAAACTGTCCTCGAAGCAAGGGCACAAATACAAAGTGCAAAAGCGCTCATGGACACGTCATCATGCCGCACGCAAGAGCATGGTCACATGACACTGTCTGGAAGGTCCACGATGACATCAGATGTTTGCAAATGTCGGCAGAAGCAAAAATAGTGGAAAAAGCATAGAAGTGTTAAAAATGATGCTAGAAGGTGGGAAATGGCAGAATTTTAAGGTGAAACGTTGTAAATTGGACAAAACGTTCCTATAGTGGGGTAAGTATGATATTAGTAAGTTGTAGGAAAATACCATACACTGGTAAAAACCCATGAAATTCTCATTAAAAAAACTTTGTTAAAGAGACGTTATGGAAGTTGCACCAATAAAAACCTATAAAATTTGCTGACAAATCTTTGTTAAAGGGACGCTATGGTTAAGTTGCACTAATAAAAACCTGCCCTCCCAGCCTTGAGTACCCAAAGCTCTTAATATCTTTGAAGAGTTATTCAGAAAGTGCCACAATAATCTCTTGTACTAACTTGTCATCTAAGGCTACTAGTTTTGATCTTGTTAAGAAGACTATGCTAGATCGATTAGCGAATTCTAACCATTTCCTTAACAGGAATGAAACCAAGAAGAATAAGGACAATACACACAGTATAGCTGACTCAAGTACTAGCACGAAGAAGATCATCAGAAATATAAAGATCACCAGCCATGCAAGTACTGAGAAGAAGGTGTCCACTTTGGCCATAGAGAGCAGGCCAAGGAAGAAGTAGGAACGTTATAGACTTCACGGAGGAGTGGTCATGAGAGTCTCATAAAGATAAATAATGAACTAAACACTAGGTTTCCTGCAGCCGTGGAAGACGACAGGTGTCCTGAGCATTGGACAGGGCAGATTCAAACCCGCATCGCTGATCTGGAGGGAGAGAACTCCAAGGACACTGGCAATCCACCACGTCTGATGATCGAGTGGTCTGCAGGAGCAGACCGGTGCACAGCAGTGTCAAGAGGAGGAATGAACACGGAAGGCATCCAGGAATGCTGTTACACAGCAGCAGGGAAAGCAAGATGACGTAGAAGTGGAACCGAACACCTGCCATCCCAGGAAGCCACAGCAACATGTTGAAACCCCCAAAAAGGTAAAGTTTTGCAGAGGAGATCCAAACGGGATGTGGGGCAGCATTCCAAGAGGGTGCATGCAGTTATCCCTAAGGCCCTTTGAAACCATAAGGCTGGGCGGCACGGCAGGGGTAGAAAGCCTACAAACCTTCTTCTCTTCATTGCTGCCATGGACCATAGCCAGTTGGCCACCAGGGAAGTGATGCAGACCCCAGGTACCATAAAAAGAACTTGAGAGCAAGAATCAGTAATGGCAGTGGTGGGGAAAAACCCACTAACATACAAATTAGAGCAGGGGACCCTAGACAAGATATGCGCCATCTTCCTTGTGGCAGTACTTGGCATGGGAGTCAACCGAGTGGTCCAGTTCAAAGAAGAATAGAAACCAAGGACTGGGACCCAAAGCAAGTAAGGAATACAAGTCATCTGCGTTGTGGCAGTATTTGGCTATGAAGTGAACCAAGTGGGTAAGTTCAAAGATGAGAAACCAGGGGCTAGGACCTAAAGCAAGAAAGGGATGTGAGTCATATATAGTGTGGCAGTATTCAGCAGGGAACTGAACCAAGTGGGCCAAACCAAAGAAGAAGAGAGGCCAGGGTTGCAGTCCCTCCTAAAACTCAAATTTGGTGTTGTAGGTGTGAAGCCTAATAAATAGAACACCAGGGGAAGGGAGTCAATCCTTCTCATTGTAAAGCACTGATAACAAAATACCAGGAGTAGGTAGTCATTCTCCTGGTAACCTGGAACAACAGTAAGATTCCAAAAGATTAGAGGAAGGGAGTCATTCCCCCTTGCTATATGAAACTAGACGTCAGGAGAAGGGAGACATTCTCCAGACCAACCAAGAAGGTAATGTTTAAAACTTTACTATCAGGGTAAGGGAACCATTCCCCTGACAATGTCTGAGACATGAGACTGTTCTAAGCTTGGGAACTGTTTCCACAAACCAGGATCCATAACCAAGAAGAAGGGGGTCATTCTCTTTGGGCCAGAGCAGTAATCCCATATTCTTTAGTTTCTGGTGTAAGGGACAGAAGTAAGATTTTCTTGACACAGGATGGTGGACATGTTTGGGTTGATAGGCTACCTGACAGACACCTTATCTTTAGTTGAGGCAGGGAAACCCTTCTTAGGAATAAGGATAGGGAGGTTTTCTCTTGCGTTCTTGTTTAAATAAAAGTCTTTAGCCACAAAAATTCCATCTTTGTGCCAGCCTCCTTCTTCTGCACCCTTACAATAAACATACACAATATCGGCATGATAGTCCAGAGAAGTAGAGTATTCTTATATGTTTGGTCAGTAGAATCATGAATCTTGACTAATGTTAAATTGGAATCAACAGCTAACAATACATGAATTACTACACTTGTGTTAGTATAAAATGCATATGTAGAACATCAATGCATAGGCATCTGTGGCACGTACAAGGAAACTCAAATACAATGACCAGAAAGTGACAATGATATTAGAGTTAATCTTCATTTATAAAATATGTATTGTATGTCTGGGGCCTGCTCATTGTTCCATGTATGTGCACCAGGAGCTCAGGCCATACCATAAGGAATGTACCTTTAGAACATAGCACAATCTTAGGTTCTTCATATACAGCACCTATGCATTTCAAAAATGTTTGTTAAAGGAGGTTTAGATGCACAGTAACTTTATAGAATGTGCATCATGTTTTCAATGCAGTATGACCAGATCAAGTCCTCTGTCTAAAATGCTTACTTTTACTGAGCAAAAACAACCGCCTTGGAAATGTGATGTCACCAATGATGTCACCTTTGATGCCACTATGACATCATCTTCAATGTCCTGGGTGTTAGTCTTAGCAGTGCAGAGTTGTGGTTTGAGGCATGGTTACCAGGCTGACAGTAACAGGCACATTTATTTGATTTTTCGATTTTACCTTGCACCCTAAACGTCCCTTTAACAATGTTTTATTCATTGAATATATATATATAGTGAGAGGAAAAACTTTAGTTGCAAGGATGTTATGGTGAACATTTAATGCAACAAAACCCCTGAAATTAGGCAGACAATTCAGGCAAAGCCACCTTAACTTTCCGCCCCTTGTTGCACAGCACATGACCACAATGATGACCTCACAGATCACATCACTGATGACATCACCTTAATGTCCCTGCAACTAAATTGTTTTCAATGAATTTCAAGGGTTTTCTGTGGCATCGTTTTTTTATGGGCCACTAGCCATTGCCTTCAGACCTATTAAAGGCATGTCAATTTTAACAGGTGCTCATATTGGTGTGCTACTTGGTTTGAAGCTAGCAAAAGGGCCCAGCACGGTGCACTTTAACAACTTGCCAACCTACAGGCATGTTGATGGCTTTTCTTTCACAGCTGCATATATATTCTACATTAAGCATTTTTGAAAATAAATACGCATTTGGTGTATTTCAGAGTACATGATTTACTGGAATGTTTTCAAAAGCGTGACCTACTGGCTAAGTCAATGATTATCCTTGAATACCTTAGAATTTACCTTTGCATTCCTAGTTGATAAATAAGAACACAATTGCACAAAACAAATCAAATATGCCAATCTCATATCATTAAAAAAAAAATCTTTTTTACTTGGACGTGTAGCTGTAGCTATTAAATACAATTGTGTAACACATATCTCTATTGTTGTGACCGTGCTTTCTCTTTCTGTAATGACAATCCGTTTGAGGATGTGAGCTTCAGCCTCTTAGACAGAAAACTATCTTCAGAACCATTAAAGTCAAAACAAAGTAGGACATCTCTCTGGGATTTAGATACAAACAATGCAATCACCTACCACTTGTAAACAGGCGGTGCTGGCATGGGACACAATACAAACAGCCCCTGTGATTAATTGGCACAGTGATGCAGGCATTGATCGACTGGCGACAAAGCGATAAGCGGTTAGAATTAGAAGCTGCTGATTCTTAAGGGATATTGGGCTTCATTACGTGTTTGGCGGTAATGCCAGAGAATTACTGTCACACGCACGTAACCACTACCACAAAACCCAAACATCACACGTGGCAGAATGGCAGTGTTAATCCCCATTCCCGAAATAACTGTGGGGGGTAGTTCTGCTGTGGTATTTCTTTCGATTTCTGGAGATATCTTCTCCAAATCACCTTGAAATGTCCACCAAAGAAAAAGGCACAAGAAATGGTAATCACCACAAGCATGTCCAGAAATGGGATACACATGATCAAGTCCAACATTCCTGCCTGGAGTAGATTTTATTGCACAGCTTGATTATTTCTGTGATGAACACTGTCGCTTAGGCTCTCTGGTGGAAGCGATTTGGACTCTTTTCTCTGGCTGTTACTGGCGAGCCAGCATGCCCCCCTGGCACTCATATTGATTCTTTGCAAGCCTTGCTGTCAGAGTACTTTGGATGTCTTGTATTTATCTTATGCTGTTTAGATGCACTTTTGATCACTATTACACATTCGGGCCAGTTTGTCCTGAATGTTGAGGGTGAGGTACTGTAAGTCTGCAATCCATTTTACTGCACAGGCTGTTACTTGTTTTGATGAACATTCTCGGTGAGACTCACATGCCTTGATGGTCTCTTGTAATTAGAAACAATTTAGCCTTTCCATCTGTAATGGGCAAGCCGGCTTAGCCCTGTGAGGAATCCATATGTATTCAGGCATGAAGCAAATATGCAGCAGACATGAACTTCTTGCGTGCCGAAGAAAGACCAAAGGTAAGCCCATCTGTGTCTATCCATGCCAGCGTAGTGCCAGGCACCATGAACAATGTTTCCTTTCATTTAAATGGTAAACTATCACTTTCTGAGACAGCTAATCCTTTCTCGGCAAATTATTAATTAGATCAATAATTTATATCCACCAATTCCTTTGTAATGCTTGTTTTACTACTGTTGATATTTAATTTCTAAACTGGTACTAGCCATCTTGGACAAACTCCATGGCAACAACATATCTATATAACATTCTTCTTACTAAACAAAAGATGTGCTGTAAAATGCGATCTGTTTATTTATCGACAGGTTATTTTAAGTGGGTTAAAAACGTATTTTTACAAATATATGTGATTCTTGTGCCACCAGGATATTTCAGGAAACCTCCATCATAAACAATCCTTCCCCGATCAAAAAGTTGCTTAGAGGAAAACCAGAAATCTAGAAAGGATAATGAGAAGCTAGTATGAAGCAAGAGACAAAGTAATACACGTCTGACAATTGTGTCTCTCCAAATTCTTCATTCTAAATGTGAACAAAAATCCTTAATACAAACTTCAACTTGCTACAAACATGATAAAAGAAGCCCATATTGTTTTGAACCAAATACTAGTAGATCATCTAGCAAGCCTTATTCAGGAAAACATCTGTAGGCTCACAGGGGAGATCTCATACCTTGCAGCCCCTTGAGATTATCTAACATATCATCATCCACCAGTATCATCTTGGATTATCCATCCTTCAATCCTTTTTTAATCCTGTCGTGCAATAATTGTGTATCTCTGCACATAATGTTCTGGATCACCTTTGTATATTCTCGATCCCACAAATGAAATGATTATACTATTTCATAAAGAGATTACAAAATTACTTAAGCAATTCCTTACTACGGGTCTGATCCCTAAAACTTGGAAAATTGCAGTGATCAAACCACTGCTGAAAAAGCCTCATCTTGACCCTTATGACGTAAATTATTTTAGGCAAATCATACAGCTTTAATTTCTACCAAAACAAAGTAAGTGGTGAGTGCTCATATCCAGGCCTATGCACAATAGAATGGTTTGCCAGATGAAGGACAGGTTGGCTTTATACCAGATCTACATAGCACAACTGTCTTCAGAGAGCTATAAGAAGAGGCAGGCGGAGCGACACAGAGCCCTGAAAAAGCAGTTGAAGGAAGCTGGTATGAGAGGCACAGTGCTTAGCTGGATTTACTCCATTCTGTCAGATTGACAACAATTGGTGGAGTTGGCACTCTTCAGGTCACCTTCTCTGCTAGTAAGCTCTGGAGTGCCACATGGATATACCTGGTTGCCTCTACTATTCAATCTATGTATCTGCCCCTTTCCATTATTAATATTGGGGTACTTTCAATAAATGACAGTCAAAATCCTTGCAATGAGATACTTTGTAGATACTAACCAACCACCGCATCAGCCATACACAACCTAGGCATCATGATACATGCAGAACTTAGCCTGTCCACACAGATGACTAATTTAGTGAAATCATGTATTTTTCCACCTGAGAAGACTCAGGCTCGTTCTCAATCTTTTGACTTATAAACATCACGTTCCATTTGTGAACTCCTTTGTTTCCTCCCACCTTGTTTTCGCTAATAGTTTCAATTTGGCATTGCCCCTCAAATGCCTGAAAGCCTCCAGAAAGTCTTGTAATCAGCAGCCAGGCTACGGCTTAACATTCTTAGGTTTGAACAGATCGCACCAGTCTAACCGTTGCTAAGTGGGTTCCATGTTTGTCTCTATGCATGGGTGACACATTGGTCTATGCAAATAAACCATCTTCCTTGGCTAACAAACTGTGGTCATACTCTCCTCAAAGGCATCTACGGTCCTCCTCTTTTGGGCTACTCAGCTTCCCTAAGGGCAAGATGGAACGTTTTGGGGCCAACACTTTATCGAAACATTTGTTTTAAGCTTTTGAACCCTTTCCGCCTGCCTTTCTAGAAGTACCTTTCATTAATTCTCAGAGCACCATGATGCCCATCAGGTGATCATCTGCACTCTACAAACCTCCAACAAATAACAAAACTAACAAATACCCTCCATAACTAGTGGCACTTTCAGGGATCATACCCTCCACTACATCCACACAAAAAAGATAGGGATTCAAACTCTATTGTCACAGTGCTTGCGTGCGATTGTCGAACAATCTCCTAACAAAAGGACTTAACACGTTTCTCATGGCACAACCCTTTTATGAGCCACTTATTGGCGTTTCTGCAAGAATTCTTCATTTAGAAATTTAGTGCTAATGCATGCATTCAGAGATGTAGTGCTAATGCATGCACTCCCTTATTCTATGCTCACAACCTCATTATGAGGTTGGAGGTAGCCATTCCATTTCTACTGGCATGGCTACCCCCAAACACGGGTACGACTCTGGGTCCCGCGAAAGGGGAATTACCAGGCCATTCTGACCTCAGCAGGCCCGGTAATTCCCCTTTCACGGAACCCAGAGCCGGTACGTCCCCATTCTCATTTGAACCCCCATATGGCTCAATGGGAATGGGGAGGATGGTAGCAGCTGTACTGTTCATAATGGTACCGTTGCTACCATCCAGTTCTGCTCACTGGAGCAGAACTTGTAATGTGACAGTACAGTGATAACGGTGCCGGCAGCACTACGGGTGCCGTTATCACTGTACCGCCACTGTTATAATGAGGCCCATTGTCTTCTTAGTGTGGTGGGCCTCTTCACTCAAAGGGCATCTTTGGTGCTTGAACACCTAACTCCCTTTAGTACCTCTCATAAACAGGTTAGTAGGAGAATGTTTTGGTGCCGGACTGGCCTTGTGGGCGGTACCAAGATTGATATGCAAATGGGTGATCCTCTTTGTTGAAAGTACAGTGAGCCAAAAGCAATGTCTGCCGACTCTCAAAGTTGGTAAAAACCACAAAACAGGTTATCATGCCATGTTCCTTCTAGAGAAGGGTGCCTGCTACCTTTTGTTTTATACATTTGTACTATTATTCAGTCCTGAATTACACTTCTTTGTTGCCAACCCTGCATGATGGAGAACAGCATGAATGTCAAGTTGCTGTCGAAACACTGATGTTACCCTGAGCTGATTTATCGAATGTGCTCCTGTTGAACACCAATCTGATTCTCTACATGGATGGCTCTTGCATTCATGTTCCAGAAACTGGGGCATTGGTCTCTGGTTATTCTATATGGGACCCCCATGCTGTCTTAGAAGCATATCGATTGCACATGGGCAAATCTGCACAGGACCCGAAATCCTGGCCATCAGCCAGGCCTGTGCCTGGGCTCGGGATAGACCAGCCATGATATGTACCAACTCCAGGTATGTTCCCATGGTTGTGCATGGCATGTTTGTCCTTTGGAAGCAACATGGATATTTAACTATTTAACACCCCGATACGGAATGGAAAATATGTGTTCGATTTATTGAAAGCATTGTTACACTCTGCAGCTATAGCTATTGTTAAATGTAAAGGAAATGATCCCTTCCAGTCATTCACAGGTAAAGTAAATACATTGGCATATGATACAGCTTGTTCAGCACCCTCAATTGAGCCCCTGGCTCCTTATGATATTCTTGTTAGTGTTGCAGGCCTACAGACACTGATCACCTCCCTTTCCAGTCTGGAAAATCCTCCAAGACCAAGCCCTCAATGCCAAAAAGTGAACTTGACCCAACTTTACTCTAAATTGGGAGTAGATTCCCTTTGGCATTCCCCAGACAGCAGCTTGGTAGCACTCAGGGTACTCCTCCCCTAACTGGCCCGTGAAGCTCATGGCTGAGCCCAAGTACAGATGCTATGATTACTCTTTTGAATCAAGATTGGATGGCCCCTGGTTTAGCCTCTGTGGCTCAAGGTTATTGTGAGAATGTGTTATGTGTATAAGACATAATGTTGAGAGCGCAGTATCCACAATGCTGTATGGGCATCCAGTGCCAGAGGGTCCCTTCCTACCAATGCAGACAGTCTTCATGCAGCTCCCTACTGCCATGAGTTGTATCTATTGTTTAGTGTTGCTGGGCATATTCTCTGGGTGGGTAGAGGCATGCCCATGTAGAAAGGCAAACACTGTCACAGTGGCTACAACGTTCATACCCAGATTTGAATTGGCCCACACTATAGACAATTAACAAGGTACCCATTTTACTTGTCAGGTTATTAAAGAAGTGTGCACAGCTCTAGGAATAGCTCAACATTTCCATTGTGCCTATCAACCACAGTCCAGCACACATGTAGAATGTTGCAACAGGGATCTTAAATTAAGACTGTCGAAAGAGTATAAGGAGACATGGTTGAAATCGCCCCAAGCTTTGCCCCTGGCTCTGTCTGGCATGTGCAATAATCCCCAGCGCAAACACAAACTGTTTGCCAGAAAAATCCTCACAGGTCATCCCATGAGAATGGGACCTGCACCCCCAGCAGGCCCCAACATCCAAAGTTTGTCCTTAGAGGATGATACTTTACACCAATATTGTTTCATGTTGATTAAAAATGTTTGATCTCTCCAGACTCAGGTACGTGAAGCACTCCCTGAACCATATACTGAGCCCTGTCATCATCTGCAGACAGGAGACTGGATACTGGGGAAAGGACCATCAGCAAAAATATGTACTCCAGGCCAGGTGTTGTGGCCCATTCCAGGTTCTCCTAACTATGAATGCTGCAGTTGAATCTGCTAGGATCATGGCCTGGATTCATGCAGCTCATTGTCGCAAGATCGCCATCCCAACTGATGACATCACCTCTATTTTGACCGTTGTGCCTCAGATTGGCTCCAGTTCCACCACGCCCACTGTCCCCTCCTTCGGTGACACTGCCAGGTGTTTGCCAATGTTAGACCCTTCCATCGCTGATGGAATGGAATAGACAGTATCCGAGGACAAGACTGCAGCCCTCGATAGCCAAGTATGCTCACGTGATGAACCAGAATCCATATCATCTGAAGTTCTTCCACATAGTGAGGTCCCTGCGGGAGCTATTGCTAATGTTCCTTCATCAGTCGAAGTCAATCACAGCTCCAGAGGCAACAACCCTTATTCAGGATCCACTTCTGGTGTACCACCTTTATAGTCTGACCCCTCTGGACCTCACAACGGAGTGCCCTAAAGGTGTGCTTTGTGATCCTCTGGAAGAGCTCCTGAGAACTAGTAGGTCTGAACAATTGGCCAGACCACTCAACCCTGAATGTGTCCCCTCAATGACAATTAATAATTCTGAGGTGGCAGTGAACTGACAAAGGGTAGAAGCCACCACTGTTGATTCATCATGACCTGCAAGTTATCGACCCTGCTGCTATAACCTGCTGGTCATTCTGTTTGTTATAAGGACCCTAATCTGCACGTGGCTGTGATATTTTGAATACATTTATTTGGAACCTTTAGCTGGACCTTCTGATTATGAACTGTGGACAATGGAATTCTTAGCTCAGTACCTGATTTGTGGCGGAACTTTTGAACAGTGGCATTAATCTTGCTGCAACTTCACAGAGTCTATAAAACTTTGAAGTGAAAGCTCTGGTCTGGCGAGATTATATCACTTGTGCTTTGCACAAACCCTGCCCTGGCATACTGAATTGAACTTCTAGCCGCAAACCTTTGTGCTGGCGCCATGATCAGAGACCTGATTCTTGAACCAGAATATTTGAGGATGTACCTTACTGTACACTATGCATAGCTATATTTCTGCTAAGATAGTTATTGTCACAATACTGATATCTTATCATTTCACTGTGACTGCTGCTTTTTGCCCAACCTGTCATGACATCTATGGTCCCTCTGCACATCCCTGGATTAACAGTGAAAATGTTTACCTGCCCCTCTTCTGACAGTATGCCTGTATTTTTAACCTTACTGACTGTTGTATCTGCACCCATCTGCCTCATGAATTATCCTCCAAGTTCCCTATTGCATCCAGCCCCTTCCAATGAGGGGATGTCTGTTTGGATCTAAAATTGGTTACCCAATCCCAAGAGATTCTCATTGCCACCTGGGTTTCACTGGTCCTCCAAATTCCCCACTGCATATCCCCCACCTTTCAGACCCGGGAACTGGCCGTGTATGCTATAAAAAACACAGGACCTCTGTTTGGGGGAACTAGCAAATGTCATCATTAGTTGTCCACCAACTCTAATGCTGTGATCAATAATGTTAAATTTGCCATTGATCATAATCTTTCATTTTTTTCAATCTGATACTCAATGCATTATGGAACTTATTTCATTTGTGGGGACAAGGTTTATGCCTGGCTGCCCAACAATTGGGGAGGGAGTTGTTCCATGGGGTCTGTTCTGTCTTAAGTGCATCATACTCCTATTATTCCAGTGTGGCCCCACCCCATTAGAAGCACTGCCTGGGAAGATTTTGTTGATGGCAATAGGCTATCTCATACTAGCCCTTGGAATCACGATAAACAGATACAGTCTGACCCAATTGTCATGGTCAGTAAAGGATGTTGCAAATACTACTCAGTCCTCCTGTACTCTATCCTGAAAACAAGTAGCCATCCGATAAATTGTGCTTAAGAACCATATGGCTTCATACATTATCTTAGCCTCACAAGGAAGCATCTGCACAATCGTGAAGAGTGAGTGCTGTACTTTTATACCCAGTTACTCAAGTAATACTACTGATATCATCACCCACATTTGCCACACTGTAAACATCCGTCACACCAGTGTGGAGGCTTCTAAGACATTTGGGTCTTGTATTGGGGGTCTTCTAGGACCTCTGTGTGCATAAATTTGTCAGATCGTACTCATAGCATTAGTCAGTGGGGGAAGAAGCTTCTTCCCCCACTGTGTAGCTATGCACGCCTTCACAACTCTCACTTTTGACGTGTTTCCGTTTTGGCATATTAGGCGTGTTTTTGGCTTCCGCTTTTGTAGCAAAAACGGTTTTAGTAGGCGGGAATCATACTGTAAGTGTGCTCGCCTGCGTCAGACTGCATGTGAACCTCTGAGGAGTATACTCAGTTCCACTAAATGTATCACTTTATGCCGTCCTCACTAATAACACTATCTTAACATGTGAATACGCAGCTGGTTTCAAACACTTACATAGTGGGGCTTTTTTTCCCTGCTTGTAACATTGGGCCTCATTCCGAGGCCGGCGCTAATGGAAAAACGATGGCGGTAAAGTAATTCCGCCATCCTTTTCCGGCGTGGACGATTCCGACCCTTCACACCGTAATTACCGCCGCCGTAAAGTACGACGGCGTAAATAGCGGACCAGTGTCGCGCGCCCGACACACCACGTCGGAAATAACGCTAAGGCGTAAACCAGTGCTGATCCCAAGTAAAGCGGACACGGTAAAAACGGCCTCCACAAGGGCGCAAAGTACCTTAACGCCATGGCGTAATTACCGGCATCGCAGAGAAGGTGTTAACAACCCTGAACAGTGCCAGAAAGAGGAACAGGTGCACCCAATCAGCACAGGTGGAGTCCATAGAGTCAGGCACAGCACAAAAGGAGCACACCCACACACCACACCCCCTCCCACACCAAGATGATACCAATTCTCGCAGCATTCATGGAGCTGGAGGCCCTGCTTGCAAGGCAGCAACGACGACAACATCAACAACAGCAACCACAGCCCCCAGCACAGAGGATACACAGGAGGAGAAGGAGGCAGAGACAGGCCCAGCATGCCCTACCAGTGCAGCCACCATTACCACGCCGTCAGCCCCCAATTCCACGCATCAGACCCACCCCCTTCAACCTCACACCAGAGCAGAAACACACCCTGTACCGGCTTGACCGGGACACGATAACCACCATAGTGGCCCTGATACATAACGACATAGTGAGCCTAATAGAAATCAGCACTGCCATCCCCCCTCTACTAAAGGTAGTGTCTGTGCTCCACTTCCTTGCCACAGGGACCTACCAGCATACAGTGGGGCACATGCATGGCATTTCACAGCCCATATTTTCCCGGATACTCAACCAAGTGCTCGATGCCCTCCTCAAGCACAGAAGGGACTACATATGCCTCCCCCGGACTCCCCAGGAGACATATGATACCAAAGCTGCCTTCCATGCACTTGCAGGCATGCCAAATTGCATAGGTGCCATCGACTGCACCCACGTAGAATTGGTGGTTCCCCATGCCATGGAGGTGCCGTATCGCAACCGCAAGCAATGTCACTCCATCAACGTCCAGATGGTGTGTAATGCCAGTAAAGCCATCACACAATGCAATGCCCGATACCCCGGATCAACTCATGACTCCTTGGTCCTGCGGAACTCTACACTACCACGCTACATGGAGCGACATGCTGAACGACGTACCTGGCTGCTTGGTGAGTAACCGGAATGGGCCATGGCAGTCCATTGGGGCTGTGAGTCGGCTGTCAGCATACACCACCCGGGTGGTAAAGGGTGGGGTAGAGAGATGCATAAGGGTGGGACAGTCAACGCCATTGTACGATATAATGGGATGACTGTATCCTGGGACATGTGTGCATGGCCAGTGAACACCTGCTGCAATGTCAGATTAGCCCAAATCTCCACCATGATTGCACGAACACTTACCTTCATTCCACTCTCATGCAGGTGATGCTGGCTACCCATTGAAGCCGTGGCTCATGACCCCGGTCCGCAACCCACAAAACAGGCACCACGAGGACTACAATAGATCTCATACCCGTACACGGGTGGTGATAGAGCAGACCTTCGGCCTTTTGAAGGCACGATTTCGTTGCCTCAGCCGGTCAGGTGGGGCCCTCATCTACAGCCACGAGAAGGTGTCCAAGATCACCATGGCATGTGCAATGCTGCACAACATGTGCATCCATCGGAACGTGCCACTGCCCCCTGACGTGGGTCTGCTACCACCAGAGGAGGAGGAGGAGGAGGAGGAGGAGGAGGAGGAAGGAATGGCAGGACAGCATCACGGGGCCGATGCACAGGAGGGACGTCACGTGCGACAAGCATTGATTGACCAATATTTCTGAGTCACAAGTCAGCTGAGGGGGTGAGGATGACAGGACATTGGGCACTGGGTGTGGGGATACATGTACTACATTCACTGTGAGACATTAAAAGACACATGCACAATGATCAATGTCCACTCTGTTTTCCAGGATACACCAAACTGTGTATTGTATAATCATGTGAAAACGTGTACAAATAATCCTCCACCCTCCCCCCTCCCCCCCAACTCCCACGCACACCCTCACCCCCCTCCCCCCCAACTCCCACGCACACCCTCACCCCCCTCCCCCCCAAATCCCACGCACACCCTCACCCCCCTCCCCCCCAACTCCCACACACACCCTCACCCCCCTCACCCTCCCCCCACAACAGCCCCACAATCGTCCCATCAATACTACATAGGCCACATGTGTGTGGCTTCATAGTCAATGGGCACGCCCCGAGCATGAGGAATCATTTTCGCATTGTGCGTTGTGACCTCCGGACCGGGCTGGTCTGCGTGGAGGAGCACTGGGAGGGGGTTCCTCCTGCTGGGGCTGAGGTCTGGGGGTTGCTGCTTCCAGGGCATCAGCAATCCTGCCGAGCACCTCACAGAGCCGGTTTGTTGATGTAGTGATGACCTCGCCCAGAGCCTGCAGGTCATTGTGATGCACCAACCCTGATTCCCGGTTGTCCCGGAGAAACTCCTCAATCATGGCCGTGAGATTCTGGGAGTGCACAGCTTCTGCGGCCGATGTGGGGGATGTGGTTGGCAGGCTCGGTATTGGGCCTGCAGGCCTCTCAGGTGTTTCGTCAGGGGAAGTGGGCTGATGTGAGACAGGTGTTACCCCTTCGCCTGTGAGACCTGGTCCATCACTCGACCCGGAGTCGCTGTGTGCAACCTGGCTGTATGATGGTGACTCAGGGCTGTAGACGTTGGTCTCCTCGACGTTGACAACGGAATGGGATGTGGGGCTGTCTGGCACACTAAGGAGGCACATGGCAGCATTCTCCCCTGACATGCTGGATTCCTCAGGGTGCAGCGTGGGGCATGTGTCCGGCGGAACTGCAGCCGTGTCCAGGTGCGCGGGTGGGGGTTGTGTACCCTCCATGGGGGTTGCTGGAGCAGGTGGTGTAGTATGGGCCTTATGTCTGCCAGCAGGTATGCGCTGTACCCTGCCCCTGTCCCGGGAGGTACTTGGCCGCGAGCCTTCCTGCTCCTCACTTTCATGACCGCTACCTGTGGGGGGCAAGAGAGAGACAGCATGATCAATGATCTGGGGGTCATCATGACATCAAGCCTATGGTAACACATTGGGAGAGCAGCGTCTTGGTGATATTTTGGTTGGTGAGTGAACTTGGCTTGGATGGTAAAGGCATACTGTTGGCGGGGTCAATCATGTTGGCGGAGTACTGTGGTGAGTGACATTGACCAGCTTTCTGTGTGGAATGGCCAATATGGGTGTCAGCCTTGCACCTGACATCATCCTGGGTCCCACTTGTTACGACATGGTTGCAGGGGGGGGGGGCTACGAAGCAAACATGATGTGACTCTTTGGCCGGCCCTTTGCGGTGAATTACATTAGGGATGCATGTACTGTTTGGACTCATGACACTCACCTGCATCAGCGGATGAGGGATCACCGCAATCCATTTCGCCCACACCTTCGATGGCTTCTGTGCCCATCATCTCCGCACATGTTTCCTCCCAGGGCATCATTTTAATGGGTGAGCCTGGGCCTCCTCCTGTCTCCAGGGCCTGCTGACGGTTTGCTGACATGATGGCCCGCACCCTGAGACGGAGGTCATCCCAGCGTTTGCGGCAATGCGTTGTGCTGCGGGGGGTGTTCCCAACGGCGCTCACCCTCTGTGCGACCAACTCCCATATCTCCTTCTTTCTGAGGATGGTGGGCCTACGCATGTCGCTGCAGAATACGATATCTGCATGTTCATGCAGAGTGTCGACCAGGACCTGTAACTCATCCTGGGTGAATTTTTCTTTTCGGATGCGCGCAGCGACCTTTTTCAGAACTTTAGGCATGATGATCTTCTCTGTTGTATATTTGGTCGATCTGAGTCCTGTATGGAGTCCTGTATGTCCTGTATGGAGAGGATTGCAATGGATTGTGATTTTAAATATGGCCGCCGTGATGCTTCCCGTTCCTGTGCGATGACGTTATTTCCGTTTCCGGTATTTAACGGTGGCCGTAATTTACGGTTGGCGTAAATTACGGTCTCCGCTAATTACGGATTCCATCGAAGGCGATGGTGTTAAATGCGTCTAGGTTTATGGCGGTAAGGGGTTTGACGGGGCCTTTTGCGCTATGCCGCAAGGGAGTTTACCGCCATGGCGGAATACTCGTGCACACGAAGTCGGAATATGGTGGAAATAGCGCCTTCCGACCACATCGTACATGGTATTTACGCCATGGCGGTAATTACTGTTACTTACCGCCGGCCTCGGAATGAGGCCCATTGTTTCAGTATAATTCTTGGCAGATTTCAAAGTCTGGGCTGGTTGCCTAAAAAGATTTGACTCCCCCCCCCGTTTAGTGTACCATAAATATAAATATAGGTCTGGTTAAATTTGGGAAGCCGATTTACATGGTGTGTTCTGAAGAATCAATACATGTGACCTGAAACCCAGCTGCAAACACAGTGGGCCTCATTACGACCCAGGTGGTATGGGTTTAACAGCGCCAGTAAAGGTGCTGGTGCCGTTTAACCCATTCCGCCCTATTACGAGGTTCCCTTGCGGGACCCGCTCTGGACATCTGGTCAGACCAGACTTCCTTTGCGGGTCCCATGAGGGGACCAGGGAGCGAACACAGGCACGTTATTAACGGGCCCGTTGTTAGCTCCATCCCCATTCCCATTGAACCCTATGGGGGCTCGAATGGGAATGGGGATGGGTACATTGAATGAGGAATTACCGGGTCCTCCAAGGTTGGAATGGCTGCCTCCAAACTCGTAATGAGGCCCAGAGTCTCTAGGCATTACATTATTAAATGTCACTACACATCTCCAGGCATTTGTCTGGATTCTAGTGTCACAATGCCACTACACATTATTTCTGCACATTAAAGACTGTGCATTCCCGCACCCTTGGAAGTGCAGGTGTTTAAACATCAGTGTAAGCATGTATTTTGATTAGAATAATACTGAAATGCCTCCTTCACAGCCTATGCTGACAATATATTGCAGCAGCAGAACTCTCTGTTCTGACACCAAACACCTCTGATGGAGGTTGCCTGCAGGAAGACCCCTACCAGCTGCGGGTGCAAATGAAATGCCCGGCGTGTGGGGTAGCAATATGTATGTAAACTCAACATCGGCTATGGAGCATCCCCTGCACAGGCGAATGGTCGAAGTGAATGTTCTGAGATATGAGAAGGTTTTCTGTTGTTGTGGGAGGAATTCAGCAACAGGACACCTGCTCAATGAATCATTCTCTCTCAAAAACGTTTAAAAGAATGTCTCCGTCTGAGAGTGAGTCCATAACACAATCAAAGGCATGCCTTAAGATAAAACCTACTCATCTATTTACCCATCCTCTCTAAATTGAGTGACTACAGGATAAAATGCATGAGTCAGCAGGCAACCTAGTATTGCACTCCCCCCTCACAGCTTGTAAACTCGTGATTTAGTGTGTGGGGGGTTGGGTGAGAGGCTGCAAGGATTATTGGGTAAATTAAACATACGTTTTAGCAATTTATGAACAAATACTTTGAATATGTTGGTATAAAGTTATTAGTGACTCCTCATACTTTTGTCATGTAATACGCTTCTAAAGACTTGCACCATTTCATAGCTTGTTACTCTTCTGCCAATCAGGCACTAGCGGCGTTCCTAGGAGGTTTGGGGGGCTATAGACCGTGTCTTTTGGTTTTAGGCCCAGACAGAAGGTCAGCGGTTACAACCAAAAGTCTAGCTATCCCTGAATCCTGCCATTAGTGTAGCCCCGGATCTTCTTCAGACCTAGCAACACCCCTGTCGGCACGAAGGCATAACATACACCTTTTGCCCCTGGTCTCCACCAATGACTCCCTCACTTGACCACTGCTGCAAGAGAAGAAAGAGAGTGGCTTTTTTGCTCCTTTTTCTTTTTCTTTAATTGTTGAACTTGTCCCCTGCCCCTTTGCACTACCCTTGCAGCAATTGCCCTAGCAGTGAGCGAGGGTGAGATTCTTATATATTTGTGCTGGCTTGATTGTAATCAAGAAAAAAAGTATTTTCTCTGCTGCCCTATTATGCTAGTCAATTTCTGCTGAATTAACGATAAACTTGATTACCGTTACAACCATTTGGTCCTGCACATTTTCTGTGGGATTACAGGTTGGCCAATGGTGGTGCAATTGCCATAGGACTGTATTTCTGCTGCTGTAAATCCTCTGATTCCTGGCATTATAGTGTATGTACCTCAACCTATATGGCAGAGGTCAAAACCCCACTTCACCTTCAAACTCAAGGATCTATGATGCGGGAAAGTGGCAGTTAAGTTGCATTGATATGGGTACCACTATTTTACCACAATATGTTCATCCAAATTTGTAATCAGACTCAATCGGCCTCTTTACGAGCTTGGCAGTAGCTGTGCCCGTTTTACAGGCAAGGCTACCGCCATGCTTGCTGCCGGCACCGGCACATGCGATTGGGCAATAACCGGCCCATTACGAGATGAGTGGACGGTAATTTCCCATTCGCGGGTGGCCATAGGGCATTATGTGGGTGGGGAGCATGGTTGAACTGGCACCGTTGATAACGGTGCCGGCGCAATTATGAGTTATGCTCGCGGGTGCCGCACAGCTGCCAGGAACCCGCGAGCAGAACTCGTAATGCGGCGGGACGGTATGAACGGTGCCAGTGCCTTACCGGCTTCAAAGACTAGTGTCACCTGTACTTCCCACATTGGTGGCTATAAGAGCCATCACACTCCCATTAACAACTACAGAAGTCACAATCATCAACTCTGGAGTTCAGCAATCCTGGAAGAATGATGCACAATTCGCAGAAGTCTATAGATGAATAAACAGGATAAAAACAATGTTGCAGTCACATAAAAGCAATTTTTCAAGGTGGCAGACGAAAGCCTGGGAATTGGGTAGATCATTTTAAAATGTCACTTAAAGCACATTCCTGAAAAAAATAACATACTATTTTTCAGGCAAATGCAGCAGTAAATCACATTACAACAGCTTAGCGTATAAACAAAAATAAATCTACCAATTTCCCCGGGCCATGCTTTATTGTATGGAGATTTAGAAGCGCAGAAGAAAAGTAATTTCAAAAACTTTGCCCTGAACAAAAACATACAATATTTCTGAAGCAAGCTGCTGCGGAAATGACTTATGATGTGATCATCTCTCCCTTCCCCTCCCATTGACTCTCATTTTGAAAATCTAATGACTCCTCTTCTCTTCGGATCTGAATCCCCCGAGCCACCCATGATGATGGAAAGATGTTGATGGTATCCTCTTTCCTACAGCATTCGCAGCCAAGAGACCACGGCCCTCATTACAACACTGGCGCCAAACCATGGCGCTATTAGCAGCATGGTTGATGCCGGTGTTGTAACGGGTCCGCCATGGTTCAATGGGGAATTACCACCCCATTCCAAGGTTGGCGGGCGGTAATTCCCCATTGAACCATGGCCCTTGCCCATTCCCATTTTCGCCCCATAGGGCTCTATGGGAATGGGGAAGGCGCTAAGTACGGTACCGCAAATTGCGGTACCGTACTTAGCACCAAGGTCCCTTTGCGGGTCCCTACTTTAACGGCTGGTGTAGACCAGCCGTTAAGGTCGGGTCCCGCAAAGGGACCTCGTAGTAAGGCGCTAAGTGTTTAACGGCACCGCAGCCTTTTACAGCGCCGTTAAACACTTAGCGCCAGGGTCGTAATGAGGCCCCATATGATGCTATGATGCGTCCAAGACTCACTTGGCGTCATTACAACCCTGGTGCTAATGGGTTAACGGCGCCGTAAAAGGCTGCGGCACTGTTAACCCATTAGTGCCTGATTACGGGGTCCCTTTGCAGGACCCGACCTTAACGGCTGATCTACACCAGCCGTTAAAGTAGGGACCCACAAAGGGACCTTGGTGCTAAGTACGGTACCGCAATATGCGGTACGGTACTTAGCGCCTTCCCCATTCCCATTGAGCCCTATGGTACAAAAATGGGAATGGGGAAGGGCCATGGAGGAAGGGGGAATTACCGCCCCACCATCGTTGTAACGGGGTGGTAATTCCCCCTTTCTCCATGGCGGAGTCGGTAAGTTACCGGCACCAACCATGGTGCTATTAGCAACATGGTTTTCTGCTTGGGTCGTAATGAGGCCCACTATGTCTATGAGAAGACTGCACATGTACTCACTCTAACTACGGACCATCGTCAATGCCTCAATGCACGCTTGCATGTTTTCATTATAATCTTTTTGCTGGGGCCTGATGTGAATATTTGCATAGCAAAAATAATTAGGATTGCAAAAGCATGGTCACAGAAACAACTATTTGAATGTTTATAGGTCGTGGACAGAATCCTTCCCTTTCTCTCCCCTCCCCTCAGCTGCACTTCTCTCCCCTGTTCTCCTCTCCCCTCTCCTCCTCTCCCATCTCCTCTAGTCTCCTCTCCGAACTGCGTCCTCCCCTTTCCTCCCCTCCCTTCTCCTCTCCTTGCTTATCCTCTCTGCTTCTTTCATTCCCTTTCCTTTCCTTTCCTTTCCTTTCCTTTCCTTTCCTTTCCTTTCCTTTCCTTTCCTTTCCTTCCCTTTCCTTTCCTTTCCTTTCCTTCAGTTCCCATCCCATTCCTTCAGAACCAATGAACCCAACTGTTAAAGCACGCAGATATTATGAGGTGATGTTACCCAATGTGGCGGGCCTTTTACTTGCGCAGTGGTGCCTTTAGCGACAGGGTTGGCCCACTGCCTTGGGTAATATCACCATTAAAACCCATGTAGTGAACTACGCGTTTGCTTATGGTGTATATTTTTATAGAGAAATGTACCATTTCTGCGATGCCCGGTGCGGCGTTGTGGTTCACGTCATAAACATTGAATACGTACTTCGGGACAGCACTACGTGGGGGCTGCGCAGAAAAGGTATGTTTCTTTTTTTTTTTAAACACACTCTTATCACTCACATTGGAGACTACACGGGTGCTAAGCAGTGAGGGGTTAGGGGAGAGGAGAAGGGAAGGGCGCACAGGTTACCCAGGCTGCTTGGAACAGAGACTTGTACCATACAATACAGCCTGCCTTCTCAGCATCCTGATTGGCCAGCACCCCTTTCCAGAGTGCTAATTAATATTCATGATTTTTTTGTTGATTTTTTTTTTAATGGATTAATATGAGTTTTCTTTAAATGATCAGTGATTTCAATGTCAAATCTTCAGGCGTGTCACTAAGAGGAAGGCCACTGGAAGACAAGATGTGATTATATAGTCTTGCCACCGTAGCAAGGGGAATGTGCAAATGTAAAGGTTATCCAGAGCACTGTGCCATTGGCATGCGCACGGCATATCCCAGCAGTATTGACATTTAAGAGCAAAAACAAGAACTTGTAATTTGGTTTGTTAGTTTTATAGGATTTTTAGATGGTGTGAATTGTTTAGTTTCTGCGTGCAATGATGGACTTTGGAAGTCATGAAGGATGTTTTAGTGGCAATTAATTCATTCGTTTGGGTATTTGATTGGGGATGTTTATGCACTTCATTTAATATGTTTTATGGACTACTTCCAGAAATAAACTGAAATGTGATGATGATGATGATGATGATGAGGCTGATGATGAACATGTAATTGCTATCCAAGATATTCTGCTTCCAATACACAGTACGGCTCCAGAAATTGTGTACCATTACTTGGTTGCATGTTTTATATGATGTTGATATACGTTGTATGGACATGTTATGTAGGGTTTCATAACACGTTACTACTTACTAACGGATGACAACATTATCTTGGGATTCTTTCCTCACTTACTATGCAACATGTGTGTGCTTTTCCTGTTTTGCCACACACACTAGCACACGCATACACAAACACACACACACATCAATTCCCAGCGACATTATTAAGATTACAGCCAATTGCAAGCCTGTTTTGACAAATTAATCAAGTGTTTGAGTCAGACCATGTACGGAGCTGCTCTAAAAATATCTGTCGATTGGCAATAGCCCTTCTACCACTGTCATGTTAGAGACTCCTAGAAATGTGAGACTGTGATTTGTAGCAGGGCACCCCTTAATTGCAGGTGGACATTATGCAGCTACTGGAACTCAGATTGGTTACAGTACATCTCTCTAGTAATTCATGAAAGGAGAGGGAACAATCCACCTTTGCTGCCCCCTGCTGGTCACCACCATAGGCAGAGGCCTAGTTTGCCTAGTGCTTGGTCTATTGACGATTCTGGTATAGGTCGATTCCTCAATTTTGCCATCTCCTCAACATGTCATGGTCAAGAAACACTGCCATACTGATGCGATCGCCAGGTATGATTTTGGGCTCTGCAGGATACCATGAGTGGTCTTCTGGAGTAACCTGGTTTATTGTGATGTTCACACACAGTGAATCTGCTCTCATGGTACGCCCTTAAACAAGTGTATTTTCTGCATGTTCTGTGTCCTCGGATCTGCCGTGACAGAGCAGGGAAACGGAGTGAAGGCCAACCAATCAGTTCTCCGCTGTCACTTGCATCCTTTACCATTGAAATGATTGCCAAGGATACTGTTTGTGCCAAGCTATACAACGAATCCTGCACGCTTTCCCCTTCAGTGTACTGATGATAAATACACATAATCATGCATTTTTATCCAACAAAAGCAGAAGGCAATAATCATCCACCGTCATCAGTTATGGTGAGTAATAAACTCTGTATAGGCGCACATATCCCACGAGGCTTAGTTTAGAGGTGAAGCATGTGGTATTCAGCACCTTCACAGACTCCTCTCGATAATACTAGCAAGACAGTTCTCTAAACAATTTAAAAGAGGAAAATAACAGTTATATGTTAGCAGAAAACCACAAGAGTGAATATATTTCTGTCTTTCAAAGGATACAGTGAAATGCACATTGTCTGTCATCTTGTTTATGTTTTCAGGAGTGTTTTTAGACTGCTGCACAGCATGACAACTTGCTTTTGGAGGGTTCGACCGACTGTCATAAGGATTGGCTCTATAGCACTCTCTTCTGGTCAAATTATGAACTTCTCAAGGTTTCAAACCCTTACTTTAGGCCCACAGTGGACGGGGTGGATTGAAAGCTTTGCTCTGTGGGCTTTCGGACCATTATAAATAAAATACATAAATACAATAAATATTAGCATCTCATGAGAAAGTGATGTATTCAATGGGAGTCTTTGAAGGGATACAAGGGCATGCAGTCTATCTTCAATGAAATGTATGCATGAGTGTGACTGCCACCCCATTTATTTATGGTTTCTTCCCCCTTCCCTCCTTATGCTTCTATGTGTTGCCATGTATGCCTTTAAAAAAAACGATACATTAATATGACTACTTGGGGTTGAAATGATTGCCAGGAAAAAGATATTCACAGAGAAATTGTGTTTGTTGGAATTGAATCCTATGTTGGGTTTCCAGTGCAGGGCTTCCTCCCCTGTGTATACAGGGATCTGCTTTTGCTATGGCAGCAGCCTCCCACCCTATATGGTGTGCTGCCAGGGGACCCTAGGGAGCCTTTTTCTATGTTTTGGGTGCACAGGGTAGCCCGATTGCTTACTAGTGCATGAGTAGCCATCTCAGTTGTATGATGCGTGTGTGTTTATCATTGCCGCATGAGACCACTTACATAGAGAGGTGTGTGGACACTGTGACTCCTCTCCTTTCTTCCACGTAACATGTGGGTCACTTTCAAGACTTCCTCTGAACAGGATGGGGGCAGCCCTTACATTGTAACCTTTTCATGAGTGCACTATTGCATGCAGCCATTTTAGAGCATACACGCATCTATGAGGATCATACACTCAAAATGGCATCTTTGGGTGCTTTAAGTCCTGCTCAAGATGGCGCGTCCATTGTTGGTAGTCCCTCTATGGTAACAGGTAGTGTGTCAGCTTTCTTCATATGCCTTGGTGGACTTCTTGCAGAAAGCCATGTGTATGTGGACTGGCATGAAGTAAGGAGAGTTGTTGTCTTCCCCTGAAGCACATTCCTCCAGTGGCATGGCTATTGATGGGCAGATTCTGGAAAGCTAGCTATCCACCATAGGACAGCCACCTACAAGTTTCAATGTTGCAGGTTCCCTTATTGGGGGGGGGGGTTAGGGTTACCCTCCACCTGAATTTTGGACATGAAAAGATGAGCAGCACCCCAACCAGTGGAGTTGACAAGATCTGAAGAAGAAGACTGAGTGATACTGGAGGACAGCTGAGGAAACCAGCATTGGCTCAGGCAACACAACTGCCTTTTGAACCTCAACCTTCCAACCAACAAGGAAGATGTCTGTGAGGTGCCTTCCTCCCTTTGACTAGTGATACCAACCAGGTAGCTGTCCTGCTCACAACTCATTACCTGTTTTTAGTCATTGGAGTGTGTATCTTTGCATTGCCTCTGAATGTTTTGGATCCAGCTTTGTTGGAAGGCTTTCCCTCCGCCCTAAAAGCTGAAACCCTTCCTGGGCATTTTCAGGGCTGTGCTACAATACTGGAAACCCACAGTTTTAACCTTTATCAGAAGAGAAGACTACAGGGACTCCAAAGTCCAACCACTGTGCTGAGAACTGCCTCCTAACTCTGCCTGGGGCCAATGAAATATGTGCATCAATCAAGCCATCCATGAAGGTCTCTTCTTCTAGATTGTCCCGTATAAGTATGTGCCACATACTCTCCAAGGACACAATAGGAACATAGAGAAGATGGGAGGTGTATACCCTTGAACCTGCAACCTGATGATGCTGCAAAATGACCACGGCAGTGTGACTCATCTTCTCCTTTTACTTACTGTCACCTGGAAACATGTATATCTTTACTGGGATTCGAGGTTCTGAGATCCCTTATATTTTGTTTAACTGCCCCCCTCCGAATTGGGTTTGTATTGGGTGCAAAGCCCTTCCTACCTTAGTGCTATCTAGGGCTACACCAGGGCAGTGGTTTCTGGGTCAGTATTTCTGGGGATCATACTCTTGGACATCAGGGATTATATAGCTGCTTGTAAGAAATCCAGCTTGAGTCTCTTAAATCCCTTTTCTGACTGCACATTTATTTCTGCACTAACGTCCTTCATGGCCTGCATTTCGTAGATGCATAGGTTCTCCTAGGCTACTCACCTTTGAATAGCATGACCCTTTTTGGTACACCTAAAGACCTCCCGGGAATCTGTGTAAATTAAGGATTGAGTTCTGAAGACTAGGTAAATGGTACTGCAGAGCCTTATACTGTTATAGGGTATATCTGCTAGTGCGTGAATGTGTGTAACATCTGCCTCTTTATTTTGATCTACCCTCTCTATTGTTGATATGATATATACCTTTGAATATCCTAAGTGTGATTTAGTGTAGCACTGTAATAAATTACTGTTATATTTTATTTTTATACTTAAGTGTGTCAGTACTTCTATTTTATATTTTCTTATTTGTTCAATGTACCATGAAACAGTGTTGCCCTTTTCCCTAGATCCGCCTTTCCACTTGTTCAAGCTATTTAAGTGTCTGGCTTAACTCACATGGGGTTGTGGAAGTCTTTCTGGTCCCAGGTTAGGTTTTCCAAGTCTTACCACAGATAGTGACTTTGAAAAATCCTGCTAACACTCACTGTGAAGAATTGCCATCTGGCAAGTGTGCAAAGCCCTGTTATTTTGTTTTTTGTTTGTTTAATGAATACATACAATGATGCAGGTAAATTCATCCCTAAAATGGTAATCTTTTAACCAGATACCACTTTTCATCAACTCCATGATGAAAACATAGGATACTTGTGCCCTGCTGCATCAGTAGCCGGATCTGCAGCACCTGATCTATTTGTAGCATAGAGCCCGTTTCAAATGTCACTAGATGCCCACTCGACATCCGCAGGGACAGCCAAATCTCTCCAGCACAGGGGTGGCATTTAAAATATGCCCACTTGTACCAAAACTATGACGATCATAAGTAACCCATGCTGGTGGCGGGTAAAACCTAAATAAAGCTATGCCTAAATTTAGGCATAGTGCATTGCACTGCTTATGATCATGGCTGCCACATCCCAAACAAAATTGTACTTGTCAGCTCTTGCGAGTCAGCTCTACTGGGAAGGTGATGTGTAGAGTGGAGCAGGGGGCGGTAGTAAGGGCCGCCGGAAACTGGCTGGGGTGTGGTGACACACCCTTGGAGCGGAACAATGGGGGACACCACAGGGGTCATGGGGCCCACGCCAAAACATGCGGTTAATAGGGGCCAGGGAAGCAGGATAGGAACAGAAGCTCTTCAGTCTTGGTTCCTGATCCTCGTTGATGTCCCCTGAAGCTCCCTGGAAAGCACCTGCTTGCCATTGCCTGCTGGAAGGAATGGCGCGACACACTCCTCATCTGGTTACTGTTGCTGCTCTGTCATCATGTGGGTTTCGTAGGACGGTGCGCCTCGGAGGGGACCCGCCTTGGAATTTGCATCCGGGGGATTCATGTGGCCCGTGGATAAAGTGGCTGGATTTCTTTGTTCTTCTTGGCCCCAGGCTTGTTGGGTTACTCCACAGAGCAGAGGATGCTACAGGCACAGGTGTTATGGGTGGGTCCGAGACATGGAGGCAGCAGTACACTGGATCGGGATGGGAGGCATGCGCATATGGCAGGTGTGGAGCATCCTGACAGAGCACAAGGCTAAGCTTTGACTACCCGAGCCGGATTTTGTGATACTTCACATTGGGGGGAATGACTTGGTGCCAATGAGGAGGAAAAAACTACAACTGGCATTGGTCTCCCTGTACGGGTGGTTGGATAACTTTAGCCCCTAACCCTTATTGCATACAGGTGTTGCCAGTTGTGATTGCTTCTTCTACCCTGCTCCCCCCTCATCTCTCCCAGCCTACTTCTGCATGAGTCTGTCCTGATACATTCTGGTTTCACCATCACTGTCTTCAGTCCAATGCTGGATTTGACTTTTATGGACTTCATTGATTCACAGTACGTCACCCTTTCTCAACTCTCATGCTGGACTTCCTTTGCATCTTGTACTCATGGTGGCCCTGAATCATGCTGTTCCCATCTTCATCTTGTATCCTGGCTTGCAACATTATGTGTTACTACTGACTTTTGCAATTGTATTTGCTCTCCCCTCTTGCTTCTCCAGTTGTCTGCTTACTTTCTGTTCTCTCCTCCTCTCCCTTTCTCCCTTTTCCCATCTCCTCCCCTCCTACCATTACTTTCTTCTATGCACTTACTCTATCAGAATTGTCCATGGACCTAGTATGATAGCAACCTCGTCTGTCTCATCCCCCTCCCCCTTAGTCGCCCCTCCCCTCCATCCCTATCTGAAATGTCATCAGATTGTTTTGTCCCTCCTCTCCCTTTCTGCACCCCTCACCTTTCCTTTTTCTCTGGCTCTACCAGAAATGTTGTCAGGCCTAGTGCAGTAGTCGCCTATCTGTTTCCACTCTCCCACTCCCTTCCTTATCTATGTCTTAACTTTTGCACTCTCTGAAATGTTGTCAGGCCGAGTATGGTAGTTAGATTCACATCCTTACTTTTCATGGCCTGTAAGAATGTCATTGTATTTTCCCTTGTCCCCTCCCTTGCCTTGAAGTGCTTTGAAACACATTGTGTATATGCGCTATATAAATAAACTATTATATCATATCATATTCTGGTCAGTGGGGTGGACACTGTCAAATGGCAGGACATAAACCTGGAAGATTGGACCACTTCTTTGATCTCGTTGTGAGGGCAGGTAACACCCACTGTCACATACAGCTTCACAGAGGCAGCTGTCCTGGGCCCATGGATCAAATGAGCACACGCATTCAAAAGGAGTAGGATCACACCAGGGTGCTGCATCTCTAAATGCCCTTATTCTAAGTGAGAAGGGAAGGGGGCGGGATGAGTGTAGGCAGGAGTGCTCTGGTCAATGAAAGGAAATGCCACCATCTTGTTTCTCTCTGTCTCTCTTTCCATGTCCTATCCCCCCGACTTCCTGGAGCAAAGCACTTTGAGAGTGACATCAGAAGGACAAAGTCCACTTCATCCAAGAGCAAGGTTTGGACAACTAAGGCAGGATAGCTTTTTTTTGCAATCACCTTGGGACTTTTTGCCTTTAAAAGAAGGGGTCTCTGAACCCTTCTTTAGATTCTCTCAGATCCTCTCGGATCCTCTCAGGACCGACCGCAGATTCGTTTAGGAAGAAATCACCGGACTTCCTTTAGGAAAGTTGTACTTTCCAAGCCCTCTGCCTGAGGTGAAGAATGAGATATCCCTTGAAGGTCTGTACCCTAACCATCACCCAGGCACATCGGGAGTGAGCTTTCCTGTGGACCAGGACCTACCATTCTGCATTGGAATCTCCTGAAGCTGGGAGAGCAGACCCTGAACAGAGCTAGCATGTCCTTCAGTCCCCCTGATTGGGGGTCACAGCAGTCGGAGAGCCAGACCAGCAGACGCTCTCCCTGTTCTACTGCTCAAAACTGGTTGCTCCAGGTTCATCGGACCTTGAACGAGAGAGAAGGTGCAGTGCTGGATGTTATGCTCCTCGACCAATTCACACTATAGCTTGCACTTAGAACCAGATCAACACTGCATCGTGCTCTAGCTAGGCCCATCTGCTTCAATGCCTGAATCGACAGCTCAATGCCATGATTATATCTGAATCACTGGTGAGTCACACAGCGACTGATCATATATTGTATTTCCGGCCAATAAATAATTTCTTGCAAGAAACCAATCGTGTTTGCTCTGCAGTTCTAATGCAACATGGGTTCGCAAAGCGTGCGGATGAAAAGTATGTGCAGTGCTGACCCACAGGGAGAAATATAGATTTAATTCAATAATATTCCCCCTATGACGTGTAGCCCAGCATGGCATTTCTTCAACACATTGGTCATTACGTTGGCATGGCATTTTTGTGGCATGAGTAAGACTTTGACTGAAAAGTTAAGTTTCATATCAACACCTAACCCTTATCATGTCCAACATTTACAATGGGTTTCATTATGGCTTTTAATTCAAATTCCACAGCTATAACGTGAAAGTATAAAAAAAATAAGGATTTGATACCCTCTGTTCATCGTTTTCTGATGCCATTACTGGTGAAAACCTATTGGAGACATACTGTATTGCAAATTGTCAGGGCATTATGGATAATTCCATTTATCGAAATTACATGTTTTCCCCAAGCAGGGCTATATGGCATAGCTGATTAAAGCAAATCATTTAAAGAATGAAAGTGCACGATTCTGGTCAGCAAAATATACGGGAAACGAAAGCAATGCATTTTGCTGAGCAATTGTTGTCATGTTGACTTTTCTTTGTAGCCATTTTGCAGACATTTTGCAGCTCTGGGAAAACAAAACAACTATTTGTGTGGACTTGATTTCAGATCAATATGCTGATCACATGCGTTCAATGTTGTGGAACTGGCACAATGCAGTGCACAATTTCACAAAATTGGTTAACACAACATTTCCACATCTCACACATTTCAAAATTCTACCCAATTCCTCTAAATCAGCTTCTTTAATATGGAGGTGGGAAACATCAGGCCTTGCTCCACTACATCAGTGTCAGCCGCCACACTATACGTTTGACTTGCAAACCTAGCCACTTATTTGCCGATGAATCCAAGTCACAAGATTGTTGTTGTCCCTTAAAACTACCAGTAAATCCGTATTTCAATGCATTAGGTGCTATCATTTCTATAGGGCGGAACACACTGTGGCTGAAAACATAAGTAGGATTTCAGCAACGTTTGAACAGTGTTATCTTATAAACGGGGGATTGCACAGGGGCAACGTGCTGGTCTTGGAAGCAAGACGATGCAGAGCAGGTTCGAATCCGAGATCCTCACTTGGAAACCGAGCTCAGGTATGTTACATTATAAAAAAATATATATTTTAGAAATGTTGGGTTCTACAGACCATAATACTTATAAAAAAAGTATAAATACCAAAAGTACAGCCTTTATTTACCCTATCCCAGCTCCCCCAAAGAGTTTGTGCAGCCCTTCCAGAGCCCATCATACAACGATTGTAAGGACTCCTGCGTGGTGCCTAAACTCAAGGAGGAGAATAGTTGGACAGGTTGCATGTATTTGTATTGCTCTCCTTTTCAAATCAGAATCTTTACATTTAAAATGTTCACTGTTTTCAAATTCAGACCCGCCCCCAATATTCAGAAATGTCACTCCAAGCCCAATCCTCTACCTCAGTTCACCCATGATCCATCCATATTATCAACAGGCATTGAGGGTGATTTTCCACCGCCATCTTCTTCGCATGTCAATGCATGCCTATGGAGCATGACTTGCCCTAGTTCTGGGACTGGATCCTGAGGTCAGAGGTGGGTGTGACGAGGCCAGTAGTATGGAGGGTCAGCCACCCACACTTTGGCAAGAGTTAGCGCAGGCCGCAGCGGACTGGACCAGTAAACCCCTTGCACACAATTAGACTGCTGCTGGAGTGGAGCACATGAGGAGCCGGTGCCCTGCCTCTAGGAACAGGAAATAAAGGTCACACATGCGAAGAGCAGAGAACCATAGGAGTCACAGGCCACTGATCGTCACAGTATTTGGGAATGCCTGCTTTTAGATTTCTCGTTTCTGAGATCATTTTTATTCAACATTAAAATTGTGCAGCGTGTTTTCCTTAGCAGGTGTTTTAGGAAAATCGGTTGTCTTGTGAACATGCTATTTGTCCTGAGCACTTTTTAGAATTGGGAAAGACATCAAAAATGTAAATATACACATTTCTATCAATTTACATTCACTTCCTGTGATGTCGTTTCCCACTGCATACGTCAGAGTCCCCACACTTGTTTTTATAAGACTCAAACCGGTAACCACCAACAAATGGGACCCATCAGGTTGAACTGCTAAGGTCAGTTAGTGTCCAATATCAAATCAGTTTTAAATATTGGAAGAAACAGATCGTCAATAAATACAAAAACAAATAGGTCGTCCTACACTCGATCACCACAGCAGTCACTCAAAGAGCTTTGATCCATGGTCGATAGGGGAGGAACAGAGCGAGAGCAATCATGAAGCTTCACTGGTACACCATGGATTATTCTTACCCTGAATACAAACATCCAGTGTAACGCCTTCTGACTCTGCAAGAAGGGTCGCAGTCCCCCCATCAACATATCATAGTTCTTGACTTGGCTACTCTCCTCTAGGACCAGTTGACAAAGCAAGACTTTTCCAATAAGACCTTTAGCTCATTTGATCGACCATCCTTTCATTTCCTCGCCTGATCAATCATTATTAATGATCCAAATTCCACAACACACTAAAAAACTTTATTTTGCAATTAATAGATGGCGCATGTATTTTGTGATGCATTTCATCTAAATTGATTGGTTGTTGACGCGGGAGTTGCCAACTTTAATCCCAGCATCTCCAGAAGCCTATGAAGTGCTTCAGACCTTTTCTTCCAAACCATGCATTTCGCAAATTAATTGATTCAAAACTACAGTGGGGCACTTGTCTAATTAAACTCTTGGAGGAAAAATACGATTTGAAACCATGGTAATAATTACACGTTTTATTCACCAACATTTATCGGGCACCTCACACGAAATCGAAATGGATAAATAGAAAACACAGAGTGCTGTCGTGATACATGTATTTATTTATTTAGCATTTGTTAGTCGCCTATGCAGCAACATGGTGTTTCCAGGCGCCACAAGACAAAGTGGGAGGGAACAAGAGGAGTAAATAATAATGGCAACAAGCAGTAAAAGGCGCCTGCTCTGGCAAGTTAGCATGATGGCTCTCCTGCATGAAACACCATTTGCAGATGTGACATGTGAATATTAAAATGTCACGCCCAAATAAGGGCTTCTTACCTTTATTGACATCAGTATTTACATCACAATGGCCGCAGAGTCCAGAGCGCAACCTGCGACTGCCGCTTGTAGCGTGGGTAATTGCTGTCGTCATATAGTAGGTTGTCAGTCAAAACAGTTCATTGAGTGCAAATGCAGCATCTCACTACCTCAGAGCAACATCCACTTGTCAGGGAAGCATGTCTGGAAAAGAATGCCATAGGGTTCCATTAAAGATCAGGTGAGCTGTAATGCTTACAAGGACATTAGCACGTGATGTAACTTAATTGCATGGTGCTTTTGATAATAAGAGCAGTATGGATCAAACACGGTGTTGCTTCAAATGCAAAATTCTATTCTTGGAGCAACTTGGAAGCCATATTAAGAATGCTGCGTTATCTTCTGCCAAGTTTGGGTGCTTTCTCGTATTTTTGCCCCCTGGGAAGTTGCTCCTGACATATTGAGGATCCAATGCCGGGACGCAAGTGCTGAAGTGCTGAGGAGTTGCTTGAAAAGACAAACACTGGCAAAGTAAACATTTCTGGCTTTCTGAATGATGAGATTCTGGTTGCCTTATGAAGACCCGAAGGGTCGGACTGGTACAAGAAATAGGCCCGGTCACCCTCTAAAAAGTGGCCCTGCGCTTCACCTTCTAAAAAGGAAACATGACCTTTCACCTCTTGACAAAACAGGAAGTGGCATAAAATAGCATTGTTCCTGAGTACACTACAAAAAATATGGTGATGATTTCACTAATGTGATATACATTTCATACAAGAATAGATCACCATGTGTATCATTAATATCTGTGTGTGTAGATCCATATTGTCAAATTACTGTGAATCCAAGCAGACAGCAAGGCCAAATTATAATATGTTATTGTATAGCACTTCTGCTTAAGCTCTTTTCTATAGAACAACTCTGCAAACATTATCACCCAACCTGTGTTGGTACTCAATTATTGACCTAAGAAGTATGAAAGTCTTTTTGGAAAAAAAAGAAAAAGAAAAATAGAAAAATAAATATGTTTAAAAAAATAAAATAATTCCAAACCGGCCAAGGCGTGGCCATAAACCAGCACCCACTCCCCAGGTACGATTTTGTCCCAGCCACAGGGCGAAAGGCTGAGGGGCCAATCCAACCCTGAAGACTCCACAATTGCAAGGTGCTTAACACCCAGAGGTTTCTAAGTGCGGACCTGGGTATCGAACATGTGGTGCTCCGTGTAGTTTTACTTCCAAAGCAAGCGCGTTGCACCTGAGCTAGCAGCCAGGTGTCCTTTGCAATCTCATGAAGCCTTTCTTGCTATTCACTGCTGCTTTCTTCCAGACGAGAAAGACCACACGCTGCTTCAGCACCCAGCAGCTATGCAAAACGGTGCAAAAGGGAACACACAGCAAAACACTCATCCACTAGACTAGAACACATACATGGATTCTCTGTAATATTGATTGTGAGCTGTGGCTCAATGTTTTACGCACAAGGGAAACACTGAGCAGAAACATTATACAGTAGGAAAGTATGTCATTGCCAGATGTCTCAGACCAGTACAATATTGCACGCATAAACATAATGCTCCAGGGAGGGTTGCAGAAGATGCTTGACATCTTATACCACTACTCTAAAGAAAATAATCTAAGCATAAACATTAATATAACAAAGTGGATGGTATTTGGGGGCTCAAAAAGGCAAAAAGAACAAAGATCATATAGATGGAAGATTAATGCTAATACCCTTGAGGTAGTCGACACATACCCCTATTTGGGAGTACCTATTATTAACCTACCCCCCCAGTGAATTTTACTTTAAGATGATTGAAACTAAAGTTTTACAAAAAATGAATATCATGAAAAAATACATGACAACTAAAGGAGGATATTCCATCGAAGGCTACTTAGAAATGTATAAGAGATGCATGAATGAACTGGAATCCGTGGGAGTCTCAGAAATGGAAAATCTTGGTAAGCTAGAGGGTAAATTATGGAAATCCCTATTGGGACTCCCTAGATCGAACCCAATTGAAGCAATACGAAGTGAATTGGGGCTGGTTTCCCTTTAAACGCTTTGGAAAATACAGTGTTGTAAGCTTCACATGAAGATCATCTTGGGAGACAGGTAAGGAGCGAGCCTCTTAGGTCTCATTAGCAAAAATATGCACATGCAAGATACATTGAATACGTATATGACCAATTTGAATGGAGTTGGAAATTAATATGAAGATGTCCACTTCTATGGAAGAAATGAACTGTCTTACAAACATCTTAAAAAGAAAACTTTAACCATTCTTACCTTGCCAAAAGGAGCCGCTACTCAACCTATGCACTTCAAGGTATCAATCCCCTGACCCTAGGTATTATCTGTTTAAGACTGGAAACGGAAGCTTGATACGATTCATTGTTCTCCTTAGATTTAATATATTGCCATGCAAAGACTGTGTAGACATTGGAAAAGGGAGATAGAATCTATTAGACACATACTTACAGAATGTGAGAAATTGCAAGAATGGTACTTGAGAGGCTATGGCAATTTTGTATGTGATCTAGGTATGATTCTATCTGATCAGTTTTGGTCTGCCATATATATGGCAGAAAATATGGTCTATATTGGTGCCGCCTTTTATATTTGGAAGAGAGCAATCCCAAATAATGAAATTTATACAGAGGGGATGCCATATCTCAAAACATTTTAGAACCCCTATGGAGTAATGGAATCGATAAATTAATTTGAGGGGTTCTTTTTTTGTTGTTGAGACAATGTAACATAACTATCTGTAATATGAAATGCTTTATATAAACCTGTCAAGTATTTAATTTGTATCCATGCCATGTATTGTATGTTTTATTTTTTACATGTTCTCAATTTTAATGTAATATTATGCTATATAGTGTATAAGGTTTTAATTAACCAATTTGCACTTTACATTAATGTAAAAAAAAAACATTATGCTTCGGTGAATATGGAAGGGGTTAAAGCAAGGCAATCTCTTCATGATGGGGCAGTGAGGCATATGCATTGGAAGCCTTGCTATCATATGCTTTACCACCCACAGACAAGTTCAAATGAAAAAGTAACAACAAGAACAATATAGCACGCAGCATGTATATCTACTATAACAGCAACTGGAGACAATGCAGCACAAACGTGGGAAAAACATTTATAGATCAAGCGTCATGGGACAAAAAGAAACTCCTAAAACAAAATGTGAAACTCCCTCCCCGGCATACATGGTTGGGTGTAAGATAGCTGAGTGGGCTGAGAGCTTTCTGATGCAATCTGAGTGTGATCTGCAGTTCACAGGTTCAAATCTCGGTAAGTCCTACTCAGCCTTTCATCCTTCCGAGGTTGATAAATGAGTAACAACTTTGGTTGGGTAATAATGCATGGAAACATGTTCTCTGTATAGCGCTTTGTTGAAGCGTTATATATATAACAAATCATTATCCCAGTTGTACTAGCTTCTTAGAAATGGCAGACACTATAACCAAGCTTCCACCATGATGCACACTTTTTGCAACACAGCACAGCTTATTGACACTAGGGCCTCTGTGCATACTGGTACAAATGTTGAAAGGGAGCTAACACTCCATTTAGCTAGAAAAATGTTGGCATTACCATTTGCATAGGGAGTTTTAAAAAAGCTAGATAGAAAAAAAGAAAGATAGCAAACAAATTAATTGGCGCAATTGATCCAAGTGAGTGCTTTCTTTATGGAATACATGGCCGGACCTCCTCACACAATGGCCCTCATTAGGACCCTGGCGCTAAGGGGTTTGCGCCAGCGTTAGCTGCGCCGACCCCTTACCGCCAACTACGAGTTCCCATAGCGCCATGGTCATTTTTCCGCCCGCTTTTTGCGGGCGTAAAAATCCATGGCGCTATGGGACCTCGGTGTTAATTACGCCACCGTAGTGTACGGTGGCGTAATTAACACCTTCCCCACTCCCATTGAGCCCTATGGGGCCGAAATGGGAATGGGGAAGGGTAAATGGGTCAATGGGGACTTACCGCCCCGCCAACCTCGGAATGGGGCGGTAAGTCCGCCATCCGCCATGGCGTAAAGGGACTTTGCGCCATGGCGGAAAAGTCCGCCGATGGCGGAAAAAATCCGCCAGGGTCGTAATGAGGGCCAATGTCATTTCAAACATTATTACTAGCCAGCAGACATTCCTGCTCAGCACTAAGCCTTCTAATCTATCACTAGTATCACACCCACGCACCATCAACACTCTACAAGGACGAGCATTAGCATTAACATACATTTTAAAGGCTGATTTTAGGATTCTTACATTTACAGATACCAAAAACCAGATCCAAGAGAGCATGACTGTAAGAGCCATCCTTCCTAAAGCAACAAGAACCTTAGAGGATGCTCCTTTGATCTTCGACAAACAGTTCAATTTGCGTCCTTCACTTACAGATATGGTTCTAAGGTTGTCTAACTCTATCTAATAAAAATAAGTAGCACTGTAGGCTTGGGATCTGCTTCGACACAGGGGGGACTTATCTTTGTTGCCTGCATTCAAGCATGTAATCACATCAAGTGCAGTATCACGTGTAATAAGTAGTATTTACAGGGTTTGAAATTGCTGCGACCCAGAGCTTTTGACCTCCTTTGTGTTGTCTAGGAGAACCTGGTTAACTTGAAACCAACAGTTACCAGGAGCTACTTTTGGTTGCCTCGTTCGAATGGTGCCTTACAAACATACATACATGACATTAACTTTGAGTAATTGAGAATGTTAATGCAGATGGTTGCAGACATATTTAGTACACATTTAAACATAATGCAGTATACAGACTGGGGAAAGATTAAAGTTTGCATTCCTGTAGAAGTTACATTTGTGGTGTGCTCTGCACACCGTCCTAGTTCCCCAGCGGTAGGGAGCTCCTGCCCACTGGCAGATGTTTGATAATCACGCGCTAGTTCGGGCTCCTGATCATTGAATCTTAATTTTCAACCCTGCTGTAGACATTGGGAGTCTGACTAACTAAAGACCAGGACTAGCATAGAACACAGAAGTGTGCCCCTCAAATGGATTGACAAATCTGCCAGATTGTATTGCTGAAGCAGGTTAAGAAAGATTCAGGTGTCGGAAAGTAATACGCCAATACTTGGAATACTGTGTGTGAACTTAAAAGTAAAAACCAAAGCTCATCGAAAGTGTCTTCTGCTTGAGACACTGCCCAGTGACGATTCATGCTGCAGGAACCAATTTTCTAAGTGCTTGACTACTCAAGTCTGTCTGGGTCGTCTTGGCTTTGTTGCACAACATTCAGTTTTGCCCTCAAATCTGGTTAGCACCAGCTACTTCTTCATATGGCACATGTTAATAGAAGCACATACATATTATGGCATAGTTTTACATATATATATGTTTATATATGTATATATATATATATATATATATATATATATATATATATATATATATATATATATATATATATATATATATATATATATATATATATATATATATATATATATATATATATATAATAGGGCAGCGGTCGCAGCCTACAGAAAAGGAGAGTTGGAAACCCAAAGCAATTTGGTCGAAATTGTGAAGACAACTAGGTACGCCTGGGCCCCTCAGACAGCACATTTTGGGTTAAAAAATAAAATAAGTTACTAAGAAAACAACAACAACAAATGTTCCGTTTCAGCCTACTTTCCATTCATTTTCCAATAGACAAAAAAGGTAAATGTTTGCAGGACCACACAGCACAAACCACTGGATGGATTTCGACCATGTGTGACACATCTTGGGTACAAAGCATTGATTTGCTGCCCTTATGTGGTTTGGGGTTATTCCGCCTAGTACTTTTTAAAAATATTTGATGGCTTTCTCTGAAAATTGCCAAGAAACCGGTTATTCATAAATGAAACATAATTCATCTTTGTTTTTCTTCTCAATGTTAGAGATTACGGTGGCTATAACCTCGGTTAACCGAAACAAAAAAATTAGGAAAATGTAATTTCCAGGTAAAAAAAAACAGGAAAATGACTTACGGGTAGTGTTTGGGGCCGGTAATAGGACACTGCATTAAATTTGGGAGTTGGAGTAGGTGTAGGGACTCATTTTGCAACACAAACCTTTTCTGTAACCTCGGCTACAGGACAGAGTAGCCACGGCTACCCACCATCTCAACTGAAACTGTGTCACAGAAACAACAAGTGTGGTGGAGGGAATGGGAGAGGGCAGGGGAGGTGAGGAGGCCTTTGGGAGAGTGGGGGGAGCTGGCACAGATGTGAGGGCACTTTGTGAGGGTCTGGAAGGACAGGGAACCATTTTCTTTACAGTTTTTCCCAGTAACTGTAGGCATGAAGACTACACAATAATAACCAAGGGTATTTGTAGTACATAGTCACAGTTGTAGAAAAAAAAGTGAAATATATATATATATATATATATATATATATATATATATATATATATATATATATATATATATATATATTTGTACAGCTACAGTGATGTCAGGGATGAAAAATGAATGGCCACGGCCAAAGCCAGTGACACAATAGGCATCCAGGACTTCCAACCATGCAGTAAGTGGGAACCACCCTGCTTAGTTTCAAAGAAAGGAAAGGGCCGAAGGTCATGTCTAGTGGCCTGGTAGTGTTCTAAAATGGACTGTGGGCACAGCCGAAGGCCACGGCTAGTGACCAGGTAGTGATTTATAAACTATAGCGGACACAACCGAAGGCCATGTCTAGTGGTCTGGTAGTTTTCTAAAATGAACAGTGAGCACGGTTGAAGGCCATTGCAAGTGGTAGGGAATAATGAAATACTTGAAATTAAATGAAAAAACATTAGATACTGATCAGTTAAGGTAAACAAAATTCAGCTAAATCCACCTTAACTTCATGCCCCCTGTTATGCAGCCTATAACCACAATGATGACATCAGAGATGTCTTCACTGATGACATCACTGGTGACATCAGCTCTCCACTCACCAGTGGCCAGAGTAGAACTCCTGCACACGAACACAGTGTTCTTCTGATCTATGGATGGCCCTTCAATCGCAGACCATGTCCTTGGAATGCTGGTGCTGTCTTTATGCTGGACTCTATGCTTTTCTCCCTGAGCTGTTTCACTCAATGTACTCAATGTTATGAACTATTCTAAAATGGTAAAATCACATTGTTTTATTGTAAGATATATTTGCTCATGTATCATTTTCTAAATGACATTAGAAGTGGTTTAAAACAAGAAAAACTATCTATTAGGGTATATTTTAAGATTTCCAACATGGTTATTGAAAGAAAAGTGATTACATTTCTAAATTTATATATGGAGAGAAAATAAATGAAGTTTTAAAATTCAAAATGTGCTTGAAAACCTCTACATAGATGTATATTTCTTTCTGTGTGTCTTTGTAAGTGATTAACATGTTAACATTTAAATAAAATGCATACTGTACAAAGTAACAGTAATCTTTAAATATTATCACATTTTTTAGTAGATTGACTTTTGTCTATTTGTGTATGTCATAGATGATGTCATCCGTGATATCATCTTCAATGTTATCATTGTGGTCATAGGCTGTGGAACAGGTGGTGTAAAGTTGTGGTGGCTTTGGCTGAATTTCAGCGGTTTTGTTACATGACAATCTCACCATAGTGTCCTGCAACTAAAGTTCATGGCACACCTTAACATACCTGCAACAAAAGTGTGTTTCCTTGAATTTCAAGCGTTTTGATATTCCATAGATTCTTTTCACATATGGCCTACGGTCGTGCCCTCTGTACATTTTCGAACACTACCATACCACCAGACCACTAGCCATGGCCTTCAGGCAAAACATTGGTGTCTGAATGCAATACTTTCGAGGACTGACAGTAGCATGGTTTAAACAAAAATGATGCAGATGTTGTGTGTTTTCTTAGCGTGTTATGTTGAAGTCTGTGGACTGTCTCCCATCCATGATATGATATATGATATGATATGTTATTTATAATGTGCACCAACCGGGACCAACCCTTCTTAGCTTCAAAGTGAGTAAGGTGCCCGACAGCTCAGGTCATATTGCTCTAAGTGATCTTGTAACTTGGGGTCACTTATTAGCAACATTGCCTGAGGTGGCTGGCCCCCTCTTTGCTTTGAAACTAAGCTGGGTTTGTCATGGTTACTGAGTGGATGGGAGACCAGAATCACAAGTGATTTTTATTACCCAATGTCAATGTAGCTGTAAAAATATCTATTTTTTTATTATCTATAAAATATTGCAGGCTTTGAGAACTTACAATCTTTTTAGATAATTTGCAGTGCTATTACATTATTTGCCAAGGATCACCCTCTTTGATTGAGCAGCGTACTACAAGCCCCTTGTTTTATGTCAGGTCTCTTGGTAAATGTTGTGATACATCGTATGATCCTAATGAATGGCATTTAAGCAGCATGGGAAAGGGAAAAAAATGACTAGCTGCTTGAATGACATATGCCTAAGTACTTTTGCCACATAAGTGAAAATCAAAAGCTTGCACCCATGAATATAGGATCAGTAAGTGAACACATATCTTTTTTATCTGTTTATATTTTTAAAGATACATACATACATGCATACACCTTTGAAAGTGAAATATACAACTGTTCAATTGACCTTCCCTTTAGAAGAAAGTGGGCAAGACAAAATAGCATTGGACTTTTAAAAAAAGTAACGAACACCAGAAAACAACCTGAGAGAGGAAATGTTCCAATACATATGCTAGCAATGTATAAAAAGTGCTTTCCTTTAAAACCCAGCAATCTGTTGTGAAATATACCCTGGAAAAGAAAATCCCAGTATGAAACAAGTGTTTGTGGTCTTGTGGGTAAGCATTTGGACTGGGAACATGATAACCTGAGTACAATCCTGGTAGCCAAATACTTGAGCAAGATTGACAACCTCAAAAAATACCCACAGGGTTGCGTCGGCCCTCTGAAAAAAGTTACGCTCTTCACCCACACATTTCCTTCACTTGTGCCCTGAAAAGCAGCCACATGCAGGGAAGAATAACTGCACCAGCGTCCAGAATTACAAAATCTATTGCCACATCGTGGGGCAAATAATCATGACTTACTTGCCCTTGCATCATTTCCCCACCTCAATCGCATGTCTGACTTTCAATAATACTCTATTTTATAAAGCTAACTTGAAAAGTACACATTCCATAGTGTCACTCAAACATATATATCCTTATATAACTATGTTAGGCAATAAATGTACACTTATTCCCTCCATCTTGACTGGGAAACTTCAAATACCAGAATGCAATTCAGCAAAAGGCAACAAAATTGCCTCTAAGTGCAATACTTTAATTGACTGACTTTAGAGTGTTTGACAAAAACAAAAATAATGCGGATCCCGTGTGTTTTCTTAGTGTGCTATGAAATATTTAAAACTAAGAAAAAACACACAGCATCCAGCACTGGGGAGTGTTTCCCATCCATGCAGTAACTGGGAGCAACCCTGCTTAACTTCAAAGTGAGGAAAACGCCTGCCCCTTCAGGCCATGTTGCTCTGCATGGTATTTTGACTTTGTTCATTTACTAGGTAACATGGCCTGAAGGTGCCCGCTGCTTCCTTCCTTTGAAGCTAAGCAGTGTCATTCCTGGTTACTTCATGGATAGGAGTCACAGATGCCTACTGAGCCAGTGATTTTTCATCCGGGATGTAGCTGTATAAATATCTTTTTTTATTTTCTATAGCAGCGGGTACAGGACTACAGATAACCTCGGCTTCTGCTACCCACAGTCATTTTAAGTAAGAACTAAAGGCAGCCACGGCTATCTGTAGTTTGTATAGATGCGAATATTGGAAAAACAGTCAGTCAAAATGCTTTCTTGCCCCCCCAGGCCCTCACCAAGTGCCCCATCATCTGTGCCAGCTCCCCAATTCCCCAGATGGCCTTCTCACCTCCCCTGCACTCTCTCGTTCCTCCCACAACACACGCTGTTTCTGTGACGCAGTTTGCTTTGAGATGTCAGCTATTTGCGGATATAGCCAAGGTTACTGAAAAGCTTTGTGTTGCAAACTCAATCCCTAGATCCACTCCAACTCCCACATTTCTGTTGGTGTCCTCTAGTAACCCCCCCTTCTATAGATATGGCATTTGCATTTTGTTTACCTGCAAATAGCTTTTTCCCCAGTGTGTCTTTTTCCGATACCCTAGACTATATGCATGGCTATCTCTCGTATTGAGAAGAAAAAAAAGATGGCAGCCGTTTCATTTCTAAAAAACCTTGGTTTTGTCAATTTACCTGAGATTTAGATACTTTTGAGAAGACAGAACCCCCTTCTCTGTCAAATATTTAGAAAACTACTGCACGGAATAACCACAAAAAGGCCTCTTTTAAACGGGTTGTGCCCAAGTTGTTTGGGACCTGGTCAAAATCTGTCCTGCGGTTTGGGCTGTGCGGTATGGCAAATATTGACCTTATTTATCTAATGAAAAATGAATGGGAAGTAGGTTGCATATGTTTTTCTTTTTTTCTTTTCTTGATAACTTCTCTATTCTCTAACTTCAACACTTCTGCCAAATACATCACACAAGTCAAAACTTATTAACAATAGAATTTGTTAAGGTTTCTTTGGGAGTTCAACTCACCATAACTTTAGTGCGGCGACTGACGGCCTATAATATATAAACCCCAAAACCTGGGTCCATATATTAAAAGGTTCAGACATAGAGCATCATCAGCCATGCTGGACAAACTCATAAAACATTCCTATAACCTGACACCTCCTGACAGGGGGTGCTAGAAACAAGAACATTACAATTAAACCAGAAGACAAAAGGAGGCACAGTTGTCATAATGAACACCTGTGACGGTGTGCAGGAGGCACACAGGCAACTTTCTGACATGAGATATTACAAGAAGCTGCAGGAAGACCCAGACAAACAAAATAAAAGAACTCAACAAGGTTCATCAAGAAACTCCCAAATGACTTTCAGGAATACATTCAGGGCCTAGTACCAGATAACCCAATACCTGGCACTTTCTACATGCTCTCCAAAATACAAAAAGAAAACCACCCTGATGCCCAATCATCTCTGGCTCAGGCACACTGACTGAGAACATCTCTGGCTGGGTCAAGAACATCTTGAAGCCACTAGTAAGGAGGACACCCAGCTACATCCAAGACATCACTGATCTTCTCAACAAACTGGACTATATAGGCCCCCTCCTAAGGGATACATTACTGAATACCAGATATGTGGAGTCACTGTACACAAACATTCCCCACATTGTTGGCACTAAGGCATGTACGAATGTTCATGGAAATCAAAACTCACTTGCTGGCATGATAGGCAAGTGCATGGTATTCATCTTGACCCACAACTATTTTACATTTGGTACTGAACTTATCTCCAAATAATGTGGATGGCTTTGGGTACTCAAATGTCTCAGCAGTATACAAATATTTCATGGCATGATTAGAGACAGATTTGCCTGGCACCTCTGCCTGCAGACCTTTGATATGCCTGTACTACATCGATGACATCCTGCTGATGTGGGCTGGTGGGGAAAAGGACCTCCTTAACGTCAACAGAATATTTAATGACTTCCACACAACAATGAACCTCAAACTCTCCTACTCTCCTGACAAAGAATATTTCCTCGACACCACCCTAACAATAATAGATGGCCAGCTTCAGACCATAGTATATTACAGACCAACCGACCATGCAAGCTACTTAAAAAGTGACAGCTCCCACTCAGTGCACACAAAACATACAACAAAATTCAGCCATGCATAACGATACACAAGAATATGCTCAGACAGAAGGGACCAGGATAAAAATATAAGAACTTTGAGATCAGACTTAATAAACTGTGGAAACAACCACACATTCATGGACAGACAGGTTCACAAGGCAACACAAAACCCCCAGAACAACCTCTTTGAATACAGAGCAAAAGCGACACAAACCCGGGTGCCACTGGTAGTTACATACAATACAGAGTTGAAAGCCCACTGCAAGATTGCTAAGGATCTCCAACCCATCCTACAAAGAGATGAGCATCTGAGAGAAGTTGACCCTGAAATGTCCTTCCTTGCTTTCAGACAACCAGCTAATCCAAAGGGAATACTTGTCAGAAGCAAACTACACATACAAATAGCACAGATTATGGAACCGTGCCTTGCAGAAGAAAAATATGCCTAATCTGCCCACAATCACAATACATCACACGGGGCAGGACTACAAGATTATGGGGCATTTTACATGTCCATCCAGCAATAGTATTTACTTTATTATGTGCATGAAATTCCCGGCTGTGGCTACTATGTTAGGGAAACTAGCCAGCCTCTACATAAACCCACTAACCTCCATCATCACAGTGTCAATCGATGCACAAACTAGAGTGCAGTTGGTGAGCATTTTTCAGAAGCTAATCATAACCTTAATGATCTCAATGGATGTGCTCTCAATGGAATGTCCTCAACTGAATGTCGGCATATTGCATGATCACAGATAGTACGTTGCGCTCCGGGCCTGTTTGGGGTCATGTCTAGGTCCTATGTGACCTCCTCCAAGAGGGTGTTGAGATAGTCACATGGTATAAGGAATGTATGGGCAAGAATATATCTCTATTTTTGCATGAATTCAACCGAGATGTATTGACTCTTGAATACACAAAGGGTTTGTCACTCAAGGATGAGTAGGCTGTACATTTGCACTAGTGCTAATATGCAAAAGTGCATTTGTCATGCGGCAAAGGTTGTTAAATTGGAATAGTAATATTGAAAACGGATGCGCTGTAATCAATTGTTTGAATCTGGTGATACAAATGCCAATAAAAACATTTAAAAATAAATAAAAACTATGCCTCCAATTCCTTTTGCGCTATGACAAATACTTGTTTTTAAACGTATTCAGAAGTGTGTGCAAAGGTGCCATTTGTGCTTTTAGTGGATCTGCCTTGAGATGAACTGCATGTTGATAGACGTTAGGTCCATACATAAAGGATGCTGCATATTAAATCCACTCATGATAGTGCTGCTCTTAGTTGCAGGGTGCACTAATGGCCCCATAGATGCTGGAACCATTCCATCCATGCTTGAGACCCTCTTTAATGAGGTCACATAGGACCCTGCCATGATCTCAAACGGGCCTGTTTTGCAATGTGTACTGTCTGTGACCACACAGTAGGCCAACATTCCATTGAAGACATTCCATTGAGAGCATGTCTTTGACAAATGTTAATCTGTGGAAAGCTGTGCTCTCACGCTGCCCTGCAAGATGTGTGGCGATAGGTGTATGTTGGTTACGCTACCCAAAACTATAGTGGGGGGCAGGTCCAAAGTACAGCACCTCATGACAGCCCAATACCCAAACTTGCACAACTTTAAAAGAAGCCCAAAATGCTACATGAATGAGCGTGATAACCAGTGGCTATCCCACAGGCACAGCGCCCACAACCACAGACTATGTTTTTCCCCCAATCTTGATAAGTAGATTTTGCCATATCCAGGTACTTGGAACTGGTTCAAAAGGCAATACGGGCCCTTACTGTTTAGGGATACCAGCTGCTGCAAATGCTTGCCCAGAAGCCTATACCCGGTCGTCCCAGCGTGCACCCTCTGAGCTGGCCACTGCTCCTTACTTGTGGGGTAGCCATGGGATTGTAAGGGGCAGTGGCTGCCAAGATCTCCATTGTTCCCAACATAAGCTCTTCATCTCTGTTCATCTTCTCAAAAGATCATCTCCTCACCAGTGAAGTGAACTGGTTCATTTGGATACCAGTTCACAATGGTTCCTCAGCTACATATAGAGGTCCATCACCATATCAACGTGCTCTAGTTTCAAATGTCATTCAACAGAACATTACCCCAGCATACACTCAACATTCCACAGCAAGATTCCATGCATGAATCAGGCTCTCTAGACACCAACTTCCATAAAGAGACAGGCAAACTATTGAAACAATCTTCTGCCCTTCTAAGCATGTTGCCAGTGTCTAGTATGGAAGTATGTGTGGATTGTTGTCTGTGTCTGTATTCTTTTTTTTCCAATGAATAGCTTCATTCTGGAAAATCATGGGCCAATGCAGCTCAATGTATTGCAGTTGAATTATGCCTCCTCTTTTCCTCTGTTTCATTATGCCTCTTCCATCCTACATCCTGTACCTTGTCATGTAATCTCTGCTGAATTGATTAAATATGTGTGCATATATGGATCTTGTTGTGATCAGCATTCAATGTCCTACCATTCCATTCCTTACTTGATATATCTACTGTATATGGTCAGTAACAATTACACAATTAGTAGAATGCTGCGTTTTTAATACTGCTGAATACATCACCAAAATGTCCTGATTTTCTTTTGTATGATAAGCTTCTTTAATACAGTAGAATAGACAACCTAAAGGATCTCTCTGGCTTAGCTATGGTTTTGCTCTACCAATCCCTTCCCTAGTTTCACAAGCTAAAATCCCAGCTTTCCCATTTCACCAAACTATATTATTCTTTGGAAATATTTGGCTACTTTTGGGATGTGGTGGAGGATCCTTGGGGGCCCAGTTTTCTAGGAAACTACATATATAACTGAAAGATATATTGCATTAAAGAAAGGTAACATCAGTGTCTTCTGTATATACTTCAATATATACAATTGCTGTTGTTCCATTTTTCTGGAAGTTGCAGGGCTGCTTTGTGGGCGTCGGCCACTGTACATGGGTCAGAACATTCTAATTTCCCCTACGCCAAAAGTTTCCAGTCCTTCACTTTATGGCAACGTTCCCAGTACACCAAACATTCACAATACATTTTCTGACATTTTCAGTCAGCTCCTAGTTTGCCTTTTCCAGTATGGCATTCCTAGTTAAAGTTACGTTCCCAATCATTACTAGTAAGCTTTCAATCAATTGGAATCTCACACTTTGTAAGCACCACGTATCCACGGAGAGCTAGCCACCATCAAGGAAACTCTGCTCAAGCTGTTGAAACTGAAAAGACACAAAACATAATGGCAAGCAACGTGTGAAGGGACTCAGGAGCAATGAGACAGGCACAATGCTTTCAAAACCACCTGGACAAAATGAGTATTTGCAATCAACCAAAAAAACAGTCTGTTACATCTTTTTGTTGAGGTAATACTAGAAAAATATGTACTGATGATCAGATAGTCAGTAAAACCAACACAAATGTTCCCCATCACAAATGTTTTACTTCTGAGAACATCTGCTGCCATTGTCAGGTAGAAGGAGACCTCTGAAGATCTCATGCATTTCCTATTCTTCTGTCCAGCTTATACATTAATTAGGGGTCGAACAATGAAATTGTTATTATGCAATTTTAATTTTAGACAGTGTGGACAGCTATGGTTTCATTTTGTCTGGTAAATTCTTTTTGGTGGCCTGGACTCTGCTTCAACATTTTTGATGTACCTAGAGTCTTAGGAAATCAGTGATGTAGTCCAGACTTCCTCTATGATATTTTTAACTATTATGCATTTTCCTTTTTATTTGCATTACATTTAAAGAATATGTTTATATTGCTATCTGTTTCATTATTAACTTTTTGCACTTTGCTGGGTTGTATTTCAAATCCAATTAAAGTGATTTGACTGACTGATTTGACTGACTTGTGGATTTCCTTGACTGAGTATTTATTTGACATTGGGATACCTGCATTAACTACGTCCATAGGTCCACAGTTGTGAATTCGGTCATTTTCAAATACAACAACATGCATTGGAATTTTCTAAGTCATTTAGAAAGCAGAATAGTGTACTGGGAATTGCAACAACATCCACATACACACATGTGTAGGCGTGCCTCTAATACTCTCATTGCAACTTGTGAGACGTGTTGGAAGGCCGAATTGTGCTCCTGGTGCACTGTGTTTTTATTGCTGTTAATATGTTTAATTTAAAGCAGCATTTTACGGTGCCTTAACCTTTGCTCACCACACTGTAGATGTGTGGTTAGGTGACCACACTGTAGATGTGTGATTAGGTTGTATAGCTTTTAAGAAATGCACAATCCCAAGGTGGTGTGCAAAATGAGGCATAACCAAGAGTGAGAACTGCACAATTACAATGGTTCTCAAGCATGTACCCCAACAGGATGCCCCATAAGAGGAAATGGTCCAGGTTCAATGCATGCCTGGAGATACTAAGGAGAGCAAGCTCCTGCACCACAGTCCCTTTGAACATTGCTGATGGGTGTTTTCTTTTGAGAGGGCGATCAACACAGCACTCACAAAACCTGTTCATCATGAGAGTAATAATGTCGGAGCTGTGCGTGAGTAGAATTTACTAGAATGAAGCAGGCTCACAGATAGGGCAAATACAATCATGAACAAGCAATATGATAACAATCACATCCTTGACTGGGGATCATTGTACCCTAAGATGTTCCTCAATGATGCAACAGCAGAGGTGTGAAAGCACTCTTCACACCCTACTGGTGAGCGGGGACCAGGCCATATCTGCCCAAAAGGTAACTATTGACCTTCAGTACCAGGTGCCCCTGACATGTGCAGTGGTTTCTCAAACAATACCATCACCAAAACGGATCTTGCTGCATGTATTCAGGTATGCCACTGCATGAAAAAGGCAAGGTGGCCATGCTGTCGAGTTAGTGTGTCTCTGTGTGCATTCGCCAGCATATCCACTGATATGCCACTGATATGCTGTTTGCCAGCACCAGTATGCCTAGTAAGTACTCCTCCACTTGCCACTTCTCCCATCGAAATAAAGAGCAACTATCTCAAACCTTTTTATAGCTAACCAACCTGCATCCAGAGGCATGGAGAAAGATAAGTGATAGGACCATCACAAATTCACTTAGAAGGTAGTTAACAAAGAGTTATACCCCTTAACTTAAAGCAAAGATCAAGGGGTTGTCTTTAGTTTTTATTCTTGTGGATTGTGTCACGAGTGATAGTGCTACATAATTAGTATGCTTATGACCTGATCTCTAGGGACTTTGGTGACCTCGATGGGATACTGTGCAGGGGCCATGGCAACAAGCTGAAATCCCCTGCTAAGTAGTATTCCCCAAATTTCCAGACCCATAAAGGCATGACTCAATTAAATGCACACATTGGAAAAGGGACAATAATAGGAGGTCATGTTTAGAATGTCGTTGTGTTTCAGGATCCAATAATAACTGTGTGGTAATATGGCTCACTCAGAAACATTGCTGACCTGAACTTCAGGTAAGGTAACATCATGTGTGAACTTTGCCCTGTTTTACTTTTCATACTTGAAGCTCAGCCTCTCCAAGACTGGATTCCTGCTCCTCAACAACAACACTGAACACCCAGAAATACAGACCTGGCTATCAGCCATGAACCCCGAAGGCTTCACACCCAAGCTCACCTCCTGCACCAAGTCCCTCTGTTTCCACATGACAAACATGTTTGCTTCAAGACACAGATAGCTAAGTAAAACTCAGACAACTTGGTATCATGGTATGAGCTCTCGCTCATGTGGAAAGTCAAGCCCTTCCCACCTCTGGACAGCTTTAGATCCACTGTGCTAGCGCTGGTCCTATCACACCTGGATGGAGGCAATGCCCTCCTCAAAGGCCTCCAATCATCCTCCCTAGTGACCCGGAGAAGTATCCTACACATGGCTGCATGCCGCATCAAGGGTCGGTGGAGATATGACCACATCACCCCAGCCCTCATTGGCCTTCACTTGCTCCCACTGCATTCATAAATCATCTTAAAGTCATGCTGTATCATCTGTAAGGCCATCACCCTCAAGTCATCCAGCAACCTCACTGGGAAACAAAGTATCCGTTGAGGATAACACACCACCAGACGTCAGCACACATGCAGAATTGAAATCCAACCACTGCAAGAGGAATGGACAAGAAAACAAGTCTTCTCTGCCTATGCCCCAAGACTAGAGAACATCCTCCCTGTCAGCATCAGATTCACCCCATACTCCTATAATTCAGAAAATAACTCAAGTCCTACCTCTTCAAGGTTTCTCTCCTCCTCAACATCGAGGTCATCACAACCTGATTCACTAGACGTCATCCGCCCCGCTACTCCATGACATCCTGTACAGCAGTAACTCTTCTTCTGTGCCTCTCTGTATCCCAGCCCATGCTATATATCTTTTCTGCTGTTACCTCTGAACAGCACTCTGTTATGCATCTGTACTGTTGTATATCTCTGTAAAGCGCTCTTGTGTGTATCTTCATTGTTGTATAACTCTGTAAAGTGCTCTATTGCTTCTCAAAGCTATATCTGCGCTCAATAAATACCATAGTAATAATAATGATGATAATAATAATACTTCATACACATTATTATATGTAAAAGACAATACTTTACAGAATCCAGCCCACATTAAATGTATACCAATGACTTGTTGTCTAGACAAAGCATGCTTCCCTGTGAACACAAAGAATCTCATTATGAGACTTGGCAATATGGGAAACAAGTGTCAGTAATTCAGTTACCATCCCTTTTTTATGGCACATTTAGGCCACCAGCCATGCCCATCATTTGCCCACTGCAAGACCAAAAATCAGCGGCTTTGGCACACAGAATTATCAATCACAGTGAATCCATAGAAAATGCTCATGGAATCCTATGGAGCCGAGGAGCAGTGTTGGTAAATTTATTTGGTAGTAATTTGGTGGATTGACTGCCTAGTAATCCTCATACTTATTATGAGGCTCAATGCGTGGTGAAACAATGTCAGAAGAAATCTTAGATGACAATGCCATTTATTCAGACTCTAGTTGCACAATTGATGAAGTGAAAGGTCAGTAATTACCTGATATTGGTACATTCTAGCAAGAATGTTGCCATAACTCAATGCATCCCTGTGCCATCCCTGCTGTGTGTAGAGGTGCACCCAAATCATTGGGCTCTTTCCTCTTAGAAGTAGGTGGGAATCATGATGAGGCTAAGAGTTGGGAAACAGCATCTGCTATTGCATCAATAATCAGATGCATTTGTTGCACTATTTCAATATTGCCGACCTTCCCTCTAACCTTTGGCAAGACAGCTTAGCGGCTTCACAGGCCAGAGAGCAGATGTCTGTGTGTAGGCAGGTTTAAGTGCTAGAATGGACGATTCAGAGTTTACCCACTTTTTTTCAATACAAAGTGTACAAGTGAATTGAGAAAAACTTCTAAAAGAGAGACAGGAATCTATATTTTTTTGTGTGTACAAGACTTGTATACTTTGCACTTTCATGCAGAATGCAAGTAATACGTAGTACAGATATTATGACAACCGATTGCACGCGGAATTATGTTTCTTAGATAGACTGCTTGTGGTCTATGGTTAAGGTATTTATTATAAAACTGATCCTGTGTTGGTATTAGGAATGATGTGAATTATTTATAATGATACCCAAAAACTATTGATGTCTAAAAGTTTTAATCATTCAAGAATTAAAGCCATACTGCAGATATATGCTTTTCCCCGTGGGCTTGTTCAAGATAGATCACACATTAATATAACTCATAGGAATACTAAATGTTGGATGTCAATGACTTAACGTAACCCCAATTTGCCAATCCATATACGTTATTTTATGACTAAGTAGTAATCTTAATGTACGGCTCAACAATTAATGCAAAGAGTTCATCCCCCCAATCAAAAGCACCACACCTTTATCTATATATTTTTGGATTCTCCACTAACATGATTTTTGACTCATTTAAAGCCAATCTTATCCCTCACCCTTTTACAATCGGCAAGTCAAGAATCAGGCAGAAAGAATATATATTTATTTTTAGTATACAAAATCAATATCGCAAACACATGATCATGAGACACACCACTTCACTCTGTGACCAAAATCTTTCCTGGCAATTCACTGTTTACACAATTGAAAACACAATTGAAAACACAAGTTTGTTTAGGATAACAACAGATCAAAGATTATCTAACATAACAACATGTACAGTATCCCTTCTTGGTTTCTTTTCCACCCTGCATATATATAAAGAGACACACAGGTCTATAGAATACATCATATATACGGTCATTCACAAAATACTCTTAATATCAAGTTAATTTAGGCAGCACCAAATCATGACATGACAGTTTTGCTTTACCATATAGATTGCAAATGGTCTGACTTTAAATGAATTGTAATACTTTTCTATTTCCAAAAGTATAGACATGTGCAGCGCTCTTTATTTCTGTTCTCGCTGCACACTTTTCAGTTCTACCGAAGGTTCTGGAACAACAATGTTTATGAACACACTCTTTTTTCTATATATAATGAACCTATTTAATTCACCCCGAGGCATTGAACAATCTTACATTCAATTTAAAGCCTCCTTTTCCCCTTCCATAGAGAATGTGCTTTTAATCAGTTATTTCACTATGTTCAACATGTAAGACTCTTTTCTGCCCAGCACAAACCCAGAGATTCAATTGGTATTTGGAACCCTGTCTGCTTTAATGCAGGGTGTATGGAGTGTTGAACAGTTTTAAATTTAGTTTTGCTTTCCCCAAAATAATTATTTGTGGTTTGCAACACAGATAGATGGTCTTTAAATTGCACTATAACCGTTATTAACAGTGGGAGAGAGGTTGGAAATTTTGAAAATTCTCCAACATCTCCCAGTGTCACTTTGTGTACAGGTGCGTTATGCATGACTTATCATATCATAATGTGGGAATTCATTAAATTATTAATAACATGTAAATACTAGGAATCTACTACTGTCCACTAATCCTGTCAATAAGGGGAAGGTATTCATTCAAATAGAACCCAACCAATGGTTTGTCTAAAGTACATACTTTAAATCACTGTGGGTTTGTGCTCAGGAAAAGTCATCAAGTCTCCAGGGTCACCTCATGGGAATCATAGGGATCTGGTAAGACTGCACCTCCAGACTCAGTTATACATAGCCTCCAGCATCAAACCCTCTGTCTTAGTTCCCTCCGGATGTTAGTCTTTTTCCTGGTTTCAAACATATTTTATAGATATTCAATCAGCTTAGACAGCTCATATAGTTGCACACAGCTCATTAATTTGGACAGCTCATCATGTTGGACCCTATCCTCATTTTGGAAAGACACCCTTTTCTCATTGTGCATCTCCTTTTCAACCCACAATCATACCCCGAAATATGCCTTATTGGTACATGTTTTGGATTATACAACTATGTGTCTTCCGCCTGATTGATCCTGAGGTCTCTAGGCACCATCTATGGGAGTTATAGCTCCAAACATTTGCATTAGCCATTCTGAACACTCCAGTCATGAACCTAAAACAATCTACAACATGACAATGTTTTCCAATTTACAAATAAGAGTCACAAACTATATATTTTTGGATGAGTCTGATCATGCTGGACGTAATGCATTGCGTCCCATGTCGGCACATGGCTGCACGTGCAAATGGCCGATTGCTGTGTGTTTTTGGAGAGACAATGAATTATCAGGATCACAAGAATTTACAGACAGGTATTGGATTCCATAAGCTACCATATTCGAAAATCTCCCATCCATAATTTATTTGGGGAAGCTGTCATCACATTTGAGCTTATAACTGTGGTTCCTAAGGTTGGATTTAAGGGGAATTTGAGGAGAGTTGTATCATCAGATGGAACCTTTCATAAGTGTTTTGGGCGTGTTTGAACCACTTGTGTACGGGTCACATTCTCAGGTTATTGGGCAAAATATGATACTCTATATTACCTATGACAGCTTTATTAATGACATGCATACTTTGAGTTCAAGAAAACTACAGATTTCGTTTTCTCCATACTTTGATGCAGGTATGTACCATCTGCTTCTTTATTGATTTGGCCTGCAATAAGACAATTAGCTTCTTTCAAAATGAATGGCTGGACAATGGGGATCCTTATCTGCAGAGAGGCACAACTCCACCCCCTGACTCGAGTAACATTCTCCTGTAACATATCCATTGTCATTGTGCTCAGGGAGAGACCACAATAATTTTATTCATGATGATTATTTAGAGTACACATCCATTAACTGGGTCTTTGTTTTTAAATACATATTGACTATCTGTGAATGGTACATGTAGATGTTAGGGAGAATTCTCCAGAATGGCTAAATTCCCTTACCTACTGAGTCCCTCAGCAGCTTTGCTGGATTTCTAGGACTTATTTTTTTCACCTGCTGAGAGTGTGAGCCTCTTTTCCCACTCTTACATGTGTTTTGCTGTGTCTAACATTTTTCTTGTGTTCATAGACTGTGGTGCCTCACCTACTCCACATGCATCATCTTTTTACTATGTGTTACACTGCACCTTCACTGTGATACAGGGTTGTCTTTTAGACTTCCCAACGCAGACTCCATTTTCTGGGACTGACTATATTCTCCCAGAACATGTAAAGTTAACATTGACTTTATTGGTCTCTTTAACTTCACAGACTCAGTACAAACTATCTTGCCTAGAGCACTGGAAAGGGTTAATACTTATCCCTTTTTGTCCGTTTCTCTTGGAACACTGTTTCGCTCCCTTTTCATCACGACTTGGCTGGTGGCAGTGCTAACTACCCTATTTTTCCTACCGCGGTTATCTTAAATAACCTTGGTATTGTTTTAGGCTATCTTGGTAGCCTCGAAGCCTCGAACTTAAACCCGCTAGACCATGTACCTTTTTATACGGTTCCAGCTGGGTTTATTCACCATTTCTTTTTGAAAATGTCTTTCTTGTGTTTTACTCTACGCGCCAAACCAGGTTTGGCTCCTTTGTTCGCCGTCCTTTCACAGGCTTCTACACAGAAGCCCTCCTTAGGCGCCTGAAAGTCTGGGTAGGCAGGATTTGAGGGAGGGGTTTTAGGATCCCTGCCATGGGTTCCCTTGGTAACTCAAGTCACACTCCTGTTTGATTGTCTAGGTGACTGTCCCGCCAGGACAGCCATCCTGCTGTGTGATCGACAGCCAGGCTGTGTGAATGGGGGAAAACTGCAAAAAAAGTAGGTCTCTGGGACTGGAAAGGCAGAGTCGGGACTGGAACGAAAGAACCGATGAGGAGCTGACAGAAGAGGACCCCTACAACGACTGAATCACCCGGTGAAGCCCTACTGCAGGTCTGAATCTTCAGACTCCAACGACAGAGAAGATCTACCAGGAATCTTCTTCCCCTGAGCTGGTGGGACCAACCAGTTCGCCCAAACTGCAAGACAGGACTCCCTCCTCTGGTCGAATTTGCTGTACAGAGCTACAGTGAACTGGATAGCCAGGAAGGTCGGACCCTGCTTGGGTTTTAAGGAGCGCACCTTTTATTCATTGCTTTGCTCTGCTGCTGGTTTCTTCCATGGGCAGTGCAGGACCCTCAGTCTTCCTACTTCATGTCAGTCCGACAGTTGCTTCAGGAACCATGAGCCTGCAGGACCTGCCAGGAATGTCCACCTCAGCTACAGCTTCTGCTCCCTTTAAAGGTACTGTGCAAATCCGGTTGTTCGTTTCGTCCAGCCGCAGTGTAGGTGTGTGAAACCTTTTGCCAATCCGACCGCTCGTCCTTCTCTACTCTTTAAACTAACTTTTCTGCTGACCAACTTCATCCGGAACTCTTGGCAAAGACTTAACCGCAAACTATCCTTAACTGTGTGATCTTGAGCAAACGACTTTTGTCCTATTGACTTTGGCCCTGAGTCTTTTTGATTTGATTCCATCACTGTAGTTCCCCTTTCTAGATTTCCCTGCTTATTTACCTGTTGGTGCTGCTCAATTTTAGTCTAACTTTGTCTTTCCCTCCCTTTTAAATTATTGGAGTGCCATTATGCTCAACTTCATTTTGTGCTTAACTTGTCCAGAATCTATTGGCAGTGGTGTGGTGTATTAAGAGTGTGATTATTCAACTGCTTTACTTTAGTGAAATGTTTTACAGCTGATGTGCAAATAAATGTATATTCCTTTACTCAGAACCCTTGAGTGAGTGTTTGTTTGAATCATAGTGATTGCTTTCCTTTGTGTAACTATTGATACTGCTCACTTGCTCTTGAGCTACGTCTGGCTGCTCAGCCATCGCTACCACTTTACTGTGTAATACAGGCTTGTAGTAAGTAAGGGTACTGCATATAATTCACCAAAGGACTCAATGGGAATGGGGAAGTGGAAACACCGGCACCATCTCGTGATGGCGGGCATACGGGAGGTGTTCAACCCACCAAATCGTATTATTGATCATAGTAGGATGGCCTATTGCAGTCTAAGGAGTGTATTGGGTGGAGGGGGCAGCCGTAAGGGGTATACAAGTGAACCCACAAAGACATAGAGGTTTAAGGACTTGTTTTGGAGTTGATTGAGGGATGATAGTAACACTTGCTTTTGGAGACAAATGTCAAAAGCGAGAAGAGAACTTTACACATGAGCTGCTTAGATCTGAGTAGAGTGATTGCCACATGTGTTGATGGGCAGGCAAGAGGAGCACTTACCATGTACAGTTCTTAGAAGAAAAGACGAACACTCTCTACATAAAGTGCTGAAAAGGCAGCATGAGCACTTGCAAATGAGGTGTTGAAAAGGACTAACAAAAAATGTCTCGAGGTGCTAAGCAGTCGAGAGCACCACTGGCAATTGGAGGTGCTGAAATGCTGTACCACTTGAAGAGCTGGACAGATGAGAGGATAATGTCCCATATGAGGTGCTGAGAAGCTGAGAGGATCATTTACCATATTAAGTACTCAGGAGCACTTACCACTGGAGGTTTTGACATAAGAAAGGCAAGCCCTTACAACAGTGTAGATACTGAAAGGATTTCTTCCAAACATGTTATTGTTTAAAAATGTTGTCCAAAACAAAACATATATATATATGTATATATATATATATATATATACATATATTTTATTTTTTATTTTTATTGAATATAGCTGAAAAATTCAACTTTTTCAATATTAAGCTAAAATCATTAACACATTAAATGCATCAATGTACATCAAGTAAAATTAGAATAACAATTGAATGAAGAGACAATAATTGCATGAAAGGAAAAACAAAAATATACTACAGATTTGTCCTAACACAAGACTTAACTAAGTATAAAATTAAGAGAAACACTTATACACCACGAAATAAAATGTCAATCATACTCACAAATCATTTCCACTTATTAAAGATAACATAATATAGATCTCCTAATTTACAGACTGAAACGGTGTATCATACATTGTCTCTGCACAACCTATGCATGTTTAAAACATAAATCATCCCGATGAAGACATTTCCTCCACAATCAGGCAAGTGAACCACAAAACATTGAAACCCTTACATTCCTAGTCCATGTAAAGACAATGGACTCGATTCCAATGTTAAGGCCAATAAAAAGTTACAAGTAGCAACACGAATACTTATAGATTTAGTAGATAATATGACAGACCATCGGGTTTCGGGTTGTATAGCACTGAAGTAGGGCATATGCTTCTCGAAATAGCTACTTCTTAAATTGATTAAAACCGGACATTCAGTTATGGTATGTTTAAGGGTTTCTTTCAACATCCTGACAGAAGCCACAGTAATTCTCCTTTGGAGGCAGCACCCTTCTTCTAGATAGTACATCGCGAGTGGGAAATAGGTTAAACCGCAAGCGTAAAATGGAATTCTGTAATTTCTACTGTTTCCTTGAGTATGTGCAGAGATGTAGCAACAATTGGGTTCTTATGATTTGCTTACCAAGTGTCTATTGCCTTGCAGTCCCAGGGGTACTGCAGTTGGAACCGGGACTGAGCCCAATCAGTTTGAAGACCTGGGCAGTGTAGCCCCGTCTAATAGGTTCCCCAATGGAGAGCGTTCCACAGAATTTGGTACTACTCCCCGTTTGGGGAAACCTCTACAACCTAACTTAGTGGAAAGCAGGGCCCTAATGAATAGACTGAACAATGTTATTAGTCATCATTAAGGGAAAATCATGGCCAGAATTGTGCCCTCCGCTGAAATTCTGATGGAAATCCAGGGGAGTATAAATTGATGGAAGGGGTCAGCCAATCCAGCTGTCTACCTTATTTATCTTCCAGGAAGACAACATGCTGGACCACCCGCCCTGCAACCCATTGATAAACCTTCGGAATCCCTCCTCCCGATTAACGCTCCTGCCATAGAAAGGGGAACATGAGAATCCAAGGATATTCTAGTGAACAAGGTTATTCATTGGATCTACTCCAAAAGAGGATGCTATTCAATCATAAGGGAGGATATCACTGGTTGCCTTCGCATCCTAGGAGGGCATAATGCTATCAATAATACAATCTAAGCCATCTTTAAAAATGAAAAACTGGCAGAGGGCTAATTTGGTGCAGAGCTAAGATTCTTTCCCCCTCAAGGTAGATATATATATATATATATATATATATATATATATATATATATATATATATATATATATATATATATATATATATATATATATATATAATAGTTAAACCCTCACACATTCTAACTGATCAAGAAATGAGAACAAAACCCCTTGAGATAACTTCTTCCTGAGAGGATGTGGAATGGTGTTTTTGGAGCTCCCTTCCAATGTCCAATGTAGTTGATTTTCAAGCAGAGTGTGGAGCGTTCCCCTCCACCAGTCATAATTTGCGTTGTCAAATGGAATATTGCAGGGTTAAGGAAGAACCTGAAGGATAATGAGTGGTGTGCATTTATTAGGAAGCATCAATTATTTTGTTTTCATGAGACCTGGGCCTTGACACCCTGTATTTTGCAGGGCTTCTCATCTTTTGAGCAGTTTGCAACCAGGCATACTGGAGGAAGACCTTTTAGGGGTCTGGTGGCATGGATTGATTCTGCGATTTTTTATATGTTAATGTGAAAGAATGTGTTTGCCCAGGCCTGCAATTACTTGATATCAAGCTTCATATGGGGGGCATCTTGCGGTTATTACACCTGTGTAATAGGCTGATGGCAGTGAATGGCATCACAACAGTTACTCTCACAGCTACCCATATTAAAGCATGGGAACAGAGCCATCATAGTAAGCCAGTGATACTTTTGTTAGGTCATCAAAATACCCAATTTGATCTGTTACATGAGATGTATGGCCTACTGAAGGATGAGGACGAGATGTGGGACATTCCTGACGTAGTCAGTGATTATCCTAGCCACCAGAATTAGTATGCTACAGATATTGCCTGTATCTCGTTTAGTCTACGCTTGAGAGGCTGAAACGGGAGGCCCCCAGGAAATAATCTGGCACAACCTACATTTGTGGTGAAGAAGCCAGCATCACACATTGACTCTGTTCAGATCAACATTCATGCATGGTATAAGGTGGTCAATTTTGAAGTGGTACCCAGGAGTGAGAGTGGCCATTGCTGGTTTTGCTATCACTATCAAATGTAAGCCTTATAGAAGACCATAATGTAATGGTGGGAAGCTCTGTTATAATTGATATCAGAGGGCAAGCAAGAAATGTGGGGATTTTGGTCAACTTAGACCTGGGATACACCCTCCAACACCTATTACAACTTTACAGGACACATTGAGTAAGGTTTTGGGTGTACTACAGAAAGTGAAAGTTTGAACTCATTCACTCAGATTGCTTGTATTATGAGAGAGTAGGTAATGGGCCCTTGTAAGCTGGTTAAGGATATAGCTACTAAAGTAAAACCCTGGTATAATAGTGAATGTAGAGAGGCAAAGAGGATTTTAATGCAAGTGGGCAAGAAGGTTAATTCCACTAATAGGGGTGACCTTTGCAAAGCCAGACTTGATTACAAGAAACTATTAGAAAACAAGAAAACAGATTATGAATGGGAGGTTCTATTGCTTGCTGCTAAAAATAAGGATTACTCAAAGTTCTGGGGTCTTGTTATGGCTTGCCAGGAGTCACCCGTAATATCAATAATACGAGTATTAGTTCTGTGTGCTGGGTAGAACACTTTGGAGAACTCTATAAAGAACCCAGCATTCAATTTTTGCCCTTTGCCCACAGGGATGAAACCTGGATTGCCCCACACTTGGAGTTCTCACTATTCAAAACAAACACGCTATCCTCTCCCAGAAATCTAACAAGGCCCCAGGTCTGGACAAGATTCTTAGGGATTTGTTTAAAGAAGAGGAGCATATCTGGGCTTCTTTTTCCCTGAATTTATTCAACGCAATAACAAGCAAAAAGATAACACTAGTATCTTGGTCTACAGGTGAGATCGTTTATATTTATTTAAAAAAAAGGACGTGATCATCCCAGCAATTATAGGCCGATATCTCTGCTTGATTCTTCAGGAAAATTGTTGCCAAAAGTAATATCAGGTCATTTGAAGGATTATAATTATAATTGGTAATTTATAACAGGCCTAATACCCAGGGGTTTCTCAGTACATACCGGGGGATCAAACCTGTGTTGCTCTGCGTTGCCTTGCAAGCGCATTGCCCCTGCTCCATCCTCCCGAAACTATTGGGCTGCAGTTGTCAATTTGCGTCAGCATTGGCAAGTAGGCTTTGGGGAGGTTTAATGCACAGTTGGCCAGTGTTTTAGACTCAAACTTATTTTAGATAAATATGTGGAATTAAGGAAAACAAACATATATGTTTGACACTGTTCCCCATGTCAAACTTTGGGAAAACCCGAAGTCGCAGGAGGTACATGATGAGTTGTTGGCAGCGATCAAATTTCTCTATGAGAATAATGATGCTGTGATATGGTGAGGGAATGGAGGGAGGACTCCACCACCTATACAAGTAGAAAACAGCATAGCCAAGGTCGGTGCTTTTACCCCAACCATGTTCCTAATGAATAGTAATAAGATAATATCTAGACTGTTGGAAATTCCTACAAATGCCTCGATTTAGCTGGTGTAAAGAGTCTGGTATTACTTTTCGCGTTGATATCACAAACTACTGTCTCAGGCTTTAAAACCCAAAGTAATGTTTTTGCAGACTTTTGCATTAATACCGATATTTCAAAAAAACATTACCTCCTCTATGAAAAGGAAATCACCAGGCTGTAAGATGACTGTGGACAATCAAAGAATAGAACACATTCATTATTATGAATATCTTGGTGTACGATTTGCCACCTCCTGTAGCTGGGATCAGCAAAGATCAAGGGAAGTGAATGCACTTGTGAGACAGAGTGGTGCTATCGCTACATTTTGATACAGCCATTGAGATGGTACAGTAAGACTTCTTTTGCAAGTTTATAAAGCACATGCCAGGGAGGCTGCCCTGCATGGTGCTGAACGTTGGGTTATTCTTCAGTGTCACTAGCTTGGGACTGTGGAGATCGGGCTTCTAAAGAAAATGTGGGCCTTCCACCAGGAACATCTACTGCCCTAATTCATGAGGAAACAGATTTAGCTGCCATTGTTGATGTGGTGGATTAGATTATGTAGTAGCAAGGAGCTCCTTGCATTGAAAGAAAATGCCATTGACATAATAGACCAGACAGGGGGATCATCACTGAAATGTTTTTTACATGGTAAATCATGGGTGCAAATATTAGGTGAGTACACCAGTGAGTGTTGTTTGGCTGGATGACTCGGGGCCTCATTAGAAGGTTGGAGGTAGCCTTGCGGGAAACGGACAAGGCTAACTCCAAACATGCAAGAAAGTCTGGCCCAGCCAGTCCTGGTAATTGCCCTTTTGCGGGAGCCGGAATCGGGTGATCCCTAAGAGGGCTCAATGGGAAAGGGGATGCCTGTAGAACCGGCACTGTCCATAACGATGCCTGTGCTAGAGGCATGTTGTGCTCGCGGGTGTCTTTCATTCTGCACAACTCTGAGTTTGCCGGTCCAGATACAACGGTACCAGTAAGCTTACTGGTACCGTTGTATCTGGACCGGCAAACTCGTAATGAGGCCCTCTGTCTTGAACGATCATAACAATTTCCAACAGAGTGAACTTTTTGAAAAGCATTGGAATTACTGCTTTAAATCTGGCATGCTGCCTCGCGACAGGAAACAGGTAAAAACAACCGGGCACGGGCACCAGTGCATGCACAATGAACAAGTGCACCAGTGAGTGCTGTTTGACTATTTGCGGTGTGCGTGGCATATGGGCAAAATCATTATAATCTAGTTAACATGACAGGGGTATGCTGTGTTTCCTGGATTTTGAAATCTGCTATACCACGCCTGTTTCATAAGTCTATTTTGGTGGAAACATGCTTGCTACTAGAAGGGACACCAACTTAGGAGTAACTTGAAACTGGCATGTAAGAAAGAAATTCATGTGTTGTTGGTGGTTAAAAAACTGCCAAAATAAAAGAAGGTTAAACCTGTTTATTTATCCCCTTCATCAGGCATGGTGGTAGGAGAGGTAGAAATAGTGTCGGATAAGCGAAGGAAGCCTACTAAGGCTCGAGAAAAAATCACAACATACGTACAACTGGTGTGTAAATTAAATATTCCCACTCGATCCACTAGTGCAATTGTGCAGGCCGACAATCAACTACAAAATGAAGCGGACCACTCAGAATTTGGTCCAATTGATAACAACTCTCTCCTCAATATGTGTTTAAAGCTATGCCCTGTTCCACCACACCCATCCGTCCCTGATACTTTAAAAAACACTCAATCTATCCTAGTTGACACAGCATCGACTAATTTGGAAAGAACACCGGACCTGATGGTAATTACAAATGCAGTGGCGTCACCTCCCCCAAATAACGATAGTTCCTTTAGGTCATCAGGGTCTTCTTTTTTCTGGAGCCTGTTTCTGAGCCAGAACAAATGAAAATCTTGAAGGCCCATTTCACAATATGTCATATAATCCCAAAAGAACAACAAAAAATGAAAGAGGGTCTTACTAAATTTGTGGACGTGGTTTTGGATTTTTCCAAACATTCGCCACAGCCACTGAATGAGGAATTTGGAGAGGAAGCTACCGACTTCCCCGTTCTAACACAGTCACTTGATCCAAATTCCTCATTGTTAATGGTTTATGGTCATGATAATGAATTAATGGTGTGGTGGCTTCATCTCCTATTCCTCTTAAGGAGTCACTGCTTGTAAAGGGGACAAATACACCTACAAGGAAATGGAAATATAAGGGGAATAACATTAAAAAGATAGCCGAAAAAAATCAGCAGTGCTCCTCTATTGCTTGCTGTCAATAACACGGGAAAAATGTATTGTAGAGAAATGGATTATCACTTTATGATCACTCAAGAGGAATCACCTAACAGAGGGAGAGAAACATTAATATAAGAAAGTTGGTGAAAAGGAGGAAAAACAACATTAACTCAAAAAAGAGGGTGGGCCGTAAACAGGGCTCCATTAAGGCATGGTTGAATACTAATGAGGAAAACAAAACCATAGTTTATAAAGTCACTTTTGCTGAGTGTGAGGAAAGGCAAAATGAACACATACCAATTTGGGAAGTAGAGGATGGTATAGGGTTAGGCAAAGAAGAAATAGATGGTGGAGATTTAACTGAAATTAGACAAGTTCAGTCTGCCACACCTAGTCTAAAATTGGTAATTACCACTATGGATGGAAATAACACAAAATTAAAGATTATGGACATATACACATCTTCCAGCAGCCTTTATATGGGCCGCAACAAACGTGGTGAAGCTACAACAGCAGTTGGAGGATTTGAGAGGAATTACCTCCAAGGACATATCCAGAGTGGCTGTTCCAAAATCGCTGTTAGAGGAAATGTGGGTTGTGATTCACTTGGTATCACCTTTGTTGCAGATTGTATTCTGTGTTATGCTTCCCAATTTGCTGACATGGGCTATAATATGAATAGAATTCTGTAGGTGATACTTGTGGATTGGAAAGGAGGGGAGCTATGGAGGAGCCAAATATCCTCACCTATTCTAATATTGAAACCCATGTTAAAAAAATAATTGAATTGGTCAATGAAAACAATGTATGGAACAAGTGATCTGACGAGAAAAAGCAACCGTAGGAACTTTCCCCGTGGAAACAGGGATCACTATGTCAAAATGAATTGAAAAATGGAGGATATTATTGAGTGTCTGAAGTTAATCTCATGGAAGTCCAGACAGTCTAATTCCTTTGTCTCAAATCCAATTGGGCAAGCACATATAACGGGAGCTGATATTTTTGCTATTCAAGAATCATGTTTGATAAACAACTTTTATTTGGATGGCTACACTATCCTGCTGAGGAAGGCCAATTGGGATGGAATGGGTCGACCCTCTGGTGGTCTATTATTGGGCACTAGGAATCACATAAAAAGAGTTGAAACACAAAACACCATCACATTTTCTTTTGTCTGGTGTCCTAACATGTAAGATGGATGGCTGTGTACGGAGGGTGTTGTTGATTAATGTGTATGACCCCCCTGGGGGTAATTTCACTAGGTCTATTATTAAGGAAATAGAGCAAACACTGGATGAATGGTTATTCTCAGATCCACATGCATTATGTGTAATTATGGGTGAGAGCGAGAAAGAGCTTTAGTGCCCCAAATACTACCTAAAAAGAACAAGGTTCCATATTAATAACTCACAATGACAAAGTAATGAACTTTGAGAATGTATGGTGTTTCGTTTATAGAGAACAATGGTTTCTTTCAATTATATGTAAATGTTGACAATCCATTAGATCCTTCATAAACCTGGTCTGCCAGGAATCATTCATCGTGGATAGATTACATTCTTTTTTGTAGCTCATTATTTGACGTCATGGGATGGTTAACATTAAATCCGACGGCATGTCACATAGTGAACCAATATGTAAGCTATGCTCAGTATAATAAAAAGGAAGCCATTGTAGATGTCTCTGTTAATTTGAACAATAACCAAATAGCATGATCTGTTAAGAACATAAAGTGTTATATTGAATTCTTCGATAATCTATTAATTGATCAGCCATATCATGGACAGTTGGGATAATTTTTTTATAATACCATATCTAAATATGCAAAACAGTATATAGCCAATCTAGAGTATAACCCATGTCAAAAAACAAATATAAAGAAACAAACTTTTGATGCTTATGTGGCTCATGAGAAAGAATGTTGTAGGAACAACATTTGGAAACTGAAAAGGAGTGTAACTGATAAATGTGTATTGAGAGAAAATAAGATTAAAACTGAATATAAGAACTCTCTAAAGAGGAATAAGTCCTTGGCTCGTACATCAAAGTGTTCCTGAGAAGAAACGCGATGAGGTCTTCAGATACTCGGAAATTCTGGTCCTTCTTTAATTTATATAATAAAAACCATTCAAGTTCCATGAATGAGATCAACCCTATTCTTGAGGATGCCTAGTGTAAGCATATTAATCATCAGTTCATGATTGAGTCTGATTCTTCTATGCTGGCTAATAGACTGGACAGTGAGCTCACGCAATTCAGTGGTCATTTAAATCCAGAGTTCATTAAACATATTATTATAAAATTAAACCCTTCAAAAGCACCTGTCCGGATGGGATCCCCAATCTGATCTAAAAGGAAAATCCAAGATATTGGTCCTCAATTTTCTGTTTGTTTCAATGATTGATGTATAGGGGCTTTCTGCCTGTGGGTTGGAAGGCATCTATATTAATCCCAGTTTTCGAAAGGGGGCTAGGGATAATCCAGACAATCATGGACTATTAGCCATGATGGATGCATGCTCGATCTTTGCCCAGGTCATGCTAGGTGAGCTGAATACCTGGATAAACAAAAATAAAATAATATTCAAATTACAAACTCGATTTTGACAAGGAATGGGAACACAGTCAAATATTTGGACCTTGGTGTATCTTATTCAAGAAGCTAAAATAAAAAAAAAGAAGCAGCATTATACATCTGTTTTATAGATTATAAAGTTGCATTTGACACTGTGATCAGGGAACGGTTCAGGGAACGGTTGTGCTCTAAACTCAGGAATTTAGAGATTGGTTTGACTCTTCTGCATTTTATAAAGAATTGTATTCTGACACGGTTGTTCAAGTTCGGAAAGATCAGGAGTGTAATCCCAGTAACACTATCTGCACTTCTATTGGTTTGAAACAAGGTTGTCCATTAGTTCCAGCTCTGTACAATCTCTATGTGGCAGACATGGGTTTGATATTTAACAACATGAACACATTTCCTCCAATGATTGGAACATTGAATATAAATTGGTTGGCCTACACGGATGACACACTTCTAATCGACCAGACACCGGTGGGATTACAGAGAGCTTTGAATGAACTGAGCTCTTACTCCGCTCTCATTGGATAAAAGATGAATTACAAAAAACAAACATCGTGATTATCTCCTCAAAGAAAAGAGGTGGAAATAAATACAGGTGGCAGATTGACAATGAAACAATCATAATAACGGACAAGTGCGTTTACATAGGTACATATATTTCAAATAATTTACGATTTATGGAGATACAAAGTCATGTGTGCATGAAAACTGAAAGTAGATTTCTTTCTATTCTTCAATATATGAAGAACAACAGTGGCTATTCGATTAAAGGTTGGGTAAAATTATTCAGATCAAACAGGATTCCCTGTTTAGCATATGGTTTTGAAATCTGCTCATGTAAGGAAAAAGAATAGGTTAGACAACTTGAAGGGAGGCTGTGGAGGAGATCACTGGGTTTGCCAAAATATTTTCCTATTAAAGCCATTGCATGTGAAATGGGACTAACCTCCTTACTGACCACTCTAAAAGTTAAATGGGTATTTGCTATATGCAAATGTTATCTAAAAAGGAGGAAAATGATTCTGTATTCTCGCACTTATATCCCATTATGATTGCATGTCAGAAGAGTAATTCATTGTTTTAATGGGTCTCTGATGTGATTACATTTTTTTAATCCATTGGGTTTGTAATTGACATGTCTATTCCGATTCATTTAATGGAAAGTAAAATAAAGAAACTAGTAGGTATCTCGGACCGTGAACATAACATAACTAAATTAGCCTTGATAATTAGATACCGGGAATATGTTCTTCAAAGCTTCCAAGTAGACAAGCCATGTCATTATGTCATAAATATGTTTAATGTTAACATTTGGAGATTTATTATGAAACTTATGCTGAACATTTTTGCTTTTTGCTGTCAGAGGTGCTTGGATCAAAATTCCATATAAATAAAAGACATGTAGGATCTGTAGAAACGAAGTTGAAACTAGCAGACATTTAAGCTTCTAGATGTGTATGAGAAAGGTTACCTAAGATTAAGATACAAAATATAAAACTGCACTTCTGACCAAATGTGGGTATTGATCTATGCTGAGGACATTACCAAGTTAAATTTCACTGTATATAACATCTGGCAAGAAATCTACAAGAAATTATATCATGATTAAATGCAGTATTTTTAGAGGTCTCACCTTTTAACATGAAACATGATTATTACCATGTATTTATTAAAATCTGTCCTACGAAATATGACTTTGTATTACTGTTTTATCCACAACTAACTGGGGTAACCAGCATTGGGTGTGTCATGATTGAGTGGTGTCTCATGTGCCCTGGAGGATGTTGCTCTTGTCCTCTTGTCGGCAAGTCTTGCTTCAGTTTGAGTAAAACAGGGAAAACTCGGCTTCTCGTACAGCTGGTCAGTTGGGCGACTCATTACGTATTTAATTCAGATGTAGCTGTTTGTAACCAGATGTAGTTTGGGGACAGGAATAACCCCTTACTTCCAAACATATAATATCTTGTCGCAGGTCACTGGATTGACGGTAAACCATGATAAACCCGTCATAAACTGTGATACAAGTATGCCGAGGCATGCAAAAAGATCCAGGACAATGCGCCTTTTAGAATTGTAAAGAGAGTTTATATTTTATTGTCTTCCAATCTTGAAACATCCAATATTAACATTCGCCCTTATAGTGATAACATGTGTTTCGGCCTTATGTGGCCTTTCTCAAATCAGGGCTAGTGTGGTCATACTGGTAAGAACAGCATCATATGTTGCAACATCCAGTTATAAGCAACAAAGTATCATAGCATATCAAAAGAAACATCATAATCAAACAAAAATAGAAAAAAAATGTTGGCATCTTTACAGTTGAAAAATCATAAGTAACAGGTCATACATTTATGATATGCAAAAAATGTGGCGGTTAAGGGGAAGAAGAGAAAGGGGCGGGGGAAAAACAAACACACACACAGAGAAAAGAGATGGGTAATTGGTTAGTCACGGTTTGTCTCATGCTTGGATTTGTATATAGAGTCAAAGCTTCTAAGTATGCTGACTTACCCACACCGGGGGTCAGTAGCTCCTCATATGAGTGAAGTGTGTTGGGCCAAATCCCATTTATATATAATCTGGTACCAAAACAAATTAAATTTTCAGGTTCCCATATCATAAATCACATATTTGTATTGTAAAACTGATATTTTGTAAGGGCAAAACATTGTGCACATATCCAACTCAATTGTTTGTATTAGTGTAAAACACTGCGCTCAGAGCTTCATTTTGTCTAGGCCTATATAGAATAGGGATGTAATGTCCAAACATCTACATCTGACATCTCTTATACTCATGACACTATGTTAGAAACTTGTAACCTATTCTTGTGTGCTAATTAGACATGATTAATTATAAATAGGGATCCTATCTCTACCATTTCGGACGGTTATAGAGAAATAAATAAATTAGCTCAAATAGTCCCTTAATACATACGTCTGCCAATCCTTCTAATCACGAAGAAGTGTTATACCCTCATACTGCATACAGGTCTATAAGCCAGAGTAGAGTACTAATACGTTGCTGCGCGAGGGCACCGTACTCCACTTACCTTCCAAAAAGAACTGAATTCACTCGCGTCGGCTTCGTACAGAGAAGCCGGCCGCCATCTTGGGACTATTTATTTAATTCCCATGGTGACGCAACGCCAAGTTCACTGCTTGGCCACTGTTACTAAGCAACCGGTACACGGATTGTGAAACTAGGCACGGTACTCCTGTTTGGTAATCACTGTTCTACCCGTGATTGCGCACGTATGCATGCTCGATTTTGCAAGTAATCAGGTCACATTAATCAAGCTAAGTTATAAGGCGAGATTGCACATTATTATATTTCAACATCCGGATTATTTTACAGTGTGTTCTACTAAAGCGTATTCTACATTTATGTTTTTACATAAGAATGATTCGTTAAAGGTATCGCAGTAATTATTCTGAATTGAAACGTTCATTTACGGTATGTGCCCGCTAAATTCATGTGTTCAAGTTTAAAATAGTTATGTTAAATCTGTAGTATGAGAACATTTACATCGCATTGTGTGCTTATTGTGAACAATCATTCCAAGATGTAGTGTGAAAACATTTACATCCCATCGTATACCTATTGCGAACAATCATTCCATGAACATCGCAGAGTGTCAACGGGAAATAGGCATAATATAAAGGCAAAATCCTTGTTCATGTAAATCATGATTACTAAAGCGACAGAAACCTATTTAGGTCCAATGTTGTGAAGAGAATAAAATCCAACAGCATTAATGCAGTTATATACATCTTAGTTTCTAAGTATCAAAGTTTAAACCAAGCATAGTTGTATTGAAAAAGCAAATTATTCTGGCTTCCGCTTGTCTTAATGCTCGAACTCTGTCTCCACCTCTCGTATTCATTATAACATGTTGTAGGCCAATAAATTGGATCTTGGCTTTATCGTCCATCTGATCGTTATTTTGCCAATGTACTGCTAGGGGTCATTTTGGATCTTGGCTTCCAATTTTAGCCACGTGCTCACGTATTCTAATCCTGAGCTCTCTTTTGGTGCTGCCTATGTAGAGTAAACAACATATTGTGTTCTGCAATTGTGTTCTGCAATTAATTGAATGTGTAATTGTGAACACTTTTCCATTTTGACCCTCTAGTCTCTTAGTTCTGTCAAGAAACCACACTTTCTAAAACCTGGCTCTATTGGATTGAGCCAGGTAGTTTCACTGTTATTTGGTGAATCTGGTAACAGGGATGGGCTGATGATTGATTTAATAGTATTGGCTTTCCTGAAGATAATTGCTGGTCTGTCATCGACAAATTTACACAAATGTTCATCCAACTTTAATAAATACCAATGTTTCTGTAAAGTTTTCCTGATTAGTTGGTGATCCTTATTAAATTGGGTTATAAACATGATTTTCATTTGTTTTTCCTCTCTGGATTTCTTAGGGATCAGTGTTTCCTCCTGTTTTAAGTTTTTTGTTTTCTCAAACGCTTCTTCTAAGGGTTTACTAGGGTTACCTCTTTGTTTGAAACGAGTTCTCAGAAGTTTGCATTCTTGTTGAAATTTTTGGTCATCTTTGCAATTACGCCTTGCTCGTATATATTCACCAAATGGGATGTTGCGAATAGTAGCTCGTTGTGACAACTGTATGCGTGTAGGATTGAGTTAACTTCTGTTGGTTTTCGAAGTGTCCATGTTTCTAAGTGTTCATCCCGAACATGAATAGTGAGATCTAAAAAGTTTATTGTTTTAGTATTATGTTCTTGTGTAAATTCAATCTCAAATGGATTATGATTCAATCTTTTGGAAAATTCTTGGAATGTAGTGTCTGGCCCATCCCAAATCAAGAATGTATCGTCTATATACCTTGTCCAAAGTTTGACTTGATTTTGAAATGCCGGATCTTGGTACACTGTATGTTCCTCTAACATCCCCATAAAAATGTAAGCTAATGTTGGGGCATACTTAGTGCCCATTGCCACTCCCTTAAGTTGTTGGAATAGACAGTTAGTGAAGATAAATAAGTTTGAGTCCAAAGTTATCTGCAGCATTTCTTTCAACATTTCAATTTGGCAATAGTAACTTGCAGAATCGCCTTTAAAAGTATGGTCAATAGACGCCAGAGCCCATTTATGTTGTATGGACGTATACAGCGCTTTAACATCCAGAGTGGCCAGTATGAAGGTATCCCGCCAAACAAATGATTGGAGTGTCTGTATCAGACTAGAAGAGTCCCGTAAGTAGGATTTAACTTGAGTCGCACGTGGTTTTAGAATCCCATCCAGATATTCTGATAAGTTCTCTGAGACCCAACCGATACCACTTAGTATCGGTCGACCCTCCGGTATGTCTTGATAGTGTTTATGAATCTTCGGTAAGAAGTACATTGTTGGCGTTACAGGATTATGTGTGATGAAATAGGAACGTTCTTCATCTGTGATGAGTCCCTTTCTGTGCCAACTCATTATTGATTCCTCAATTTGATTTAGGATAATCTGCCGATCTGTTAGGTTCAGCTTTCTGTAACATCCAGGTGTCGCTAAGTGATTTTCAGCCATGTGTAAATAGTCCTCTCTGTCCATAATCACAATATTCCCACCTTTATCGGCCTCTTTTATGACTATTGATGTGTCAGTTTGCTCTGGTGTCTCATGTGCCCTGGAAGATGTTGCTCTTGTCCTCCTTTCACCAAGTCTTGCTTCAGTTTGCTCTGGCATCTCATTTGCCCTGGATAAAGTTGCTCTTGTCCTCTGTTCACCAAGTTGTGCTGTTGTTTGTTGTGTTTCAGAAGCACTTGATATTGATTTTCGCTTTGCGTAAGATGGAGCTTTTCCAAGTGATATTTGTTTTTTGTGTGCTATTTGTCCGTCACTTAATGGCTTCAGCACTTTTGAGAACATGTCCAAGAAATATTGATTGATTGTGCTCTCTTCTTGTGAATGAACTTAAATAAACTTGCCTTTTCCATTATTTGGAGTGGCGTGATCAAAATAATTCAAATTATTTTTATTGTTTTATTCCCTTTAAAAATGTGTTAATAAACACTTTCGAACTGTATACAGTAGTAATACATTTTAAAGGAATAACCAACATATCGAACATTTTGCTTCAAACACTTTTCCAAATCTTGCATCAGTAAATTAGGGTGTCTACAGAGTACATCCTTTGCATTCAAACATAGATTACAATTTTCCCCCAGACAAATGGGGTATCCATGCAAAATTTGGTAGATGTGGGTTCAACGGTGTGGATTTGTATAGCCAGACAAACATACACACACACATACATACATTCAGCTTTATATATAAAGATGGGAAAAGCAAATTTAGCACCATTGTTATTTATCTATGTATACATGATGTTATACTTGTTTACATGTTGTGTTCTTATAAGGTTTAATTAACCCAATAAACACTAAAAAGAAAACCAAAAATTAGGCTTTGTTGATCTATGCAACTGTCCATGTGATATCGTACCAGCTGATAAGCATAGAGTTAGGACAAGTTACTGAGAGAAGGTTGATCATGAGACCCAGAATACTGCCCAGATGTCTCAAGAACATACTGGAAAAACAAGACCAATAGGTGTTATGATATATATTTAGATATGATGAGACCTAGACTATTACAGTCAAAATATATACGGTTCCAGTTTGGAACCTTACCATTGGCGGCCTTGTGTAATGGTTGGGATCCCAACACATCTAATAAATCACCATATTGCCCGGACAGGGTCAAATCTGTAGAGCATTTTTTTGTTGGCCTGTCCCCTGTATATGGTATATAGAAGGGGTATTTGAAACTCAGATTCTGGGAATTTAATATCATGACAAAGGCCCACATTAGAAGTGAGCTGGTCCGGAGTTAAGGTGCCTATATCAACGTACCAGACCCGCTCAAACCGAGTCTGCCGCTAGGAGCTGTGAACTACTGGCAGGCCTTATAGCTCGGCTCAGCAATATTGTTAATTATTTAAAAATAAGTGTTCAGCCTCGCGTTGTTTTATTCTGCAATGTTTGTTTTTGCTCACCGAAAAGTGCAGAGCAATAGCACTGTTTACTGTGTTCTACCCAAGGAACAAATAGAAAGTTATGAAAAATTAAAATGCAATTGAGTTAACTGTGATGTTGTGCCCTGCATGTTGTTTGCCTCATTCTATTTGATGGGGGCATCTTGTATGTGTATTTTCATTACCTGATAGTAAGAATGTGCTTATTTGAAAGTCAGCTGACTTTTCATATGAACATGCTACCATGGGTCTCTTTCTTTTGCAAAAGTGCATCTCTCTGTTGGGAGAAAGAGAAAGAAAAGACATATCCATGTATTTTGGCTAATATTTATTGTGCTCGAGGCTAGACCTTTTTTCAGGAACGGGAATTATCCAGGTGAATGTTCTGAATAACAGTTGTTGTGATGCAGTTTATTATATCTAGTATGATCATCAAACACATATATGTTAATGGGAATGTTAAAGGTAATTTGCACCGTGCACTAACACTACTGTAGCGTCCCACTGGTGCTCCATATATAATTATAAAGAATAGACAAAAGGGAACAAAATACCTTACATATCCAAGGAAAAGATGCCTACAATGGGATATAAGACTTTCGAGAAGCATACATAAATGGATGGTATTGTATAAGAGACCCCAGCAACAGTTTCATGGGCACATCCAGTTCTCCATGATAAGATTAAAAAAAAAAAAGTATATCAAAACTCAAGAAAATTATTAAAAATACATGAAACACCCCATAATATGAAATATGTGATATACATATAATATGCAAGTATTATATCTTTAGTTTAAGCTATTACTGTCTGTTTCAGATACACATATCTTCTATATATTTAAAATGTAACATTTGCTTGTGGCGGAATTCGTTGCAAAGCGTTGTTACTTATACAATTCCACACCAGTTCACCAATCTGCACCACATTTTGCATAGTTGTATATTAGGGCCGGCCAAACATTACTGGCTACATGACATTTGAATACCCCACCCTTTCCCTGGATTTCAACAAAAGGCAACATTTGTGGGTTGGTGGCTTGGCACAGTGTTGTTCCTTATACAATTCCACACCGTTTAACCAATCTGTACCATTATTTGCAGAGTTACCTGGTAGTATACTCCAGAGATTACTAGCAAGGTGACATTTGGACACCCCAACCCTTGCCCCGATTTCAGCATCTTCATACATGAGATGGTTGCCTGAAATCGGCAAAACATCAATGTGGTCTTAGAAGGGCTGGTCCCGACATGAGGAACAAAACTCGAGGTCTTAAGTTTCAAGGCCTAGAATGCACAGTTTCTGAGATAGTTGCAATGTAATGCACCACAATGAACTGATCCACACGACAGTGAGGTGACCAGTAGGGAGAGAGCACAGAAGGTCCCAGTATGCAGCAACACATGAACTTTCACCTCATCCCAACCTCTGCTCCGGTGTATGTCAGCCAGCCACACCCACCATTCTCAGTGCAGTTTACTTCAGGGTGCAAAGCACATCAATCAATAAGCAAATTGAAACAGGGACCTACAGGATCAGTGTTATCATGTCTCTCTATAGAACCCACCCAAAAAAGTTAAACATGGTATTTCTATTCCTTTTTGGGAGATGGAAATGCTAGTGTCACATCACTTTTTAACCCCCAGCTGTTATACTTAAAAATAAATCAGAAATACATTTTGTGATTTGTGCCTTCCCATGCACCTGTTTCAAGAGTTGCAGGGGCATGACCCTTGATTCAGGGCATTGAAATGCACATCCTGTTTGGGAATTCAGGATGCACTATTCATTGAAACGTTCCTTCATTTGGGAAAATGTACACAGGGAGAACAAAGGGCACCTGAATCGGTGATTCTTAGATGTGCCAATTCAGATGTTCTTTGTGACTTACCCTTTTTTGGTGCAAGTGATGTGATGTGCTAGAGAAGGAGCCAGTCCTTCTGATGTCATGTTGATTCTTACGGAAATACATATTTCTTGTGTTGCTTTGATGTGCACACTTGCAGAGTGCAACAAGTTTAACTCTAAAATGCTAATGTCAGATAAGCAAAATATTGTGTAGATAAAATCGTGTGATGTTTGCCATGGTCATTTTATGCCTTTAGGGTTCAATAAGAGACCAAAAGCTTGATTAGATCAACTAGAGAATTCAATTTCTAAAACAGCAGGTCTGGAAGGAGATTTAAAACTGTGCATCAATGCACAAGTAATGTTAAAGAGGAACTTAAATGTAGCAATTGCGCTAGTTAATGTAGTGATGGGAAGAGTGATTGCATTTCATACCTTTCCTCACAGTATAAACATTGAACATGTTGAAGTGAAGTTTGATTGTGTGGAACTAACACATTTGGTTTGTTGGACCTCTGCACATTTCATTTTTTTAAGGATACCTTTGTGAAAAGAGCACAGTTTCCTTTGTGCTCTGCTTATGCGATAACTATGCATAAATAACAAGGGTTGACATTAGAAGCAGCCCTTATTGACATTGGTCATATGGTATTTAAAGAGGGAATGTTATATGTAGCTTTGTCACATGTGAAAAATATAGAAGGTTTATTTTTAGTAAACTTTGATGAAAGAAAAGTGACAGCTGACATTTCTTGCATTGAAGCATATAATAAGTTACATGTATTGTATGCTCCTCACCTGAACCTCATACCTGTACCTGTTAAGCTCTTTGCCAGGAAACATTAGGATTCAGTGAAACTACCTTCTAATAAAATCATTCCTCTTAAGTGTTAAAAAAACAACAGAATCTGCTAGAGTTGCAGAGTTGTTCAACTACGACATACTCTCATTGCAGTTTTAGTAATGAAACAAGTTGAATGCTATTCTAATGCAGCTTTGTGTATGTTGTTTCAAATTACACCATTGATGCAAGTAATAGCTTCGACAGCAGAGAAGCAGCTATGTGTGGAACTGTAATTTTTTTAAAAATGTCTAAATGAAAAACCACACAGTATGCATTGGCAATGTAAATTCGAAATGTAGTAGCTGTTGCAAGTGGAAATCAATAATGTCTTACTAATAGAAACATGACCAAATTTAAAATTCATTACAGATGTGTTAATTTTCCTACCTTCTACATGGTATTTTTGAAACATAATCAATACATCCTTATTAAAAACTATATTTTGCAGTGTTTATTGTAAATTACAACCACAATCACTGTATTGGATGTCATGGAATGCTTTACTTAAGATCTGGAACAGTCTCACTTTTCTTACATAGTGGACACATATGATTCCACTCGTAACTAATTTCTGCATACCTACACTAACAGTTTTCTGCATTAATAAATCAAAGACAGTCATTACAAATTCTTGACAATCTCTCTGAGTACTTTGAGAAAATTGTTGATTACCACGTGCAAAGGCCAAAATCTGTGGTTAGTAGCCTGTTTGTGTTTTATAATATTCAGTGCACATGGGAGAAGGTTGTGACCACTGTCCATAACTGAAGCCCAGGACTAGTACGCATGTGTTAAAATACATTTGGCCATGCACACTGACCATGGCTGAAGGCCAGGTTTAATGCCAGTTACTATTGTGATGTAATGTGTGATGTCATCAGTGATCTCATCTATGATGTTATCATTGTGGTCATAGGCTGTGCAAGGTGGCTTTGGCTGAATTTCACAGATCTTGTTGCATTAAACTCTCACCTTAACATCACTGCAACTAACATTGTTTCATTGAATTCAAAGCTTTTGTTACAATATATTGCTCACCTTAACGTCCCTGCAACCAAAGTGTTTTCCTTGAATTACAGGGCCTGCGGTAGAGGTCTGCTGTTATGGTTATGTTGCTCAACTCATCGAACAATAACTTTTTGGGTGGCTTATAACTTTGCTCCACATAGACGAATCATCACCAAACCTTGGAAAAAAACTGTATGACCACCTTCGAAAGATTCTATAAAGTTTGGTTTGGTGTCCTCACTTCCCCAGGAGTGACAGCTAAGTACCATAAGCATGCTTTTGTAAATTTGGTGTAAATCTGTCCAGGAGTTTTTTTTTTAATGTCAAAATGTAGGTTAAAAAAAATGAATTATATCTGGGTCGGGTCGGTGGACGCACTTCCCTATTCTGTCTGCGGACAGCCCCCTAGACCAATCAGGGTCCGGCATGATGTCTGCGGATATCGGTCACCCCCGCTGATTGTATGGCAAAAAGCGTGATGAGCAACATATTTTTAGAAACGAGTGCCATGTGGGATCCGTGGACAGCCACTGTTGTCCGTGGACAGCATGGTAGGGAACAAGTCTAAAACACACATTTAGGGTTATTTGGTGGTTGAAGGAGGCGCTGGAAAGGTTGGGGGGGCTGGAATAAAGATGATATGGGGCTATTTTGATAGGTGAAAGAAGGGTATGCCAGTGCTGCAGTAGTCCGCGGATACCGCAATAGTCACAGACAGCACTGTGAGTGGGCTGTTTAGAAAATACATTGGTCATATTTGATGGCTGAAATAGGGCAGAGTAAGGGTACAGGAGTGGAATAAAGATGATATGGAGATGTTTTTATAGGTGAAAAAAAGGGTTTGCAGATACCATTGCGTCCGCGGACAATTTTGTACTCCACAGACATCATTTCTATTGCAGGGGGTTCAGGGCGTGTTTTGTTATGTGAAGGTGTACTGTACGTATTTGTTATATGGTTTAAAAATCTGCCCACTGACAACACATAGTATAGTAATATGTGTATAGTAATTAAAGGTAATGTAGGGGGAGTATACAGTATTGGTTATATGGACAGTGCTCCTTGATGTCTCCTCCATCTTTCACACAGTCAACGAGTGTATGCTCAGTAAACGGTTATATCATACCATTAACATCATGGTCCGGGCGCTGGACTGGCTGAATTGTGTTCCTTACTTACCACCCTTACCAGCTGCAACGGTTTCATGTAATAATGTTGCCACAAAAATCTCGCCATGCAAAAATATCGCCGAAAAATAGCGACATTATTGCATGGAACATGCGGGGGACACCCCCAAAACCCCCAAAAAATGTTTTCTTTTTCTTTTTTTTTGTTTGTTTGCCCCTGTCCCCATATATATGGTCACCCATATAATATCGCTGCAACCTTTTCCCGGTGATATTATTTACGGTGACCATATATATGGGGATAATATTACCTGATACCGCTGCAACTAGGTTGTTTCTTCTCCACCACCTGACTGTGTACCTGCACAGTACCCCAGAGTTTTACCCTATTGTTCTAGCTCTTCCATATCTATTTTGTCCCTCTGGCTCATCTGATGTCTCACTGGCAACAGATAGTATATCTTTTTTTTTTTAATGTATTGCATATTGGTTACAAAACAAATGTAACCTTATTAATATAAAACATTAATGAAAGGAATATTAAAACACATTCATTTACAAGTCATTGAAACAATTATTACAACCAATACATGTTGGACAGCAATTTCAGGTAAGCCTTTCCTACCTAAAGCCGAAGACATTAAAAATATTGAATTGGTTACTTCCAATTAATAACACCGTTATATATTAGAAAACAAATTCAGCTCAACCGTTCTTATTTTTAAACCCAACATTTTTTCATTCAAGCACAAACCGTTCAAAAAAATGTAACACTGACATAATAGTGTATACACGGGATGCAAGAACACACATTTCCCAGAAAGAGTCAGTGTCCATGTCAACATGCATGTCGAAAAACGTGTTAAAGTTCACGTATATCAACAAACTTTAACTGGGGCAAAGCACGACAAGATGTTTGAGTGTTTCAACCTGGTTAGTTTGCTTACAGAATCTACAATCAGCTTTGTTCCCCTGGATCAGGTTTCATCTAAGCTGAATTTCACCAGTGTAATACAGGTTCCGTCAAAAATGTAGACAATCCTTCCCCATGCTAGCTCATGGAAATATTTCTAAGTAGTGGGTCATAATACTCCTCATTTTATGCTCACTGTGTAGATTGCTCGGGCTAGTGTCAGCATGCAGCCTGTCCAAATGTAAGCTCCAATTGAGGTCAAGCAAAGATTTCTTCATCTTTTCTGGGTCCTTCATAATATCAGAAGTAGACAAACCCACTAACTCCAGCACAACTGTGCTGTGTTCCACAAATTCCATCATGGGCGTGACCGTTCCCTTCTCCAATATACCAGCCAGCTCACCATATAAAGTATTGGTAGTGACAAAAGCTGCGGCTTCCAAAGATGTACCAACATCAGCCACATATATATAAAATAGGCAAGTTGACAATATGCACCCCACCTAAGACCATTATAGATGGCGATTATTTCATCATGTGCACCTTCATGATTTAACCTGACCTTTACGTTGTAGCCATAATGTAGCATAATAATCAATTTTGACGAACGAGGTGGGATTCCCCACTTCTCCAGCTTTTCCCATAATTTTGTTCTAGAGACTTTGTAAAGGCGTGTGACAAATCAATGGTTGCCAGATGGATTGTGTCATACTTCCCTTTTACTTTGTGATCCAGAGAGCATCCCAAAACAAAAACCATTCAGATGTGTTCTGTGTAGCTTGCGGAACCCCATTTGAAATCCTTGCCATATGCCCATGATTACAGATGAGTTAGTATAAGAGAGGCAAATATTTTGCTAGCAGAATCAAGAATTGATATGGGATAATGGTTTTTGGTATACAACCTGCCACTGCTCTTATATATAGGGATGATTTAAGCTGTGTCATTAAATAATGTGTTCAGAATTCAAGTCCACTCCATCGGGCCCCCTTAAATAGGCACTTTGAGGTAGTATTAGGCCCAGGAGCTAGCTCTCAAATTATTAGCTCTTATTATGATCCTGAGCACATTGCATGTGTCCAAAGTAATTGAGCCCACCTCTAAACTAGTTACTACTCCATTCTGCTCCTTCGACCACCCCTAAAAATCAAAAGATGGATCTGCATAAAGTTCTTGAAAATGCTTCACCCAATCAGATTCTTACATTGCATTAATAACAGGTCCACTTCAAGCCTGGACTGGTTATTCATCTGTGTTCAAAAGGCTCAGGAGTTTTTCTGTTGCAAGTGCTCTGCGTCAGCTTGCAACATCAAAGCTCTGTGATTTCTCAACCAATTCTTATATTTCTGTTGTATCTTTTTTATTTTCTCCACATCCTCCATCGTATTAGGTTTCCTCCTATTAGTGGCTCTGATTTCAGCAATAATATCCCTTTTCTGCTTAACCAGGGCCTCATTGTAATTGTGCAATTTTTTTTAGTTTTTTTAACATATTTTATAAGCCCTGTTAAACTGTTGATAGATTCACTCAAAAAGATGCTAAAGTTTTCATGTTTGAAGGTTAACAATTTCAAATTATGACTAGTGCAAGACTCCACATCCCCTATTTCATTGTTCACTAATTCAATCAATCTAGGACTCCACACAATTCTATTTCTAGCTACATTTGACAAAATTCTTTCTTTAAAATATGCCCATTCACAAAGCGATTTAAGCGGGAAATAGCATTGCAGCATGCCATGGTCACTCCAACCATTCAGAACAATCTCAAAGTTATTAAATGTTTCCATTAGAAAGAAAACAACAAAAACATAGCCCAATATTGAATGCTGATTACCACAGGACCAAGTTGGGCAACATCTCATACTCCCCTCAAACACTCCATTCAAACAATAGAGCTCCAGATTATTCAGGCAGCTACGCAATTTAGTGCCATTGTCATGGGTATCTAAGAGTGCAATGGTAGAGTCCAAAGAGCCCATGGCAGCTCTACCAGTATCTCCTGATGAATCAGGCGGCTGAGTGCAGTCTGAATTAAAGTCCCCCAGAACAATCACTCGTCCCATGGAGTGCTCCTCCGTTCAATCAATGAAAAGACCTGCCAGTGTTTAATGTGTGTATAGTAATTTTAGATACTGTAGTATTTGCAATATGGTGGAATTATATAATTAAAGTGTTCAAGGAACCTCTGATTGCAGTATAATTGAGGATAGTGCTCCTTGATGTCTCCTCTGCCTTTCACATGGTGAACCACTGTATACTCACGAAATGGTTATAATACCTTTAACATCGTGAACGGGGCACTGGACTGCCTGATTTGTTTTCCTCACTAACCGCCCTTCCAAGGTGAAACTGGGCTGTTTGTACTGCACCACCTCACTTTGTACTTGCAGAGTACCACAGGGTTTTATCCTATAAGTGTGGCTCTTCCATATCTATTTCGTTCCTCTGGTTCACCTGATGTATTTCTATTATTCTCATTTTCAGTGTTATGTTAATTACGCATAGCTTTCCCTGAACTAATTTGGTAATCTCACTTTTTATCCTTGATGGTGTGATCGCAATTGAGGCATTGTGTGTGGCTAACAATCCCTGTCTCAATGCCAGTAAAACAGAGATATTTCTTATTGTCACACATGTGCCCTATTTTTCCCCTAACCTCTGAATGCTGCAATTGGGTGCTCTACACCTCCCTCCCCCTCATCAGCACTGCCCTTGTGGGTCTATCACCTGGCGGTTGTGTACCACACCCTTGAGAGACCTCTGCCCCAGCAGGTAGCTAGTAGTCTCCCACCTTGACATCCCTTAGCACTTTACTTCTGGGCTCCTAGATGCACTTGGCAATCCCGACTCCCCTTTCCATTCATGCACTTCATTAACAGCACAATGCATATGTGCATTTATAGCCGCAGTGTGTGCAATTTGTTTGGATAAGCACGGAAAAAGCATATGCAAAAGATGTGTAGAACATTTTTAAGTGGCAAGTATAATATGCTGGTAATATATGGAGGTTTTTTTTATCTTATTGGTGGATATATGTGTTACTGTTTCAAAGCAGGCAATTTGGGAGTGCTACAAACATATCAGTAAAAAGGGTAGAAGCGCTGTCTTGTGCGATGGTGTGCATGTGCAAACCATTTTTTTTTTTTTTTTAATAATGCATGGCCGAGAGAGGGGACTGCAGAGACCATGGATAGTCATAAAGTGCCATTGATTATGGTTTTTATTGTATGCTAGAGAAAAGTATTTGGGACAGAAAGTTGTTTCTGTGCTTTTTTGTTTTTCCCTAGTATACAATTGTCCATAATTCCCATTGACATAGTATAAAATGCTAATGGGAATGTAGGAGAATTGTATTGAGTATAACTACTTTACTGAAAAATGTAAAGTAAATGGACTCTATTAGCTTATGTTTTCCCTCAATTTTAAACTGTGAAAAGTGGTTCTTAAAGTAACCATTTTTTGATTTTGTATGTTTTTCTTTTTTTTGCAGGAGATGTTAGGGAGTAAGGTGGGGGAGAGAAATAAGGGAAGGAACAACAACCACAGATATAGAGTGACAGGTGGGTAGGGGAAGATGTTGGGCATGCCTTAATAATAAGGTAGGGGCAATGTTTCTCATGCTCATTGATTACAGCCTAATAAGCTCTTTGAAACTGCTCCCCCTGCAGAATGGTGTGTTGCAGTATATACACAGTACTGTTGTCTTGGAAAGATATAGATCAACAGCTTCTTTTATGTTTTGCAAGGTAGTGGGTGGGATTTTATGCCCCACAGGAGTAGCCTAGTATTGGTTGTGGAAGATGAGGTAGAGGAAGACAGCCTACTACTTCCTGAGAAAGGAACAGTCTTTCTGAGAGCATTCCAATGGTTGGATTTAGTGCATGGAGATGGTCCGGTAGGAATACTGACCAGGATGTCTGCGACTGAGTACAATGTTGCACTCAGTGCTTTGCACCTTGGTAGCTTTAGCCTTTGGTACACCCCAATAGTGGTAAATAACTGCCACACCCATGATTCTCTCTGTGTGCTAGAGGTAGCAATTTCCTCTACTTTATCTTCCTGGTCCTCATGATTGTTTTCTGCATGATTGTGTTTCTTATGTTGTGTAAGCCCTACAGCTGGTAGTGGTGGCTCCTGGGGAGAAGGGATGGCAATAGCTGATGCCATTTCTGAAGATGAATAACAGTTCTAATATTCTTCCAAGCATGTTCTCTGTCCTAGATTGCAAATGGATAATGAGTAAAAATAGGTACAGGAAATTCAGTGAAAACACTTTGTTAAAGGGTCGTTATTGTTAAGTTGCACTAATAAAAACCCAGGAAATTCAGTGCAAAAACATTGTTAAAGGGACGTTATGGTTACAAGTAAAACCGAAAAACCCTAGAAATTCACCAGTTATGGTAGGCTAAGCAACGATAACTCGTGCCACACCCATGCACTGCTAAGACTAACACCCAGGACATCAAAGATGACAACACAAATATAAATGATTTGTGATGTCCTCATCTGGACAGATTTTCACCAAATTTGCACCAGGAGCGGTGTCTTGGTCTATAAAGTGTGCTTTTGTAAATGTTGTGTAAAATTGTCAAGGAGTTTTTAAAGAAAAAATGGATAAAAAGAAGGTAAAAATGTATTAGTGATATCTGAGTCCAGTCCGTGGACTCACTTTCCGATTCGTACGTACCCCCCTCTGATTGGTCGGTTAAAAACAGAAGGTGCGCCAAATCCTTTAAAATGGACACCATGTCGGATTTGCGAACAGCGCTTGTAGCGGGCAAACATCACAGTATAAACATATTAAAAAACACAGCATTGCACTTGTAAAACAAAGATATCACTCGGGTGGTGAGGGGTGATGAGGATGAGATGGGATATGGCTATAAAAAGCCAACAATCAGGTGTGTTTTCTTCTCCGATGTCCGCAAACATCTCAGATGTTCAGGGACCTTCCTATCATGTTCGCGAACATGTCAGATGTTAGTGGACATCTGTTCATATTTCTGCATCATAGCGTAAGTGAACAGCAGTTTTTGGATGGCTTACAGCTTTGGCCCCACTATATGAAACTGCATGACATTTTGCAATATCATTTTAGACCTGACCCTGAAGGCTTATGTAAAGTGTGGTGCTGTTTCACTAAAATGGGACATAATTATAGGGGGGGGGGTGCTAAAATGTTAGAAAGGCTGATGAATTTGACAAATCTGCACAAAAGTTTTCAAAAAGATTTTAGATCCAGATTTGAATGTCTTTGCAAAAATTGGTGGGATTTTGTCAAGAAGGGGCAAAATTAGAGGGGGTATCAACATGTTTAGACGGCTTAGACCTTTATTGTCATTTGACGAATCTGCACAAAAGTTTTCAGAACGATTATAGATCCAACTTTGAATGTTTGTGCATAGTCTGAATGGATTTTGTCAAGTGGGGGATAAGTTATATGACTAGTTTGTGTACTTAGAGTTTGACACTTATAAAAAATAAAACATGGGTGGATTTGCAGCAAACTCGTGAAAGGAGCATTGGCAATTACACAAAAGCATGGTTTTACAAATTTGACTGTGTTTTTATTTTTTGAAAAGTGTCATTTTGTTGGTACAGAAAATATTGATATACCTTTGGTGACTGAGGTATAGCGTGTGGCCATGGGCAATGGCATTTGTGAGGTAATCTTTAATATCCTGGGTGTTAGTCTTAGCAGTGCATGGTGGTGGCACGAGTTATGGTTTCTTAGTTTACCATAACTGCGAATTACTGTTTTTTTCTGTTTTAATTTTGACCATAACTTCCCTTTAACAAAGTCTTTTCACTGATTTTCATAGGTTTTTATTAGTGCAACTTAACCATATTGTCCTATTAACAATGTTTTTTCAGTGAATTCTCTAGATTTTAATGAGTGAAAATATTTCAAGATTTTACATCACTGTATATAAGTTATTAATAATTCCTTTTGAACATATATGAAAGAACTGTAAACCTCCTTTTCAAACTTATTTTTTGCAAAACATACTGTTGTGTGTTGTTATCAGCAGCACATGCTAGGGATGCAAGTAATGGTTGAACTGCCTAGGGCATGAGACTCTACCATGACCCCAGCCCCACCAAACCACCCCTGTTTCTACGGCACCTACCCTGCATCCTAGTTCAGTGTCCACTTTATCCTCATAATAAGACCAATGGCCAGTGCTTATGGCTTGCAGCCATGGCCAGCCTCCACAATCCATGGGGCATGGGATTCGGCCATGCCACTTTTCCCAGTAGGCACTTCAGAGTAGACATTTGTCCTTGCCGAGGGCCAGATCCACTAGCCAGGCAGCAAAGTAATATCACTATTGTTTGTACTTACTTTTTGACACTTCTGTAAAAGTAAAACACTGGACAGATTTGCGAAAGCATGCTTTTTTACCCTTGCTGACGCTCCTTGTACAAGGTTGCTGCAATCCAGGCTAGTACTTTGGCTGAAGCCACAAGCAGAATGTATTATCCCATTTTAACCAAGGGCTTTGGCCATGTTGTGTGCCCTAATAAGTAAATCAGAGTAGGTATTCATCATTTCCGAGGGCCAGGCCCACTGTCCGTGCACCAACGTTATATCACTATTTTTGTACTTACATTTTCACACTTTAGGAAAATAAAGCACAGGACAGATTTGCTAAACCATTCTTTGAGGTCCATGCAGGTGTGTGGGAGTGAGGGGCCATCAGTTCCCCCTCGTCCTCTACTTCTCAGTACAAAACTCGGACCAAGTGCCTCCAGTAGTGGGTTCGCCCCTTGCCCTTATGCAAAGTTAACCTCGGTTGACTTTTGCGTAGACGGGACCACTGAGCAGGACACGGGGCATCTGTTTTTGTACCCCCTTTCGACTCCATCTCAAGTGACTAGGCCTCACTGTGATAGTACAAAAACGCTTCTATTCCCTTTTCACGCAGCAGCACGGCCAGGCGAGCAGGGCACAGAGCCCCCACCCTCGTTCTCACTCTGGCTGCAAACCTTCACGGGTCCATTCTCACGCTGAAGCCGGAGATGTTTGCAACACAATTGTAAATGTAACACATCACTCTTCCTCTGAGATTACTATCCCGCATGTGAACCAGGATGAGCTTAGCACATAGCTCATTCATCTCCACAATTATGTCGTACCCCTCCCGCACCCTCACCTGTGGAAATTCACTTCCATTGTGACCCTGTGTCCCTGCGAGATATTCCTTTCATGTGCCAGGCCGCTGACCATGCCATAATGCCCACCCAGCAGATCCCCAACTAACATTAGACCCCTGCTGCAATATATCGGTGCCTACCACTAACAAATGCCACGTACCAGAGATTCCTATGTGCACAGGCCCTGACTTCAACCAGTGTATTATAGCGGTCAAGACCCCTAACCTACGACTTGCATAATCCTATGTTATTGATAGTTTAAATATATGTGTGACTTTTATAGAGACATGATAAACCACTGAAGGTCTTTGAACTACTTTTATTTAGTGCATGCCTTTTTTTGAGAATATATTATGTTATCTTAGATAGTGACCACCCTGCCTCCCAGCGACCTGACCTTCACCCATGCGGAGCACAGATGACTGACGTCAATCCTCCTGCCAACCAAGCAACCAGCCTGGATGAAGAGATGCCACCCCACCTGAGACATCGAGAGAACCGACCAATCCGGGACCAACATAGTATCTTCTGTTAGTTGTGTCACGCACCCTATAAAACATGATGTAATGATAACTTGTGCCGAGCGCTCTCAGATATCTCTTGAATAATATTCATCCAGATAAAACCTATCCTTCAACCAGATAAAACCTCTCCTTGAACCACCGCAGCATGCTCTCGCCTTATTCTCCGTCAGGGGTGTGTTTGTTTTATTCTTTTGCACGTCAAAGACAGGGAGGGTACAAACACAGGCGCTCCAAACAAATGTCTGCAATCCTGTCCAGCACTTCAGGCTTTAGCCTTGAGCAGAAATATGTTCCCATTCAAACCCATCCCGATTTCGAAAATCTTTACCACATACCTGGTCCCTGGTGGCCATGCCCACTTTATCCTCATTGCCGGTCCCTCATGCTCAAGGCCAGTAGCCAGATTGTTCGGGTCATTGCCAGATTGTCCAGGTCATTGCCAGATTGTCTGGGTCATAGCCAAATTGTCTGGGTTCATGGCCAAAGGGGCCATGACCTGGACAATCTGGCTGTGAACCGTTCATGCCAAAGAGTCACGTACCCAGGATGCAGAGTACTTGCAGTAGATAATGGGAGTGGTTTGTGGGACTGGGCTCATGGTAGAGTCTCATGCCATAAGCAATTCAATCTTTGACTTGCATCCCTAGCATGTACTGCTGATAACAACACACCTCAGTATGTTTTGCAAAAAATATGTTTGTTAAAGGAGGTTTACAGTTCTTTCATACATGCTAAATAGGCATTATTAATAACTTATATACAGTAAGGTAACATTATGAAATATTTTCACTCATAAAAACCTATGAAATTCACTTAAAAGCATTGTTAAAGGGATGTTATGGCTACGTTGCACTAATAAAAACCTATGAAATTTAGTGAAAAACTTTGTTAAAGGGACGTTATGGTTAAAAGTAAAACTGAAGAAAAAAACAGCAATGCACCAGTTATGGTAAGCTAAGAAACCATAACGTGTGCGACCACTATGCACTGCTGAGACTAACACCCAGGACATCAAAGATGACATCACAAATGCCATTGATGGCATCACTTATGAAATGAATTTTGATGAAAAGTCCCTAAAAGGGTTTATGTTTATAATATTCATAACAAGATGTCAGGGGTGATCTGGAGTCCTATCATGAACTTCCTTGTGTATTAAAGAATGTACTCATCTTAACAAAGCATTATATTGGCGTGTTAATACAGGAACCTAATCATGCATACACATAGGCAATGGCTGCAGGATGCACATTCGAATTACAATATGTTTAATCTGGTAATTTTGGATAGTAAAATAATGAATCCTACCTTATCAGAGTTTTGGGTTATGTTCAAGGGATGTGGAATAAATATCTAACAATAATTCAAGACTTACTACAGGAAAACTAAAGTAAGGAAGAAAGAAACAACATCACGGGAAAATGTCAATAAAATTAAAGTTCATCCTCATGTATACAAATGAATTGTGTGTTTGAGGCCTGCATATTGCCCTGTATATGCGCACCATGATCTAAGACCAAACCCTAAGGAAAGTACTCTAAGAACAGGGTTAACGTCTGGATATATAACACCTATTGAATGTTCATATTCTGACTATCAGTAAACAACAACTCCTGACCTAGCTATGGCATTGAACAAAAACACCTGACCTAGATATGTGACATCATCAATGATATTTGCGATATCATCACTGATGTCCTGGGTGCACAGTGGTGGCCCGAGTTATGGTTGCTTAGCTTACCAGTGCTGGTATTACCAGAATTTGTTTGCCAGTGGGGGCCTGATTTACTGCCAGCTCTTGGATGGAGGTACACCAGTCAACCCCTACCATCAAACTTCACTCTGCCGGTCTGGAAAAGTGCAGGTATATGGAAATACCAGCACTTTTTTCCAGACTGGCAGGGTCATAATGAGACACACTGCCATATAATACTACCTCGACTAAAGACGGAAAAAGATGGCGAAAGGTGTTAATACCTCTGCATATCGTGGCATATTAGGAAAATAACCGAGCCACAACTGTTGGCTTTTTCACTGCTGATTTTGAATAGGTATTCAGTGCAAAGAACAGATGCAAAGACATCATAAAGACATTGGGGCTAATTCTAGGCTTGGTGTTATTCCGCCGGTAAATCAGTCAGGATACAACCAAACAGTAATACCATTACCAGTGCCTAATCTGCCGGTATTACTGGCATATTACAGGTGCCAGCTATGGTATGTAAATCCCCATTTCATGTAGTACATAGGACTCCATGGGGTATTGCCAGTATTACTGGAACCGGTAGTACTGGTGCCAGCATAACCAGTAGTTTTTGCTGATGTGGTTCCTGACTTACCTCCATCTCTTGGCTGGAGGTTAATCAGGCCACTCCACAATCAAACATGTAGTTTGGCAGTGCAGGAAAATTGGCAGTAATGGTATTACCGACAGGTTTTTCCTGCTCTGCCAAACCTGGAATGATCCCCATTGTGTTTGCACCTGAGCTTGTTTGCAGCTGTAATTAAGTTATTCATTTTTCAGAACACTGTGAAGAAGTATTATTGGAATCCACTTAAAAGCCCCTCACATGCTCATAGATAGCACACCTTGCTCCCTGGATGTCTGTGTTGTGGGTGGAGAGTTGCAGGTAGCGGGCTGGAATGGCCACTGCGAAGACTAGCATGGCATTGAGCTGCAGATGCTTGGGTAAAATGTCAACACAATCACATCCACTCTGTCTCCTATTTTCACTTGGTAATTCTTTTGGCTTGTTTGAGGTATGAAAGCTGTTCTTTTATATCTCTTTTTGTGCAGAGATACCTTCCTCCGCTCAAATTGATTTACCAGATGTGGTAACGAATGACGGTATCACTACATATTATCCCCACCAAAAATATTGCTGTATATATGGTAGTCTGGAACGGCCATAGACAATATTTTTGGGGGATATTTTTGGAGTTTGTGGCACTGGGGTTGCAGGGTTGTCCCACGCTCGTTTCAAAATAAAGCAGGGGTTGCGGGGGTGTCCCACGCAGGTTCCATGCCTTAATATTGCTGCCAAAATATGGCAATATTTTCGTGGGGATATTAACAAATGGAAACATAATGACCTCAGCTGCCGCATGTGGTAATAACACATTCCCATGGAGTCATATGAGACTCTAAAATGGAGAATAACTTCAGGGCCCACATGACTCTGCATGTGGATCCTTAAAACGAGTGCATGCTTACTTCATTTGGTAACAATATTAACGTGTGGCAAAATGTCCAGGGGAATGCAGCCAAACTTGTGAACTGTGCCATGATCTTTCTGAGTGGAGCTATGTACTATTGACACGGACATTGGTTGTTTTTTAAATATGTTTTACTTTTATAACACCACCTAATTATACATGTATGTGATCTCAACTCTTAATTAGGTGATTGTGTTTACATTAGGAGGTATTTCACATACCACCTTTTTATCATTTCTACCATAATCCTGATGAGGCAATGCAGGTTTTTACCATGACCATTATACCATAACCATATTAAGCCCTTAAAAGGGTCATTACGGGTCTGCCGGTAATCCGCCTGTACTACCAGCCGGTTACTGGAAAAGCCACCTCATTGTTACCAGTGTCTGACTTCCCAGTGTTACCGGAATATTATTGGTGCCTGCAACAACGGTAAATTCCCATTCCATTGAGTCCTATAGGACTCCTACAGCGTACATACAATTTGCATTCAGCCCCTGTTCTCCGCGATCACAAATGCAGGAAATATGGGCACGACATAAGCAATATATGTAAAAACATCACACAAGGCTTTTACATTTGTTTCTTACATTACGCCCTACCAAAATGGTTTGGAGACAAGCATGAGACTACAATTAGAGGCTGTAAATCATTTTATTTTATGTATTGCATTTATATAGTGCCCAAACCCAGAAGTAACACATCGCTTATACTGAAACAGATAAAGAGCAACACAATAGATATGTCATATTTGTCAGAGACGTTTTTGAGAGTGACCTGAAGAATTGGTAGGAGGGTCCATTTTTGATGTTGGAGGGAGTTCCAGAGGTGGGGCGGAGTGACACAGAAACTGAAACTGCCAGCTCACTTGTTTTTGAATCTGGGAGTCAGTAGGAGATGCAGGGTTTAAGGTAGATGGGGAAATCTTCATAATAATAATAATAATAATAATAATAATAATAATAATAATAATAATAATAATAATAATAATAATAATTTAGCCTTTATATAGTGCTACGAAACCTCAGGTATCTCAGCGCTGCTTATTATTACCCACGGTGTATAGATGCATGGTTGCCTGGATTTTGAAATGTATGCAAGCGTTGATGGGGAGCCAATGGATGCCATGACTGACAGATGAGAAATGGTCAGAACTTCTTAGGCCCATTGCTGCTCGGAGAGCCTTGTTTTGTAGTAATTGGAGTTTGGAGATGTTCTTTGTCGATATGCCCGAGAATGGAGCATTACAGTAGTCCAGTTTGCCCCTATGGCGCTTGAAAGAGTTAAGCCATTGTCCGGCAAGAGGATTGGCTGCTGAGGGTGATCTGATTGGACATAGGAGCTGTGATTCAGATGCCAGGGCATTGACATGTTTGGACATGCCAAGTTCTGCATCCAGCTGGACGCCAAGAGTTTTTACATGCTTCAAGACTGGGAAGGTGGTACCATCGATTGTGAAAGTGTAGAAAGCAGGGTCCAGGTTTTTAAGCTGATGAGGAGAGCCCACAATGTAGAGCTTTGTATTTTCATCATTAAGGCAAAGGTTGCAGGGTGGCCATCCAGTTCTGGATGATGCTAAAGATCTGATTGATGGTGTCTGCATCATAGGAGTCAAGGGGAGGAGGATCAAGGTGTTGTCTGCGAAATTAGTGTATGGCATGCCGAAGATGTCTAGATGGTCAAAGAAAGATTTGGTGCAGGTGTTGTAGAGAGTGGGGGAGATGCAGGAACCTTGCTGGACACCGTATGGAACTGAAATGGGGTCCGCAGCTACATCAACAAAGAATGCCGTCTTTTAGCGGCTAGACCACCACTCGTTAGGATTTAGAATGAAAACTGGATAGTAAAGAGGAGGAAAGAGGAGTGAAAACGAGGTGTAGGGAGGAGAAATGAGCTGACCCCATGTGCTTAATGGATATCCAGATGTGTCCTCACTCACCAGTCTTCGTTCCTATTCCTAAACAATCATGTCTGAGTGAGGATGAAGCAAGTGTGAGGAGGATAAGTAAGAATACCTCATCATGGGTGTTATATGTGCAGGCTCCTAAAAATAAACGTGCACCAAACCAAATGCTGCCCCCGAAAAATGTCTTAATTTCCAAAACTGCATGTACCATGTATTCATCTCAAAATGATACCCTTTCGTAATACCCTGGTGAAAAATTAACTCACACACTCAAAATATTTAAAGGCATAATTTTCAAATCATATCTTATAAATTGACATTGTCGCAAAATATTGACTCGTCAGCCCCATTGTTTTTTTTTATTTTTCATTTTTGGGATTTGCAGAGCGCTCTACAGCAAACAGGCTTTGAGGTGCTATGAGGAAACGTAAGAAGGCTTGATTCAGGGTTACAAGAATGCGGCCCAAACAGAATGTTGCATGATACATTGGTTAGACGTTGCTTATATGCATTCTAATCATTGTGCACCTTGTAAAACATCAACTTTCACCCTTTGCCCAATTTTATTTTCTGAAATAGCTCATTTAACACAGCATTAGTGGGGTGACTCGATATTTTGAACCGTCTGTTTTGACCTAATTTATTTTCTATTTGCTATTTTGACATGTATTCTTCGAAATACTATTTCCATGTATGATTATAATTTAATGAAAGGAAGGCCATTCACTGGTTCTCAGCAATGGGGGAGGGAGAAATGGGCAAATGGCCCCATTTCTACTCCCAGCAGCCCCGTATGAGGCTTGTCCAATACATGCAAACACTTTTTCCACATCAGCGCAGTCACATCAGTGGAATAAAGGCTGCTGAGATGCCAGTCTGAATCGGAATAGCACTCTGTGGTCCAGCTCCTCTAGACATATTGCAGATTCCGCCCCTTAGATATTTATGATTTTCACATTATACACTTTACAGATTGCCGGAGCAACAAACACCCCCCTTTTCGATCTAGCATTCACTCTATTTTTCTTTTTTAATAAAGAAAGCCATTCATCATTTTCCATCAATACCTGTATTGATCTATGTTTAACACTCTTGGAATGTTTTGATGTATTAGATGTCCACCACTGGCACATGTATTGATTGGGAACTTTGAATTCCATTGCACTGATGGAACATGTTCTGTATTTGGATTGGTGGGAGCAAAAAAGGTTAGTTGAGAATCAGAAGGAGAGACAATGTAAGGCGTTGAAAGTTTGCATAGACAGACAGATTGATAGATAGATAAATAAGCAGTCCTATATATAAACGGATGGAAAGATAGATAGATAGATAGATAGATAGATAGATAGATAGATAGATAGATAGATAGACAGACAGACAGACAGACAGACCGATAGACAGACAGACAGACAGACAGATAGATAGATAGATAGATAGATAGATAGATAGATAGATAGATAGATAGATAGATAGATAGATAGATAGATAGATAGAGATAGACAGACAGATAGATAGATAGATAGATAGACAGACAGACAGATAGATAGATAGATAGATAGATAGATAGATAGATAGATAGATAGATAGATAGATAGATAGATAGATAGATAGATAGGGGCCTGTAGATAGATAGACAGATTATTAGCATACATTTTGTAAATCCTTTTTCTGAGCCTAAATTTACACCAAAATGACTGCGATTTTACCATGAAAAAGACATTTATCAATGGAAAAAAGGGAAACGGGTTACCGCGGCAAGGGAAAAAGCTTGACAATTTAAGTCTTCCCCATACCCACTGCAACTCTCCATGCCCCTCCTCTTTTCTAGGCGCCCCCTTGTGTAAATCCTCACTGATCCTCTTCAGTTACCGCCTTGCTCTCGCCGATACGTGAAACACATTTTCTTTCAACCACGTCGTTATTTGAAGGAAATCCCATGGAAATGCCATGGGATTCACCCAGAAAGTCTAAAATTGACTCCTCAGCCCATCCCTAACTCTCCCACAACACATGGGGATCCCTTCCTCCCTCCCCACTTCTACCGTGATTTGATACCCCCATCCTCCAAATTTCCATTTGAGCACTTTTCTTTTTCAGCTTTCCTCGAGATTAGTGCAGGGATTGCTTGCATCAAGGAAATTAATGGCAGCTTTTCACTTAGACAATCCTCACTGATACAATACACTATGGGAGATATACATACGGGTTTGCCATCAAATTATTTCAAAACTATTGCACGGTTTTTCCCCAAACCAATAAACGACAAAAGGCACATATGCAGCACTTTGTGCCCGAGTTGTATTGTTTGGGGCAAATCCATAAAATGGTGTTGGCATACATGTATTCAATTGACACACCTTTTCCTCTATGGCAAAATGAATGTGCCTGAAACTGATTTTTTTGTTGTTTTCATATTAACTTTTGAACCGTTTAAGACATTTACTCAAACATATCCAGTTTGGAGCGGCCTGTGGCAGGCTGCATTTCCTTGAAAAATGTCCTCCAAATCCACCTGGAGTGTCAAACAATTTTAGCAATTGAAGTTTACGAAAAGTTAATGCAAATTGTTTTTGTCTCAATTACAGGGCTGCCACAGCTGCATCATTGTTTATATATATATATATATATATATATATATATATATATATATATATATATATATATATATATATATAAACTGTGTTAATAAAAACCTTTTAAATGCAGTAAAAAAAACTTTGTTAAAGGGACGTTATGATCACAATGTAAAACTGAAAAACCCCAGAAATTCGCCATTTATGGTAAGCTAAGCAACCATTACTCACGCCACCACTGTGCACTGCTGAGACTAACACCTAGGACATCAAAGATGACATCACAAATGTCATTGATGGTATCACTGATAACATCACACATCTAGGCCACTTGTTTTTTGTTCACTGACGTGTCTACCCCACGTGTTTTTGTTCCATGACAATCAGAATATAAACATTGAAAAGGTGCTATATATCTAGATGTTAACCTTCTTGTATGTTCTTAAAGTGCTTTCCTTAGGGTTTGGTCTCAGCTCATTGTGCACGTATATAAGGCAATAATCAGACCCCAAACACATCATTCATTTGTATAGATGATGATGAACTTTAAAGTTATTGATATTTTCTAGTGATGTTGTTTCTTTCTTCCTTAGTTTAGTTTCCTTGTATGTGCCTCTAACTTGTATGCATTGTGAGTCTTCATACGCATTGTCTGTACTATCACAAGTGTGTAGCAAGTCTTGAACCTTTTGCTATTTATTCCATGTTTAACATTACTCAAAACTCTTGTACGGTAGCATTCATTATTTTACTATCCAAAATTACCAACTTAAAAATATTGTAGTTCTATGGTGTACACTGCAGCCATTGCCTATGTGTATGTATGATTAGGTTCTTGTATTAACAACATCTGCTGCAGCAACACCTCCCTATTCCCCAGCTAACACCAAACTTACAGCATCCTGGGGCCGCAACAAAGGCCCCCCAAACCATTCCAAACTGCAAATGCAATGAATAGAATGTATGTAAAGTGCAGCAGAAGTGATCATCCAAATACATTGTACATCATGCTAAAAGGCAACACTCAGACTCCAATACACATACATGTATTCTGGTTCCACTTTCAATATACCCACATGCATTCAGTGTCTATTAGCCCTTTTAGTAGTCGTAGAAAGTAGAATGGTATGGAAACTATCAAGAGTGGTGCTGTAATGATCCACACAGCAACCAGGTGCTACGTGCTCAACTTCTGAGAAAGTAAATATCAATCTAACTCATGTAGAGCATATATAAAATGTACAACCCAGAGACACAACAGTACATGCCAATAACCTGTTATTGATACTTTCACAGGCAAATGTGTGAAATCTAACCAACACAATAAATGGAGAATGCTGAGCAGAGCACCATGGCAGAAAGCAACATGATGTTATATGATATATGATATGATATGATATGGCATTCATAACGCAACCTTTACACAAGTGTTTCAAAGCGTGATGAGGCAAGGGAGGGGGAACAGAAGGAAGACAGAGACAACAATAATTACTAGGCTAGGTGACATGGAGATTGCACAAGTGCAGGGGAAAGGGAAAGTGCAGCAGGAAGGTAGAGGGTTGCTTGTGGCAAGTGCAGGGGTAAGTGCAGACATCAAGTGTCAAGTGCTGGTGGGAACTATAGGGATACAGAAACATTCCCCAAGTGCAGGGGTTTCCTGGGAGGCAGTGCAGGTGCACAGCCGGTGGGGGAGGGGATCTGGGCCCGAGATCAGAGGGTACCAAGATGACCAGTCCAGTTTCAGTCAGGAATTCAGCAGGGGAGAGGAGGGGAGAAAGCAAAAGCAAAGAGGAACGTCTTGAGGTGCTTCTGGAACCGGACATGGTTCTCCTCAGGTTTCAGGGAGGCAGGGAGGCTGTTCCAGAGGGAGGCCCCAGCCGAAGAAAGAGATCTACCACCAACTTGTTGCTTGGATAAGCGACTGACCCTGAAGGAGTTGGAGGCGGATGAGCGAAGATCTCGAAAAAGGAACATATTTAGGAAGAGAGAGTTGGAGGTAATGAGGCCCCAGGCCCCAGGCCCCAGAAGGCCTTGTGGACAATTCAGAGCGTTTTGAACTTAATTCTCGGAGCCACTGGGAGACAGTGCAGAGATTTCAGTCCTGGAGAGATACGATCCTTGGGCTTGAGGCCAAGCACAAGTCTCGATCTCAGTGCACAAGAATACACTTGGCGAGATAAGTACAAGGACACCAAACTGATTTAAAGATGTTGAGCTTTTATTTTGTTCTTATACCCAAGGAAAAAAGATGATGCAGCACCCGCCCTAACCAATCTGTATGGCCCTGCTTCAACACCCCAGCTGCACCCGTGAGTGACCCCTCACACAAGGACAAGGTGTCACCATGCATCTGTAGAGTGTTCTCTGCAAAGAGGAGAAAAAACACAGAGTGGGAAGAATGCAGCTGTTCAGTGGGTGCTTGCTCGGCACTTATACCCTGGCACAGCTTTGCATATGAAGAATAAAGCACCCCTTTTATTCCTATTACTAAGGGGACCAGTGCATAATTCAAAACACCACATCAGGAAACTTTGGAGTGGAATGGGGAAATGTTTTGTCTCTGGAGAAATTGCATGGCTATAATATGCACATTGTTCCCAGTGTTTTACAGAGTTTGAGCACACATGACACAACAACTCAGAGACTCCCATGTAGCAGCGTTCCCCAGCGGTGGAGCATTTAAGTGGAACACGGACAAGTGAAATGTTTAAAGCAGCAGAAAACTACAGCATTATCAGAAAGAAAACAGAAAAAGGTGGGAAGTAGGGAATGAACCAGAGGAGAACACGAATACACAAGAAAGGCAAATAGAAAGTAGAAAGAACAATGCAAAGTCATCTATTTTCACAATTGATTAGCTAACCCTGTCTTCGAAGATCAAGACATCTACACAAATGAAAGAATGTGTGTACAAATATACTTAATTTATGCAGTCCATTATGCAGACTGCATCATCTTTATTGGAAGGGGAAGGAGACACATGCACATCTTGAATGGTAGATCACTAAATGTCTACTTCATATAAATGTGTTCCCTTCTCACCTCCATCACCAACATCAAAAACCATACGTTCAACTCATCCTCCAAAAGAACATAAAAACAAAACTCCAGCAGTCCTTCTCCCAAACCTGACTGGCTACTGTATCATTTGGAAATGCAACTGGACCGTCGTCCTCTTTCCTCTCAACAAAACTGTAGTGTTATATTACCACACCGGATGAAGGGCAATTAGCCGTCAGAAAACCCCTGAATACCTCCCTATCCAAATGACACACTAGAACTATGCTTGTAAAGACTGAACCAACGCTAACAACCTAAGATCAACCTCAAATAGCAAACCTCTCATTCACGAGAGAGAACCATTTCAATGGTACATCCCTAACATGAAACAATGGAGATCAGACTCATTCTGGTCAGTCTCATTGCAATCGTTAAACTTGAATTGGAGTGAACACTTCGTTAGGGGAGACAGCAGATCCAAATATTAGACACAACTTCCAGAACATTGAACTTGGTTTTGCCATGCTGGATGAAACACACACTCAAGTGATCCAGCACTAACCATCTAGAAGCATACCAGAATTCATCAACATCTCAGTATTTGCATCTGCTTGCCCATCTATCCTAATAGCAACCAATCATACTTTACAGGGTCATGTACAATGAGGCTGTTACATTACATTCCTTGCATGATAAATCCCCTCAGTGAATCTTAAAAGACAAACATAAGATCACTCCTTTTTGGCTTGGAGGACTTCAAAACCATTACCCAAGTTCAAGGTCAGCAACCTCTCATTGCACATGCAACATGGCACATGCTGCTTACAACGGTATCCTTAACAAAGCTGAAAATGCACTAGTGTCTTTCTCCTCTAACCCCACCCACGATGAATACACACTCCTTCTTCAACCTTGGTGGGATGCAGATAAATATGACATCCATCGTTTCTGACCATCCCCTGCACCAATACCGCACAGGTGAGAGACGTTACTCGCTGAGACAGCCACTGTTAACCCTGCAGGTACAACAGGGGTTTGGGTACAATGTTAGCTGAAGATAGTAAAAGCATTCAAACTAACGTTGTACTATTTGTAACATTGAAACGTCAGTTTATACTAACTTGCCTAGAATTACTTGAATGAGAACTGCTGCCTTTTGATTTATTTTTTTCTAAATTGCGAATTAAGAAACTTCAGCATTTATTTTGAATAACGTTACTTGCTTGCTAAATTGTGTTTTACCACGTGCTTTTGCATTTTGCCAAGCCGTGCTACTTTCCACAACAACACTTCTTGGAACGCTTGAATGTTCGGATTTGCTTGCATTTGCTTGTTATTACTGCCGTGTGTGTTTATTTGTGCATTGGACTTACTTTGCCTACAAACTACACGTCCCAGCAGCCTCTAAGCTGCTGAAATAGAAACGTCAGGCGCTTCAGCGCCGGCGCTTCTGGGACGTGCCGGTCTACGCTGGTCCTCGGCCATCGGCCCCACACTCTGCCCAACAACGAACGGGTAAGAAATGGGTTATTTGAAGTTCCTGCAGCTGTTAGCTGACGCTAACAAACCGGAAAATGAAAGACTGGTTAAAAGTTTCCTTGATAATAAAGCCAATTCCCCGAGCATCTCCATCCCTCACAAAGACCTAGACTCAGACTCCCTGTCGAATGAAACACATTCCCAGATTAGTTCGAAACTTTCTACTCCTGCTACTACCCGCCCGGCACCTACTTGTGCTGAAAACCCTTCTGAAAATAGCACTTTTAAATACCAGGTCACTCAATAAACATTCACTTGATGTGCATGATTACATTATCCATGATAATCTGGACATACTCTTCCTCACTGAAACTTGGTTACAAGAACCAGTAGGCCCGACCATTGACAGTGCCGTTCCGCCTAATTATAACATCTACTATGAAAACAGAACATCAGGAAAGGGAGGGGGGTAGCTATAATAGCTAAACAGACTTTGAAGCTGTTTACCGCAAACATTTCCTCCATGGGCTGTGAAGTCCTTCATCTCAAATTCACGACCTCTAACAATCACTGCATCAATTTCATCATCTTGTATAGGCCTCCTTCACTGACTTCCGACTTCAACGATGAATTATGTCATATTTTGAATAATCTGAAGGGAACCAATACCGGGACTATCCTTCTGGATGATCTGAACAGAAGGTGAGGTAACCACTGTGACAAAGAGGCTATAAGCCTTGAAAACAGTCTAACAAACATCGACTACCATATTGCTAATAAAGGTTCCACATGCACCTCTGGCAATCAACTTGACTGGATCATCATTAATAACGTTCAACTGACAGTGACCGACACCATCCCATGCATTTGGACAGATCATCATAAAGTTGAAGCCACACTCTCCTTCACTTCCAAACTTAATCATGTTAACAATTCCCCTAAAACAGTCTCAAGCAGAAACTTTGAAAAAATCACACATGACATCCTTAAAGAAGGTCTTACATATGTCATGAAAAACACTACAGATAACAACTCTTGCGAGAACATCATCCGCAAATACAATAATCACTTCCTGGAGCTAATGGACAAACATGCACCACTCAAAAATAAACAGGTTCGCACTAATCCAAACCATCAGCTTTGGTTCACACCCGAATTGAGCATTCTCAAGACAGCTAAAAGAAAATTAGAAAGAACATGGCATAAAACCCCTTCAGAGGAAAATAAAGACAACTGGAAAAAATGTGATCTCTTAAACAGAGCTAAACTGACTGAAGTAAAAAAAGATTTCTACAACACTCAAATCACTAGCGCCTCTAATTCCACTGGGAAATTGTTCCAAATCCTAAAATCTTTCGAAAAACCACCCCCACTCTCCTCTCCCTTCCAACCAACTTTGACAGACTGCGACGCAGTTTAACTTGCCTTTTCGAATAAAATTTTAAAAGCCAGAGACTCCATCATAAATTGTAATGCATCAATCCCACTACCATCTGTGCAACCTAAGACAACTAACCCGGACTTAAACATTCCTAAATTCAAATTCTCCCCAGTTTCAACTAAAGACATGAATGACACTCTTTCCGCCATGAATTGCACCACCTGCGCCGAAAACATCCTACCCCCAAAACTGATTTTAGACAACATTGACATCTTTTCCCCTTTTCTTTGTCGTATGACAAATGCCTCCTTTAGAGATCGGAAAGTACCAACTGGAATTAGAACTGTCACAGTCACCCTCCTAGTTAAGAAACCCAGACTAGATCAACAAGACCCCGCTAATCTTAGACCCATCACCAATTGCAACTTCCTGCTGAAGGTACTCGACAAAGTAGCAACTAAATAACTGCAAGAGTATGTAGATCAATACTGCCTGCTACACCCCCAACAATCGGGCTTTAGAAGTGCCCACAGCACAGAGTCAGCTTTGTTGAGCATTTTAGACAGAGGTAAAACAGGTCTGTTAATCCTTTTAGACCTCTCGGCTGCTTTCGATTTGTTAGATCATGGCAAGCTCCGAGAGGCTCTAGGCGCAGCTGGAAATTGCTCCCAAGATGCAATAGATTGGGTTTCATCTTTCTTGGAAGACAGAAATTCTAAAATCAATTGGGGAGGCCATTCCACCTCTCCCAAACCAGTAGATTGCGGCGTTCCTCAGGGAGCTAGGTTCTCCCCTTTACTTTTCAACTTATATATCCGCTGCCTCTGCAACATTCTATCACAACTTGGAATGTTTTTCACCAATTTTGCTGATGATACACAGCTCATTCTGGAATTGAGTGGATACACTCCATAGACAACGACAAGTTATCGGTCATCTATAACACCATTGAAAACTGGATGCTAACACACTGGATGTGTCTTAATGGAGGGTTGCCAAGACCAATGCCAGAGGTTAAGATTAATTCTAAAGCTATCAGCCCTTTTGTTTTGCTTAGTCACCCCGAGTTGGACGGTATGCCCAGACATGGGTCCCATGACTGCTGAGGATAGAAACCCAAGCTACACGTCACTGATGAGGCCCAACAAGGCTGATAAGGCCTGTGGTCTCGTGCAGAAGGGATGTGACCAAGCAGTTTGGGATGGAGTGCCCCTTTTGGGGTGGGACCAAGCCTGATTTGCATATGGTCCTTCCCCTTTTGTAATGGCTTGGCAGGAAATGAACAACGGTCTAGAGGGTTGCCAGAGCAATGCCAGAGGTTAAGATGTATCCTAAACTTTCCAGTCATAACCTCTTTCGTTTAACTGTTTTGTAGCACCTGGATAACAAAGGTTTGTTGTGCTTTTATAAAACTTCAATTAGTCTGGGCGTATACTGCTTGCATCTTGGGAAAAGCTATCTCATGCGTTCGCTCAACCATGCCAATCCTCCCTAATTTCACTTTAACCTTGGCATTAGTTGTTAACCACTGTCTGAGCTCTGCACGGATGAGTATTTCTGTGGATTCAGCCTTTTGAGTATTCCTGAGGCTTTCAGGCCTGTGTTCATTCAGAGACGTGCTGCGGCTTCCATTTTTAATAAGCTGGCTTACTAACTATACTATTACCTCTATGTTATCGAGCTATATCGGCATGTCATTCATATTGTATTCACCTTATACATTGCTCAAGTTAGTGTTCTTCATGTCTGTGGATGCTAAGTTAATTTTCTTCATCTCTTAATGCATATATGACCTATTGTTTATATTTGGCATGTGAAGTGCATATTTGATTTGTGTCTAGTGCATGTTTTTCTACTATTTTTTATTTTATTTTATTTATTTATTACGCGCCGAAGCTCGCAAGCACCAGGGCGCGACGAATAGACGCCGGGGCCAGAGATTCACGGGTCAACACAAAAGAAAGGAGAGGGGAAGCAAAAGTATCGACCCGATGTGATGTAGTAAAAGCCTAGTTATTTGAAGAGAAAGGTCTTCAATTGCTTCCTGAAGAGTTGGGTATTGCTTTCCAGTCTAAGGCTGCAAGGCAGTTTATTCCAATGAGAGATCTCCAGGTTGGGGAATGCTCGACCAAGGCCGGTGGCTTTGCCTGGAAGACTGTGGTTGATTAGTCCTTGTTTGGTGGATCTTAAGCATCGACTCGGCTCATACCAGCTGAATTTTCTTCTTAAATATGCTGGCGCCGTGCCGTAGAGACATCGGTGGGTTAAGGTCAGTGATTTAAACAGGATCCGTTCCTTCACTGCCAGCCAATGAAGATCGTTTCTGTCCTTGGTGATGTGTTCGCGCTTAGATTTGTTTACGATGGACCTGACAGCATTATTTTGAATGATCTGGCATTGTTTCAGGCAGTTGTTACTTTCAATGGTGTTATAGATGACCGGTGGAAATCACTCCATAGACAACGACAAGTTATCGGTCATCTATAACACCATTGAAAACTGGATGCTAACACACTGGATGTGTCTTAATAGTTCCAAAACGGAACTTATGACCTTTGGAAATGCCAAAGCCTTAAACAATCTTGGCCCAGATTACTCCGAATTCACCATAAAAGACTCTACCATCAAGGTATCAAGTAAGGTTAAAACCCTAGGTATTTACCTACAATCCTCCCTAGGTGCAGAAGCCCAAACCACTTATCTTAAGCGAAATTGCCATAACTATCAAAGGCTCCTCTGCCGAATCAGACCATTCCTAAACATCAAGAATACTGCTACGATAGGGAGAGCTACTATTCTGTCTCGCTTGGATTATGGCAATGCATTAATGCTTGGCGCCAGTAACAACTGCCTGAAACAATGCCAGATCATTCAAAATAATGCCGTCAGGTCCATCGTAAACAAATCTAAGCGCGAACACATCACCAAGGACAGAAACGATCTTCATTGGCTGGCAGTGAAGGAACGGATCCTGTTTAAATCACTGACCTTAACCCACCGATGTCTCTACGGCACGGCGCCAGCATATTTAAGAAGAAAATTCAGCTGGTATGAGCCGAGTCGATGCTTAAGATCCACCAAACAAGGACTAATCAACCACAGTCTCCCAGGCAAAGCCACCGGCCTTGGTCGAGCATTCCCCAACCTGGAGATCTCTCATTGGAATAAACTGCCTTGCAGCCTTAGACTGGAAAGCAATACCCAACTCTTCAGGAAGCAATTGAAGACCTTTCTCTTCAAATAACTAGGCTTTTACTACATCACATCGGGTCAATACTTTTGCTTCCCCTCTCCTTTCTTTTGTGTTGACCCGTGAATCTCTGGCCCCGGCGTCTATTCATCGCGCCCTGGTGCTTGCGAGCTTCGGCGCGTAATAAATAAATAAAATAAAATAAAAAATAGTAGAAAAACATGCACTAGACACAAATCAAATATGCACTTCACATGCCAAATATAAACAATAGGTCATATATGCATTAAGAGATGAAGAAAATTAACTTAGCATCCACAGACATGAAGAACACTAACTTGAGCAATGTATAAGGTGAATACAATATGAATGACATGCCGATATAGCTCGATAACATAGAGGTAATAGTATAGTTAGTAAGCCAGCTTATTAAAAATGGAAGCCGCAGCACGTCTCTGAATGAACACAGGCCTGAAAGCCTCAGGAATACTCAAAAGGCTGAATCCACAGAAATACTCATCCGTGCAGAGCTCAGACAGTGGTTAACAACTAATGCCAAGGTTAAAGTGAAATTAGGGAGGATTGGCATGGTTGAGCGAACGCATGAGATAGCTTTTCCCAAGATGCAAGCAGTATACGCCCAGACTAATTGAAGTTTTATAAAAGCACAACAAACCTTTGTTATCCAGGTGCTACAAAACAGTTAAACGAAAGAGGTTATGACTGGAAAGTTTAGGATACATCTTAACCTCTGGCATTGCTCTGGCAACCCTCTAGACCGTTGTTCATTTCCTGCCAAGCCATTACAAAAGGGGAAGGACCATATGCAAATCAGGCTTGGTCCCACCCCAAAAGGGGCACTCCATCCCAAACTGCTTGGTCACATCCCTTCTGCACGAGACCACAGGCCTTATCAGCCTTGTTGGGCCTCATCAGTGACGTGTAGCTTGGGTTTCTATCCTCAGCAGTCATGGGACCCATGTCTGGGCATAACCGTCCAACTCGGGGTGACTAAGCAAAACAAAAGAGCTGATAGCTTTAGAATTAATCTTAACCTCTGGCATTGGTCTGGGCAACCCTCCAGACCATCATTCCTTGCCTGCCACGCCTTACTGTCACAACTTTTACTCAATAGGAAAAAGGATACAGATTTTTAAAGGATACAAGATCAGCCTCCGCTTAGGGAACCTCTTCACTCTGGGATAACCTGGATTATAACCAAGATGGTTCTGGGATATCTTGAAACGTGATTTTGCACAAGACTTTCCCCCCAAGAGCGCAGCCTGTAGAAGGTAGTAACTAACAGGCCAGGGGCTTAAGTGGAAAGGCAGGAGCAGCGACAACAGAGCTAAGGGAACAAAGAAAAGGATAGTTTAAGATAGCAGCCATAGGTACAAAATACAATACTTGTTCCCTTCTTGACCCCTCTTACCTGCTTAGATAGGTAGGGAGTCCCGTAACCTGAAAGTGTGTAGTAGGAGGTTGGCTTGATGGTAGAAAATGGAAGTCCCAGTAGAAGAAAGTTTGTGCAAAGATCCACCTAACCCGAACGGCACGAGGGCGCGTCTAATAGTGTCCAAAATAAACCCCAAATATAAACAGCAAAGCGTCCCAAATCCAGGGAGTGACCAGCAGAAACAGGAGAGCGTCCGTTTGGTCACTTCAGTGTGTAGAGCGTTGTCTTCTTGTGAGCAGCGCCGTATATTTTCCTGTGGTAAAGAGTTCGTATGCTTTCTGTGTAGGAAGTAGACAAAGAACAAATCCAAAATGCAAGCCAGAAATTCGTTAACCAGGGGGAAACAACCGAGGGAGCCAGGAGACAGAAATCGAGGGAAAAGACGTCAGAATAATCCTTGATACAAAGCCGGGTCCGGAATCAGATAACAGGAAGATAACCGTAGGTAATCGTAGATCGAGTACTCGAACTGAATAGTCAGTTTTAGGAGCACCCGTTACAAGGACACGCCACACTAAGTACTGGGATCCATTTCAGAACGCAAGTCACGTTGTGGGCGTTTCCCGTGACTGCGAGTCGAAGGAATTCTGGACCTTGTAGTGCGGCGGATTCCGTGGGCTGAAAGCAGTCTCCAGGGCAGTTTCCAACTGGAAGTAGATATCTGCAAGTGTCTTGAAATAGGAATGCGGGGCATGACAGTACCCCCCCGCAAAGGACGACCACCCCTGCGGGCACGCAGTCTTTCCAACCAAAAGGCCCGCAAGAGCCGGGGTGCATGCAGATTTGAGGCCGGTTCCCAAGTCCTATCTTCAGGACCGTAACCCTTCCAATCAATCAGGTAGAAACGTACTCCACGACGCAGACGGGAGTCCAATATAGCATGTACTTCATATTCATCATCACCCTGTACCATAACTGGAGCAGGGGCGACAGGAAGTCGAGTGCCAGGTACAAAAGGACGGAGTAGAGATACATGAAAGACTGGGTGAATCCGCCAATGGGATGGGATGTCCAAACGGACAGCAACCGGATTGAGACAAGAAAGGATCTTGTAGGGACCCACATAACGGGGCATGAGTTTCCTTTTACCCCGAATGTTGAGGTGTTTGGTTGCCAACCAGGCACGATCACCGGGGACATAGGAGGGGGCAGGCGACCGATGTTTGTCCGCTTGCGTCTTTGTCCGGAGTTGTGCAGCTTGTAGATGTAATATAACGGAATCCCGTATAGCAATCAGAGTGTCTCTCGTGGATTTTGCTGCAGGGATTTGATCCAAGGAAGGTAAGACAGGTGGAAGTATTCTTGGATGTAATCCATACAAGGCGTAAAATGGGGAACATCCTGTTGAAGTATGTCGAGAGTTGTTATAAGCAAACTCCGCTGTCCCCAGAACGGATAACCAATTTGTCTGATGCTGTAAACACAGGCAACGAAGGTATTGTTCCATGGTGCCATTTGTGCGTTCGGTTTGTCCGTCCGTTTGAGGATGATAAGATGATGAAAGCCGTGCATCAATCCCCAAAGAATGGGTAAGGGCTTTCCAGAACCGTGAAGTGAATTGAGTACCCCGGTCAGAAATCATGATTGTGGGTAGTCCGAAGAATCGTACCACATGATCGAAAAAAAGAGTAGCCAATGAGGAGGCGGTAGGTATACCTGAGCACGGTATAAACCGTGCCATTTTTGTGAATACGTCCACCACCACCAGCACCGTTGACATTCCCTTAACCAAGGGCAGTTCCACCACGAAATCGAGTGACACCGTATGCCATGGGCGTGGAGGAAGCGGCATGTTCATTAATAGACCAAAAGGTTTCCCTGGTTGTCTTTTACATTGTATACATATTGCACACGTAGATACGTATGCCGCGGTATCCTTTTTCATACCTGGCCACCAACACCATCTATGTAGCAGGTCATAGGTTTTGAGCTGGCCTGGATGTGCAGCTAACGGGGTATCATGGGCCCATTCCAAAGCCTTCCGTCTGGTGTGGTTGTCAGGTAAGTATAAAAGACCATGAACATAAGGAAGACCTGTGACAACCTGGGCACCCAAGGTGTCGAGATAAGCGGCATGTTCTTTGGCCCACTGTCGAACTTGATCCAGAAGTGAGGGGGAGACCGAACAAACACAAATGACAGAACCCGAAGGTAGCATAGGGGTAACCGAGTCCCGGGTGTCGAAATCGGCACCGACTCGGGATAATGCATCTGCCTTTCCGTGGAGAGGTCCAGGGCGATAAGTGACTATAAAGTCAAATAACGTGAAAAACAAATGCCAACGTATTTGTCGAGCATTGGTACATTTTGCGTTGGAAAGGGCCTGTAAATTCCGATGGTCAGTGTACACAGTTACTGGATGTCGAGCACCCAGAAGATGGTGTCTCCACTCCTTAAAGGCTGCTCGAATTGCTAGGAGTTCCCTTTCCATAACAGTGTAATTACGTTCAGCCTGAGACAATTTACGGGAGTAATAAGCCACCGGATGTAGTTGTTGTGTAGTGGGGCAGATCTGCGACAAAATAGCCCCCACCGCGATAGCGGATGCGTCAGCCTCCACTATAAACGGAAGGGAAGGGTTCGGGTGTTGCAGAACGGGAGCAGTAGTAAAGGCCTCCTTTAATGCCTCAAAGGCCGACTGGGCTTTGCAATCCCAAAGGAATGGAATCTTCGGGCTAGTGAGACGGGTCAAGGGCGCTACTATCTCAGAAAATGAGGCAATAAAGCGTCTGTAAAAGTTCGAGAAACCCAAAAAAGATTGAAGTGCCTTTACAGAATCTGGGACTGGCCAGTCCCTTACTGCTTTAACCTTGGAAGTACACATGAGCACCCCATTCGCAGATATCTGAAACCCCAAAAACTCAACTGATGATGCATGGAATACACATTTTTCCAATTTGGCATAGAGAGAGTGTGTACGTAATCGCTGCAGTACAGAGCGAACGTGTTGGATATGTTGGGTGAGGGAATCCGAGAAGATCAAGATGTCATCTAAGTAGATCACGACATAGCAATCTAGTACATCTCCGAAAATATCATTAACAAAATGTTGGAATGTAGCTGGAGCATTGCAAAGTCCAAAGGGCATGACGCAATACTCATATAGTCCAAACTTTGTTTTGAAAGCGGTTTTCCACTCATCCCCGCTTCGTATCCTCACCAAGTTATATGCCCCTCTAAGATCCAATTTGGTAAAAATAGTGGATGATGTCATCTTATCAAGCAACTCCGTTATGAGGGGCAATGGGTACTGGTTCTTGACTGTTACCTTGTTTAAGGCTCTGTAATCCACGCAAGGGCGTAGATCCCCTTCTTTTTTCGGTACGAAGAAGATAGGTGAGGCAGCAGGGGACCGGGAAGGTCGAATATGTCCCAGAAGCAATGCCTTCTCCACATACTCTTTCAAGTGTTCTTCTTCGTTTCGGGTCAGAGAGTAAACACGACCATGAGGTACTACTGCCCCAGGTACCAAATCAATGGGACAGTCATAACAACGATGCGGAGGGAGTTTTTCTGATAACCCTTTGTCAAACACATCGGAAAAGTCTTTGTATACTGCTGGTAGTTCGGGATTAGAGTCTCCCAGCGTGGCATTAACAGAGGAGATGTTAGATACCAAAGCCAAACAGGGAGACGAAGGTGTCGCACCGGGGCTTCGAGAACAATGTTAGGTACAGAACGCAGAAGCAAAATGAACTGTTTGTTTAACCCAATCAATAATCGGGTTATGAGTCCGGAGCCAAGAAAGACCAAGAATGATCCCGAATTGCGGGGCTGAAATAAGGTCGAAAACTATTTGCTCAATGTGTTCTCCCGAGGTAGACATGCGAAGTGGGACAGTCTGTTCCGTTATCCATCCGGACACCAGATGAGAACCATCCACTGCGTGTACTTCCTCAGGTGTAGTTTTCGGAACCACAGGTATACCATAGTGTTGAGCTAATTGTATGTCCATATAGTTCCCACTAGCCCCCGAATCGATCATAACTGGACTGGTGAAGGCCTCAACACCCGGGAGGACGAAACGCATGGCAAGATAGACGTGTGAGGAGGAAGGGTACTGGTCCGAGCCATCCATATTGCGACTCATCCTTAGGGCTCGATTTAAGGACGAGTCCTGGCGTTTCCCGCTACCTTAACAGGTCTCTTGGGACATGCACGAATGAAATGGCCGGATTGACCGCAATAGAAACACAGGTTGTTAACCATACGTCGTTCCCGTTCTGTTTTGGTTAAGGGACCTCTGATGGCCCCTATTTGCATTGACTCGGTTTCTCCTGAGGGAGTAGCAGGAGTTGTTTCTGCTTTGACTGAGAAGCGAAGGTCAGGAACACGCCGTTCGCCACGTCTTTGCCGTAGCCGAGCGTCAACTTGTAGAACCAAGTCCAACAGTTCCGGGAAGCCCGTTGGTAAAGCTGGTACCACTGATAAGGAGTCTTTCAACTCATCCGAAAGACCCTTATAGAAGACAGCTGCCTTCTTCTGTTCGGGCCAGGTGGTTTCTGCTGCCAATTGGTTAAAGCGAGTGAGGTAAGACAGAAGATCTGATTTGCCTTGACTGATAGCAAGGAATTCAAGGTCTGAGGTTTGTGCCTTGTAACGCATATCAAATACGCTATTCATAGACTGAATAAGGGCATCAAAGTTATATAGGGCTGGATCATTGGCTTCGAGTAAAGGGTTAGCCCAAGCCGCCGCTGTTCCTCCCAGATGGGAAAGGAGAAACGCTGCTTTGGTAACAGCGTCAGGAAATGCCAATGGTCGACAAAGAAAATGTAAACGGCATTGATTGACAAAGGTCCGATAAGTCTTAGAATCTCCATAGAAGCGTTCTGGAGGGGCCAAAGGGAAAGGTCCAGGAAGCACAATGGGTGCAGACGATTGTGCCTGGGGTACAGGAGGGGCTGCTGCAGCAGCGGCATCACCGAACTCCTCATCGGGGGGTAAGGGCTGCACAAAACTCTGTAGCACATCCATACGTTGATGGAGAGTCGCATTAGCAGATGCCATATCGGTGCGTAAGGTCGCAAAGGCTTGCATCAAAGCCGCCATTGGATCCGCTCCCGTTTCCATAACCGATAGGCAAAAGTAATAGGCTCCTAAATCTGTCACAACTTTTACTCAATAGGAAAAAGGATACAGATTTTTAAAGGATACAAGATCAGCCTCCTCTTAGGGAACCTCTTCACTCTGGGATAACCTGGATTATAACCAAGATGGTTCTGGGATATCTTGAAACGTGATTTTGCACAAGACTTTCCCCCCAAGAGCGCAGCCTGTAGAAGGTAGTAACTAACAGGCCAGGGGCTTAAGTGGAAAGGCAGGAGCAGCGACAACAGAGCTAAGGGAACAAAGAAAAGGATAGTTTAAGATAGCAGCCATAGGTACAAAATACAATACTTGTTCCCTTCTTGACCCCTCTTACCTGCTTAGATAGGTAGGGAGTCCCGTAACCTGAAAGTGTGTAGTAGGAGGTTGGCTTGATGGTAGAAAATGGAAGTCCCAGTAGAAGAAAGTTTGTGCAAAGATCCACCTAACCCGAACGGCACGAGGGCGCGTCTAATAGTGTCCAAAATAAACCCCAAATATAAACAGCAAAGCGTCCCAAATCCAGGGAGTGACCAGCAGAAACAGGAGAGCGTCCGTTTGGTCACTTCAGTGTGTAGAGCGTTGTCTTCTTGTGAGCAGCGCCGTATATTTTCCTGTGGTAAAGAGTTCGTATGCTTTCTGTGTAGGAAGTAGACAAAGAACAAATCCAAAATGCAAGCCAGAAATTCGTTAACCAGGGGGAAACAACCGACGGAGCCAGGAGACAGAAATCGAGGGAAAAGACGTCAGAATAATCCTTGATACAAAGCCGGGTCCGGAATCAGATAACAGGAAGATAACCGTAGGTAATCGTAGATCGAGTACTCGAACTGAATAGTCAGTTTTAGGAGCACCCGTTACAAGGACACGCCACACTAAGTACTGGGATCCATTTCAGAACGCAAGTCACGTTGTGGGCGTTTCCCGTGACTGCGAGTCGAAGGAATTCTGGACCTTGTAGTGCGGCGGATTCCGTGGGCTGAAAGCAGTCTCCAGGGCAGTTTCCAACTGGAAGTAGATATCTGCAAGTGTCTTGAAATAGGAATGCGGGGCATGACACTTACAAAAGGGTAAACACCAAATGGGAATCAGGCTTATTTAGTAAGCCAAAAAACTCCATGAACTCAAGAGTGCCCCCAGTGGTAATAGGGAATACGAGACACACATGAATATTATCTGGAATCTCAGTAAATAGAAGGTACATCTATTCCAAACATGGTCCCATCGTACGTGAACCATAATTGGAAAACACTGGCCATTAATTAAAAGCAAACACAAATAGGACACTTGACATGCTCACCAAATGCACACATAGACATGAGATGCCAGAAAAGGCCAAGTACATGTTTTGCGGTCATTGATGACACATGTGTAGTACTAAAACAACTGTTGTTGATATGTATGCTTAGAGCGATGATATTTCAATGCTGGTATGCTGTCCCAGCTTTGATCTAGTGGAAATAAAGTTGGGTTTGCCGTGCACTTTGTCTTCTCCGTCATTGAGTCTGGTTTGGATTGACTCAGGTTCCTCTGGGCTTACCGGAAACTTTTTTGCCACCTTAACACCATCAACATAGACAATCTCAAATTGGTTTACCATAGAGGAGACATTCTTACCCCAAAATACGGCCCTCCTACTATGTGAGGCAAGAAGTAAACTCTTAATCATAGCTCAGTTCCAAAATGTCATGTAATTCCAACACACATCGTTCAATAGGTCTACTACAATTTTACATTTTACAAGAGGAAATCAGGTATTTAAAGGAATTGGCTATAATTAAATTAAACTGACAATTTAGTTATTTAGCAACATAAGAACATCTCCCTAAAAGATGTGGTTTGGGGAGAAGAGAAAGTGCACATGCAAGATAGACCCACTCTTATATCATACCTGGAGCAGAAATAACTTAACTTTTGAACTTGGAAACAGAAAAAGTGGAAGTGAGAAAATATGAATGCTGCATGACCCTGGACTGGCCTTGCCCGAGTTTGACTGGGTCACTGGAATACACAATGATATATGTTGAAACTGCAGGAGCATCTCTGAACGAAGCCTAATACCTTTGTCCATGTCTAGTACTTCTTCGCAGGCTGCCTACATTTTGATGATAGTTTTATCTGCATTGTGGTTAAGTGTCACCATCTTATATATGCAGAGTTTGATCATCAAGGCTGCATAAACACAGAAACTCTTTTGCATTATCTAATTTTGTTTTGAATGAAAACACGTGTTCTTGTTTTGTCAACTTTGAACATTGTTAAATGTAGTCAAATAATTGCTACCCTTTTGAAAGGAGGCAGAACAACAACCAGTGGAGGGAAGTGATCAGGAGAATGGAAGAAGGGGAGGAAATACTGGGAGGAATGGACTGGGAATAGAGTTATTTCTTAGCTGGGTCAGGAATTTGCTCGTAACCTGGTGGAGAAGGACCAATTCAAGGGCTAGAGGTAGACTGCAGGAACAAAACTATCCCAGCTCCGATTTGTGAGGTTGTATTTCTGAGACAATAAGGGAGGGGAATGGTCAAACTACCATGTGACATAGTGGTTTGAGAATTGTCTAATGCCTGACTCCCATCCCTTCTTTTACAATCTCCTAAAAACAGCTCTCCTTCTCCAAACTGAGCAATGGGCGGGTAGATGTGGTCAAAAAAAGAACATTGGTGGACATTAAGGCCATAGATGGAGGAAAAAGTAATGGGAGACCAACCTAAAACACCTGAAAAACCCTACATATCGTCCCTCCTTATCAGCAAGCACCTGTCTCATACTTGCCAACATGAACCATTTCAATCTGTAGGTGTTTATCCAGTCCTGGGACTTGTAGTCCCAATTTGCCCCATTATAAAACTCCTGTTATGTTATTGTGCATTTTTTATAGCGACTTACATACCATTGGTATGATCTCAAAGCGCTGTGGGTTGAACTCCCTCAGGGACCATAGTCCGGGTCAGTAGCATATAGTACTTGGGTGCAATGGGTATGTGTGAAGCCAGTGCGGTTTGTGCAGAGGTGGCTGCATTCTAATGCTAGGTGCAGTGCTGTGGTTATGAGAGATCAGTGGAATGTGTGCACCAATGTAGTTGGTCTCTGCAATTTGGCAGCCTTGGGGCCTGTGTAAGAGATTATGTGTGCAGCTGGGCTGATTTTTCATGGGTTATAACTGCATTCTAACAGACTGTTGGGGTGTTCAAGGAGTGGTGCAGGTATGTGTGCTGCTAGGCTGAAATGTAATGGAGGAGTATAGCTGTGTTCTATTGCTAGTTGGTGTAAAGTGGAGAGTGAGTATATTGATCGGAGTGAATGACTGTGCTCCAGTGAGGCTCCTGTCCCTGGTTACTTTGCGGAGCCCGATGAGTTGACCGTGTCTGCCCTGATGTTTCACTGTAGTGGATCTCTGAGAGAGATTCTCTGGCTGGTGCAGAGAATGTTTTGTTTTCCCAGTTGGAGGGTCATTGTTTCTGCTGCTCTCTTGTAGGTGTCAGAGGGCCCATTTTCCGGGTCCCTGGTCATAGTTTATGGCCGGTGGCTGGGACACTACTGACATATTTGTGGTTACCGGTGTGGAATTATATCACAACAATGTTGTCTCATCAAGAGCAGGGGGGCTAGAGAACCGATTGTATGGAGGCCATAGTGCATGATTCTCAGGAGAGCCCAACCAAGCATTCTTGCTATAGCGCCTCGGCTGAGGCCATTCTTAATCTTATTCCTTGGTAGGCCAGGGTTGCCTGACTTGAGCATAAACTACCTTGTGTAGGTGACATGATATGGCCCAATTGTAATGTTTGAAATATAGGTGCTCTGAGGCTCTGCAGTAGTAGCTCTGTGTGTTGATTCCCAGATAGGTAGAGCTTGACACAGGGTTAACAGGAAACCCGGCCAAACTTAGTTGGTGGACAGGGCAGCCTGCGATGCAAGCTTTGTGAGTACATTCCCCAATGGGTACATTTTGAGAAGAGCAGGTCCAATCGCATTTTGATTTCAGAGGAGGAATTACGATCTGGGATTGTGGTGGTGCACAGGTATTGGCAGATAGGTTTTGTGGCAGTGGTTGGCATCTCCTGGAGTGATAGCCTGTGCTTCCTTATGGGAAGATAATGATTAAGCTCAGTTGTGGGTGCTGTTGAGCTCTGGTTTCAAGGTTGTGTTGTATTGGTCATCTATATAGTGGCCTTTGCCCATTTGTTTGGACTCTGAGAGTTAATTTTAAGATGCGTATGTGCATTTTGCCAGGTAAGGACTAGGGTGGGCCGGCTATGCTCCAGTAAGCAGTTTCGGAGGTCAGACGCGTCGGCGAGTGTTGTTGGTGGTTTAGGATAGAGTGCTAGGGTCGGAGACTCGATGTGTGCCCAGCTAGACCAACATTTTTTGTAGGTTGTCGCTGTATACTAATGGCAGAGGTGTTGAGGTACTTCAGGAGTTTCAGTGTGGATGGCTATGTGAGCTGCTAGACTGAAATTGCATAGCCATAGCTACATTCTATGGTGCATGGACGGTGACCATGCCTGCGGCCTGTGTCCACAGATGTGGTGCAAGGTATACATATCTTAAATGCGGTTGGAGTTCATCTTCAATGCCATTTTTCTAGGCCCCACGCAGTTGGCTGGACTTGCCAGTTGTGGTCTCCCTAGATTGAGAGCCTGAGCAGTGGGAGAGGGCCCCGGAGGGATGGTGAAGGGATGTACAGTCACCTGGGGGTGAGAGGGTAGCACCTAGATGGTACACACCATGAGTAGAGCGAGAAACACCCACATTGAGGAAACAGCAGTAAATGTAGCAACACCCAGACTTGAGGCACATGGACAGATGGAGAAAAAACCCAAATGGGGGCACAACAGCAAATGCAGCAACACTTAGGCTTGAGACACCATAACCAGGGGGAGAACACTTAAAATGGGGGTACAACAGTAGATGCAGTAACACCTAGATGTGGGATACCTGGATAGAGAGAGAAACCTCTACAAGGTGTGCACCACAGTAAATGCAGTTACATCTTGATTTGATATATCTGGATAGAGGGAGAAACACCTAAAATGGGGGCACTACATTAAATGAAGTAATACCTAGATTGTGAGACATCATGATTAGAGGGAGAATGCCTAAAATGGTGGCATAACAGTAAATGCAATGACACCTACATTGGGATACCTGGATTTAGGGAGAAATGTTTAAAATGGGAGCAAAGCAGTACATGCAAAAATACCTAGATTTGGGAAAGCCCATGTGGTTTAGCTAAGTGGATATCTTCATCCAATCTGGCGGGCTGGGAGGTGGGTCAGTGGGCTGGAGAAGGAAGACGGAAGTGGCAAGACTATGGGGCAATGGACGGAGCACAGAGAAGTTGGAAATGAAATTATACAAAAGCAAATCAGGCCCAGGGGACAGACACCACACAATTTACAAACACTTTTGTCCTAGCGCTACTGTATAGGTCCTCGGTCATTGAGCAGATTTTCTTCCCTAACACTGGCCACCTCAAGGCTCCCACAATAATCCCTGCTGGGCCAATCATCTGTTTTAGGAGTCAAGAGCCACCACTACCCACACCTTATTACTTACAGTGGGGCGACACCTTTTGTCAGAGGATTCCAGCGAACTATTAATGGAACTCATCTGATCATGTCTGACCAGTGTAGGGCATAGTATTTGGGCAGTGTGCAACCACGTAAGAGCTTGGAAATAACCAAAATTATTGTTGCAAAAACATACCCCATGGTGGTCTGTTCTAAATAGAAATGTGATATAGCTCCAGGATCCTCAGAGCCAAGATATCACAGAAGATGACTGGAACGCCCAATGTAAATCTATTGGGTGCAAGGGCATTACCAATTCAAAGTGTACCACTTAATTTCAATGTGCTCTGCCAGCTTGATAGGATTATGCACCACTGGAGGTGTTGGCTTCCCTGCACAATGAAAGACATGGGATACTTCTGATCTGTTGTTTGATTTCATTCTGGAGGGGTCCTGCCCAGAATGTTCGAGCTATTTGTAATGCGCACCCAACACACTGGTAAATCATGGTCCTGTGCTGATATGGAGTTACCTGTGGGATGTTTTTACCCATGCAGCCAAGCCCTATTGGCATTGAAAACATCATGATGGCCAGAACTCCCCAGATAGTGCACAGGGAAAACATGAAGAATAGGCTGCCACCCATTTTTGCCTATGTTGTGAGCACAGGAGGGGACTGCCTAAAACCACCATTGGGCTACACACACAGTAGCCTGAAACCATTGGGAATGGCAATGCTGATTGCCAAAAGCAACCCAGAATTGTGGGGAATTCATTTTATTAATGTCAAAAGGGATGCAACTGGTGCTCACCACTATCAGAAAGCCGGCATTTTAAAACCACCAGCATTTTGTGTAAATTGAACAAATGAACCCAAACCAGGCCAAGGAAAGACTTGCTAAGAGGTGGATACAATGCAAAACTATATTCTGAAATGACTTGAAGGAAGTAATAATTTAATGTATATATAAAAAATAGCTGCACGTAAGTTGGATTTTAATGTAGAAAACTGGGAACTAAAGTGACATTTAGCTGAATTCTGCCTGATAACTACTCCCGACAGGAGAATCCTGCTCAGCCACTCTTCCCAGGCCTAGCTGCATCCTGCTGCCCCTGCCAAAAGGAGATGACAACTCTCTGATTGGGTTAGGGGAGGAGCACCTGGGGACTGCAGGAAGTTGAACAAAGCCCTGTCCTGGACTCAGGCAAATGTTATATTGGAGGGGTCGTAAATGGCTTCCTCTTGGGAGAAACTGGGAGGGGCAGTGCCTGTGAAAGCAAACTGAGTTGGGGGAAAAAGTGGACAAACCAGAAACTCCACCATGTGCTTGGGGGAAACCACACCCCTTTGGGCCAGAGCATAATTTTAAAAAAAGATGGATAATTCCTAGTACGGACTTGTTAGAATTATATAAGTAATATCATTATTCTTGTGATTTTTCTGTGCACGTTTTAAGAGGTATTAGGACCCTGTGGTGTATTCTGAGGGGTTGCTAGTGGAAAATAGGGTCTTACTCCAAATGTCTGCATGTTAAAAATCGGACATATTGGTAAATCGACCAAAAAGCGCAAAATGTTTTCATTTCTGAATCCCAGCTCGCAGGAACATGGGGCTTGAACCTGGACCTGGACCTGTCTTAATTCATCTGTAATATGCACATGTAATGTCAACCACTTGTGTATCTGGGAAATATGTATTTGAATCAAATATAGATTTGTGGGCAAATTGACCAGGGGAGGATCCTCTGACCCATAAACAGACCTCATCATGATGACAATCTATTTCCTTCCCCAAATCATGGGAGAGGGGAGAATTGGGCCAATGACAAGTAGAGAGGGGCAGGCTCAGTTATGCCACGCACACACCCACTTTCTCAACACATAAAAGCAGACAGTGGAGGACAGGTGGGGACATTCACTTTCCACTTTCTTGCGGGACGCTTTGCTGGGAGACTCCAGACTTCAAATCCATCAACCTCCAGAGACCAGAGATCCAGAGAGACCAGAGATCCAGAGAGACCAGAGAACCAGAGAGACCAGAACTGTGCAGTGCTGAGAGCAGAACCAGTGACCAGACCTTGACGGCTTTTTTCAAAAATATAGTGTGAGTGCTCACTGTGCAAAACCAATCTCTTAGTTTAAAATAATCTAATCCAAACTATTTTAGCCTATTAGAACTGCCTCCTAAAATCGTGTCATTCTGTCATTTTTAAAACTGAAAACTGTCATCTGTCTTTCTGAGCTTTAAAATTTCAAATCGGAAAAACTACCTTTACTAAATCGGCCGTATCTCCGGAACTGTGCTAGGAGGGAGTTTTAACTGTCATCTTAAAGCTAAGATTCTAGGCTTTCCAACGAGCCTAGAACCGACTTCCTACTCCTTATAGTACCTCCGTAATTGCGCTCGATGCACGCAACTAAATTTGCAGCGATTTGACATTTTGCTTAATTTCAGCAACGTGTAAAAAGATTTGTCCTCGCTTTCCCTTACTGAAATCCGTTTGCAACCTGACAATCATTCATAGAGCATTGCTCTGTACCACTGTAACATTATCCATTGTTGATCACTATCATCTTCACAAGTGTGCTATCAAACATTAATTTATTATAAAAAGTGATATATATATATATATATATATATATATATATATATATATATATATATATATATATATATATATATATATATATATATATATATGTTTAATTTTCAAATAAACCTTTTAAATTTGCAAAACAAATCTACTTCTTGGCTTAGCGGGGTCGGGGGGATTCTGAGAGAGGGGTTCTATATAAGGGTTGTCATCCAGAGTATATTAACTGGACATAAAAATACATCAATAAGGGCTTCCATCAGCATCCCAGACTAGGCATTGACTTAGCTGTAGTGTTGAATTGAAGTCGCTTACAAAGTGGGGGCTTGTGCCGGGAAATTCTGGGTTAGGTTTACCACTTGTGCAGCTTAATACAGTGTGCTAACTGACGGGATACATACATCCGGTCGGATCACCACGCTGTGGTACGCTGTAAAGCACTCCTCAAAGGAACGCTCTAAGGAGAAGGTCTGTTTTGCAAAATAAAATACAAACTTCGGTAAGTCAGGAAGGAGCTCAAACCTCCAGAATGACGACACTGGTAGACATCAACATAGCCAGAGAGCACTTTTTACATAAGTTATTTGTGAGAGATGAGTGGACTCATCAGGACCAAACAGTCTGGTTGCAGGCAATCGCGCAACAGCAGAGGCTGCTCAGGAGCCTGGAGTCAGAAAATGAGAGCAGACAGTATCTCATTAAAATCAAAGAGGACATGTGTATCCTGCAACAGGAAAAGTCTGACCAGGATACCAGATTTCTGGCCTTGCAGAAGGAGTACCAAGAAGGTTTGGACTCCCTACTGCAGAGCCAGAAAAAGCTGGAGCAACAATTAGATTTCAATAGGGCATGTGCTGAGCAGGTAGTCACCCTGCAAAGCCACCTAGATAGGGAAAAGGCAGAGAGCAATAAACTGATCCTGAAAGACCTGGATACCCAGGCAGAGTTTGATCAGGAGCGCCAGAAAGCTGGTGCCCTTCAAAGGCAAAGGGAGGACTTGGCGGCACAGATGCAGACTCTTAGTCAAGAAAGGGACACCTTAGGCCAGGAAGTTTGCCATTTAAAAAGAAAAACTGAAGAAAATCACGTGGCCCTCCAGGGGCTGGGTGACCTCCAAAAAGAGCATCAGAACCTGTTAGAGCACACCAGGAGGGTGGAAGAGGCTCTGGCAAGAAAGGAGCAGGCCAGTAGGGTTGGGACTCAGGAGGTAACCCTCCTGCAGAAAAGACTGGCCCAGTACTCCAGGACCAATCAGGAGGCACAGAGAGAGAATGGGGCTCTCTGCCAGCACAATGATAGGCTCCAGCAACATGTAGCCATGCAGGAGAGACTGATAGAGTCTAGTAAGGCCTTAACTGAGGAACTGAAAGCATAGGCTCTTGCATTGCAACAGGGAGCAGGGGCTGATAGAGATGAGGTTCACTGGGAAAGGGAAACGCCTGAGCATAACCTCAGGAGCCCTAGTACCAGAGGCCTTCATCTCTCCCAATTCCTGGACTCTGCCACCCCCATGTCCCATGGCGCACATGAGCACAGGGCTATAGGGATGGCAGATTACTATCCAGCCAAAAGGATGGGGCTCATAGGCCAGTACCACCCAGGAATGGAGGGGCGGGCATCTGGGTATGGGCACCCAAGCACAGTGCAATTTAGTGGGGAACCCCAGGAGAGTAGGCCCATTAAGGGCATCCTGAAAACCTCTGCCCAGTTAGGTCAGTGAGGGGGGTTCCCATCAAATCCTGGCAGCAAGGAGGGATCTGAAGACTCCTCTGAGCATTACAGGACACAGGAGACCAGGTCCCCACATTCTGCCAGCCATTCCCAGGCTCGCAGAATCCGGGAAAACCTGGAAGATCAGAGGGGCACCTCTGGGAGCAGTGGTTCGGAGTCAGAGGATGAATGGACCAGGGTGACCCGAACCAAAAAGGCCAATAAGGCAAAAAGGGCCTTGCTTAAGGACCCATTGAAACAAATGAAGGCAATAAGGAGTGTCATCACGCCTTATCATAAGAACGCCAAGTATTCTGTTTGGGAACACTTGGAGCTCTATGAGCAAATGATGGAGACTTTCCATTTGAAGGACAGCAGTAGCTGCATCCAGTACGTCAAATGGACATTCTCCCCTGAATACTCCAGTTTCTTTGCAGGGCTGGAGGACCAAAACCATTCAAGATGCTCCGCATATAGGGCGGCCATCTTGAAACATTTTTCTGTTCATAGAAATCCTCAAGAGGCTCGCAATGCAGCCTTCAATTTGCAATGTGGGGAGAATCAGGCCCCACAAGAATTTGTGCAAGAATTGAAGCGTGCCTTTGCGCAGACCACCAGAAGGGTGCGCACGGACAGCAGAGAATTTGTCACTACTTTTTTCCATGCCTTGTCCAAATACATCATGACCCAGCTAGTGAGAGATTTTCACGAGAAGAGGTCACTAGACTGGTTCATTGAACAGGCTACCCGGATCTATGAGGTGCAGGAGCCCATAGAAAATAAATGTAATGCGCAGAAAAACCCCAAAACCAACAGCACCTCTGCTGCTGCCAAGGTGGCGGAGGTAAAGGTTGCCCCCGTTGCAGATTTGGAGATGGGGGGGCCTAAAAACCTGCATGCGCCAAATAATTCACAGCCCAGAAGGCCCTCGGGCCAGTCACAGACAGGGAGTCGAGGAGGTAGTCCCACAAATGGGGTCCCCCGCTCCCCTGATTATGTAAGTCCCCGCTACAAGGGAAACCGACCTATCCTGGGTTATGTGTGGACTACTCCAGCCCAATGGGGGGGGATCCAGCCAAGCACCTGACCCAGGGAACTTCCCTCCTAACTTTCCCCAGGAGGGCAGAAATTCACCAAATCCTGGGCAGAACTTTTTTCCCAGGTATCCACCCAATTTCCAGCCCCAAAATCATCCATCCTTCTTTCCCCAATTCCCTGAGCCCAGACAACCTAATCCGGGAGAGGGGAGGCCAAGGGTGGAGGGGTACCCAAATCTTCCCAATCCGGGGTATTACCAGAGAAGGGATAGCTACCCTTCTCGGGATCAGCCCAGGGGGGAAAACAGAACCCCGTATCAGCCTGAGCGGGTTTCACAACTTGAGCGCCAGGCCCAAAACATGGCACGGGATCTGGGTCACATGCTGAGGGTGCAACAGAACCCTCAGATGGGCATGCCGGCACAGAACGCCCCAAACTCTGGACCTGGTGCTCCATAACAATGTCGGGGGCAGCACCCCGATAACCCACCGGTTCCCAGGGAGGAGGCACAAAGAGAAGGGGGGTGTAAAGCCTTGGAGGAAGCTTCCTTCCTCACTTGTAAACAGCCCCTGGAAACCCAGGAACCGGAAACGAAATCTCCTGCCCCTGAAAGTCTGCCTCCAAAGGAGCAGAGGGGGGGTAGGAGAAACAAAGTACCCAAACAGGCCCAGTTTGTGGAGGAGGTACAGATCTTCCAATTTGAGGGAGAAGGATCCTCAGAGGATCCTGGGAAAAGGATCTTCTGCTTTAGAGATGGGGGAACTCCTCCCAAAGAAAAATGGGTCCCAAGGTGTTCCGATCCAGACTGGGGAGATATGGAGACTGATCTACCGCCGCCCATCCTCTCATCCCAGAACCCACAATACCGAAATCCCCTGGTTCAAACCCATCCTGGTGACTGCCTCCAAAAAGGGGGGCAGCCCAGAACTGGAACCAGGGGAACCCACAATGGCTCTGATCTCCAGTTGCCAACTTTTTCTTTTAGATTCCCAAGGCTCTCCACATAATTGTGCCCAAATCTCTTCTCTTGCAATGTCCAAAACCAGAAAATTGGCCCACCAGTTGTCCAAAAATGTGCATTATCTGTGCCCCCTTGAGGAGAAGGAGGGAAGATACTATGCCCCGGTACAAGTACAGGGGCAGGGTACAATTTTGGCACTGGTGGACACTGGATCCCAAGCTACCCTTCTGTCCAAAAGGGCCTTTGATGAACTAAATGCAGGAAGGGGGGAGAATTACCGTATTCCTCTCACCTCTCTTCCTGGACAACTGCAGAACTTTGACGGGAAGGAAATTCCCGTCGAGGGGACTTCATACTTGAACATTAAAATTGGGCGACACAAGGTGAAACACCCGGACATAGTAGTGACTCCAGAGGGCACCCCTTGTTTACTAGGGAATGACCTCCTGAGAAGGTTGTCACCCCTAATAGATTGTGTAAACAAGGTCCTCTGGACCCAGACTAGCCAACCAATAAAATTAAAACAGAGTGTCAACCATGTTAGTTTAAACGGCACCTGCCACATGGTTGAACAAAAATCAGACCAAGTAGAATTTCACTTCCAGAACAACCAAATTCCAGACGTGACAGTAATAGCAGTAGGACAACAGACTGGTGGTGGGGGGTCCTCTCTATTTCTGAAAATCAACCTTCCTTCCAGTTTAAGGTGGTATTCCACACTGGAAGGAAACACTCTGAAATTCTTTACTAATCCACAATCCGAAACTCCCACTCCTATAGTCCAGAAAGATGTTAAATCAGCTCAGAGCCTGGCTGATATTCAGCAAATTGGAGATCAGTTGTTCATCCCTGTTCAGTTAAATGATGGGAAGGACTCTGTTCTCGCTCGAGTGTGTGAACAATGGTAAGAGCTTCATCAACGAAGCCATGTTCCGCCAACTCCCAAAAGATCCAGCCATTCCCACATTCAAACTGATAGACAAATGGGAAATGGACCTGGAAGCACCTAATTCCAAACATCTCCTGCCAAGCAGGTGTATGCTCAAAATCTCCATTGGCAACAAGAGCATAGTCCATAATTGTTGGGTCGTGCGAGAGGTCACTGCCGCGTTTTACTTAGGCAGTGACATTCTCAATCGCTTCGCCATTAGTTTGGACCTAATAAACTTCAAAGCTTGGTCCCGATTAGCGGATAATCCCATGGGCTTTGGTGATCCAGAAAAAGCATTTAGGTCAGCTCAATTGCTACCTTATGCAGTTGAAATTCAGATTAAAGAGGAAGTCACCATCCCGGAAAGGACCCGACAATTCTCCCTGGAAGTGAAAGTTAAAAGAGGACAAAAATTGAAAAACCCTGATGCTTATATTCATCTAAAAGCTTCTCTCCAACAGCAAGGGTTAGGGGTAAACCCAACATCATTAGTCAACATAGAACATGACACCATTCCAATAGAGGTGGATAACAGTGACTTAAAGAGTATTACTCTAGCCGCAGGCACCATTATTGGAATGGCGGTTGATGACCGACATTTATCCATTGATTTAGGAAATTAACTGTTAGGACCAATCCCCAAGGACTGTTTTGACGGTGACAGTGAGGACAATACAACAACAGACAGGATTTTCACCCGGCATGGGGGGAACTTCCTGGTGTACACTTCTTGCCCTTATGGTAAGGAAGATGTGACTTGTGACTTCGGAGGGGATGAGGTGATTTTCCAGGTCCATGAGGGCTGCTTTTCCCACCTGAAGCCTCCAGTCCAAATCAGCACTCTGACCAGGGACTTCTCCACCAAGCTGGAGGAGGCCGCTGAGATAGCCAAACCAGAAGTCTTTCCAGGCTTCAGGCAGATGGTGGAAGAGAGAGTCAACCTAGCTGATGCCTGTGTGACTCTGGAACAGAAGCAAAAGTTGAAACAAGTTTTCTTGTATTTCCAAGATCTCTTTGCGGTAGACTCATATGACTGTGGTCGCACGGACATCCACACAACAACAATTCCCACTGACCCTGGAATGACTCCAGTGTTTATAAAGCGATATCGTTTGCCTCTCGCATCCATGGAGTCCCTTACTGAAATAATTAAGAACCTTGAGTCCCGGGGAATAATTTGTCCAGTCCACAGCACTTTCAATAATCCGGTGCTGGGATTATTGAAGCCAAACGGCCAGTGGAGACTCTGCGCCGACCTTAGGGAGCTCAACAAACGGGTCCATACTTCCCGATGGCCTCTGCCCTACATTGACCAAGGGCTGGCCCAGATCCAGGGGTCACATGTATTCACTGTTATAGACCTGACCAATGGATACTGGACCGTGCCTGTCAGTAGGGAGGACCAATACAAACTGGCTTTTACCTTTGGGGGCCAGCAGTACACATGGACCCGGACTCCCTTCGGATACCTCAACTCCGGCAATGAATTCAACGTTTTCCTACATAAGGCCATGCCCGACCTGGGTGCGAGGGGTAACCTGGCTTATGTAGATGATGTCCTCATCAAAAGTTCATCTGTGGAGGAACACATAGCGGAGATCCGTTATGTGCTGACGCAGTTGAGGGACGCTGGAGCAAAACTTTCCTTTCAGAAAGCACAGTGGTGTAGAACCCGTGTTAATTTCTTGGGGCATGAGATTACTCCTCAGGGTCTCTGTCCCCAAGAAAAGAAAGTGGAAGCACTCCAGAAACTGAAGGATCCCACAACTCTGCGGGAATTAAGGAGCCTCCTTGGACTGACTAATTACAGCAGAAAGTTCATTGAGGGCTACGCAGAGATCACCAGACCCCTGACTTATCTCCTGAAGGGGGGGGTCAAGTGGGAATGGGGTCCAGAACAATCCGAGGCAGTACGACAACTCAAGAGAAGCCTCTCACAAGCGCCTTGCCTAGCTTACCCTGTCAGAAACAAGGAGTTCTTCCTGGAGACAGGGTTTTCTAATACGTGCTTGACGGCAGTATTATACCAAAAGCATGACCAGGTCAATAAAGTTATCTCCTATGCGAGCAAAACTTTATCTTCTGTGGAGGAAAAATTCAACGATTGTGAGAAGGCACTCCTGGCAACGGTGTGGGCATTGAAGAATTACCGTTTATCCAGGGGGAACACATAATAGTGGAGACTCCACACCAGCCTCTGCAATATCTCCAAAGTGACAGAATCCGGGCCAGAAATGTGAGTAATTCCCGAATTACTTCCTGGATTCTGTCAATGCAAGGCTTTCCTGTGGAGCTCAGATATGGCCAAAACAAGAAGAGTCCCCTCGCGCAAGGTCTGGCTGACTTGCATGATTGTGCCAGAGAAAACTGTCTCGAGGACGAAAGTCTAAAAATCAAGGACAACATGGAGGCATACCTTAATTCCCCACCCAAAGTCTTTGAAGCAGACAAGTGTGAGGGAATGCCCACTGTCTATGTGGATGGATGCTCTTACTATGTTGACAACAACGGGGAGAAAGAACTGGTGGCCGGCGTAGGGAATGCATGGGTGAATGAGTCCCCAGAACCCTCCGCTGGGTACAAAATTGGTCCCCGAAGTAGTCAGGTGGCAGAATTGATGGCTGTGCGTCAAGCCATCCTCACTGCTGTCCAACATCAACTCCACAAACTGGTCATAATCACAGATTCGGATTATGTACGGAACGGGTTCGTGGAGCACCTGGTTAATTGGAAACCAGAGGCATGTTATGTGCTAATAACAAACCCCTGAAACATGGGAAGTTAATCCAAAACATTGATGATCTGGTCACCTCGAATGGGATGACCATCTACTGGAAGAAGATCAAGGGTCATTCCAAAGTAGAGGGACCAGACAAAACTGGAAATGACTTAGCTGATCAGCTGGCCAAAACCGGGGCCATCCAAGGGGAGCTAATAGTCCCTGTTGGGGGAAATCCAGGTCACTGCTATCACTAGGTCCCAGACAAATGCTCACAATGATCTTTCAACTGCACAATGGAGCAAGGAGACCCCTGGTGCTGATTTGATTACAGCTCAGAAGGGGGATCCAATCATTGGTAAGTTTTACCAACACCTTGAGGACCCTGAGAACTTTCCCCTGACGGATACCGATTACATTGGGAAAGAGGACCTAAGAGTGTTGATGAAATGTCCAAAAATGTTCCGAATCCAAGACGGTTTGTTGGTAAGGAAATCCCAAGCTGGCCATGATCAGTGGGTGGTTCCTACCTCATTCCGAAGCCTGATGTTAAGTCACGCCCATGATGCGGCCACCGCCGGTCATAGGGGGTTTCATACAACACTTGAAATCTTAAGAGAGGTTGCATACTGGCCACACATGGGGCAGGACCTCGACCAATACTTTAAGGGCTGTCTTGTGTATGCACAATTTCAGCCATCATCCCTCACACACCGTGCGCCTCTCCAAAAGAGGGGGATGGCACTGCCATGGTCAGATTTTCAAATCGACTTTGTAGGCCCTGTAATTCGCTCGTCTAGAGGAAACAAGTACATGTTGACCGTTACATGCTTGTTTACCAAGTGGGTGGAATGTCTCCCAGCCCCAAACTGCAAGGCAGAAATAGCAGCTGCCCTGCTGATTAACCACATCTTTTCCCGTTTTGGTCTACCTCAAAGGATTGAGTCAGACAGAGGTAGCCATTTCACCAGCGAGGTAATGACAAAGATGTGGGTGATACTGGGGTCAAAAGGAAGCTATATATTGCTTACCGGCCAGCTTCTTCTGGAGCAGTAGAGAGATACAACCGAACCATTGTGAGCATATTAAAAAAGATTGTGGCAGATTCTGGGCCAAGTTGGGATATCCGATTACCTCTGGTCCTAATGGCCATCAGATCTACCCCTTCATCTGCAACTAAAATGTCACCATTTGAGTTGATGACCGGACCCAAGATGGTGCTTCCCCAGCATTTGCTCTACAGGACCCAAGAGCAGACGTTGATAAATGCCTCCACAACTCATGAGTATGTGGAGAATTTAAGGAAACACCTTCAACATGCTTTTGCCTATGCTCAGCGGAATCTAGAAAGATCAGCTGATAGCATGAAAGCCCACTATGACCTGAAGACCACCAGGAAGGAATATACTGTGGAAGACCGGGTCTAGCTATACAATTTCCAAAGGAACCAGGCCAAACAGCGAACATTTTTGCCTACATGGAAGGGACCGTTTGAAATTATAGACAATATCTCCTCTGTAGCGTATAAGATCTGCATCCCCAATGGTAGTCTGGCGGAAGGGAAAGACAAGTGGGTACATATAAATCAACTAAAGTGTTGCCATCCTAGGCACACTCTGCAACAACTGGAGGAATCCTCTGGAATCCCAGAGGGGGCCGCCCCAGATCAATAAAAGCTCCAACCCTAAAATATTCCACATACCAAACATATAGTAACCTAATGTCAATATTTCCTGTTATATCTTGTTTTTAAAACAAGACTGAAAAATGTAACCGGATGTATAAAATGTATGTGTTCGCCACACCATTAATAGTGGTGGAGAAATGTCTACAAATAGGTATTGCCGCTTTTGCTTTATCATCCTAGAAGAGATGAAATCACAGAGACTGACCAAGGAGGCGACCTGGGGACCGGGAGCGAAGATCCGAGGGGCCCGGGGTACCGCCCAATCCACCCATCAGGACCAGCAAGGAGAACTGATTGATCGACTGGAGGGAGGAATAGGTGCTGAACTGTGCCATCTATGGAGTTGGAAGAAGATGAGGCGAACATCCCAGATCTTGCGAGTTCCATCAGTGAAATGTCAGAATGGCCATCGCAAGAGGGGGGGCTTGTGGGATGTTTTTACCCATGCAGCCAAGCCTACCATAAAACTGTGCAGTACTGGCATTGAAAACATCATGATGGCCAGAACTCCCCAGAGAGTGCACAGGGAAACATGAAGAATAGGCTGCCACCCATTTTTGCCTATGTTGTGAGCACAGGAGGGCACTGCCTAAAACCACCATTGGGCTACACACACAGTAGCCTGAAACCATTGGGAATGGCAATGCTGATTGCCAAAAGCAACCCAGAATTGTGGGGAATTCATTTTATTAATGTCAAAAGGGATGCAATACTGGTGCTCACCACTATCAGAAAGCTGGTGTTTTAAAACCACCCGAATATTGTGTAAAACTTAACAAATGAACCCCAACCAGGCCAAGGAAAGACTTGCTAAGAGGTGGATACAATGTAAAACTATATTCTGAAATGACTTGAAGGAAGTAATTATTTAATGTATATATAAAAAATAGCTGCACGTAAGTTGGATTTGAATGTAGAAAACTGGGAACTAAAGTGACATTTAGCTGAATTCTACCTGACAACTACCCCCGATAGGAGAATCCTGCTCAGCCACTCTTCCCAGGCCTAGCTGCATCCTGCTGCCCCTGCCAAAAGGAATTGACACCTTTCTTATTGGGTTAGAGGAGGAGCACCTGGGGACTGCAGGAAGTTGAACAAAGCCCTGTCCTGGACTCAGGCAAATGTTATATTAGGGGGGTCGTAAATGGCTTCCTCTTGGGAGAAACTGGGAGGGGCAGTGCCTGTGAAAACAAACTGAGCTTGGGGAAAGTGGACAAACCAGAAACTCCACCATGTGCTTGGGGGAAACCACACCCCTTTGAGCCAGAGCATAATTTAAAAAAAAGATGGATAATTCCTAGTACGGACTTGTCAGAATTATGTAAGTAATATCATTATTCTTGTGATTTTTCTATGCACGTTTTAAGAGGTGTTAGGACCCTGTGGTGTATTCTGGGGGGTTGTTAGCGGAAAATAGGGTCTTACTCCAAATGTCTGCATGTTAAAAATCGGACACTTCATAAATTAATGTCCATACTCCTTGCGCACATTTGTGTAATTTTTGGTAAATGTCCGATATTGGTAAACCGACCAAAAAGCGCAAAATGTTGTCATTTCTGAATCCCAGCTCGCAGGAACATGGGGCTTGAACAGAGACTTGTCTTAATTCATCTGTAATATGTACATGTAATGTCAACCACTTGTGTATCTGGGTAATATGTATTTGAATCAAATATAGATTTGTGGGCAAATTGACCAAGGGAGGATCCTCTGACACATAAACAGACCTCATCATGATGACAATCCATTTCCTTCCCCCAATCATGGGAGAGTGGAGAATTGGGCCAATGACAAGTAGAGAGGGGCAGGCTCAGTTATGCCACGCACACACCCACTTTCTCAGCACATAAAAGCAGACAGTGGAGGACAGGTGGGGACATTCACTTTCCACTTTCTTGCGGGACGCTTTGCTGGGAGACTCCAGACTTCAAATCCATCAACCTCCAGAGACCAGAGATCCAGAGAGACCAGAGATCCAGAGAGACCAGAACTGTGCAGTGCTGAGAGCAGAACCAGTGACCAGACCTTGACGGCTTATTTCAAAAATATAGTGTGAGTACTCACTGTGCAAAACCAATCTCTTAGTTTAAAATAATCTAATCAAACTATTTTAGTCTATTAGAACTGCCTCCTAAAATCGTGTCATTCTGTCATTTTTAAAACTGAAAACTGTCATCTGTCATTCTGAGCTTTAAAATTTAAAATCCGAAAAACTACCTTTACTAAATTGGCCGTATCTCCAGAACCGTGCTAGGAGCGAGTTTTAACTGTCATCTTAAAGCTAAGATTCTAGGCTTTCCAACGAGCCTAGAACCGACTTCCTACTCCTTATAGTACCTCCGTAATTGCGCTCGATGCACGCAACAAAGTTTGCCGCGATTTGACATTTTGCTTAATTTCAGCCACGTTGTAAAAGATTTGTCCTCGCTTTCCCTTGCTGAAATCCGTTTGCAACCTGACAATCATTCATAGAGCATTGCTAAAGTGATCCTGAACTAGTACAAAGTATCTCACTCACCTGGAACCTCCTATAGGGAATTAAAAGCCTCTTTAGCATATGTTTCACTTAATTGCAACCACATCAAAGTATCTTGCCTGTGTTTACAATTCCTACCTGTTTTCCTCTAAGCTTGCTAGGGGGGAACTGAATTATATTTGATTGCATTCCTGAAAACTGTGCCCATCTCTTTACCTTGCATAGCGGAGGGGCGGGGGGGGGTGAATTGTCAAAGAAAAGTGATTACATTGTCTTTTGTTGAAGTCATATCAAGTGTATTTTCTGTACTGTATTTTCATTCATCATTGCATTGTCCTTGAAGCCATAAAAGCATTCTCAGCTACTTTACCATCTCTATATCAACTCCTAAGCCATTAAAAAGAGTGTACCACTGTAACATTATCCATTGTTGATCACTATCATCTTCACAAGTGTGCTATCAAACATTAATTTATTATAAAAGTGTGATATATATATATATTGTTTAATTTTCAAATAAACTTTTTAAATTTGCAAAACAAACCTACTTCTTGGCTCAGCGGGGTCGGGGGGATTCTGAGAGGGGGTGTTATATAAGGGTTGCCATCCAGAGTAAATGAATTGGACATAAAAATACATCAATAAGGGCTTCCATCAGCATCACAGACTAGGCATTGACTTAGCTGCAGTGTTGAATTGAAGTCGCTTACATACCAGCGGTTCCAATGTTGTTAATGCAAGCCTTCTAATTCTTAACATTTATAAAATACACCAGGAGTTTACCTGGCATATTGGCACTTCACCCTGAACTTTAATAACACCCTACAGGTCGTTTGAGTTAGCACATCTTCATAGTCAAAACGCTGTTTCAGCAAGATGTGATACATGTGATCATGCAGGTTGTTGGTACTAGCCCTTTTTCTGCTTTAGCGTCATCCAGTAATTGCAGAATACATGCTTCCCTATCTTTTTTTTTACTTTGGCAACATATCAAATATTATGCTTTCTAACGGAAGACTAGTGAGTGTCCAAACTCTTCTGAATTGAATAGGGAGAGGACAAATTGAGGGACAAATATGCTTGAACCAAGAATATAACGGCATCCTTAAAGTAGAGGCTGGAACAATGGGATGAGCTAGCAGTACTTTTCATCCTCCTGCGCCATGCCCCTAGTGCTGCCATAATTTTTTGTAGCGTCAGCCCTGCTTCCCCCTTTCACCACCCCCTCCCACATCCAATATGTCGTCCCCACTCTTGCTCTCACATTGCCCAAATTACACACTGAAACTGTCCGGTCATTTGTTGCCAAATCCCTCACACCAAAGCCACCAAAAACACTGAACATTGACTTAATCCCTTAGTTGCGTCTTGTGGTGGCCATCTTGTTTTTTTCTTTTATTAAAGGAAAATGATGTCGGTCTGGTCCCTATTCACTGTAAAAAAAATGATGAGTATCCTGGATGGGACCTTGGAGTGCTAATGTCATTAAGAACTCCTTAGAACTAGCAGGCTAGATGGCCATTACCAGCCAAATGCACCCCGTTACCGGTGCTTAACACTATCTTATTGAGCAGTCTTTTTCATAACCTGTGATTTCCACACACTATTTTCAGAGAAACTACCACTGCCAAGTTGTCAAAAATTGCCAGCAGCGAATGGATGCATCAATCAGTGCCTTGCAAGGTGGCTTACTCAGAAATACATCGGCAAGTTTTCATTAGTACATCTAGACTAAAGAGAGAAACGTGTACTTTATGCGCATAGAGTGAAGGGTTGTAAATGTGTTCTTGAGACTCAATCCTTATATGAGAGAATGAAAAGCCATATGTGCTTTATGAGCTAGAAATCTGGTTTAAAATGTCTATCGAAGATTGTCTGCCACCCGGTTACTCTCCCTAAGCACGCTATGCTTTTTACTACAACTTTCCAAAATGTATGATTACAGTCAGTCAAACCATCAACACTAAATATTTTTGGTAGTTTTGTGCTCCCACATTTCATTGAACTGGCTCCCACCTGCCGCTCTCATGTGGGATGTTAGGAGACCTTCTGCTTCTTGTGTATGAGGACTGTCACTCCACCATCTGGCAAGGAGAATACTTTGATAAAACATTGCTGCTTTAATTTGAACATCTCTGCACTGACATGGATTTCTTGTACATGTGTGTCAATGTATTTATGTCTTTGACATTGAGTGACCGTCTTCTGCCTTTTTTACTGGGTAGGATATCCCTTTCAAATTCCAAACCACGATTGTAGGATGCATTACCCAAACACACTGGAATCCTGATGAGTTAGTGTGGAAAGAGAGGAGAGCCTTGGCCAAGCCATTGTCCCTGAATAGTTCAAACTCAACAGCAATAATGCACCTCCCTATGCACTCTGCCTTTTGAATGCGGGTGATGCGGAGCGATAGGAAAATACATCTAAAGAAAATGCTCTTAAGTCCAAGGTCATTGGTTTGAAGAAGATTACTTGTCTAGACAAAATAGGGGGTTACAGCTGCAAGGGAATGTTCGCAAATCTACAAATGAAGCATTGATATTATAAACTTGGGGTGCAGTCAAATAGGCCGGCACCTATGGTCTAACAACTCATTCCAAAGGAAGCTTATCATACAATGATGTAAAGTACACGAGTATAAAAGCAAAGGTACCCGTAATGCATGCAAGGGAAGTTATAACTATGTTAGAGGCATTGAGTATTATGATTCTTGGCACAACCACTGTGGTCAACTAGTGAGATACATACCAATTAAGTTAAACACAAAACATGAACATACATGTCCAGCACAGGGCACCACTACATGATAGCCTGAACATCTAAATAATTGAGGGGGGGTTCAGGAAGTAGACCTCAGTCCACTCCCTCTGAACTTCCCACAATCCTCTCTTCCAGGCACTCAGCTGTTATGAATTGTCTTCAGGTGCATGTGTCCCATTGGGGAACATCACTTTGAGATAGAACAAGGACAGAACAAACATACCTGCCATTGAATAACTTCAGACGTGGCCAGAGGTGAAGTGAGGATTCCTTCACGAGTAGCAAAGGGGTCTTGGTGATGTCCTGGACTGCCATTCCAGTGGACACATTCCTTCTCCTGGGTTTAACACGTTCCTGTATGGCTATGATCAAGTCAAATGGTTTGTATCCTGAGGGCCCTGGGACCCAGGCAATGCATATATGCATTTCCAGGCATGACCTGGGTGTCATTTGGATAACTTTAGGAATTAAGGTGAAGAAAATGCATCAATAACAGGACCCTCTGTATCCTAAGGTAAACTTTACAGTGGTAAATAGTTGTGAAACCTTTCTTCTCCAAATACTCATATGCATTTTATTTCGTCCTCGAGACGGATTGGGAGAGGCAGTAGATCCCCCGTGTATATATCTGCTGCTTCGCTTCTTTGAACGTTCGATCTTCCCCCATGCGTGTTCAATGGACCTCAGAAGCTTATTCGTGTGTTCCATGTGCAGCTGAATTCATCTGTCTCCAGGATATTGCTAAGAATAGGTTCCGATGAGGACATTGCAAGGGATGGTCGGTCGCCTTCCGCTGCTTGCTGTATCCAGTTCAGGTCAGGACAAGAGGGTCTGCTAGTTGATCATGGCCCAGGGCCTCTGTCTCAGATAGGCTGCTGGCTCAGCACCTTCTCTTTGGAGTGATCCTAGGTGGGCAGTAACATGACTCAAACCTGCCCCCTTTTATTTAATGCCTTAAAACAGGGCTCAAATATGAAGGCTTGAAGACAGGTGAGTTGGGAAATCAGCACAGTAGATGCTAGCGCAGCATGGCCACACACATGCAGTTTATTTCAGAGATGTCCTCAGCTCGCTAGGTTGTGGCTACCCTCCAGGGGTCGCCCAAATTAATCGAGTCCCATACTACTTGCCAATTCCTTAGCATCATTATGTATGTATCTATCCAGTGTGGACTACTGACCCTATACTAACTTCTAGTTCCAACAGGCCAATCCATGCCTTCTACTCTCATAGCTCTCCCCCACCTTCCTCGCTTCTCTATGCAAAGGCATGTTTTGCAATTATCCTGACAATATTGGCAGCATTCAATTTTTACTGCTGGCCAGTAGATGAATAATGCATGCAAATAAGGGTGTTTGGAGTATATGATGGCTACACCCATGCATGTGAGTTTGGCCCTGAGATGGCGCCAGTTTCAATGTGCCTACCGACCCACGTATGCAGTGAGATTTAACATCACTGTGCAGATGCAATTCTCTTTCTTCAGGTCCTGTTAATGAAAGGATATTTAGCGGAAACCTGTTTGATATCTGCGTTCAGTAAGTCACTTGTCTGAGTCGTGGACATGGCCCGCATATGTTGGCTGTAGGCGGGCATATACAGCTTCGCCTGGCATATAATGGCTGTATGTGGACATTTGACCTGCATCTGGCATATGATGGCAATGTGTGTATATGCAGGCGTCCCCTATGAATATGAAAGAAGTGGCTGGACATATCTATTTTCAAGGCATTTATTAAATGCACATCCTATAGGTTTTCTCCGTTCTTTGTACATGATGCCAGAATATTATAGGCAGAAGAAGTGATTCCAATTGTGTTTTTAACCCAAAAAAGAAATAACTGTGTGCTCTACATAATCGTATTAGGCATACTGTGTTTCATTATTGTTTAAAGGATTATATATTTGTATGTTACAAGCCCCAGGCATTTGTTATTACGTAGATAATTTGCATTTAATTTCTGCAGAAATCCCATTTCAGCCGAATGCAAATTCACACCAAGCTACATGCAGCGAAAGCCTTCTGACTCCAGTCTGCCTTCAGACACCTCTGAATCCGAACCAGACGGGAATATTAATGCAAGGAGTCGTCAGCACATAGGCCGATACCATCGCAGAAGGACGGATGCCCCCCGAGGATAGACCTGACATTGAAACACTGGATCCGCTGTTCATTTGAACAGGGACACTACTTCTGACGGCCATTTCCCTCGGTGCACTCCAACATAGACATGCAAACAAACTGTTTCTTACCAATGAAATGTGCAAAATTCAGTTTCAGGATGTTCTTAGAGTTCAAACAAGAAAATAATAGAAAATGTATTTTCCAGGGTCTGTATTCAATACATGGCTGTGATTCAAGTATGTCTTGGTTGGGACATCCAGGACTGCCTCATTGGATAATATTATTGCCTGACACATTCTCAACAAAATAAAATCCATCAAGCTATCCTGGAAGAAAGAGTTTGGCAACCTTAGGCAACCGTAGGCTCTTCAGGCGTTTTGGACTCAAACTCAACCTACAGTCAACAGTGCAGAGTTATAGGATTTGTAGGTAAAACCTCTGAAGATCTGCAGGTCGCCAATCTCAGTTTAACAGAACCAATACTGTGTACCAGCTAGCACTGCAAAGCTTTGCAGAATGTCAAGTGATATTGAGAAATGCATACTATTATGTATGCATTGCCACATTCCACTCTCCAGTGCCCTGATGATTCCTCTGCCTGGCATTCAGAAAATAGGAAATGCTCAGTACATGATGTAACATTAGCACCCTGGTGGGGGCAGCCAGCCGATCAGGTTGCTAAGAACACTGGCTTGAACCGCTGATCCAAACCTGAATTCCATGTCGCCTGATGGCCAGCTCTGCCTGCTGCCATCTTCCCCCACCCTCCGTTTGCTTATTTTTTCCTTTTTCCACCCCCACATACCTGTTTGTTGTGGCAGCGTAGGCAGCCATTGCAGCTGCTTCCCCGCTTCTCTGGCCACCATGGAAAAGGACGAGGGGCTCCAAAGAGCCCTGCTCACTCTTTCCATGGTAGCCATCTTGGAAAAGGATTTAATTCATTGAATGGGACACTTTGCGCGCAAGGCGTCCCATTCAATGAATTTAATCCTTTTTTTGTTCTTTCTTTCTTTTTAGCACCGTGGGTTACCGTTTTGGTAACCCAGTTTGCTAATGGCGTTAAGCACCTGTTCCAGCCTCTGGAATGGCTGTTAACATAACAGGTGCTTAACGCTACATTGTAAAAATGTCCAGTCTGGTCTGGCTTGGTGAAAGTGTCCATGGGGGTTTGGGAGAAACAGAAGGAGGGGGAGGGGAAGTCAGTAGAACAAATGGTATGTATGCACCTCCTAAGTATACAGGGCACCCCCTCAATAAATAGGTCAAACTAAATTCGGCAGCATCGACAATTGAAATGTGCAAAGAGAATGACATAATAGGGTTTGCCAGAAATCTGAAGGGTTCATTGCTGCCTGGGTCCATGATTAATTATGCAGTAACCCAACATGTTTAACCCACCTCTAGCATGTTTTGATATTAAGGGTTTACCTTTCAGGGACACCACTAAATAAATGCTTTCATTTTAGGTGGCAAAATGTTTCAGGTCTGGCTGAAAATGTTGGGAAGCTTGTGGGGCCCATTTCAAAAGTGATGTTTGGAGGCTCCCTTACCTATAATTGGGACGCCAGTATGATGAAGCTGTGTATGGCATTGCATACAATGAAGATGCTTCCTAATACAAACTCCTGGAACTCTGTCTCAAGGTGCATTCCCAGCACCACACCAAAGAGCTGAAAGTTGGGTAAAACGTATCTGCAATAAGGGAGCACATTTGAAAGAGGTCTGTCTTTGGCCCACAAGGACACATTCAAAGTGATGGAGCCTTTACTTTGTGAACAATGATGCTGCATTAGAGAATATTTGTGTGATGCTGGAAATGCCTTATGGAGGGTTAGGGCCTCCTAGGCCTAGTCCTACCACTTCTCTGTGTGTGTTTACTAGGTTTTCTGCCACTGAGGTCCAGCCTGGACCTCTGGCAGTACAGCTCTTCGTTCTTATCTTTTGATGAACATCACCTGTGAGATACCCTTATGGCACCCATGGGTGTGGGTACATCCTTGTACCCCTTATGTATGTTTTTGGGCACCTGTATGTTGCCCACAGTGCAGGGTATGGGCTGGTGGCAGTGCAGAGGAGTACCCAAGCACGACCCGTGGAATTGTCAAAACGTAACGCCTGAAGAAGTCAAGAAAGTCCTAAAGACGTATGGTGATTTCACAAGAACTTGGACTGACTCTCAGATAAAGAAAACATTGACCTGTAAATGACGAAAAGAGACGAAGCACCATGGATAAGCGACATCCTGAGTTGAAGTTTAAAGGATGATGTCAAGTATAAGAATCTTATGCCATAAGAGCAATGAAGATATGTAACCAGTCTAGATGTGTACATATGCTTGGAAACACAAGAAAGCCGAGGAAACCGTGCGGCTTGCCATTTTTTTTTTTTTTTAAGAATTGATTTAGTTGACAATCACATTTTTCAATTATGACATTAGTTCTTAAACGCATTGTTATTGTCAGCTTATCTGCATCCAACATTGATAACAGACAATTGATAAAATGGTAATTAAAACATACACAAACATTTATAAACACTTTTCAACTCGAGCACTAAGCATAATGTATAAAATTGACTAAAAGATACAGAGGGTAAAACAGCTTTAAACAGTTACATTGTTGTCTGCAGATTGGAGGTTAAGTTTGACTACAAACTTAACTATGTCAATTATTAAGCTGGTCTTAGAAGCGTTAAAAATTCCATTCCACATCTGTTCCTTTGTTAAAATAATTCTGTGCTTAAAATGTTTATACAAATGATTTTCCCTTAATTCATATAAAGACTGACATTCAATTAATAGATGCATCATAGTTTCATGTTGAGCTTCCAATTTACAGAATCTACAGATGGGAGAGACAGTGAGCCCCTTATCATATGATGCCATTTTTACATTGGTTGGTAAAAGGTTTAGTCTAAATCTCAAAAATGTATCAGCATAGGCTCTATCTGGGAATGCTTGGATGTAAATTGGAATCACATTCAAGAGCTTCTCAGGAAATGCTCCTAATTTGAACGCTTGGTAATTCACACACATTTCTCTCGTATCAATCCAATCTTTCCTATACAATTTAAGTTTTGCTTTATCCGGAGCTTCAAGTAGTAAGTGTACAGATATGGTAGCATCTAATAAAATGTCTAAGCATTGGTTCTTCCACTTATTAGAGAGTTAGTGGATGGATTCTTTAAAAGTTGTTTTAGTACAGGAAATAGATTTTTTGTGGTGTCTTATGAAAGGAGCACTTTTCTATACAGGGCCAGCATTGACCAATTTACGGCACTTTGCAGGGAGATAAGGCCCATTTCATTAGAGCAATTGGGATGCTCTGCGGTACCGGTAATATTGTTTTCCAGAATATGCCTTCAAGGGAGTCCCATCTTACCTCCTTAGTCAGTAACTTGGTCTGTGCACCATAGGTTATGATGGGCATGGCCTTTTGTAAGTAAAACATACGCACTGGCATTAAGGAAAATCTTCTGTATTTGCGATGAATGGCTTTAGCGTGATTCACAATCATTCTCATTCTTATCGTCAATTCTTCTTTGTAAGGATAGTCTTGTGGATGAGTGTTCAAATTTACTCCTAGATATTTGTATGACATGATTTGAGCCAGATTTCTGTTGGCTAACTTCCAATTAAAGCTGAATTTGTGCTTTTTGTTAGCTGCGTTAAACACCAGAATATTGGATTTTTTGGTGTTTATGCTTAGGTTGTTATCTTGAGCAAAAGTGGTAAGTGCAGCTAGTTTTCAATTCAAGCCAATCGGGGTTCTGTCGAACAGGACTAAGTCGTCAGCATATAGTAAGTACGGAATGTGATGGTTGCCGAGTCGGGGAGAGAAAGAAAGTGTTAGACAGGGCTTTATAAGATTCAGAGATATAGAAATTAAATAAAATAGATGCAAAGGGACAGCCCTGGTTCAAGCCCATGTTTGTTTCAATGGGTTCCGAAAGAGCACCATCCGTTGTTAATTTTACTTTGATAGATGTATTAACATAAAATTGTTGGATTAAATAAAAAATGTATTGAGGACAGTTAGCTTTATCTGGTTTTTCCCATAGTGTATTTCTAGAGACCGAATCAAAAGCTTGTTTAAAGTTAAGCAGGGCGATGAAAATAGGATGTTTTTTCCTGAAGGCATCATTCTTGATGGCCGTAATAATGAGCAGATTTAGAGCCGTTCCAATGCCTGGGACAAATCCTGATTAAAATGGATCCATCAGGTCATACTGGATCAGCAATTTGGTAAAGTCACGAATGATAAGCCTTGCTATGATGTTCCCAGGCACGTCTAGGAGTGCAATAGGTCTGTAGTTGCATGGATCTAGCCTGTCACCTGCTTAAAAATTGGAATGATCATTGCCTCTTGCCACAAAGGCGGTATTATAGTAGATTGTAAGATGTTTTGAAATATTGTATTCAACAATTCCGCCCATGCTTCAGGATTTGCTTTAAGGATGAAATTTGACAGCATGTCAGGGCCCGGAGCTCTAGGTGAGCTTAGTTTTTTTAATTATAATAACAATATCCAAGGTATCAAATTTGAATTCTGATAAATCAGGTGGCTCTTGTAGAAGTTGTAGGTCAGTCGTGTCGTTAAAGGGTAAATTTCGATAGAATTTACTCCACGATTCTTCGTTAATACCATTCAACTGCGTAGAATTACGTGCATTTCTAGAAGTTGAGTTTATGGTCTCCCATATCTGCATTGTAGATTTGTTCTGTAAGGCTTTAAACATTGTTTCTGATCTTTTTGTTTTTGAGTATGCAGGATCTGTTTAATTTTATTTTTATATTTTGTTTTTAGGGATGTTTCCAAGGCTGAGTTGGCGTTCCGAGGTAAACCAAGTCAGTTGTGGCAGGGAATCGCATTTAGAATTGCCATTGAGGACATAGAACTGCCTTATGTCCATTACAGCCTTCCATTTATCCACTCTAGAGTTTTTAACTCTCTTAGAGGAATTTACTAGATCCATGTTGAAATCACCATCAATAATAGTTACAGCGTTGTTGGTATTTAGAAGGATATTGTCTAGTAAATCTTCAATTTTATTAAAAAAAGAGAGGTTCAGAAGGACACAAGGGGTTCCAGTAGATATTTATTACTGTTGTCATAGGGAAGAAAGGGTGATTTTTATTTTTAGTTTGAATAATAACAGGTTGGATACCATGATCAGGAGATGGTAAGGCTTCCATGTATAGTTGGGAGTCAAGGCGAACGGCCATTAGTAGCCCTGCAACTGGTCTCCTTTTGGCCTGTTTAGAAGCAGGAACAACAAGGATTTGGTGATCTGGCCAAACTGGAGAAGTAGTCATCCACGTTTCTTGGAGTAAAACGAGATCATATTTATTCAGTTGAGTATTTTTTGAGTTGAGTAAATGTGAGAACCCTCAGTATTCCACGAGGCCATTGAGCAAGTATGCAGGTCTATTGACCCCGCCAGCTAATGGCTGTTTGCTGTTTCAGCAGTTGCCAACCAAGACTATTTGGAGATTGGATCAGGTGCTACTGGAGCAACTGACTGATTGCACTTCCAGCCATAGTTCGATTCTCCTTTGTTGGAAGTTTCGCCCCATGCTTTGTTTGTAGCAGCAGAGAACGGGTAGGTTGGCTCAACTTTGGTCGATTTACTATTTCTAGAGCTAAACCCTTGTCATAAAGGAGATGTCTCTGTTGCCAGATGTAATTCCTGATTATTAATGAAGGTATTTCAATGTCAACAGTGTCCTGGTATGCTGGTTTTGGGTAGGAAACTCGTTGAATGTCATTGGAATTGATGTGTCGTAAAGCAGGAATACACTGGAACACAGTCAATAAAGTTAGGAAAAGGGGCAGAATGAATTCTGTCAATCATTGTTATTCTTATGTTAGATTTGTCTAAATTCTCCTCCGGGGCCGAATTACCAGTTGGACATGATTGCAACTGTTCAGGCTCTCGGACTGGGGGACATATGGAGGGCATTTGTGGAGCAAGATTAATTTTGTCTGCTTGTCCAATTGACACCGATGTAGGGGAAGTTGTAAAGGGAGTTCTTTTTATTAGATCTTTTCGTTTTTGTTCAAGGGTTTTGAAGGAAATACTAAAGTTATTGAAATTCACACAGAACTTGGGACTGTGATTCGTTTGATTTGAATTTGGATCATGCAAACTTTGATGGACAACATCAGCAATAAGATCATTATTGGGCGAGTATACAGCCATATTCATTAGTTCATCTTGAGTAACCGAACTCCCAATGGTGGGGCATGAGACTTCCGGCAAGTTTTTATCAACAGGAGGAACAACAAGAACTTCAAGTGTCTTACCTGGGACGTCAGCCTGGTCGGGCGTAGCCGCAGGCTCAACTGCCGGCACCACTAGCACGGGAGACTCAGAAAAAGCAGGGGCTGGGTATTTGTCATTGTTGCTCAGAGTTGAAATGTTAGCAACTATTGCCTTTGTTTTAGATTTTTTGTTTTTCTTTGAGACTGGCATGTTCTTTGACTTTTTCAGATTGCTGGGCTCATTGGAGGTATTTAATACCGCTCTCCACTCAGCCGTTCACTTACAATTTCGTCTTTTTTTCCTCTGCATCTTCTGAGATTGGCGACAAAAGACGTCGTAAAGCGGCAGGTCGACCTTAGCCCAAGGAGAGGGTTCGATTGTAATTGCTTGATTTTTGGCAATGGGACTATTATCATTGCATTCAAGAACGGACGAAGACTGTCTCAGAATCACAACTGAGGAATTAATCTCTTCAGTCACTGCCGCGTCGACAGGATGTGGACACTGGAAGCTCTTGTTGCTCAACATTCAGAGATGCATGGATTGGGGCCGTTTTTGGTATAGCTGTCAGATTCCATGCCAACCAATCGACCTTGTTAGCAAGCTTTGTCATTTGGTTCTCTTGGGTCGTAGCCTTCATTTCTAATTTTCCAAAACATTTGGTTAGGGCTAGGATTGATGTATTAATGGCATTTAGTGCTATGTCAAGCACAGGTTCGGAAAAGGCGGGAACCCAAATGAGGGTCTTGCTAAAGGTTTGGCATAAGAAAGAGGGAGGGACGTGTTAGACTCAGGTGAAGAAACGATGTCATTTGGACGATCTGTGGGGTATAATTCTGGTGATATAGATAGTCTATGATCGACTATCCCCTCAGCATCCACCTTGTAGCCTGAGATAGGGTTAGTGGATATTGCTTGAGTTGAGTGCGCAACGGGGCATATAGGGTCGGTGTGTAAACTTGATGTCAGTAAAGAATGTGCAGTCTGAATCCCAGATTCTGCAGCTTCAGCCTGAATTGTCAGTCCTCTCAGAATTTCCGAATAGAGGGGTTGGGGAGTAGGTGAAATCATGGATTGGGAGAGAGAGAGATGTTGTGCTCGAACTCTGGTTCCTAAGTTGTGTGAATATGCTCAGTATCATAGGATGCCATAGTGTGATCAGAAAGAAATTGAATCAACGGAGCAGCATTTCCGGCGGTAGGCAAGTGAGTGGGCAACTTGCGTGCACCTTGTGGGAGATGAGTTGGCAACATGGAAGCAGGAGGTCTAACAGGGGGGACCCCAAGGAGGCTAGATGGAAACCAGGGCGTGTGGTGAAGGGCATCCGCTGATAACAGAATGGAGGGGGAGGCATGCCGGCCGTGAGCCGCAACATTGTAGAGTGACAAACCTCTTTTTTTTATTTAGTTTTTATTTTAATTCATGTCTGTTATGTTAAGGAGACAAAGCTTGACTCCTTTGTTAAGAAGGCACCACTAAATAATGGAGCAGTAAACGGCTCAGGTAACAAGGATTGAAAACATTGCACAGTTTAAATTTACAATTGTTCGTTTAAGATTGCCCACGAACTGGTAACGTGAAAGGGAAAGCCTTCAATTTGAGCACTTGGCTCGAGAGCAGACACAGAGAGTTTCAGCAGGCCTGCAAGACAGAGTGCACTTGTTAGCGGCTGGGGAGAATTAGGACGAAGTTCTTGAAAAGTAGAACAAGGTTGATTTGTCCGTCCCCCGATGCTAGCAGCTGGCTTCTTGAAAGGAAAGGTATGCAAGCTTGTCAACCGCAGCGCACTTCATAATAGTTAGCAGCACAGCTGACACTGTTGGATGCCCTAGGGCTAGGGTTGGCACACCCTTATACACCGATTTAACTAGAATCAGGACAGCTGTTTGAAATTAGTTTTAGAGAATACTAGATACTCTGAGACACGGCGGTGTACACCGGGTGAAAGCAAGAAACATATATAAAAAGGAGCACGCCGGTCAGCGTCAGAGACTTGAAGAAGGACGGGAAGTGGTTAACATACAACACGGGTGGACAGGAAGGGGAGGCAACCACTTAACAAAAGGAGTTGGCAAAATGAGTTGGCAGCAAAAGGGATAGAGGAAAAGCCAGGGCTAAGCAAAAAACGAGTAAAGGCAGAATTAGAGGCAAGGACAGAGACAGAAAACACAAAACAAAAAGCGAACAGCGGGCAGTACTTGTCGGTACTCGCTTCTGGTGCACGCGCGCTGGTGCACGCAGGCTGTTGCTTTATAGGAAGGTCACGTGAGCAGGGGGCGTGGCTAGTGGGCGAGAAGAAAATATACAATTAAAGCTCGTTGTTAACTTGATGTTAAGTTCATAAAGGTTCATAAAAGTTCGTAGAGGTTCATAAAGTTCATAAGTGTTGATAGGGGCCTTTGTATTCCAAGTGGCATGTGCGAGTAGCGTGGCAGTTATACCCAAGTTAAAGTTGCAGTGCCGTGTTGATCCGGGCAGCGTGGGAATCAGAACAGCAGACAGTACTCGTCGGTACTTGCTTCTGGTGTGTGCACGCTGGTGCGCGCGGGCTGTTGCTTTATAGGCAGGTCACGTGAGCAGGGGGCGTGGCCAAGTTAAAGTTGCAGTGCCGTGTTGATCCGGGCAGCATGGGAAGCAGAACAGCAGACAGTACTCGTCGGTACTCGCTTCTGGTGCGCGCGGTTTAGTAGAATCAGAGTGCGGCAAGCGCGACTTATACATATCTACCTCAAAAGGAGCACTTTATATGACGTATATATCCACTTTTGAAACAGGGCAGAAGGCCCTCAAACACGGCAATCGAAAGCCAAAGATAGAAACGAAACACAGATGCATGAGACCAGTGCAAAGAAATAAAGGTTATCTTAGCTGACACAGGCTAATGCAATTTATGACGCCAAGAGCGGAGTATCCTGTTCAAAGGAGTCGAGATAAGCAGCAGAAGGCATTTGGTGGACAGAAAGGTCAAATCAAATACACAAATTACATCGAGACGGAGACAATTGCTTGGTGCCTAAAACACGTGACCTGCCAAACAAGAAAGAGTTGGGACTTTCACACCGACGCGCAGCCTTGAGCCAGGCACAGATATTCGAGTTCTCCCAGACAGAGAGGCAGCATCAAGGCTTACAAATTGGAAACTAATTGACACATTGCCAGTGGATCAGTGATGGATGGTGGTACTGGTTGGTGGGAGGCTAGGGGAACTGACGTGCACCCTGCACCTGGCCGACCATTCTGCATGCTGCTAAGCAAAGTGGAAAAGTACAAGATGACGTGGTATCAACCCAATCACAACCCAATCTAGGATCCTATAGTCTGTAGAACCAATGAGACTTCGTACTTTTAGTGACGTCCACAGTAGTCATTTTGAAGGAAGGGCTTAGATGCCCCACATGACACAAGTTATCCAATCCTTTTACTCCACTACCATATACAGATATAGTACCTATAGTAAAGTTACCTTCCTATAACCAATAGAATTGCATGCAACATTTTAGCCCTTCACATCAGCGATGATGAGTTTTTACTATAAAGGATGTGATTTTTGTAAAGTTTGTTGGAGTTGAAGCGAGAAGAAAGATTGAGCAACAGCTGATATCTATAACTCCCAGTTTTCTGTACTTGTCATTAAATGTACTCCCTTTGCCAAAACCTTGAGTTGTCATTATTGATTTGATGCTTGAGTACTAATCTGCATCCCCATCCATCCCACGGGTGCTGCTATTCCATCTTAAAGTGCTGTTTGGGAAAGCCCCAGTCCTATTGGCTAGCTGGGGTCCCTCCTGCACACTAGATACATGCTGACTTGACAGTGGCTCTAAGTAGCCACCATTTTGGGATACCCAGGCCCTGCCATAGGAATTAGTGGATTCCTGACAGAAGGCAAGATGGCCCCGGTGGCCTCTTGGTTTGTAATGCCTTTTAACATGTGTCCCAAAGTCCTGGGAAGGCTTGACTCTGTCCCTTCCTCCTGAATGACTGTTGGGTGAAAACACCATACATGTCTCTGTTGTTCCCTTTCCTCCTGACTGGCTTTTGGGTGGAAAAACCATGTACAGATCTGGGGCTGCCTCCTGTCAGACTGACTGGAGCCTTCTCAGCTGTTGTATGTTGTGGGTACACCCTGGGGTGGGTGGGGGGCTGTGTGAATGGAGGTGGGAGTCAGCTCACATCCTCTGTTGTGGGTGTCTGGTTTCTCTGTGTGTGACACAATGAATGAGACAGCCCTGCCTGAAACTGACATGGATGCAGTGTAGTGGGATGAAAGTCAGGGTACTTGTCACAATCCACATTACTTTGTTATGGGTGTCTGGGTGGATGAATGGCCTGAAAGCCTGTGAGCCTAATTGGATGCCTGCCTGCATGAATGCCCTATTTTATTATTTGTTGACTGAGCCTGGCTCTGGCAGAGTGAATGATGGACAAATGTGTATATTTGGGTCCTTCTCACTTATCAATTTGTTCAGAAGTTGAGGTTGAAGCTTAGAAAGACAAATCTGTTCCTTGAAGCCCAGCTGCAAGAGATACAACAAGAAAAAAATAATGATGACCCCACAGGGTGTAAAATGCAGGTGATACGGTATACCAATTACCAATACTCACCTCACTTTTTCCAACCTCAAAAAGCAAACAACTGGTATACCACACTGTAGCATACAGGAAAAATGCCACAGGCTAGTCAACAGGTCTAGCACAAGGTTTCCCTTGGAGGATCGCTCTCATTAGGGCCTCCTATTTTCTGGTTCCAAAGAGTGTCCTCATTCACTCTGGCTCTGTGTTTTTTACCTCTAGTTGGCAAGTGATCATATCATCATTGCTATAGATTTAACACTTGAATATTGACCAGAATCTTAGCTACAATTTTTCATTATTTTAATAGAAAACATAAAACAACTTTTGGTGCAAAAACTTCACTGACATTTTGCACAAAAATTATCATTTCTCAAAAGATGCATTATTTTGAATATAATCCTTTGATCAAAATATCAGCATTTGAATTAATCATGCACCGTAGAAGACAATAAAAAGTTAAGTACACGTAAAGCGAACAGACCATACAAACATTTTTGACAAAGAGACCCCATAAGTCAAAGTTTTCATTTGGACAAAAAAGTTGTGGATGAACACAAAAAAAGTATATTCTATTCCTATGGCAAAAGGATATTATAACATTATTTAGTTTTCATCATCTTTTGAATTTACATTGCTTAGTTTTCAACCTATTTTGGTTCTGAAAGTCCACATATGTATTCGCCAAAGAACCCCGGACAAAAAGAAACAAAAAAAAGAAACAAAAAAACAATTATTGTTCCTTTATGGGGTTTTAGGAGTAGATAACTAGTGTAAACTAGACTTATATATTCACACTAGTCTGCTGTTTCTTACAGTACTGCTCAGGTCTACGTATAAGCAAACTGGCCTAGCAAATGTAAGTCCAATGGTCAACATAGTTAGCCAAAGAAGGTCAGGCAGATGTAGTTGAAATACGTTTCGGCGTAGAAATCTGGACAGAAAACGCCTTCCTCAGGACCAAAAGTCAGATGTGTAAGAATTATAGCCCCTATGAAAGCAAGCAAAAACAAATTGGACATGAAAGAGGGACAACAATTATCATTAAAAGAAATTTTTAGGAAGATTAAAAGATCCAACCTAATATAATTATTAAAAAACTAAAGACAAGCCAGTATCTATTTAAATAATAGATATAAAGGGAAAAGACCAAACAAGAAAAAAAGGAAGAAAAAAAGAAAAGGCACCCAAAAACCAGCACAGGGTGAAAAGACAATTAATAAACAATATTGTTCATGACAAGATACAATATGTGCATAGTCCCGCACCGTGAGAGAATATTGTAATATATAGATAATAGATCAAGCAGGAAAACAATCATGTGCCAGAGTAAGCCGAGATAAATAAGCCAAATATGCTGCATAGAGTCAGATATGGGAACATTTATGTGTCACCCGCTGGTGCGATATCTCCACTAAGCCAGAGTCAAGTGCTCGGAATCTAGGGAGTATTTTTACCTCAACTGGGGCAATCGAACAAAGGTCAGAAGCCGCATGTATTATTGCCAGATTGAAAAATATCAGGATTCTGGAAGGTATTAATAGCCGGAGGACTCAGTCAAGTGTAGGCACACTTCACTAATCTGGAAGGAAGCACAAATGTGTGTCACATGAGATGGATATCGTTCTAAAATCCAAGTCCAGAGTTACAGGAATTAACAAGTGTACTTGAAATACATAGCAGAAATAAAAAAAAATAATAAACATGTCGCCATTAAATAGCTGGATACTCGTCTGAGCTATGTGTCTCTACAATAGGAATGACACAAAGGCAAAAAAAGGGGGGGGCATGTTAAATCGCCATGTGCGCTGTATAGAACCAGTGATTGTACTATTAAGTTAATCCAGCTCTCTAGGGTAAGAGTAAAAGAAAGCATGTGCTCACCCTGTTCTCTTTCGCGACTAGGGCGAGAGCATTCTGATCTACTCTGCAGACAGACATCCAGATCCAAAAAGGGAACACGAAACGGCAAAGGCCGTCTTCCTAGCTGTTGGCGGCCTGCTGGATTCGTTAGTGCCCGGCAAGCGTCTCACTCAGTGGTGCTCGCCACACATCAGGGGCGTATCCACTAACGGGCCGAAGGTATCCTAGTTGTGTAGAGTGGCTGGTGGACCAGTGAGTATGGAGACGTGCAGCTGGAGCAGCCGCATCGGCGCCGAAAACCGGAACTTGAAGTGCTGTCCGGGTTACCGGAACAGCGCCATTGGGATGGTAGTGGCCAAGGCGGGGAATGACACCCCGCTCAGTGCTGCAATTCAAAGAGATGTCTGCTGCTGCAAAACTTCAACAATCTGAAAGCTGTTGTATCTCCCAAGAACTGATCCAGAGAGCACCTGCAAAGGAAACCTCTCCCCGAGCTACAAGGGTCCATCGTGCAAAACTGCTACTCTTCATCTAAGTATCCTGGAAGCCAGTCCTATGTGCCTGCCGTCCAGAGAAAGTGTCTTCGAAGTCCAGAAGAGATATGCCAGACATCTTGCAGCCAGAAAAGTCAATTGGTGACTGCCAGGGTCCAGAAGTGCGTTTTGTGACCGCTGGAAGCTGTTGCTGTCTACTGCCCAGAAGAGGGGATACCATGGCATATCTCTGCTGAACACCCGGAGCGGTAAAAGCTCCAAACTGCCTAAGAACATGTGAAAGGACATCCTTGCAGTGACCACTGACCACTTTTTTCTGTCAGAGAGTGCCCAGAGTCATTGGGTGCAGTGGAAAATCTGCTGGTGGGTTTCCGGCTACCAAAAACTAAGATGGTCCAAACTTGAAGTAGGTCCGAGGTCCAGAAGCCATCCAGAGGTCTGCTCTGCAGCTACTTGTGAACTGAAGAACCAAAAGTTGGAAATCCATGATATTCCGAAACCCAACACCAAAAGTGATTTATGCACCCGTTGCTGCCAGAAGTCATCAAGGGTGACCAGGGGTCTTATCTTCATCCAGCAAGCCTTTAAGGAGTACACAGCAAGTATCACCTTTGCAGGCCTTCTGCAGTTGGAGACATCATTGACCAAAGGAAAGCACTGTGAAGAACCAAACTGCTGCCTTTCCGAAAGACTTTGGTTCCCTTTTTATTCTTGGACTCAGCATACTTCTTCCGGAGGGAATCGTCGAGGAAAGCAAAGAAACTCTTCCACTTCGCCTGACAAGGCACCAAAGGTCCTTGAAGAGGAAGCGTCGTTTCTAGCCACAGGAGTCGTCCAGGGGTCCCAGAGTCATTGTGTATCCAGTTCTCTTGTGGACTCTCAGGTACTTTGGGGTGGTAGAATCTTTTAAAGAAAGCACAAGATTGGTGAACAATATTGGACTGGGCTGTAAGAGACATCATTAGTGAATCCCTAAAATGTCTAATACAGGTTGCCCAGGTGGGGGGATCCTCACTCAGAATAATGTATCTAAGTTAAAGGTAGTATTCTGACACTGTTCACAGCTAACCTGCCTCCCCCTTATTCTATGCTGTTACACCTAACTTAGGAATCAACCTGCCTATTTAAAACTGTCTGCAGTTAGTGCATCTATTACTGCATTTAAGTCTTGTGTGGAATCACATAGAGTGTATATATTTACTATTCTTTGAATCAGTATTCCAAGTACAACGTGTTATTATTTATATGTGCATATATTCCTGAACTGTTAATGTATATAAAGAAGCTTTGTTATCACCTAGCATAGTGTGTGGACATTCCTTTTTGGGCGCTTTGGCGATTCACTGTACTTAAGAACCTGCCTGCATCACCTCTTGAATGCTTAAGCCTGGCTGCCCACCCATAGCTACCAAATTGAGAGCCTTGCTGGGTTTGTTCTGTGCCTTTATCCTACCATTTAGGGGGCAGAAGTAGAGATACCCCCTCCAGTCTTTACAATTAATGGCAACATTCTAAATAAATCAATGAAAGGAGGGGGTGAGTGGCTGCAGATGATTGCCGAACAGGCTTATTGTCCTCTTCACGGAAAAAACAAAGGAAAGCAGGCAGTGTGGTTCTTAAACCCTAAACGACAACTTAAAAAAGCTATGCAGCAGTAGTTGAGATGTGGGCTGCTGGCTACTGCAAGGCTGAAGCGAGTGGACGGCCTGATGGTGCTAGCAAAGGGACCCTGTAACGTGGGTATTGGCATGTGCACATTTGTGTTTTGAGTTAAAGAAGCATTTGTTACATAATAAGACTGCCAACCACGTGGCAAAGGCTCAGTGGCACACCTGAGGTTTAAGGATTAAGACTCATTTTAACCAAAAAATTAAAGAGGCATCTGTGCCTTTCCTACTTCTGAATAAAGCGAATGAATCATAAGTGGCGGGAATATACCAAAAACAATAAGAACAGCTATCAAAACAGAACTGTTAAAAGTTCCAAAGAACAGAAGGGAATGGGTAGATGACTGCTGCCCTGCAACCAAGGCCCCAATAGAATCCAGTTTGTGCCCACACCTTCCTTTATATGCAAGTAGAACAGAAGATACGTTCACGCATTTGATTAGTGTGCGTGCCTGTTCCTGTAGTAACTGGCCTGAGGCTTGAAGAAGTATCTCCGATGGGCACGGAATCCTTCTCAGCGCCTTGTTATTACCAGGGTTCGTTTTAATTGTATTCACAGTATAATCTGGGCCTATCACCCACTGCCATTAGATTAATCCGATTTTTCACGTACAGATGCATCTACTGACAGCGAGTGATAGACCCAGAATGCACTGGGAATCTTGGAAGTGTATTGGTGAAGCTTTTCCTGCCCTGGTTCCTACCTTCGTTTGGTATAGTAGCACCAGTTGTGATGAAAGAATGAGATACTAATAGCTTGTCCCTCTCTCACTTTTCCTTCCGCCTCTCCCTCTTCTTCTTTTATCTACCATGTGGTATATTTATGCCGTTATGGGTGGACATGCAGAGCCATGGATATCTGCAAATGGTTTGCAGCTCTAAACACTCCAGCATAGTAATGTTATCGCTCATTTACCACTGTACCTACTATACCTCCATAAAGGCCAAAGTGTGGACATCCTGAGCCTTGGAAATGTGGAAATTATTTGCAGCTCCAAAACCTCCATCACATGACTTTACCGCCATGAACCACTCTACCAACCAAGCCACCATACCGGCCAAATGGTGCAAATGCTGAGCCTTGGATATTTGGAAATTATTTTCAGCTCCAAACACTCCATCACATGACTTTACCGTGCACGCACCACTCTACCAACCTAGCCACCATACCGGCCAAATGGTGCAAATGCTGAGCCTTGGATATTTGGAAATTATTTGCAGCTCCAAACACTCCATCACATGACTTTACCGCACATGCACCACTCTACCAACTAACCCACCATACTGGCCAAATGGTGCAAATGCTGAGCCTTGGATATTTGGAAATTATTTGCAGCTCCAAACACTCCATCACATGACTTTACCAACTAACCCACCATACAGGCCAAATGGTGCAAATGCTGAGCCTTGGATATTTGGAAATTATTTTCAGCTCCAAACACTCCATCACATGACTTTACCAACTAACCCACCATACTGGCCAAATGGTGCAAATGCTGAACCTTGGATATTTGGAAATGATTTGCAGCTCCAAACACTCCATCACATGACTTTACCGTGCACGCACCACTCTACCAACCAAGCCACCATACCGGCCAAATGGTGCAAATGCTGAGCCTTGGATATTTGGAAATGATTTGCAGCTCCAAACACTCCATCACATGACTTTACCGCGCACGCACCACTCTACCAACCAAGCCACCATACCGGCCAAATGGTGCAAATGCTGAGCCTTGGATATTTGGAAATGATTTGCAGCTCCAAACACTCCATCACATGACTTTACCGCGCATGCACCACTCTACCAACCTAGCCACCATACCAGCCAAATGGTGCAAATGCTGAGCCTTGGATATCTGGAAATTATTTGCAGCTCCAAATACTCCATTACATGACTTTACCGCTCATGCACCACTCTACCAACCTAGCTACCATACCAGCCAAATGGTGCAAATGCTAAGTCTTGGATATATGGAAATGATTTGCGGCTTCAAAGATTCCATCACAGGACTTTACCGCCATGAACCACTCTACCAACCAAGCCACCATACCAGCCAAATGGTGCAAATGCTGAGCCTTGGAAATGTGGAAATGATTTGCAGCTCCAAAACCTCCATCACAAGACTATACCACTCATGCACCACTCTACCAACCAAACCACCATACTGGCCAAAGTGTGTACAAGCTGAAGCTTGGATATTTGGAAATGATTTGCAGCTTCAAACACTCCATCACAGGACTTTACCGCTCATGCACCACTTTAGCTGCCATACCGGCCAAAAGGTGTACATGCTAGTACATTGCTGGCAGCAGCAGTGCCATCTCCTTGATTAATACACTCTTATCTCTTTTCCCTCCATTGACATAGAAACGGGAAAGGCAGTGAAAAAAGGGAAAAGCAATGCACCAATGCAGCCTGAGACACCAATGTAGGACACGTGAATGGTCAATATATGTTTGTTTTCTTTTGTTTACAATGAATGTCTCAATCCTCACTGCACAGGCTTTAAGCCACACCAACACTGTTGTGCTTCTGCTGCTGTAGGAATGACTCCCCAAGCACTTATCTAAATAAATCGTGGGAGAAGTCAACCAGGCTGTCGCAATTACCAGATCCTGGGGGCAGCTTTGAAAGACCAGCTATATTTAACTTCCAAATAAGGTAAATGCTTCTTTCGTTTAATGTAGTTGTTCAGAGAACCAATAGAAATAATCTATCAAAAAGCAGTTTTCGGTAAGATATCGGTTGCTTCTCTGGTGTTAACCGAGTAGGCTTGTCGGCTTGCATGCACAAGATGTTATGCATATTATGTTCATGATGTTGTTGAGAGATGTGGCACAGAGCAATCTCCTTTACGCTCGCTTCTTGCGCCAGCCACCTCTCTGCCACACTCCTGGCTTCCAGCTTCAGGATTCTGCTTCAGAAGCACGCTGGTGTGCTGCACGAGGAGGCCGAGGGTAGAGGTTCTAGCTGCATCTACGAGCGTGAGAGCTTGCCCAACATGACTTGCAATATGCTGGCTGAAGCCGGTGTGTGTTCCCACGAGTCCCAACACTCAGCACTGCTTTCTGCCTTCACCCACCAGACACTGGCGTCATTCACCTGGCTCTTGTGGCATCAATGCGCATCACCCAGAATGCACGTTCTAGTCAAAATCAACGACATTTCTTAAGCATTGACCAATGAAGGACACAGCTTCCAAACAGCCTTAGTTACGCATTTACTAAGCCCTGGCCACGCATGACTAGGACAGGAGAAATGCCACTAGAGCACAACCAATATAAATTAGCTACATAAACATCCAGTGAACCTTTTCAAACTGATGTACTCAATGCTTGGACAGGAAATGCATTGCTTGTAGAAGAGACTTGTTCATCACTGCTTGGGAACTGGTATTTAAACACGTGAACAGTTTGATACATGCTTGAGAAATGTTGAGCACATGTGTATGTTTGTGAAGGGAATTAACCTCCTCAGGAGTGCGTCTATTAATTATAATATACATTTAATGTGTACTATTCAATTTACCCTGACCATTTCTGGAAACAGCGTTCTTGTGATAATGTTTTGTTCAGTTGTCCAAGTAGGATTTTTTTTTAAAAATGATGTTCTGACGTAGCCACATATCGCTGCATCAGTGTCCTTCTTTTGTTTTCTGAAATCTTGTCTTCTTTCTCTGGCACCACTATAAATCCAATTATAAAATCTCACCAATTATAAATCCCACCAAATAAGCCCAATAGAATTGACCAAACCAAGCCAATGTTCTAATCCCTTCTGCAGAAGTATTGTGCTTGCTCTTTAAAATATAAAACTAGGGGCTCATTGTGAGCCCCACGGTCTGTCCATCAAAACCCAATACAAAGACCAGCCTTGGTGCCTAATTCAGCCCATTTTGGCCAGTCACTACAACAGTAGACGTTAGACAACCATTTAGCGTATGCACGTGAAACCATTTCCAAGCCTTTTGCAACCTCTGCCTGCCTATCCTCGTCCAGATCCCTCTGATCAAAATTTGCATGGCGCCCCTGCTCCGGATCTGAACTATGGTGATCGTAAACACTTATTCTGTGGTGCAGCACTGTGCTGGCTTTTTTGACTTCACATCTTCATAAACTGTGAACCTCATTTGTATTACAGAGCCCCTGATCTCCAGTTATAGTGACAAATACAATGTCCACGTTGTATCAGGCAGCAGCTTCCAATATATTGATATAGAGGGAAGTCAGCTGCAAGAGTACATGGCCATGGCCTGAGCATTTAACTGCCACGCTCTTATCGATAAAGCATGTTATCTGCCACTTGACATATGGTCAGTCATAAAATACTGTATGTTTTTTGTGAAGACGTCAATAACCTGATACCAACACAATGGTCAGATACTCAAACCAAATATTCGTCAGTGATTTTAACCACCAAACTGGGTCGGACTGGCCTATAGAGAAACTGTGGAGATTTCCCAGTAGGCCTCTTAACGCTGAGCCTCTTTTGTGTGGAATTTCCATATTGTCCCCATAGAAAAAGGGTTGGGCTTGCTGAAAATGTGTTATATGGGGCCTCTTTGAACATTATTTCCAGGGCTTCTTTTGGTTCCCTGTCCACCCCTGCCTCCCATGTGGCTCCGATAGCCAACCACCAACCAAAAGGTCTGTCCAAAGCTTTGTTGACGCTTTGGTCATTAGACTGCACATCAAAGATCCAAACCCACATCAACGGAAAGGTGTTTGATCTCGTCCTGTACTATAACCCACTCCTGGAGTATCACCTCTCCGTATAGTTAGGCTGCACAAATCATACTGCCTTCTCAACAGCATGCTCCCTAACAGCCATGGTCAAAACCTCTCCCTGCTATTGGCCACTGCTTCTTGTAGGAGCTCTCACAAATGTCCCAGAACATTGCGTCCACTCCCTGAAAGCCAAAGCATGTCCTGCTAGGAACGTACATTCTCCCCTCGACATTTTTAACCATAATAGTGCTTATTTTCACAAAAGCCCGTATACCATTGAAACAGGGCAAACATACCTGGCACCTGGTACACCCAGGCGTTCTCTGATTAGCAAAGCTGCCTTCCATCAAGGAGAGATGGCCTGGTATAACAACCTAACTCAAATTGATATAGGACTACTCAAAGCTCTGCTCCACTGTCCACTCCCTCAATAAAACAGCAAATACCTATAAGAGTACAACATGCCAGCAATGGTGAAACCTGCAAACAAATGTAAAGCTCGCTTTTGGGTCATATATCACTGCTGCAACCCCCTTCTTACACCTCATATTCAATAATCAGTGTAGACATGTGCTGCGATGAGCATAGTTTCATTGATACAATCTACACACTTAGAGGCCTATTGAGGAGGGCACTGCAACACATCCTATCGAGGGATGCACCCGCATAGTCTTTTCAAAAGCCCATTATGACTGGTAAACGCCCAGATCCCTGAAGACAGGTTAATCAGTGCCACTTCTTGAGAAAATGAATAGTGGCCCAGATGATATCATAAGCTACTTTCCAATCACTAACCTTCCCGTGCAGAGAAAGGTTATTAGAAAAAGCATGCAACTACACAAGGAGATGGGTGAGCATAAACTACTATGGGACTATCTGCCACGGGTCATACATTGGTGCTTTACTGTAATAGAAACCCTACACCTCAAAGGCAATGCATCCCACATCACAGGGACAGGGGATGCATGTCTCCTGTCCCTGTTTGAACACTCTGCCACCTTCGACACAGCCAACTACAAGACTGGGACCATGGATAGGGTTGCAGGCACCATGTCCATCACCTATTGTCAGACTGAAAACAACAGGTCCACATCGTGGAATGTGCATTGCCTTGTCACCTGGCCTTGCCCACTGTGCCCAAGATCCCAGCCTGTCTCCTTTCATCTGCATTGAAAACATGCAGCCTCTAGGAAATCCCCTAATTGACCGCGATATCTCCAGTCATCAATACATGAATGAAGCTCAAGTATGCCTAAAGATCAGCTGTGTCCAGATACCTGATAGCATGGCCGTAATTTTAGGGGTGGACAAGGGTGATTGTCACCCTTAACTTTTTCGGGCCAACCAATTTCACTCCTCAGTTTTGCATTAGAGTTCGGTAAGGTGTCTTGGTGCTGAGGTTTCGTCTGTTCGCCTTGCCGGCGCCGGCAGCATGGCGACATTGTGTCTGCGCGACAAGGGATGGGGGCTGCAGCAAACACACGTATCACCTTCAATGGCTTTAAGCTCATGTTCTGAGAGAGCTGCACTGTTCTCCAATGCAACATGCCGCTCTTGGTGTTTTGCATGATGAAAGCATGCTGGGAGACTGTTAATGGCTGTAATTGGCAGCCATCCATCGCCCACTCCTGCCTCAGTTTTTGAGAAGATTGACAGATGACTCTTCAGAGGCATTCTACTTACGCCACCACTGACAGTAACAAGGTACACGCCTGGCTTATTTCCCAATTGATTTAAATGCTCATCATTTTGTCGAAACCTGTTTTCCACGTTTTAACACAAATGCGGTTATGTTTTCGCAATAATATTGACCTGTTTCCTTATTGAATCTCTAATGCATAAGTTAATCACAAACCTAACACCATGGGTGCTCTATGTCACGCTTTAATGTTTACGAAAGCATTGGGGTGTTTCTGCCCTGCCTCTCCAAAAGGTTTCCCTAATGTTGTGTATGTTTCAGAACATGAGAGGGTCACATCAACAACTTGGACAGGCTGAGGGTCATGAGAGGGCAAATAGGGCATCAGAGAGTACCCACAATTTTGGTGCTGCAGGAATAATGAATTGGAAACTTTGCAGCCTGCAGCCCATGTCATATAGTACGAAACACATTAAAAAAATTGCAAAAACCATGCTAACGCTAGTATCAGGGATCTTTAAAATGTAGACATGGTTGTATACTAATTAACCTTTTCACAAATTACCTCGGGAGAATTGACATAATTTAGAAGGTCAATTAGGACATATATTCGGGTGATACCCCCCGCAACCGCCCACTCAATCCAAAACCCCCTGCAAATCCCCACCCAATCCCGTTATATTATTTATAATCCAAAACCAACCCAATACATATATAAAATAACTAAAATAATGTAAAGGTCAATTGTGCATAAGGTCAATTAGGACCACTATAATTAGGTCAATTGTGCAAAAGGTCTATTGTAAAAGGTCAATTTGGGTAATACCATAAACATATGCATTATAGCGGCATGTTTGCTGAGTGGTGCACTAAGGATCATTGCACAGTGTTTTGCTAGTATGATGTAAATTATGTGAAATTACATACATTGAAACAGTGTAAGCCTGATGGTAAATCAGTCATATGCCCAGTGAGGCCAACATTATTGGAAGAAGGGTGCTATAGAAGACCACTTCACATTACATATTTCAAGAGTCACAGTCCCTACCGAATACTCATAAAATATTTTTCAGCTGTGACCCTCCACCTTACAACGTTTGCATCGACACCAGATTGCTCTAGCTGCAGGGACAAGAACACTAGATCACAATCAGAGCACATCGCTGGGCCCCACACATGACACCCAAAAGTATCCACATAAGACGGAGTGCACACGCAAACCCTTCAATGCAGCACCTGGACTCCAGTCTACAGACCTTCAGATATCCCAGCAATGCTACAAGGCCACACCAGCGAAATATAAATCCCCTGCAGACCAGGTTTTAATTTATCAGCAATTTTACTCTCCACCCTCTGCAACTAATCCACAACAAGACTGATAGATTTGACCTTGGCTGCATGGTCTACAAGGCTTTCTGGGGCAAGAGCCTGCACTACATCCAACTCTCTCTTCCAAAATACCTTCCATTTTGAGGCCTTCGCTCATCTACCTCAAACTCTCTGAGAGTCAGACGCTTCTCCAGGCAGAGAGTGGGGGGTAGATCTGTCTTCTCTGCAGGAGCTTCCATTTGGAATGGCCGCCCTGCCCATCTCAAACTAGAGCCGGACCACTTGAAGTTCTGGAAGCAGCTCAAGACCTTCCTCTTCTCCTCTTTCTCTCTCTCTCTCCCCTGCTGACCTACCTGCTCCTGTGCCAACTGGTTGCTTGGCTACCCTCAGAATCTTACTGGTACCAGACTCCTCCATGATCAGTCTCCCCTGCACTGCCTCTGGTCGTACCGTGCACTTAGGGGCTGTTACACAACAGTCCCCTGCCTCTTTCACTTTCCTGAGTCACGCTGCCCTGGCTGCACTTACTTAGAGAAATGCTGACCTGAAAGCGCTTTGCCCTTCCCTCACCCTGGCACTTCCCCTCCACCCTTCCCCTAGCACCTTACCTTGTCGCACTTGCATCATCTGAATGACACAAGGCCTAGTAAGTTTGCTTGTCCTCGCTCTGTCTTGCCTCCCTTGTCTTGTCGCGCCTACGAACACTTGTGTACAGGCACGTTACAAATGCTATATCATAACATATCATGCACTGTTTTTGAATTGTGTGTGCGCACCATCTTTAAGCAGCAGCACATTTTCCGACTGGAAATTGAAAATTGCAATTCTTGAAGCATTAGACTGCATAATAGTTTATGGAAAACTCTGTTGCTCTGGATCTGCGGATAAACAGGTTTGCATTTAGGTTACTATGTCCCACGCAACATTTTGGGGAAAAGTACTCCGCTGCCTGACAGATACAATTCTCTCTCAGTTGCAACAATTCCGGGATGCCAGCACTAATTTAAACCCTATCCCTACCAAAACTGAGTTTGCACAACCTAGTCAAACAACCACATGAATCTCAAAATGTTCGAACGACATTAATACTAAGTGCCAAAGCATGTGCTTTTATAATTAACAGCAATGTATCCTTCAACCTGCAAATTCAAAGATGGCTGACACTGTGTGCTTTTAAGTAACACTTCTCAAAATAAAATATTTCTGTTTAAACTCCAAATTCAGCACCACCCTTAAAGGATTGGTACTGTCACGCCTGGATGTAGCACGTGCACTCCTCTTGGGGTTCACCTTTTCAGTTGTCGTGCTACACAAAGAGGGGTTGCACCCTAAAGATGGATTACTCAGCATCATCAGGGAAGCCAGTCATATCTCTTGGAACTGCATTGGCTGCCTGTCCCAGCTTGGATTATCTATAACATGGCATGCATTGCAGTGCCTGAAATAACTGAAGACCTGCCTGTTAATGGGATTCCACATCGAGCAGTATGGGCCTGCATGTGATTAACACCTTGCTTTCCGCGTCCTATCCGTCAAGGAGACCAGCACGGGGACTTCCACATTCTCTGAACCCACTTTAACCTCCCAGTAAGGTGTGAATTATATACATGTCTACCATACATTTAAAAAATAGTGGAACATTTGTTAGGATCTGGGGTGGGTACACAAGTGCATATCTGTAATTGTGGTGATAGTTCATGCACAGGCTATCATTGCAGCCCCTACTCCGCCACCCCCCGCAGCACATCTACGCACAGAACATGTGCAATTAAACAGATGAAACGTATACCAGAACGTGTGAGTTTCTCATCATTCAATTGCACTGTGTGAACCCAGTGTTTGCACATGTGATATGCCATGCTAGGCTGCAAATTGCAGACCATGCATGGGTGGTGATAGACAATCCAATGAGAAATTAGCTAACGCCGCATACTACTTTCCTTTATACCAGAGCAGTCCTCATGTAATGTTCACACACCAGACAGTTAACACATTAATGCAAACAGTTGCCTCGCTTAAATAATTGAAATGCACGAACTTTGCAAATTTGTTTTGTCGTAATTGTTAAATGAAGACAGCCATGACATGTCTTGCAACATCTCGTGTAGCAGCAGTGAACGCTTCCCTCGAATTACATTGTGAAGAGCAGATTGAAAAATCTGCGTCCTTCTGCAGCTCATTACTGGAGGGTTCATTATTTATTTATTTTTTTTAAATAAATTGCAAAAGCTTTTTGAATGACATTATGAATTCTATATAATTACATGCGCCCAGAAGATTCACCCATCTAGGGTGTTTGGCAAATCACTCGAAAGGGGTAGGCCTTGAACGTGCATTCACATAGGTCACAGGATCTACACCAGGAAATATGTTCATACACTAAGAACTGCATTCAGGGTGTATTGAGAACTCCATTAAGTGTGCATGTTTTGTATATAAACAGGCGATGCAGTTTAACAGCCCTCAGATGTATACAGTTTAGTAGTGGTGCTTTGTTTGAACTTTAACATATAGTTCATTACAAGGTTTTTTAATTTCCCCTAAAGCTGAAAAGGCACAGTGTACAAAACATAAAAAATAAAAAAAACCTCAACTGTTGTATGAGATACCACATACGATATATATATATACATATATATATATCAGTGAAAAAACTTTGTTAAAGGGACGTTATGGTTAAGTTGCGCTACTAAAAACCTATGAAATTCAGTAAAAAAACTTTGTTAAAGGGACGTTATGGTTAAGTTTCACAGTACGCAAAACTCTAATAAGAAAGCAGTTATCATTTCAGTATTCAACATGGCAAGATTATGAATATGGCACCTTCATCATGTATGCTGCACACACTGCTTATGTTTCTGCATGAGTAGCTTAATATACTGGATAGAACTTCATAATAGAATGCTATTTATATCAATGCATTGCTTAATGCACTAATTAGCTCATGATATTTATCCCAATTATCCTTGACAGTTTTTGGTCAGCATTATAAGAATCCCTTGTACAGAGTTTTTATGAAAAGAAAATGCACATGTGATGTCATCAGTGATGTCATCAATGACATTTGTGATGTCATCTTTGATCCGCGGACTACCGCCATGTTTTTTTTTTCTTACTTTACTCCTAAAATCTTCACATAACCTTCTCCAAAGCAACCCTTACATTCCAAAATAGAAAGGCATTTCCCGTAAAAGATAAAGAAATGCCATCTTCTTTAAAATTAACAGCATTACTGGCATCAATATTCTCATTATTACAGAAGAACATACCAGCTCTAAGCATGAAGGCACACATGCCTCGATTGATGACACACCTAGCAATGTTTTGCTGAGGACAAAAAACTGAACTATTGTCCCATATTGCCCTAGGTAGTAATCCAGAAAAAATTACTTTCGCATTTGGAAGGATCTTCATTACGGCTTGAACCAAGCGTTCCAAATCAGCCAACAAAGTAGGGGCACTGACGTTGCCCAAATGGAAAGCACCATAGTGCAAAACTACCACATGCGGACTGTTCATCGTGGCCATATCCTCACAAACTTGTACAATTCCCTGTACATTACAATCAGGCACAGTGCTCCACACCACCTCCACTCCTTTCACATCAAAGTTCTTTGCAACATGCCTGCATTGAGCGTACTGTTGTAAACCATGCACAAACATATCTCCGAGCACCAACACCCTGACTTTCTCCACTTCTGCCATCTTCACTACACACAGTCTCTTTCAACACAAATCCACAACCTCGACATCTGAGTGGCTGATCCGTACAGTCTTCTTTCCATGTTGGATTTCCTGGAAAAACCCGGATGTATCACGCCCGGTGTCCGCGGACGGCATCCACTTTACTCTCTGTGCCATTCCCTCATTGCATACAGCTAAGCAATCACACAATACGAATAACGTCCTCAGAACACCCCCATTTTGTGAATTTTCGAACATTTCAGGACAATTATCATTTCATTATTCAACATATTAACATTACAAATATTATAATTTCATCTTGTACTCTGCACACAATGCTATGTTTCTCCATTAGTAGCTCAGTATACTAGATAGAATACCATAATACAATGCTATTTATATCAATGCATCGTTCAAAGCACTAATAACGGTATGATATTTATTGCAATATCCTTGACACTTTTTTCGCAACATTATAATATAAATCCCTAGTACACAAATTCCATGAAAAGTACATACACATGTGATGTCATCAGTGATTTCATCAATGACATTTGCGATGTCATCTTTGATGTCCTGGGTGTTAGTCTTAGCAGTGCACGGTGGTGGCGCAAGTTATTTTTCATAGCTTACCATAACTTGCGATTTTCAGGGGTCTTTCGGCTGTACTTAGAACCATAACGTCCCTTAAACTAACTTTTTTTAATATCACGCAAACAATATACAAACATGGCGTGCAAAAACCAACTTCTCACAGATGGCTTTACACAGAATGTTGCAAAGTAAGAATTTATGCTCGTTCACAGTGAAGGTCAGCTGCTTCCATTTTTTTCTCGGGCCCCGGAGAGGCTCACGAAGCGGACTATAAGGTTGTATTGTGTTTTGACCTTGACAGACAGAGATTGTGATGAAAGACTTCTCTTGAAGGAGTGTTGCTAAAACGTAAGAGAAGATAAGGATGACATTTCTGAAACAAAACCACTTTTATATATTATATCACTAAGCGAAAGATCGTTCGCACACGCGGAGTCATATTTTGGGACTGCACTACTCGTAGACAATGGAAATTGCAATTGTACTGTAAGTAACCCTTTAGATTATTTTATACCAAATATAATTACAATAGCGTAGCATTAAACATCGCTCAAGTTGAACTTGTTCGTTGAAAGTGGCATAATGTTTTCTACCGCGCATTATCACCGCCAAATTGATACCCTGTCATTTAGAGGGCTCTGAAAAAGGCAGACGACACAGGGTGGGTTAATAGAAATAATGTAACCGGTCTTTAGGCGGTCAAGCGCTCTACTCGCTGTGCCACTTCACTGTAGCCTGTCAAGTGGCACAGCGAGTACAACGCTCGCTTTGACATCCGTGCACACCTTGCTAACGCAAGTTTGAATCCCGGCAAGGCCAAACTCAGCCTTTCATCCTTCCGTGGTTGATAAATGAGCACCACACACCGTGGTTAATAATAAGCACTGCTTAGATACCTCACGGTTCTTAGCGCTATATGAATGGGAAAATAATATTATTTTATTATTGACATACTCCGTTGCACTATCTTCGATAGCAAATAGTTTCACGCCCTAATAAATAAAATGATGATTTTAATGAAGATCGGCTGGTGAGACTAATTTATGTTTTTTAAAACAGGTATGTGGCCCCAGTTTGCCTATGTCACGATTTACAGACTCTAGCGGATGGGGTCTTCAACTGCCAGGTGCAGGTCCAAATATGCAACTTCATGACCCTCACCATTTTATGGGACAATCGCCAAGGACCGATATGCCCTTACGCAGTACTAGCGGCTACAAACAACATACCAACCTATAGGGTGGTCTAATGGCTCGTTGTTGGAGCAACCTTCCGATTATCAGAGCGACCATTTACTGCTTTTATCATAAACCAACAGCCTATCTACCGCAAAGGAACAACGCGTGGCTCAAAATAAACTTTTGCTGATCGACAGCAGAGACAATAGCAAATCGCTGAATATTCACTAAACATTTCATGGGAAATAAATGTACTTTACCAAATGTACAATCCTGCTGTTTACTTTTAAACCACAGTTTCATATTCTGAATTGTGGCGCACTGAGTTTAAGCTGATCTAACACCCTCTGCACCGCAAAGGAACATCGCGTGACTCAACATGAACTTTTGCGGATCGACAACAAAGACAAATGCAAATTGCTGAATATTCTCTAAACATTTGATGTCAAATAAATGTACTTTACAAAATGTACAATCTTGCTGTTTGCTTTTAAATCACTGTTTCATGTTCCGAATTGTAGCGCGCTGTGTTGTGACATAATATGTGTTGTCTTCCGGGTTCTGTGTAAAGTCACTTAGGACTGGAGAGGACTGGGCGCGTTTGATGACGCACCCTGTAACGTCACGGAGAGAGGCTGGGAATATGAATGCTTTGATAATATCAGGCTTAGAGGCGGGAGATATGATTTAGTGTCGCAAAAGCAAGTCAGCCAGGTCAATAGCGCCAGTCATAGGATTATCACATAATGTCGGCGCACACCAGCCGGATTTATCGTTTCTTTAGTGGACAAAAAGTCGGTTGACGCCCATAGGAAATTGTACTATTAGCAGACAAAAGGAGTGGTCTTAAAACACTTTCACCCTGACAACGAACAATACAAACAACGTTCTCAGAACACCCCCATTTTGTGTAATTGCAACCATTTCGGGACACCGCGAGTGTTCTTAGAACACATTCAACTAGACAGATTACAATACGGACAGCGTCCTGAGTACACCCCCAGTTTGTGTATTTACGAACAATTAAGTACACCGCGAGTGTTCATAGCTCATTTTTACCTTCCTTGCGAACAAAAATGACACATGCTCCGTCCTCTAAACACCCCACCATTTAGTTTATTTACAAAATATCAGAACAGCCGTGTTCTCTGTGGACAAATCGAACGCAACAAAAACGTCTAGCACATAAAAAAACAAAACATTGAACCTATCTCATACTCCCCCACCCTCCCCAAACACTCTTACACACCAACACACGGCACTAAATACAATTTTTTATCCACGTTTCACCGCGCTGTACGCGGTCGACCGCAAATACAAGATGGCGGGCGCCACAGAAAATCTGACGCACTCCACGCCCCTCGCCATCCAATCAGCGAACACGTTGCATGTCCGCGGACATGACGCAAGGCCATGGGCCAATCGGGCTGCTGTCTGCGGAGCGAACAGGGAAGTCCGTCCGCGAAGCGAACACAGATATCACTATTTTTTTTGCCTTACGTTTTGGTCATTTTATAAAAAACTACTGGACGGATTTACACCAAATTTGCAAAAGCACGCTTTCGGGACCAGGCCGCCACTCCTGCCGCAAATTTGGTGTAAATCCGTCCAGTGGTTCGGGCTGTAGCCATGCGCAATGTTTTTTCCCATTCAGTCTATGGGAAAAAAAAAGTTTTGGGACTCCCCCTATAACTTTTCCCCCCCTGGAACAATCCTCACCGAACTTTGCAAACAAATTCAGAGTGGGCCATATACTTTTTTTGCAAAGTTTGGTGAGGATTCGTCCAGGGGAGGCGAAGTTATAAGCCACCCAAAAAGTGCTCTTCCTATGGAAACACCAACTTAACCATAACTACATGGCCACTACATGGCCACTACCGTGGCCATGTAATGTATATATATATATATATATATATATATATATATATATATATATATATATATATATATAAATATATATATATATATTTATATATATATATATATATATATATATATATATATATATATATATATATATTTTTTTTTTTTTTCTGATTATCTGGGGAGGTCTAACACGTCTCGTTCTGGGAACTGTCATCTGGTGTCTGCGTTCCGCTCTTCCATGACTCCCTTCCTAGTTCCTGACCTTGGTTCTTAGTTGTAAACTTCTTCTTGAGTTCTGTATGATTTCCTCAAATACACATGTTTTTAATAGATTAAGCATTTTGAATTCAGAGGCCTTTTTTGTTTAGAAACAATGGCTGCATTTTGGTTCATTCTTCATGTTGTGCTTTGCATCTGGTACATGTTGATGTTTTTAGGGGCTGAATATACACATGTATATGTATATGTTCTTCATGTCTGTGTGCAAATAATCTTCATGTGTATGTGGGAGTATTATTCGTGTATCCTCTCCCCCTGATTCTTTAACATCTACCCTGCTCAGCTGGCACTTCTCATTTCCCCGCTCTCCCCAAACCTCCAGTGTTATGCAGATGACACTCAACTCTTTTTCAGAGTTCCTGCTGACTCACACCTTCCTTCACCCTGACTGCCTATCTGCCACCCAGACCTAGTGCACTTCCAACGATCTCTGCCTCAATGCCAGCATAAACGAGATCCTTCTGATTGGGACCCCTTCCGCCTCCTTCTGACCTTCTCTCTGGCCTCCCACCCTGGGCTCCTTCTTCTGAAATCAGAAACCTTGGAGTCCTATTTGACTCCTTTCACTCCTTCCCCGTCACACTCAGGACATTGCCAAGAAGACACATTTTCAGCTCTTACTTCTGCCAATACATCCATTTACTTTACTTTACTTTATTACATTTATATTGCGCAACCATGAACCATTAGGTGTGAGGGCGCAGACAAGACAAAAAAAGACTTGGAGAAACCGGGATAACAGGGGTCGAAGAGAGAGAACTAAGGATCGTATACTGCTACTTGAAGAGGAAGGTTTTTAGGTCCTATCTTCCTCTTGCTGATATGTTCCCCAACATACTCTTATAATGGTGCCATCCCTTCTGTTCCTGTTTAGGTTGTTGAGGCTGTCGCTTCATCTCATCATCACGTCTTCTCCTTTGTCTAGCACTGTGTGTCTTTCCATAATGTCATCAACTTCCAATCAGAACTTTCCCCATTCTCGTCTCATTTTTTCTCTTTCTTTGTATTCCTCTCTTTTCTTTACTCTCTCTCTTTCTCTCCCTTATCTTTTCTCTTTCCCTGTCTTCCTCACATCTGTTCTCTCTTTCCTTCTCTTCTCATCGTCTTTCCTGTTCCTTCTCTTCCTCCAAACTCTTCTCTTTATCCGCCACTTGTCCACCGCTACCTGCCCTCACCTTCTTTTTACCTTTCACATTGGTCTTTCATATAATATGTTTTAATCTAATATACCCTCCTATCCATGTGCCTGACACAGTTGTGGTCTCATGTATCTTGTCCTGTATGCCGTTGACTCTCTGATGCGCCTCATCTACTTCTGTTAACTTTGCATGCATTCTGCGGATAGCGTCAGATTCTTCCTGTAATAGCGCTGACCCGTTCCGTCATGCTGGTTAAGCATCAATTCTCTTTTATTTTGTACCTCTTCCACTTCTTCCTCAAACATTTTCCACAGTTCTAATATACTTAATCTGTTCTGTAAAAGTTGCAGCACAGATTTCGAATGAGTGCTGTCTTGAGGCCATGGCATAAATATCTTGCCAGCTACGTATGACCCACTCAATGTGGTTGTGTCTGCCATGCTTACAATGTAAAACACAATGTACCAATGATCAATAAAGGCTGCTTCAACTCTTGATCACATTTTTTCACTGTGTTTCAAAACCCTCCCCACAATAGTTCCCCCAATTTCACCTCACTTGCGTCTTTATTTATTTATGTATTTATTTATATTTATATAGGGCGCAAGCAGCCCAGGGGCATTGAGGCGCTGTTTCTTGCAATAACTTAGTTACAGGGTACAGGCATGAGACCGAGTCCTCAATAACACACAACCCTTCCATCAAACAGTACCACAATTGCTGCTCACACTCCGGGCCCCTTTCCCCGGTCCACAACACCATTTCACCTTTCTACCAATACAAAACTCACGTCTACAATTCCAGATTATCCCCCAACACAAGTCTTGCACCAGCAAATATTAACACAAATTAAAATATGTCTGTCTCCCATATCTCAGGGATCTTCCCTTTATCCATACCCTGTAAAGAGGCTTACTACATGGCCTTCTTCAACGTTTGTCGAAGGTATTAACTTCTTTACCATTTTTACTTCTGGTACATGTTAATATTGTTAGGGGCTGCATATACATATTCTTTGTGTCTGTGTGCAAATATCATTCATGTCTGCGTGTTAGTATTCTTCATGAATATGTGCTCTTCATGTATATATGTACTCATGTCTACTATGTATAGTTTGTGTGTATAAGTAGTCATCTAGTCACTCCCTATCTCTCTCTATATATATATTGATAGTAACTTCTATTTGTGCCACTATTTGTTACATCATTTATTCTATTCATAACGTCAACTGCATGGTCTCGGTTTATTTTGCCTTTCTCCCCTATGCTCTTGGGGCGTTAGGGCTGCCTCCGAAGATGTATTCTCTCACCTGGACGATACTGGCCAGGGACAGGGATTGGAATCTGTACTTGCATACTGATCTGAGTAGGGCAATGGGCATTACATGTTTATTTATCTGCCCCATTACACAGACATGTTTAATTTGCAATGATTTGAGGAACTTTTTCAGAAGTTTGAGTCCTTGTACTTCAATGATAAAACCCTGCATTCTCAATTATTTTTTCATAATTAAATCTTAAACGAGCATTGAAGTCTCCTGGAACACTTATTATAGAATATATGTTATTTATTTATAAATGCTGGCTATAGTTCCTTGGCCTGTGCTATGGTTAGCAAAGTCAGGCATAATTGCTGTGTCGTGTAATCCGTGCTCATCCTACCAGTCAGTGTACATCCTTATTCTGCACAAACACAAGTAATCATTATTATTATTATTTTTTTTGTATATGGTTATAAACAACCTTTCACAATCAACAAATTCATCTTATCACAAACACATATTAAAACATACACAATTTTTCCTCCATTCAGGTTAGGAAAACAATGAAACAATTTCCTCAAACCTTGAAAAGCTTGTTAAAACAATATCCTTTTCTTTAAATGTACCCATTTCAATTACTTGACAATCCCAAAGGAGAATATGCGATGCAGGTGGAGAACGAGGAAAGAAAATGAAATGAGTGGGAGAGAAGAAAAACAACGAGATAAAAAGAGACAAAGGAGGAAAGAGGGAAGGGGGGAGAGAAATAATAGGCCAGCAGATTTTTTTAGCACCAGATGGAATTCAGACTTGAACATTTTTTATCAAAGTTTTCCAATTACTAAAAAACAGGTTTACCCTTGTTACCGAGGGCCTAAAGCCCCAGCTTACAACTCTCCAGCATTTGCATCACTGCTATTGTCTTTTGCTGAGACTGACCATCTATGAATATTTCCCATAATTGATTTTAAGCCCAGTATGTTGTCTCAGATACAAATTTGTTGTCTGTCTGGCCCTTCTAGTTCCTTCACACTCCATCACTAGATGTTTAATTGATTGGTGTTCTGGATTTTTGCACATATGGCAAAGGTTTATAGCCAACTCCCCCATTCCTTTTTTTGCTAACACTTTGCCGGTGTGTAATAAATTCAATCTCAAATTTAGGAATTTGCTCCTAATTCTCCAGTCGGGAAATTTGATCAAGTATTTGCTTAGACAACCCAATTCTCAATCATTTGTTTTGTAGGGGTTTGGGGTGGGAACAGATCTTAATTTTCCGATAGTCTGTATCCAATCCATTTCCTCCAATTTCCTTTTTGCCTTCGTTGGGTTCTCTTGCAGCAACTCAGTCCCTATCTCTCCCTCTGCAGGTAGATCTTTCACCATTGAATGTAATTCACCCAGAAGTTTTGATCCCCCCCCCCTCTGAGTGCCTCCTCATGTTGTCCTGGGCTGTGACAATTTGCTGTTGAAATGTTATCAATTTCCAACCAGCTTGGCATTTTAGAGATCTGAGGCCCAGCTTGAATCTCAGATTGTCCATTGCCAGGTTCATTGGCAGACCCAAAACCTGTTTCCACAATCGGTCTTCCCATTTCTGCCACATGGTATTCCATAACTGGAGTTTTGCTTCAAGACCATATAACAGAACTGGGATTACTTTTGCCTGATAAAATTTCAGTACAGAGATGATGGAAAATTTCCCATACTTCCACAGGATTTTCTTCATCTGTGGTGCAAGGGGTTTTATTTTCAGTTCCACCTCCACCTTGCAGATTGCCGGGTGCACATAGATTCTGTAACCCAACTAAACCAGGTCCTCCGCCTTTGTTATCATCTCAGCCCACATTGACCAACTGGGGAAGGTGATTTTTATTTATTTTTTGCCTGAAGACCATTACCTTGGATTTAATAGGGTTAGAGAGAGCCCATTTTTGGCAGCATATTGGTGAAGGCCATTGAGCAGATGTTGTAACCCACTGGCCATTCTATCCAGGACCACCATGTTATCCGCATAAGTGAGCCAGTGTATTTGTTTCCCATTTAACACTGAAATTGCCAATGCAAATGGTGCTAAGTAGTCCCCCATGTCTGCTGTGTACATATTGAAGAAGAAGGGGGCCCCTAGGCACCCCTGCCTTACCCCAAGTTCACTCTGACTGGTTCAGACATATGTCCCTCAGCATCCAATCTCACTCTGATCTCATTCTCTCTGTGGAACTCAATGAGCATCCCAAACAAACCTTCCGGTAAACCCTTTGCTCTCAACTTCACCCAGAGCCTTCCCCTGTCCACCTGGTCGAAGGCCCTGGAAAGGTCTACCCATGCTCTATACAGTTGTTCTTTACCCTTCTCCTGCGTCCTTTCATTCATAAGATTTAACACCATGCCATTTATTGCGGTTGATAACCCACTCCTAAACCCTGTTTGACACTTGGATAATACCCTTGCTCCTCTCTCCCAGGTCTCCACCTCTCCCAACAGGACTGTCATAAGCATCTTGATGTCAATGTCCAAGAGGGCGATAGGGCGGCTCCCTTGAACAGGGGAATGACTGTAGCAGTTCACCACAAGGGTGGAAATTGCTTCTTTGCCAGGATCTCTCTAAAAAGCCAATTGAGCAATTTTGCCCACAGATCCAAGTTATTCGTTAATACTTGATAGGTCAGACCATTTAGTCTGGCTGCTATCATGGTCGACCCTTTTAAAATTAAATCTTCAATGTCTGGTTACGTGAAAGTCAGATGCCATTCTGCCTGAGTGTTGTATTGACAGAGAGTTTTTTTTCCAAATGCTAAGGTTAGGTAGTTAATACATTCTTTCTCTGGAACCATATTACATTGTTTGTGTGTTTTTTTGCCTTCCAACTCATTTATTATAGACCGGAAGCCCTTTGCATCCCTCTTAGCCGACAACTCCAATATATGTTCCCCGTCCTGTTAGTATCTTTTTCGGTTCCTCGACAATAAGCATTCATTGTATGACTTTTTTAAGGCTTTTTTCTGTCTTTTCAACCTCCTCATTACCCAAGTTACTTTTTTTTATCTGTCTTAGGTTCTTGTTAACTTCTTTTTTTCCTTTCCATTGTTTCCTCATCATTTATATGTCGGTGAACATGTTTTGCCCCCCCACTATTGGTCTTTGGTGGATAAGTCAGCCAAATAAACTTTACAAAGATTGAGGGGAGAACAGCTCTATTTTTGAATATGTTCAGGCAGAGCTGATAGCCTCTCATTAAGGGCTGGTCCCCCTGCTTTATAGTTAAGTTGCCAGACTCTTCCCTTACTCACCTCTAGACACTGGTTGTTTTTTAGTTGAGTTCCTGATTTTATATCTGGGAAGCAAGCCAAGGTGATCGCTTCTTCCCCCTTCTCTGATATTCAGGGTGATTCTTTGTTCGAAGAGAAGGCATGAGAGAAACAAATAATCCAGTGTTGATATAGAACTACCCGGGATTCTGGATGATTTAGCTGGTGTATCTCCTGGCAGATTTCCATTTGACATTTTGAGGTCCCATTCTTTCAGAAATTCTACCCATAAATCACCATTCTTCATAATCCTCTTCCCCTTTGACTTTGTTTGATCCCTTGACAGATTAATACATTGTGTATTCAGGTCCCCGTCCAAATTTATGTCCACACCCGAGAATAAAGATTTCAAGTGGCCCAGCGATTTGGCTAACTGGTTCAAGAAGACACCACGATCCATGCAAGCTGGGTTCCAATAGATATTCCAAAACAATAACACTCAATCACATTTATCATTCTTCAACGTTGCTTTACACAATTGCAAACCCTGCGTATGCAATTCTACAATGCTGATATGCTTAAATTTGGCACATTTAAAGGCTAAAAACATCCCCCCCACTCGGCCTCCCTCTTGCTTTCTGGGAGGCACCTTGCACCTCTATATGGTAACCCTCCACTGCAATTTGGTTTACTATCCACGTCTCTTGCAGCATCAGGACATCGCCCTCACCAAAAAGAACATTTTTCATTGCCCTTGATGAAAAATGATTGGGCCCCCTTGTGTTCCAACAAACAACCTTCAAACCATCATTTCTAAAGAGGTTGTTGACCCAACCCCAATTTCTGAAAAACCTCAGTGTGGAGGCTCGGGAGTAGGGCCAAGGTACTGTCCTTGTTGGTATCTCTTGGGGACGTACCGGGACTGGTAGAGTTTTCAGGTTGGGTTAAGTAACTATCCCGCCCTCCACTGGTTTTGGGAACCCTTAGGCCCCGCTTGCCTCTTTGTTTGCAGTGGTTCTGATTGGGGTTTTCACATTAGCATGTCCCACTTCTTCAAATCCGATTTTGCGTTTTCAATAGCCACATACATCTCTCTTGAAGCACAGCCAACTTCCGCAACCCTGTGGTGACTTGGATCTGGGAATCTTACAAACTCTATATCATTATTTTTGATTAGACATAGACTTGGTACTTTCTTTAGAACTGAACGAATCACCCCTCGATTTAGAAATGTTGCTTCCTTGTTGTTTGTAGTCATCGTTAATCATGAAGAAGGCAGAATTTAATTGAATCACCCTGTTGGAATTTCACTCAGGGTTAGTGAGCCTCCAAGGATCTGCAAACTTTGCCTCTTCAGGTGTTTTGAACTACAACATCCAGCAGCTGTAGCAAGCATGTCACAATTACAGCCTGTCTACTATTGCATGCCACGCAGTGAGGAAGACCATGCGAACAAAGTATGGTCGTGTACCACATCATTGAAAAAACAAGGTGAATTTAGATTCAAAAGTTCTCAGCATAGAAAAAGCTGCATTGAACTTTTTCCCGGGAGAACCAATACGGATTTCACAAGTCACAGCTGTAACCATGCCGTACGGTGGGCGACCCATGTTTTTTTTATAAACTGTCATATTACGACACACATGTGACAGCTTCCTTGATGGTAAGTCTTTCTAGATGTTTAAAACGTGTTTAACAATCTAGCAACATTTGCTTACATGTGATTTATTTTTTACACAAATATTGTAAAGAAAACAGTTCTATTACATCTCCATGAATGTGTCAAGCAACCAACTTCCAGTAGCTTAATAGGAATTAGCATTGGAATGTATTTGCATATAGTCAAACCTTCTGCAATTACATTTAAAGCACCGTGATTCATTTCTTAACCCAAATAGACATTCACTGGAAACCAGCTTAGAATCTCACCGCATAATGGCTTCCTGTGCTTAAACGACCAGATAATGCTCAACTTCGAAACTTAATCTATGGCCTTGACACAGCCATATGAACAACTGCTAAATAAATAACTATTGTTTACGGTCCCAGTCACACAAAACAACCTGCATTTCACCAATTCCACAGTGTACATGTGGACATCTGGGTGTACATTACCTTACCAACACCTTGCCCAGATGGCAGTTTTCTACATTTACTCAATATTGTATTTCTAATGTTTGTTTTGGTGTAACCCGTCTGTTGCCCATTGGAATTGTAGTATGTCTACCCGCTCCGATACAGTCACCATTACAGTACGCCTACTAAAGACATGCATTGACCTTTTTGTGCATGCTGGATGACTCTCTATCAGTGGAAAATATGAGTAATGCTTTACTTCTTATCGGTCGGCATCCCAAATGAACAACCACTAAGAGCTGAAGAACTTGTCACACCCCATTGAATATTATGGTTCTGCATGTTTTCATCATGGCAGGCTTTCCCACTTGCACTTCAACTCTGCAGTTTTCACTGCAGCCATTTTAGCCGGATATTTTATTGGGATAAAGTCTCCCTTTAACCTACCTCCACCACGTCACCACCCCCAAATACCCTATCACAAACACATATATATTTGTAAGAATATATATATTCGTCCAAAACAACCGCCGTGAAAACTGTACATTTAAAGTGCAATCGGGGAAACTGGATCTGATGAAAACCTGGCATACAAATGATATAGCTATAATGACACCAGATGGCCTAGTTGAAACCGACCCTATGTGCCTGATGTGAAAAACACTAAGGGCCTGATGTAACATTATTTCGGTAAATCAGGCTCTAAGTTGTTGTTCCTGTTGGAACAGTTTGTGAGTTGCTGTTTTTGCTGGTGGTAGTGACCAACACACGGTATTACTGTTAATTTCAAATCATTGGCAAGTGCTTGTTGATTTCAAATTGATGATCCAGTGGTGCAGTGACATCTGGGCCCTGTATACAGCCACTATGTTCAATTATTCTTAAGTGCGCTTTCCGCGTTGTTTTGCTGATATACGTTCTACCACCCAGACACTTGATGTGGAAGAAGTGCAAACAAGAGCAAACCTACCTGTCTGCTTTGCTCAAGCATTATTTAAGAGAGGTTAAAAAAATGCATTCATTACTTCTTAGGCTGCCTCTGTTACAAGAGACATTTCTGCGCTGGTAACAGCTGATGCTCAGGCGCTCTAATATCTAATGATATTCCCACGCGGCCCACCACAACTGAGAAGTATAGCTTAGCAGGCACCACCAACATCTGCAGAGGTCAAGAGATCAGGGCACACACGTGCGCGGCAGCGCCGGGCCTGCATTTAGCAGGGTGCTGGTGGTCATGGTCTGCACTCTGCAAATGTACGTGAGGGTGCGTGCATGCTGAAGGCCTGGGAGACAGTGCAAAGAAGAGGTAGGTTTGTTTCTTCAGCATCGGATCACATAGACAGGTATAGACAGGCAGGAAAACCGAGTGTTACTCCTGTCTCTCCGCTTCCTGCCTGCTCGCATTGTGCATTTCACCGCCGCATGTTGCTGTGACCTGAGCCTTGGGGGTTTAATGGCATGGCTCCACACCCGTCCCTTGGGGCCCTGTCCTGATTTCCTGTCATTTCTTCTTCTTTCTAGCCTCTGCTGCACCATTCCCCTCCCCTACTAGTTTTGTTTTCTGTGGTTGATTCTTTGATCTTCTGCCGAGTTTACTGGGCATCCCCTTTATATGATTGAACTACATTCTCCTATCTGTGTAAGTACTTGACTTTCAGAGAAGAGGATCAGACCTACGCCTTATATCCTGCAAAACAACCTCTCATCACTATGAATGGTTTCACTCTTCATGGGCCTTACCAAAGTTTCAATAAGGCAGGGGCTTCCAATCTGCGACTCTTCACACATGCGGGGTTACGCCTCCTATGAACTTTCAGCATTGACTTCATTGGCAAGGGCTGATGGGATTTGCAGTCCAAAACATCTCAAGAGCCACAGGTTGCAGATCCCTGGAATAAGGACTCCCCAAAATGTATCTGGTACACCAGCTAAAGAAAGATAGGACAAAGCACCTTAAGTCTATTTGCAATGACCCATCTCAATACCACGACAAGAGACCATCCTGGAAAAATCAAGAGACCATCGGCAAGATACCACGGTCAAACAACTTTGGCATAGCTGCCCGAACACAAGAATCAAAGTCAGGTGAGGAAACCCTGAAAGGGAGGCATCCAGACATTACATGGAAAGGGAACAGACCAGAGGACCAGCTCAAAACACAATCTATCTTTAAATGTAGACTCAACGTCGAGGAATTTGTGACCATGATTTACAATTCATAAAAGATCCATCGCCAGGCTTGGACTGACCTATAGGGCAATAGGGCAATGCTGGAACCAAAATGCTAGTGTGGTCCAATTTCTTGGGTCAAATTGGCCCACTTTTTAGGCTAGTTTGATGAGTGACTTCCCTATGTGGGTAATAGTTTTGACCATTATTTCTGAAAACGTATTCTTTCAATTGCACAATTTGCATCATATTGTATGAAAGAACCCTGTGTCTGTAAATGATGAGCCCAAAACAAGGGTGGTGTTTGTTAACACTCCAGTTTTCGATGCCGGAACATCCATATATATAGACCTTGATATAAATATTTTTAAGTCTACAAAATCAAAATAGAGTTGTTGACTTAATAAGATTACTCATTGTATATTATTAAAAATAACCTGGGAAATAGATATATGGGTGTTATTGCTTGATAGAATCTAGCCCGCTGATCAGTCACACTCTTTAGCTCTTAAGTGCATTGCTACAAGTTGCTCAAAAGAATCTTTCCATATTTTTGTACTGAAAAATCGATCAACGAAGTGAGGCAATAATTTGAAGGTAAACCTCGGTCTGTTTATAAATGTGCATGAGTTCAACATCCCTTAAACTAGTGGGATTATTTTTGCACTTGGTGAACCAGTTGCACAATTTCAACAAAAGAGGAATCCACATTATGGGGCTGATTCATGGAATTTGTGCGCCGAAAAACAGGGATTTGTGCGCCATTATGCCTGCAAATCCCTGTTTAACAAATGGGGTTTGCAGGCTGAAAGGCGCACAAATCCATGTTTTTCGATGCCCAAATTCCATGAATCAGCCCCTAAGAGTTTTGATTTAAAGAACTCAATGGGTATTCCATCAGGGCTAGGAGATTTCCCCATGGATAGGTAGTGGTTTTGCTACCCCACTTGCGATAAATGCCATCCGCTTCACTGTCAGTCAAATGACCCTGGTTCTCCAGTGACATGAAAGAGGAAGCTGTGTCTTTTAAATAAAGCAAAATGCACACCCCATTGGTCTTCTAGGGTGTTGCTATTGGGGGCTAGCTCCTCACATGTATTTCTCTTATTAATGATGTGTCAACATCTCCTTGAATCCTTTTTAGCAAAGGCAATTTAGCAGCTAGCATTTTCTTTGATCTTTGTCTTTTTTCTTCTCTCATGAATATGCTATAGTTTTGCCCTAGGGTCTGTGCCTGTGCTAGGTTTCTGTTCCCTGATGCTTCTAATACATTCTTTATCAAACCTTGATTTAACCTATAATTTGTGTTTTGAGTAAACCTCAAAGGTTTGTCAGAAAAGATCTCACACCACACACTAATATATCTGTTGACATAAGATAAAACACAATCGTCTGTAGATTGAAACCTATCAATCTATGGTATGGTCTCTGAGCATATCGCTATCTTGAATCCTTACATTATTTAACAAAGTGACTACGGTGTTTGCCTCTTTTATGTCCCTTTCAACAATCGATAATAAATCATAATATGTAGGAAAATTGCTCACTCTCTAACTGAGGGGTCACCTTGAAATCACTTACCTGCCTCCAATTCACAAATTAATCCAATATATAATATAGATGGCTACTCAAGTGGCCTACTTGATACTTGCTTTTGGAGAAATGTGTTACATCATAAAGGTACAGGAAGGGGGTGATTTTCCCATGCTGAGCAATTGAGACTCTTCACAAACAAGGAACCTCATTTTGGGGTAGACGGTACCCCGTAACACTGTTTCCCAGAATTCAAAGCAATGGAAATAGATAAAATGCACACGGTCTACGCTGCAGCCTGCTACCAGACGTCCTGGCTCGGGTCCACTTTTTCCAGCAAAAAGAACAGACCATGGCGGCGGGTCGGAAGAGAGAGCCGCCACATTTCTGATGGAAGCAAATCGCGCTATTGCAGGATTTGGCGCCACGTACCCTGGCAAACAGGCGGAAGTTGCATGTGGTGATGGCCTGTTTGCAGGCGCAGAAAATCAAATACCGATCGGGGTTCCCTTGTAAGCTATTATTTGATTTTAAGAACAAAAAATATACAATCAGAGTTGAAGGAGTGTTGGTAGGGCTGATGAGTGGGCTGCAAGAGGGTCCTGCTAAAGGAGAGTTACTTCAAAATCAGGGATCGTCTAACAGAAATAAACTGAGAAGGCCAAGATGGAGGAAGCTCCCGGAGGCAGCGCTCAACATGAACAATAAATGATGGGACCCAAGGCACCGGATACTCAACACAAGTTGGCTGTGGAGCATTTGGACATGGATCCAGGCTCTGGATATGAAAGGTGATCGCTGAACATGACAAGCGGGTGAGCGCAGACTCCACAAGACGGATACGACTGGACATGGGTGGGGGGAGAGATGATATCATGAAAGATTGGTGTCGGACCAACTGTCTTCTCAATTGGATGATCTGTTAGAGCACAGGAGGAAGGGCTCATGCAAAGTTGATTTTGGTTTGTGTTGGGAACATACATTCCTGGTTTATTGGTTATTATGGCTATTGGGTACAGTTCACAGTCCACAACACTTTTCACAATATAAGTCTTCTGAGCAAGAGGTTCTTTACTTGCCGCATCTGTCTAGCACGCCTGCCTCCCATCGCTTTGGGGTAGGTCTGGCACAATGGACATAATCCATGACTGACAACCCTTATATAAAATGCCTGTCCCTGACTGTGAGGGTCAGAAGAAATGGGGGTGGCCATAATGGTCCGCAAAGGGTTACCACTGCGAACACGGGATTTGCTGATGAAGGACACGCAGGGGAGGTACCTGCTGATTAAGGGATTCCTTGGAGACTGTAAAATCTCTCTTGGGTGATCAACGGACCAAATGAAAAACAGGGGGAGTTTGTGGAGGGTCTTACTGGGACTGTCAGGAGCTTTATGGAGGGTGATGTAATACCGGGAGGGGACTTCAATTTTGTGGTGGATCCACCGATAGATACAACTCTGGCTCTGACTAAAAATGACAAATCTAATTTTTACACCATGACCATATTACTTGAGGGAGCTATTGCTCATTGAGATGTGACACTTTGCTCATACAGGGGAAAAAGGATACACTTTCTTTTCAGCAGCACATGGGGACTTCTCTAGGTTAGATATGTTTCTGGTTTCCCCCACGCTCATACCATTGGTCACTACTATAGAAATCCTCCCGAAAACACTTATGGATCATTCCTCTCTGTTATTAGAAATTGACCTGGAATTAGGGACCCCACGGCAAAACCCCCCCTGGAGGCTCAACAAATGCATCCTTGGGGACACGGTGGCGATAGAGGTAGCAATAACCCAATTTTTTCTAGACAATATTACAGAGGGCTTGACATCCTCACAATAAAGCAGTATTTAGGGGGGTCATCATAGGTCAGCCAATTTCTTGGAGTAGGACTCAGCGGCTGACCCGCAGTGAGATAGAGGAGAAAGTGCTGGAGAAAGAGAAAGCACATATGAACAAAGGCAGCAAACGTACGCTAAGAGACCTTAGAATAGCCAGTCTGGACCTGGAAGCCCACCTGATGGGGAAAGCCATACAATCATTACTTATGACAAAGCCATTCTATTACTCTAGGGGCAATAAGGCTAATAAACTACTGGCGGGCAAAGCTCAAGAAGAAAGCTACTCGCAACTATATAAGGGCCCTGAAATCTGTGAATGGGAGGAGCATTACAACTGAAGCTCGGAAGCTACAGGTCATGGAGGATTTCTTTAAGAATGCCTCTGCCTCACATGGGGGAGGCACTGTGGGGACCCCTCCCTCATTTGGGATTTTTGAAGGCAGCAAGAGATGCATTAGAAAACCCCATATCACCCCAGGAAGTCATCCAAGCTATACGGTGTCTCCCTGGGGGAAAAGCCACGGACAGGGTGGTTTCACTAATAGATTCTACAAAACGTTTGCGGGGCAGCTGACCCCACACCTCACAATACGGATGCAAAGTTATATAGTAAAATGATAGTGGCAAGACTGAAGGAAGCCCTCCCACGTATAATTGATGCTGACCAAAGGGGCTTCATCAAACATAGAGGGGCCCATGATAATATCAGGAGGGGGGTTGATAAAATATCCTTATCCCTGAAATTTCCAAAGAGAATATCACTTATCTCCTTAGATGTGCACCGTGCTTTCAACAGCATGGGCTGGGATTTCCTACAAGCCCTTTTAGCAGCATATGGCTTCGGGCCGAATATCATCAAGCTAATTTGAGCAAACTTGCAAATCTCCTCCCCGTGGTTGGGGTTAATGGGAATAATTCTCCCCCAATTCCTCTGTGCTGGGGAACAAGACAAGGGTGCCCGTTGTCACCCTTGATTTTCGCACTAGCCATAGAGCCGCTGGCACATAATAATCCCCTTATGCAGAGTCTTAAGTGGGCAGGGAACACACATAATGGGGTGCCTTACGCAGATTTTGTCATCTGCTTTCTACAAAACACTGTACAGTCAACCCCCCCAATAATGGACCTCCTGGAGGAGTTTCACAAGTTCTCTGGGTTTCACATCAATCATCAAAATTCAATTGGCATGTCTATAGGGATATCTTAGGACACCCAGGTAGAATTACGATCGGCCTCCCCGTTCAGGTGGGAGGAAAGTTAATTCACCTATCTGGGGGTAAACATCACCCAGGCATATAGAGATCTCGACGGGGCCAATATCTGGAAACTATGGAAAGAGACAAAAGTCACTCTAAAAAGCTGGGAAATTCAGGATATATCATGGCTTGGAAGGGTAACAGCAGTAAATAATGACTATCTTGCCCAGACGCCTGTAAATCTTTCAGGCCTTACCGATTAGTATTTCCAACAAATTGCTGGCAGACTTGCAAGGGGCAGTAGGGCAGTACATCTGGAAAGGGAAACATACTAGAATTTTGTGGCAAACGCTTCTCAGAGCAAAAGAGTTTGGGTGTTTGGGAGTTCCCTCCCTGCACAGGTACTATCAAGCAGCCCAGATTGCACCAATGTTCGTCTGGGCACTAGAAAAAAAAGAAGCCAAAGGGGATGGGAATAGAACAGGCATGACTGACACTCCATTAGCCCATCTGCACTTCTTAACTAGAAAGGTTAGGGCTGAGACCTGCTTGAGTCCACACAAAAATCGCTCACGACCTGGGATAAGGCCCAGGCATGGTTGGGAATCAAAGCTAGCAAAGGACCGCTAACGCCGGTCTTGCTAAACCCAGAATTCTCTCTGCACCTGGCAAGAGGGTATTTTAGCTGCTGGGAATCTTTGGGGCTCTTGCGACTTAAAGACCTGTATAAAGACGGCCTCCCCTCACATTCATAGAATGCAAAAGCAAATTCACTCTCCCGGAATCAGAGCGCTTCCGCTATTGTCAAATTAGACACTGGGTTTCTAATCATAAAATAAAGCAGACAGGGACACGCCCTCAAAGAGGTATCAAAATTCAGTCAGTTGAGGGGCAAAGCACCCATAGGATCACTCAGTGTTACAGGGTACTACACAATGACCAGCTGGAGGATAAACTCTCATGCATGAAACAGTGGGAGGAAGATTTGGGGGTAGAGACTCCCGTCAGACTCTTGGCCATGTATATGGGCCTGAATCTGTAGGAGCTCCAGGTGTATGAGGTATAAAGAATGCGCGGTTAAGCTCTGCTTCGGGTGGTACATGACACCCCAGCGACTGCATGCAATAGCAAGAGAATATTCGGATCGCTGCTGGCTTGGGCGTGGCCAATTGGGGAGCTTTTTACACGTGTGGTGGAACTGCCCAGTAATACAAACTTACTGGCAAAAAATCCAGTCAAGAATAAAGAACATTACTAGAGCGCTGTTCCCGTTGTGCCCCCGAGTTCTGCTCATGGGGGAGGTACCAGAAGACGGGGAATTTCCAGCCACAGGACCCAGGGCAGATCTAATAATTCAAATGTTACTGAGCATGCAAAGCTTAACAGAGCACGATTTTGGAAAACAAGGGACGGTCCAATGCCATAGTACTGGTGGATCAAAGGTTGGGAAATTGTCGCAATGGAGAAACTGTCAGCACTTGCAACAGGAAATATGACACGGTTTTCCCGCATTTGGGCCCAATTCTTTGACTTTGTACAAGACAGGGAACAGAGGTTCTTCCACCCACAAACTTTGAGATACTTACTGCAGTGATGAACATCTGTTGGGGAGAGAGAACACCTGTGGCAATGGGAAAAGGGGGGCAGCCTAGTGTTGTTGAGAACATGGAGAACTTGCCCAAAGCCACTGAATGAACCTTACAGTGTGTTTTTATTTGTACTGTTTATGTTTATCTTTTGTTTACTTCAGTTGAACGGTGTTGTCTAATTTGGGGGATTTGGAGGGGGTTAATGAAAATGGAAGATGAGATTCCGATGACACTATAGTAGTAGTCTTGACAACATTATTTGGCTTTGTTAATCAAAGTTTCAATAAACTATATTTTGCAATAAAAAATAAATATCAATTAATTCCAGTGCCAAGAAATACGTGTGCTGTACTGGTGAAGTACTGTTTGCTGGCTCGTTTTAAAGACTACCAGAAGGGAGCATGCTCACTGCATCATGCAATCCAGATCTGTACATATCAGAACCTTGCAAAAGACAAAGGTGATCCGCAGTGAGATAGAGGAAAAAGTGCAGGAGAAAGAGAAAGCACATATGAACAAAAGCAGCAAACGTACGCTAAGAGACCTTAGAATAGCCAGTCTGGACCTGGAAGCCCACCTGATGGGGAAAGCCACACAATCATTACTTATAACAAAGCCATTCTATTACTCTAGGGGCAATAAGGCTAATAAACTACTGGCGGGCAAAGCTCAAGAAGAAAGCTACTCGCAACTATATAAGGGCCCTGAAATCTGTGAATGGGAGGAGCATTACAACTGAAGCTCGGAAGCTACAGGTCATGGAGGATTTCTTTAAGAATGCCTCTGCCTCACATGGGGGAGTCACTGTGGGGACAAAGGTGAGGTATCAGGATATCACTTTATTGGTTAACTCATAACTGCTGTGCTTTTTGACTTACCAAATTCCAAAAACCAGTTGCAACTTTCACAAGGGATGAAATTATGCAAATAATCTCCACTGAAATTCCGTGCATGCAGGCCCTTTCTTTAAAATATTTATTACGGAATGCTGAGAACCTGGGTGGATTTTACAGTTTGATGGGTTGGTGCACCTGTTCAAAAGTTGTTGTCATTCCTGCATTGCGTCATGAAGACAAATGCATAATTAGACTTTGAAAGAGAGGTTAAAAAAATGCATTCATTACTTCTTAGGCTGCCTCTGTTACAAGAGACATTTCTGCGCTGGTAACAGATGATGCTCAGGCGCTCTAATATCTAATGATATTCCCACGCGGCCCACCACAACTGAGAAGTATAGCTTGGCAGGCACCACCAACATCTGCAGAGGTCAAGAGATCAGGGCACACACGTGCGCGGCAGCGCCGGGCCTACATTTAGCAGGGTGCTGGTGGTCATGGTCTGCACTCTGCAAATGTACGTGAGGGTGCTTGCATGCTGAAGGCCTGGGAGACAGTGCAAAGAAGAGGTAAGTTTGTTTCTTCAGCATCGGATCACATAGACAGGCATAGACAGGCAGGAAAACCGAGTGTTACTCCTGTCTCTCCGCTTCCTGCCTGCTCGCATTGTGCATTTCACCGCCGCATGTTGCTGTGACCTGAGCCTTGGGGGTTTAATGGCATGGCTCCACACCCGTCCCTTGGGGCCCTGTCCTGATTTCCTGTCATTTCTTCTTCTTTCTAGCCTCTGCTGCACCATTCCCCTCCCCTACTAGTTCACTGGGGCTGGGTCTATTATCTCATTCCCCTGGTGCCCACTCCCCTTTTCTAGGCCTTTGTGTACCACTCTGAAGCTCCCCCAACCCCTCGCCCCCAACCTTGGGGCCGACTTTGGCAGGGCCGACAACTCCAGTCCTCTCGGGCCCTTCCCAGATTTCTGGAGTTTTCTGTCCAAGCTGCACTCCTTCACCATCAGTACCCGGGCCTTGGGGATTTCTTTCCCAGCCTTTGTGCTCCATGCTGTAAAACATCCTCCTCTTGCCCTTCCCCACATAGGGGGGCCACCTTCCCTTGATAACATTATTTTGCAGGCCACTTTAGGCCCAATGGCAATGGCACATCAGAATCAGTTTGTGGTGTTCATGGTTGGCCTCATACAAACATACCTCTTATGGTATAATTTGTGGCAAAAGGCATTTAGCTTATACATAGCACCATGAAATAACAAATTAGGACTCTTAGGAATCTGAGACACTGACTGTTAGATTGATCTTTTTGGCCTGCCTGGGTTTTCAAAGCCCCTGTATAACAAAAGGCCTGCAGACTCCCTAATTCCTATGGTATGGCTTGCAATGAGAAACATCACAGAAAATAACATTACACAAAGTGACATTGTTCATTAGTACTCTATGGCATCATTGGTATTAACATTAAGAGGTTTTAATGTGTAAGCCAATAGGAGTTTGTTGTGCACTATATGAATCAAACTATGCTATTAATATGTAATAAGGTAGCTCAGTGGGATGGGTGCTCGCTTCTGTGATGTGTGTGATCTGCAGGTCGAATACTCTAATACTAGCAAGGCCAAATTAGCCTTTCACCCTTCTGAGGTCGGTAAATCAGTGCCAACTTTTGTTGGGTGATAATTGTATGTGAATATGTTCTATGTATAGTGGTTTGGCGAAAGCACTATTGTAAGGGATTTAAAGGCACAGCACACTCCAGAACAGGACTCTGTACACTGGCAAGGGATGTGGCACACAATAAAATGCTTTTACATTATTTATTTCAGATTCAGCTTTGAGAAGGCACCCAACCCATCTCAAACCCCCCTTGACAAACACCCTGTGTCGCAATGGACCATGAACCAGGCCTGTGTGCAATAATGAAACATTTATTTACTTTTAAATTCAAATGCAAAATCAAACAAATCAATTATAGGGCAACAATCACCAGTGTGGGGATAATATACAGCAATATGTTATGCTACAATTACTTTAACTTTCTAACATCAGATACAGAAGGGTTTAAATGGAGATGAAAGCAAAGTCACTTTTTGTCATACTTATAGATGGCACAACTGTTAGGCACCCCCCCTGCAACACTCCACCAAACACCTGCAAACCAACTTTTGTGTAGGGGGAAAGAAGTAGCAAGGAGTCCGAAATAAGAGGAAAAAATCAGATTTGAAATTCGACCTACCACCCCAGAATGGGAGGCCACAATGAAATTAAAACCCTTGAAAAAGGAGCAAAATGGCACTCGGAATTCACTGGACAGTCAGAGGTCAGTTTACATGTGCAGTAGAATGGAGAGGACAGGAATTAGTGTGGCTATACTAAAGAAGCAAGCAAGCTTACAAGCTACAAGGCAAGGTACTAACACAGCATGAACACAGGTGAGAAAATCAACTTTGGGAAGGAAAGCAAAGCAGCAAAAATCACACGTGACAGAATTACACTTTCATTTTTTTTAAACCAAGCAAACAGCTAAAGAAATGAGCTAAACCGTCAAAACCAGAAATCGTTTTTTCTGATGGGGTACAAAGGCATTTAGCAGATATGACACTTAAGTGTAGGGATGACTCTTATGGGGTGACAGTATTTTTTTATGGGAAATGAAAATCGGATTTTATAATGAAAGCAATCACACGGGCAAAAATCGGTTTTGTTAGCAAAATTATTTGTTCTACTGATGCTGTATTTTAGTGGCTAGAGTATTAAAGAAAGACACTGCACACAGGAGGTTAATTTGCATTTTTAACCATTTCATGCTGTGTTCCTCTTTATAGGGGAATTAGTTAATTTATTGCAAAAGTGGTTCTTACATAGAGGACTGAAATGAATAGGAAAGACTTACACTAACACATGGAGACTAATACAGATTCTTCTAAGGACAGGGTACACAGAGGATGCTAACAATTTGGGAAGTTACTAGGGTACGTATCAGATTTGTATAAGATCTGGACGGAATGCAAGGTAACAGAGCGAGGTATGCAGTTTTTGGTAACGGGGAGGGTGATACTTACAAAATGCACTTGAGTTTGGGAATTGGGACAGCTTAGTCAGGTCTCTAGACAGCGAGGCAAGAATCTGGTCACTGGGCAGTGACTGGGCTCTCATTTATGGAAACAGCTGGGCAAAAGGGTTCTGGTCTCTGGATTCTCCCATAGGGGATCAGCAGCCTCTTTGCTTTTCTCCCTGGATTAGTGAGTTTGTCTGGATCTAGATGGGTGGTTCTGCCTGGATCAGGATCAGGATAGGTGGTTCTGGATCAGGATAGCTGGTTCTGGATTCTTGGAATATTGCAGGGTGGTTGTTTGAATGTATATGTGTTCCTATGCCTCCCTCTAATATAAGCAGGGTTACATCCCAGAATGTTTACTATGTGGGTGGAAGTAACCTGGACATACTTCTAGGATGAGACAGGTCAGGCTGTGGATGTGGCCACCTCCCTGCAGGCATATTTGTTCCAGGGAAGTGACATCAGTTTAAGTGTGTGTTTTATGACATGCTTTGTTTCACCACAGTTACTATTACCAAAATAAATATGGAACAAAAACCCTTTTATTTGCAATTGTTACCACCATAAACATCAAATAGGCTGATCCCATATTTCACACGGAATATGCCATTTTAAATGCCAAGTCTCTGCGATGCTGCTTTGTCCTTTGGGCACCATCTTGCAGTTCTTCGGGAGAAACATTTTATCACAAATTCTACAAATGGTTCCATATATTCATAATAGTGTCTGGCATATTTCCTTCAAATTTAATATCTGTGCCATTTACACTTTCCCTAGAAAAGCCTTTTTACTGCCATTCACATCCCCCACATGCCAGGAAGACACAAATAGTCTTATTTTGTGTATCCAAAAATCACATTAAAACCGTCATAATTTCACATTACTGCATATTCGGATTATTGAAATAAATGTCTTAATGTAAAAAGTCTTTAAATCAAATCTGCTGAATTTGTCCGCAGATGTGGTTGGTCTTTTCAACCCTCCAGCCAAATGTCTTCCATTGGTCAGCTTGCACAGGGGGTGCCATGACACCCCTTTGAAGTACTCCAGTTTGAATGCAGGGGAACTCACACTTCTGAGGCACACACAGATCTTGATTTTTCCTTTGTCCTTGGGAGCATTTCTGCCAGGCAGTCTAAGGCAACCTGTAATTATCACACTTTTCAGGTCCATAGAACAAGGCTCCTACCCTGGCAGTATCAGTTCATGGGGAGGTGCGGCATTGGCCTTTAAACCAAACTGGTCTAACAGGAAGGCCTGAGCCTCAGCCATGCTGTTGAAGTTCTTTTTGGGGGAAAACACAGAGCACAATATACATATGTCCTTGCAGCCCCTTTTCCCAAATGTACAGTTGTATTTCAGTGTGAGCTACAGTATATTTCCCATTTAGTTTTCAAAATGTAATTTCACTGCTTTGCAAAAGCAGGTTTACACAGGATCATTTTAATTTCTTATGTTCATTTCATTATGCGGTTTTCTTCACATTTGCTTTCTGAAGGCTTTTTACAGCTCTGGTCAGTTTCTGTACACAGGGATGTGCTTGGAAAATGAGTTCTTGGTAATTGACATTCAGCAAGAGAGATAACTTCTTTTGAAGTACTTTGCATGGGATAATGTGTTTCCAAAAGTAAATTCAAGCCATGTTGCAGTAGACATCCAAATTCCTTGACTTCCAAGTGATTTCCCAGCACATCAGCTGCTCTGGGAATGTTTTTGCCTCACATCTTCTACTCAGCAGAAATAAAACATGTCAGGATGGGTTTCCATTAAGGGCACAACTTGGTGAAAAATGAAATCAAGAGTAACTTGCAAAGCCATCTTGGGTGCCATCTGTGCAGCTTTAGCATTCAGCAAGACAGAACAGAAAAAGTGATTCTGTTCTGAGCATAGATAATGTTCTGCTTATTTTGATAAAATAAGCAAATGCAGCCATCCTTTGTAGTGGCAGTGTGTCAAGCCTGCCACCCCTGCACCAGGGAAAGAAAGCACAGCTGCTTTTGGGTGAAATGTGGACATGTGTTTTTTGTTTTACGGGGGGGTTCTGTTGGGGCTGGTAAATGTACTCCACACTATATAAATAACCCAAAATTATCATTACCTAGAGTTTATTGACTCCTGAGTGCAGATTTCATTTACTAGCAAAAGTTGCAAACTGAATGCTTTTATGGGCTCCCAATGTTGATAGATCAGGCACAATGTGATTGCACGATTTGTCCAGGACTGCACACTTTGTTTAAGCTGCAAAACCAGGAATTTTCTATGTAAGAATTTAACCACATATCTTCCCAGGTATACTTCATATCAGTATCGTCTTCATTTTGTATTATGTCACAGTTTAATCAATTGTTCACAATTACATACATCCTTACCTAACAACTCACCTATCCACTACATGTGAGAAGATGCACTCCATCACTCAATAAAATATTCCATATTTTTCACAATTTCCCTCCAAAAAAAAGTAAAATATGTGATGCACGCATGATCAAAACTATCCCATTGATCCTCCCCTGACAAAAGGTAATTTCCAGCCAATGGCTTTCCCCGCCTTCCATCTTAGATCTGCTAGTGCTTTACAATCACATAATAAGTGTCTAGAAGATTCCAATACTCCAACCCCACAAAGCTGACACACTCTGTCTTGTCTGGCAATCTTTTGCCATGCTCCCTCATTTTCTCTGGTATTTACCACATTGCATTTGATTTTGAGGTAATCCCAGATTAAATAGTTCCCCAGGTATTCTGCAATGTATGAAGGAGAATGGTGTCTTTGTAGAACATAGTGTACATGCTCCCTGGCATTACTCTTTGTGCTGAGGTTGACAATTGCCTGTTCTTCACCTTGTTCAGTGATTCAGCAGACCTCCAGTGGGTGCATTGCCCATCTTCCAGTAAAGATTTTAAGTAACCTAGTGCCAGTTTCTAGTTGACAGTCTGAAGGCCAAATTCAAATGTTAAACACTCAAAGGCGGTGTGGTGGGAAGCCAAAATAGGTTTTTGAGCATGCCCCCTTCTGTCCTGTTAGTTCCTTTGTTTTGGAACATGCCCAAGATTCCATGCCATAAGTCATCAATGGAATCACTTTTGCCTGGTAAAGTTGTAATATAGCGCCCACGGAATAACCTCCGCTTTTCTGGGAGAGTGCGCAAATACCGCCTAACGGCAATGCTTCTCTTAGTATTTGCTAATGTTTGGTAATCAAAATGTTAAATAATTATTTGTCTAGCAATGCCTTGATGAGTACACAAATCACATAATAAATACTCGACAATGTCTATAAATTATGAGAATGGGTCAAGTAAAAAGATTGTGATATGTTTATTTCTCCCATTGTGGATGCAAGGTTTCCATGTGGAAGACAAGAGAAGTTTATGCTGTGCACTAAATGAATGGGCAATATATTATTAATATCTAACAAGGTAGCTCAGTGGGCCAACTCTCAATTCTGCAATGTGTGTGTGATCTGCATGTGTAAGACTCTAATACTGGCAATGCCAACTCGGCCTTTCATCCTTCCAAGGTCAATAAATCAGTACCAACTTTGGTTGGGTGATAATTGCATGTGATATGTTCCTATGTGTAGTGGTTTGGCGGTAGCACTATTTAAATAACCAATAATTATAATTACCTACAATTTGTTGACTCTTGAGAGTAGATTTTATTTCATAGCAAACGATGCAAACTGAATTGCTTGTATGGGCTCCCAATGTTGGTAGTTCAGGAATGATGAGATTGCATGATTTGCCAGGGATTGCACGCTTTGTTTAAGTAGCAAGACCAGTATGTTGTCCTAGGCAGAGATGTAAGAACTTCACCACATATCTTCCCAAGTATAATTCCTATTAGTATGTGCTCAGGTTTGGGAGTCCAAAGGTTAAATAATTATTTTCTAGCAATGCCTTGAAAAGTGCACTAATCACATAATACAATAACCTGACAGTATATAGATTGTTATAGAAACAGGTCAAGCAAAATAATGTGATTATACATGTATTTTGCCCATCCAGAATGACAGGTGTTCCTGTGTAAACCAAAATAATATTGTGGTGTGCAATATATGAATGGACATTTTATTATTGATTTGTAACAACTCTATAGTTTGGATGCACTCCTTTAATTGCATCTGTGATGTTTAATGATATTTCACGTGTGTGGGGTACAGACACCGAGTCCATGCATAAAATGGATCTGCATGCTGTTGGAATTATCCTGTGAGGTCCCATCCTGTGACATCGTCCTATTGCTCATGTTCATAAGGCCCCCATTTTTCTTTATTTTTCTTTTTAAGACTTGCCCTGCCACGCACCCATGTGTGTCAATCATCAAATACTGGCTCCAACTAATCTTCTAGGAGCCATTTTTCTAGGAAATGGTGTGGTCTTGATGAGCTGCAAGTCATGTTTCTATTGTCCTTAGCCTTGAAACAGGGTCATTTCCAACATTAGTTTCAAGCTTGATCATCCAATATTTTCATTGTAATAAAGAGAACTTTATAAAAAAGCTGTTGACCCGAAAGTTCCCCACTTTGCACTTGTCACCGCAATTAACTCCACCCACCCTAAGCTCTGCCTCAATCTCAATGACCCGTCCACCAAGGACCCCTTGTATGGTGCTGCCCACTGTGCCCTTTACCTTAAATCTGCCACTGGCCCATGAGTTGCTTTTGTGTGCTGCTCAGCATAGCAGTCGTCCCGGGAGGGTAGCTCAGCGGCAACGTGCTCACCTTGGAAGCAAGACGACACAAAGCAACACAGGTTTGATCCCTGTGTCCGCGCTTAGAAACCTCTGGGTAGTTAAGCGCATTATAAATACGCAACTAAGACAACACAAAAAAAAACAATAAAGCAACTGAAAAACAAAACAATTCCTGTAAAAGCGCCTCAATGCCTGCGGGCTTTGTGAGCGCTTTAAAAATGCAAATAATAATAATAGCATTGAGGAGAGGGGCTTTCTGCCTTATCTGAAGAACAATAACTTGCTGCACGGTTCGTTCACCATGTACATGCCGAGAGAGAGCCAGCGACCTACCGATTATCCATGCAGTCACCACCAGCTGCCTGCTGCTGAGAGACTGCTGCTCTGGCTCTGGTCACCATCGATCATCGATGAGTATGAAACTTGACATCACAGCATGAAAATATGTGTGAAATGAATTGAACTTAGAAGTGAAGTAAAGGAGTCCATCCCTCCACCCTGATCGACTTACTACCTTTTCACTTCGTTTTTTCAATAGCACTAGTTGTCTCCACTCTCTGTTCATTTGAAGATTCAACAAACGGAGCGAGCATTAACACTTCAAAGTTTGAAGTTTTGATGTTAGTTTGTTTCCAAATGAAATTGTCTGACTTTCTTGTTTCTTCCTGGCCTGGCCACTGATCAGTGTTTTTTCAGAGCATATGGACAGGGACGTTATTTGGGGGTCGCCAGAGGTCGCAACTGCGACCTCTGAGGTCTCCCTTGCGACCTCTGTGGTCTCCCTTGCGACCTCTAGAAAAATTGTTAAAAAAAATACGTTATTTTTTTTTTATTTGTAAAGCAAGCTCCTGGGCTGTTGCCAGCATAATGTGGCTCTTTACTTCTGGAGTGTCTGGCTTTCTTGTTCAGGCCCCTTAAAAAAGAAGCAAAATAAGAATAGCACTGCCACAAGTCTAACACTTTCAGCACTGACCCTAAATAAGAAAGAATAGGAATACCAAATAATGTGTCTTTCTGGAATTCTATACAATAATTGCTATACTCATTAAAGGTTATTTCAGGCACACTTCAGGTGGTGTCACTGATTTAGTCTGTTCTTAAATGCCTCAACTCAGCCTTTCATCCTTCTGAGGTCGATAAATGAGTACCAACACAGGTTGGATGATATGGGGTGAATATTATTTCTATATAAAGTGCTTAAGCGTAAGTGCTATATAATAACACATCATTATTATTTTGCCATGGACGTCTGCTTGCATTCACAGTAATTTGGTAATATGGGCCTATACACACTGATCTTAACGATACATATGGCGTTCCATTCTTGTATGAAATGTACATCACATTATAGTGATATCGTAACCATATTTTTCGCAGTGTACAATGCTATGTGATGCCATTTCTTGTTTTGTCAACGGGTGAAAGGTCATGTTCCATCGCTTCCCGCGATATCACTTTGGGGTGGGGTCAAATGACATCACTTCCTGTGATGTCATCAGGGAGTCAAGGGTCGTGTGATGTCACTTCCGCTACCCCTGGGATTTTGGTGAAATGACATCCCTGCATATGGAGAGGGGGCGGGGAGCCGGGCAAAGGCCCTGGGCAATGCAATCCAAGTTGGACTTTGCAGTGCACACAAACCATTGCAGGTTTGTAAAGGTGGTTGCTGACCGCAACCTGGGCCCTTCAGGCCGTCACGTTTGCCTCGTTAATCCAAGAGTTTATGATAAAGTTAGAAGCTTGCAGACAAAGAGCGTCCATTTAGCTATTTGCTGTTTCAGCTGCGTGCTGGCTGGCAACTGCCCCATCCGAGGGAAGTCATTTCACCAAAATGCCAGGGGTAGCAGAAGTGACGTCACATGACCTTTGCCCTCTGATGACATCACAGGACGTGATGTCATTTGACCCCCACCTCAAAGTGACATCACGGGAGGTGATGGAACACAACCTTTCACCCCGTGACAAAACAGAAAGGGACACTTTTGCCTGGTAAAGTTGTAATATAGCGCCCAAGGAATAACCTCCGCTTTTCTGGGAGAGTGTGCAAATACCGCCTAACGGCAATGCTTCTCTTAGTATTTGCTAATGTTTGGTAATCAAAATGTTAAATAATTATTTGTCTAGCAATGCCTTGATGAGTACACAAATCACATAATAAATACTCGACAATGTCTATAAATTATGAGAATGGGTCAAGTAAAAAGAATGTGATATGTTTATTTCTCCCATTGTGGATGCAAGGTTTCCATGTGGAAGACAAGAGAAGTTTATGCTGTGCACTAAACGAATGGGCAATATATTATTAATATCTAACAAGGTAGCTCAGTGGGCCAACTCTCAATTCTGCAATGTGTGTGTGATCTGCATGTGTAAGACTCTAATACTGGCAATGCCAACTCGGCCTTTCATCCTTCCAAGGTCAATAAATCAGTACCAACTTTGGTTGGGTGATAATTGCATGTGATATGTTCCTATGTGTAGTGGTTTGGCGGTAGCACTATTTAAATAACCAATAATTATAATTACCTACAATTTGTTGACTCTTGAGAGTAGATTTTATTTCATAGCAAACGATGCAAACTGAATTGCTTGTATGGGCTCCCAATGTTGGTAGCTCAGGAATGATGAGATTGCATGATTTGCCAGGGATTGCACGCTTTGTTTAAGTAGCAAGACCAGTATGTTGTCCTAGGCAGAGATGTAAGAACTTCACCACATATCTTCCCAAGTATAATTCCTATTAGTATGTGCTCAGGTTTGGGAGTCCAAAGGTTAAATAATTATTTTCTAGCAATGCCTTGAAAAGTGCACTAATCACATAATACAATAACCTGACAGTATATAGATTGTTATAGAAACAGGTCAAGCAAAATAATGTGATTATACATGTATTTTGCCCATCCAGAATGACAGGTGTTCCTGTGTAAACCAAAATAATATTGTGGTGTGCAATATATGAATGGACATTTTATTATTGATTTGTAACAACTCTATAGTTTGGATGCACTCCTTTAATTGCATCTGTGATGTTTAATGATATTTCACGTGTGTGGGGTACAGACACCGAGTCCATGCATAAAATGGATCTGCATGCTGTTGGAATTATCCTGTGAGGTCCCATCCTGTGACATCGTCCTATTGCTCATGTTCATAAGGCCCCCATTTTTCTTTATTTTTCTTTTTAAGACTTGCCCTGCCACGCACCCATGTGTGTCAATCATCAAATACTGGCTCCAACTAATCTTATAGGAGCCATTTTTCTAGGAAATGGTGTGGTCTTGATGAGCTGCAAGTCATGTTTCTATTGTCCTTAGCCTTGAAACAGGGTCATTTCCAACATTAGTTTCAAGCTTGATCATCCAATATTTTCATTGTAATAAAGAGAACTTTATAAAAAAGCTGTTGACCCGAAAGTTCCCCACTTTGCACTTGTCACCGCAATTAACTCCACCCACCCTAAGCTCTGCCTCAATCTCAATGACCCGTCCACCAAGGACCCCTTGTATGGTGCTGCCCACTGTGCCCTTTACCTTAAATCTGCCACTGGCCCATGAGTTGCTTTTGTGTGCTGCTCAGCATAGCAGTCGTCCCGGGAGGGTAGCTCAGCGGCAACGTGCTCGCCTTGGAAGCAAGACGACACAAAGCAACACATGTTTGATCCCTGTGTCCGCGCTTAGAAACCTCTGGGTAGTTAAGCGCATTATAAATACGCAACTAAGACAACACAAAAAAAAACAATAAAGCAACTGAAAAACAAAACAATTCCTGTAAAAGCGCCTCAATGCCTGCGGGCTTTGTGAGCGCTTTAAAAATGCAAATAATAATAATAGCATTGAGGAGAGGGGCTTTCTGCCTTATCTGAAGAACAATAACTTGCTGCACGGTTCGTTCACCATGTACATGCCGAGAGAGAGCCAGCGACCTACCGATTATCCATGCAGTCACCACCAGCTGCCTGCTGCTGAGAGACTGCTGCTCTGGCTCTGGTCACCATCGATCATCGATGAGTATGAAACTTGACATCACAGCATGAAAATATGTGTGAAATGAATTGAACTTAGAAGTGAAGTAAAGGAGTCCATCCCTCCACCCTGATCGACTTACTACCTTTTCACTTCGTTTTTTCAATAGCACTAGTTGTCTCGACTCTCTGTTCATTTGAAGATTCAACAAACGGAGCGAGCATTAACACTTCAAAGTTTGAAGTTTTGATGTTAGTTTGTTTCCAAATGAAATTGTCTGACTTTCTTGTTTCTTCCTGGCCTGGCCACTGATCAGTGTTTTTTCAGAGCATATGGACAGGGACGTCATTTGGGGGTCGCCAGAGGTCGCAACTGCGACCTCTGAGGTCTCCCTTGCGACCTCTGTGTCTCCCTTGCGACCTCTAGAAAAATTGTTAAAAAAAAATACGTTATTTTTTTTTTATTTGTAAAGCAAGCTCCTGGGCTGTTGCCAGCATAATGTGGCTCTTTACTTCTGGAGTGTCTGGCTTTCTTGTTCAGGCCCCTTAAAAAAGAAGCAAAATAAGAATAGCACTGCCACAAGTCTAACACTTTCAGCACTGACCCTAAATAAGAAAGAATAGGAATACCAAATAATGTGTCTTTCTGGAATTCTATACAATAATTGCTATACTCATTAAAGGTTATTTCAGGCACACTTCAGGTGGTGTCACTGATTTAGTCTGTTCTTAAATGCCTCAACTCAGCCTTTCATCCTTCTGAGGTCGATAAATGAGTACCAACACAGGTTGGATGATATGGGGTGAATATTATTTCTATATAAAGTGCTTATGCGTAAGTGCTATATAATAACACATCATTATTATTTTGCCATGGACGTCTGCTTGCATTCACAGTAATTTGGTAATATGGGCCTATACACACTGATCTTAACGATACATATGGCGTTCCATTCTTGTATGAAATGTACATCACATTATAGTGATATCGTAACCATATTTTTCGCAGTGTACAATGCTATGTGATGCCATTTCTTGTTTTGTCAACGGGTGAAAGGTCATGTTCCATCGCTTCCCGCGATATCACTTTGGGGTGGGGTCAAATGACATCACTTCCTGTGATGTCATCAGGGAGTCAAGGGTCGTGTGATGTCACTTCCGCTACCCCTGGGATTTTGGTGAAATGACATCCCTGCATATGGAGAGGGGGCGGGGAGCCGGGCAAAGGCCCTGGGCAATGCAATCCAAGTTGGACTTTGCAGTGCACACAAACCATTGCAGGTTTGTAAAGGTGGTTGCTGACCGCAACCTGGGCCCTTCAGGCCGTCACGTTTGCCTCGTTAATCCAAGAGTTTATGATAAAGTTAGAAGCTTGCAGACAAAGAGCGTCCATTTAGCTATTTGCTGTTTCAGCTGCGTGCTGGCTGGCAACTGCCCCATCCGAGGGAAGTCATTTCACCAAAATGCCAGGGGTAGCAGAAGTGACGTCACATGACCTTTGCCCTCTGATGACATCACAGGACGTGATGTCATTTGACCCCCACCTCAAAGTGACATCACCCCGTGACAAAACAGAAAGGGACATCACATATTGTCCCTAAGTACACTACAACAAATATGGTTGCAATATCACTATAATGTTATATACATTTCTTACAAGAATGGATCACCATGTGTATCATTAATATCAGTGCTTATAGGACCATATTACCAAATTACTGAGAATGCAAGCAAACGTCCAAGGCCAAATGATAATGATTTGTTATTATACAGCACTTACGCTTAAGCGTTTTACATGGATCAAATGTATATACAAGATGAGCCAACCTATGTTGTTACTCATTTATCGACCTCAGAAGGGTGAAAGGCTGAGTTGAGGTGTTTAAGAACAGGCTAAATCAGTGACTCACCCCCAGAAATGCCTGGAAATAAACCTTTATGAGTCTAGCAATTATTGGATAGAATTCTAGAAAGACAAATTATGTGGTATTCCTATTCTTTCTCGTTTAGCGTCACTGCTCAAAGTGATACACCGTGTGGAACCCCGTTTTTTTTTCAATAGGCCTGCACAAGAAAGTCAGCCACTTCAAAAATAAAGAGTCACATGCCACTAGCCACAGCTCAGGAGCTTACATTTTAAAAAAAGTTACAAAAAACATTTTTTTTTCTAGGTGTAGCAAGCGAGACCACAGGGGTAGTAAGGGAGACCTCAGGGGTCGCAACTGCAGCCCCTGGAGACCCCCAAATGACGTCTCTGCCCCATCCGTGACAATCTGAACCTATTACTGCTTTACTTTCACTCCATTGTGATTTAAGCAGCACAGCAGGAACCTTGTGGGTAGCTGTGCTATAGTTAGATAGGGTAGTCACTAGACAAGGGGCACCAATAAAAAGGGGAGAAATCAGACATCCCAAGGGTGAGGAAGGGAGGGATACAAGGAGGGTGGAAGAAAAGGTGGTCCTGGCTGGTACGGGATACAAAGGAAAGCAGCCAGCAGCATGGCCAAAACATTGCTGGCTGTGGCAGATGGACCAACAGTGCTGGGCAATGCTGCATGGGCATCCCACAAGCGAGGCAGGGTAACTGCTGTTACCATCGGCAGCTGGGAAAGGGGCAGCCCCAACCCCCTGCGCCTGCTCCTCTCCTTCCCCCCAGCTACGGAGACACGCATTCTCGGCAGCACAAAAGCCACGGAAGGGTAAGGTGCGAACAGTCATCACACCCTTCCTCCAAACAGCAAGGTCCTAAGCGCCATAAGGAAACAACCATCAGGCAGGGCCCAGGTTCAAAGATCTGCCCCCACCAGGGAGTCAGACAGTCGGCTATCCGGCCGGGGGCTGCGACAACAGCGGCCCCCACCACATACACAACAAAGACCAATGGCCTCCCTGGGTCCTATAAATGAGAGCAGCGTGCTCAGAGTAAACAGAATCTGTTTGTGGACCCTGAACGGGGACCCAAGAAACAGGAGTTTCACTGTTTACTCAGTGTCTTCCAAATCTTCTTGCTTCTTTAGCAATTCTTGAAGTTCGCTGTACATCGCAGTGTCTTTTTCCTTCCTGAACATTGTACTGTTCAAAGCATTTGCAATACAGCTTTAACGAAGGAAGAAGCGGCAACCGAACGGCCAGCGCGGACGCTGTCAACTTCAACATTTTTGGCATAGAACGAAAAACGAGCGGGTAGCATGTCCAAAACACAACAAACAAAGATGCGTGCTGCGGAACCATCCCCAAAAACCAGTGCGAACGAAGGAAAAGCAGCACTCGAACAGCACGGCGTGGACGGCTTCCGATTCAACACTTTACAGGTGAGCCACCGCGCTGGGGCTACGAGGGAGGAAAAATTGACATTTATGTCCAGAAGAGATACATTTCATTACAGTGGACCGGAACCCCCGCGTTATAAGGCAGACGGGGCAGGATAACACAAGCCAATTTTAATCTGGGCAGTGTCACAAACCAGCTTGGGAGCTCGTCTTTGCTTGACAGCCACGCAGACCTGGCAAACACAGTTCCAAGCTCGGCGGGCCCAAAGAATGCAGATTTAAAATTGTTTCTGTAATATTGCAGGGCGACCTCACAGCGAAACCAATTATTTAAATCCAGTAAATCAAGCCTGGGGGCTGCCCAAAAATAACACCTGGGGGCTGCCCAATTTTCTGAAACCCGGGCAAGAAGGCACCAGTCAACAGTTAGCCAGCATGGGCAACAAATAGAACAGGCGCAAAGAACTCGCCGATAACAAACGGTCTAACTCCGTGACAAAACCCCTTTTTCTTTTTCATATAACAGGCATAGAAAAACATGGGGCCCAAACGGAAAACACGGGCACCCCCAACACTGGCGCAGAAGCCCAAATCACCACAATTGCTAGCAGCCATTGAAGTGGCAGAGCACTACGGATGGGCATGGGTTAGAGAAAACATGTACGGCCTACCCAGGGAAGGAAATACCAGCCCACCCAGCCAGGACGAGGTTTCTCCACCACTAAAAAGGAGAAAAATATCCGAAGACGCCAGAAAAAGTACCAAAGATATGTCAAAATTATGCGAGAATATAGCGGAATTACAGCAACTAATGGAAGAAATAAGGGGGAAACAGACGCCTCCCACAAGGGAACCTGGGGCCTCAAACACCACCATCACAATAGAACCGACTATAACGGTTGTCAACCCACCCGTAACACTACCGATAGCAATCCCGCCACAACAAGCAGTTGCCAATAGCGTCCACAGCTATAAATACAACAGCTTCCACAATTCCAGCAACTGATCCAACAGGTGCCCTAAAAGCATGGACAACGCCAGGTACAGACAACACGGGCACGACAGGGGCACCCGGCAGCAATATAACTGACATTGTAACAATCTGTAATGCACAATTAGAACAAAAAATTAAATCTTTCCAAACAGAGATATTAAATAGATACAAAAGATGCCTGGCATGGAACATTGATACCACAATCAAAGAAGCCATATGGGCCAAAGAATGTATAGAAATCTTTTCCCTAATAGAAGCACAGCGCAAAGGGAAAGACGCTTTCAGAGACCCCAAAAAAATAGAAGAAAAAGCTATTGCCAGAAACGCCCAGGTCGAACAAAACTGGGACAACTGGTTACAGGCTTTTGCCATCTTAGCAACAATATATGAAGAAAAATTCCCCATGGATGGTAGGAAGATCTGGGCATACGTTGATAAAATAAGGGAAGTAAAAGTAACACAGAGGGTGAAGACATGGCTTGCATACGACATCAGATTTAGGAGGAGCATGTCAGAAAGGCCGGCCATTGAGTGGGACGAAGTCCATAACGATTTATACACCCTCAACGCCGAACCCCCCCAGGAAGAAGATACCATGCACTCTTCTTCCAAAAATAGCAAAAATTCGCAAGTAAGCAAATCCCATGACAATGATAAATCCAAAAAAGGGGAGCAGCCCTTTCGGAGGAACCAGCCTTGGGCGGCGAAAATTAATGCCCACAGTGTACATGGGGCAAAGAATGCTGGTACAAACACGCCTGCACAAACTGCAACGGCGACCATGCAGCAAGCAACTGCACCAGATTAGCAGCCAAGAAAGAATGATATCCCAGTTTTAGAACCAGGACTAACGCCCATTAACCCGGGCAATTTTAGGGACGCCCTAAACAGCTACCCCGACAAGGAAACCAGCAGGATAATATCACAAGGTTTCACCAAAGGGTTCTTCAACCCATTTAAGGGCACTGGGTCACAACACATCCCGATGAACCTAAAGTCAGCCAAGGCCAACCCCCAGATAATAGAAACCAAAATCAAGAGAGAACTGCAACTGGGCAGGGTAGCAGGTACCTGGGACACCATGCCCCTAAAGGACTATTTAATATCTCCACTAGGCCTGGTCCCCAAAAAAGAATCAGGAAAAATTAGACTAATCCACCACCTATCCTACCCAAATGGCCAGTCTTTAGACGACGGCATCCCACACACAGAATCTGCTGTATCTTACACGCATTTCCAAGAAGCGGTAAGGCTCATACAAGCGTGCGGCAGTAATGCCTTGATGGCTAAACTGGACATCGACTCTGCTTTTAGACTCTTGCCAGTCCACCCAGAGTCCCAGCAGTGGCTAGGTTTCACTTTTAACAACAAATGCTACGTAGATAGATGCCTCCCCATGGAGTGCGCAGTATCCTGTGCACTATTTGAGCAATTCAGTTCCTTTTTTCAATGGGCTTTCCTAAAGCAGAGACCAGGGACAAAAATAGTGCATTACCTAGACGATTTCATGGTCATAGGGCCACCAAACTCCGAGGAATACGGCCAGGCTTTATCAAAACTGTAGCACATGGCCGGGCAGTGGGGAATTCCCCTAGCGAAGGAAAAAACCAACAAACAAGACACAAACTGGGCATCGAAATAGACTCAGCAAAGGGGCTCTGCAGAATCCCTAAATAAAAATATCAGAACTCCTGGCTAAAATACAAAACCTGAGAATGAGAGAAAAGGGGAATGTAAAGGAAATACAATCCTTAGCAGGCAGCCTCAATTTTGCATCCAAAATAATACCTCAAGGGTGGATATTTTCCAGAAGCCAGAGAGTGCAGGCCGGGATGACCAATACAAAGCAAGCACCTCAAAAACAGGTCCCAACAACACATTAGCATCAACGCCAGCACCAGAGAGTGCCGGGTGGGATGACCAACACAAAGCAGGCACCTCTAAAACGGGTGCCAACAACACATTGGCATCAACGCCAGCGCCAGAGAGCCCTGCCCAACAAAAAACAGGCACAACAACAACGGGTGCCAACAGCCTCACAGGCTTCCTAACATAGTTGGCAGAGAGGGCGGTGGCAAGCACCACTGCAGCAGAATCTCTCTATCGTCCCAATGTTGCCCAAAAGTATGAAACCATCATGATATGTGATAATGTTATTGTCATAACCCATATCTGTACAATAAAATCCTACAGCCTTTTTATTGCCAACACTTGAAACAAGTTGTGAGCCTATCATTATGGGTGAGGGTTTGGGGTTCGGCCATTACTAATGCATGCATATGGGTTCAGCAATTATGGCACTGGCCGGGGGGGTGGGGGCCTGCACAGTCTCAGACTCAAAGGTTAAATGCTCCAAGAAGGGAGCCTCGCTGGCTGCAGTGGCCGCTGCACTGCCTGGTGCTCTGACAAGCTGTTGGGGTGTAGGAAGGCTTCTCCTTTGTGTTAAATAAGGCAATCATATACTTTCCAACTGCAGGTTGGAAAGGCGATGGCAGGTTATTGCATGTCTTTTTTTAGCACAAACGAGTCATTGCAACACTGGAAACAAGCAAGCAAAAAGCTACTGAACGTTCTGCTCCGTTTTTATTTATTTCCGGTATTGCTGTCCGTTTGGCCTAGAGTCAGTGCTTTAAGTGGGACTGGGCCTGCCGGGGCTCGGCCTCAGCAGTCTCCAAAAAGTGGAGCTGAGCCGGGGCCCTGCCGGTGCCACCTGCCACGGCGGGACATTATCCTGCCATAGTCGCAAAGGGGCATTAGCCCGAGGCGCTGCCATGAACAAAGACAGCTGGAGTATCAGAAGTGTCAGCTGCAGCGTCGCGCACAAGTTGCTGTGCGCGCAACGCTGTGGCTGACATTTCTGTCAGTCTCAGCTCTGACTCCTGTACCTCGATCTGCCCGTTCACTCACGGGAATCGCAGAGGCCAGAAAAAAAGCACTGCTGTTTCTTGGTCCTGGCGTATGCCAGGAGAGCAGAGCTTAATTGCTCAGGGGATGGCGCAGGACGTGGCTCACCCAGACAGCTCACCATGGGAGCAATGGTTATGAATCCTTTGTTGCAAGCAAAGGAATGCATATTCTGAAAGCAGCCTCTGAGATGTTCTGGAGTCACACATCCTGCGCCCCTCATTCTTTAGATTGACAGCCTTTCAAGTGGGGGCCATTTATAAGTGTAGGTTCATTTAACAAGCCATTGTTATTACACAGTATGTGCTTAACATTTCAGTGTTAAGACATTACCATGGGGCTTTTTTTTCAGAAGGTCAACGCAGTCAGCTGACGAAATCTAAGCATTCTTCTAAGAGAATTAACATGCTACACAGAAAATGTTTCAAACTATGTTCTTTATTTTCATGTCTTTTCATTTGAAACATCAAAACGTTTTTTGTATATTACTTTTTAGTTACTCATGGTGCATAATGAAGGCCCCCCTCAATTCCTTACCCTACTTAAAGCACTGCCTAGAGTAAAGACCTAAAATGACTGACCTCTGTCGCCAATGATCTTTCCGCAAAGTATATGATTACCTTGTTGTATCTAAAGTGAAACTTTCTTACACAGCACAGGAAGGGAAGAGGAACGGTAGAGACAAGAGAGAGAGTAAAAAGAAGGGAGGAAGGAAAATGGGAAGAGAGAGAGGAAGTGAGGGAGGAACGGAAGGAGAAATAGAAGAGGGAAGGGAGGAAGTTGGGTCAGTTATCAGATCATAGTACATGAATACATGTGCTCAGCGGTTTGCATCTCCACCAACAAAAAATCAAAAACATGAGCAGATATTTAAATTCAAGCTAATTCAAGGGCCCCTGATTGGGCAAATGATGTGGCATTCAATAGCCCCTAGCTAGTGTCTGGAGCATGCACTACACAGGGAATTTCTACTCATGTCTAAACATTCCGTTGTTAATGCCCATAAACATCCTGTAATGAAATCATCACAGAAGCACATGAAAACATAGCCGCACAACAGACGCTTTTCTTTAATTTGGTCAAAGGGTTGCTGGAAGACCATACATTTCCGCTACGCATAAAGAAAAAGAAATTATTCTGTTGCGCTATGACACACGTCTCAGGAGGAGAGCTCAGGGGCAACGTGCTCACCTTGGAAGCAAAACCAAATGGAGCAACACAGGTTCGAACCCCGGGTACGCGCTTAGGAACCTCTGGGTATTAAGCGCATTAAAAATAACCTTATCATATCATATCACTTGGGATGTTATAATTTCTCCACTGTCACACTGGTAGAATCTAAGTAATGTCGGATTGTCTAATTTCCCGGGTGGATTGCTGAAGTGTACCCTATATGGCTAGTGTCAGATTTCGTGCATTAGGCATTTAAATTTAAACCAGTCTGCAAGCTGAAACTCACCACAAAGACACGTATTTCTCCCATTTCGCCATCATGGGCCAGTTGCCTTCTCCACCTTTCCCTAATGGTTGGCTTTCAACACAGTACTATATTTTATAGGGATAACTTGAACGATTACACAAATAATAAACAACTCAGACAAATATATACATTCTTAGAGTATGTTAAGAAAAAAAGATTATCACCGTAGCATTATCCTCCCCCCATCTTGAATGGAAAACTACAAGTACCAGAATGCAGTTCGGCATAGGGTTAAAGAAAAGGCTTGTGGGTTTTGTAAATTTAATTGCAAGACAAAGAATCACAACAAGATGTATGGAAAGGCATCATTGTTGTTTTTCAATGTGTGACAAAGGCAGCATGCTTCAGATATGATCTGAGGAAAATGTACCGGCATTCGATAAACAAGGAACACTTTCAAGTATCTGCATTTGGCTGTATTGCTTATTAAATGCGAAGCTATAATGATTAATGGAGACAACTAGTAGATATGTCTTGAGTATTGTTCTGCAAAACAACTACAGAGTTGGGTGATAACGTTATTGTCTTTTTCACAAAGGCCAAAATGGTCCCAAACCCCATAAGTAGCATATTCTGTAAAGTCATGAATAACCACGAAAAACGATGCCTTTGGACTGTTGCGCGCTCAACATGTGAATAAATAAATAATAAGCCACAATTTACAGATTGGGGCCACTGTTTAGGGGGTGCCCGGGTCATTTCCTTGTACAAGGCCGATCCTGATACCGCGTTATAGTTTTGTAATACCATGAAGATGCTTAGAAAACGAAACAATAACGAATTGCGTACGTTTTTTTTGTGCTTGGCACACTGGATGGATGGCGGGTGTGTGGAGAAAATCAGGTAGGAAACAGACATCTACTGTAAATCTAAAAATGTCCATGTAACTGACTTTTGAAATCTGTTTACAAACAAGTGTGACAGAGCACTAGGACATTTGAAAGACACATGCAGCATCATAAAATGCCTCTATAACTCTGTGCCTGGCAGAGAGATATCCCTCACATTTGAGTGGGGGTGTTCTGTCTTTAAAAGTTGTCGTGTGAACATCACCCATCCCTGCACGTGTGTCTCGCTCTCCTGTTATGCAACCTATCATTAAAATGTGACTTTCTCAAGTTTGCGAATACATCTAATTGCCAGCTCATGGTTTGATATGCACTTAGGCAAAATTGTAGATAATTATCCGGTGCTCGGCTTTCATGGTTGACTTTTAGGGTCTTGCTTCACACCGTGATTTGCAAGCATGGAACATTCTTGATAAAGAACACTTTGGAAATAAGGGCAGATTGGATGTGATTCACTCTAAAGTTTTGACGTGCAGTATAAATACATTTAATCCGGATGAAATTACATTTCTTGAAAACTACAAAGCATCAACAGGAATGAGTAGAAAGACAAGCTCAAGATTTGACATATTTTTATTTTTGCTCGTGGGTAAAATCAACAATGTATTTTGTTACCACAGTTTTACTGCAAAATGCAGGGGAGACCCGCCTCCCCGCCCCAGGCTCCCTCCCTTACACTTCTACCCACAACTTTCTATATACCTCTAGCCAACCCATGTTCTTTATATGGCATGTCACAGAAGACACATTTCTGGTATTCATGAATTGGCTGAATAACCATAATATCAATTTACGATTTATACATTGGAGTGACCGAAATGAGGTACCTTTCCTGGACCTATTAGGGAAGCATGAGCGTGGTAAAATCTACACAACGCTTTACAGAGAAGAGACTGATCGTAACTCAATTCTGTTGTTCAATAGCCAACATCCAAAGACTCTTGGCGACAATGTACCCTATGGACAATTACTCAGGGTTAGAAGAAATTGCTCCTACAGGGACGATTATAAGGGTACACAAATGCTCTTATTGACAGGTTGCAAGATCGAGGTTACCCTCATAAACTCTTGAAGCACGCAGCTAGGCATGTGTGTTATACAGATTGTGACTATTTTTTAACACCTCAACCCAAGCCGGCGCAGAGAGAACAGATTGGTTTGTGTGATGACATTTTCACATGACACTCCCAATTAAATAGCTCATCAAGAAACATTGGACATTTGTGCAGTGCACAGGTTGTGCCGTCCAAAAAACCCCTGTTTGCCCTTAAAAGAGGAAAAAACATTTGGGATAAATGGGTCCCATCTCGATCTCAGCACCGAGGTGCTAGGAATATTACTATTTTGGGCAGTTGCAACTTGCCATCTGGTCCAGTAGTTAGCTACTTTCATAGTGGCAATTGTAGTGCATGAACATTTTGTCTTACCAGGTCCACCTTTGTACATCAGAACATACATTGGACCCTTAAAACTCACCCAAATTGTATTTCCAAGAACGTCAAGTACAAGGTTCAATGTCATTGTGGGAAACTATATATTGGAATGACCGTGAGAAAAGCATCACCTCGCAAATGCGAGTAACATTCCAGGGACTCTGGTTCCTCTAGTTCAGCACTACACTAGCCAAGGTCACACTGATCAGGACCAACGTTGGATGGTCATTGACCAGTTAAGTCCTGACTCAAGCTATTTCAATTGCTGTCATTGATTTCTTAGGCTGGAACAACGATGGATTTTTGGATTAAGGACACATGAGTAGGGTTTGAATGAGGAGCTATGATGGGGTGCTTCATTAAGAGAGTCCTTGTGATCTGTTCCTGCACAGGTGCACCTGCAGTCAACTTCATTTGCACTTTCTGCACACACTGCTGTACCCTTGACCTACATGTATAGTTTGATTATCTTCATGGACCTCAACATATTGATCGTATGGTTTCTGTGACTGTGCTTTGATGGGATGTCCAAGTTCACAGTACATATCGACACACATAGATGATTTCTGTTGCAATTTACATTAATCTCGGAACATTATACAACATATTTGGTTGAATAATTTTCCTTTCAAGATTATCTATTGGTTCCCTATCACTTTACTTCCCGAGACTGAGTGGTTCTATTTTCATGCCAATTACCAGCTTGGTTTCCATGTTTTAGTGGGACATTTTTATGCAATATTACACCACTTTAGCTTGACGGCAGTGTTCCCTGAGACATTGGGCCTCATTACGAGGTTGAAGATAGCCATGGCTCTATTAGCACCATGGCTGCCTCCAAACTCGTTCCGACTCCGCCCTGGTGAATGGAGCAATTACTGGTCCATTCCAAGGTTGGCGGGACCGGTAATTCCCCATTCACCAGTGCCATTCCCCATTCCCATTTGAGCCCCCAGAGGGCTCAATGGGAATGGGGAAGGTGCTAATAACAGTACCGCAAATTGTGGTACCGTTTTTAGCTCTAGAGTCCCTTTGCGGCTCCCTTCCTTAATGCCTGAAAAAACCAGGTCGTTAAGGAAGGACCCACAAAGGGAACTCATAGTAGGGCGGTAAGGGATTACCGGTACCAGTGCCCTTACCGGTGCCGGTAATCCCTTACCGTCCACCTCGTAATGAGGCCCATTGCGTTTAATTTTACAAGACTTCGATAGTCACACTATTAGCACATGTCTTTTTTCCGGTCCTCACTTAAATGGACGAACTCTTGACAGCATTCACAAGCATGTATTTGATTACGGGAGTTGCCACCAGTGTTTCTTCTTGCCCGTGTTCGATGGAATAAGTCAGGTAAGCTTGTGTTATAAACCCTCATTTGAGTCATTACTTTACAGAATTATGGTTGATCGCTCACAGTCTTTCCACTCCTTTTCCGTCTAGGATAGCGTTTCCAGATTGCTTGCAAGCACATTCTCGATAGACCTCAGCTGTTGGTTGTGTCCTTTTGTATAGTGAACTGAATGCAGTTCTATTTTGATTTACTTAACATATTCGGGCAGAGATTTTTCATGGATTCACAAGTGTTCTGGTATTGGTACCAACTAGCTGTGGTTCCCCTTTTTGAGACTTCCACGTTGGGTTTGCACGGCAGTGGAATGCTTTGTGGGACTCCCGCAGTCAGAGACAAATATTTTTTTTCATTACACAGAACATTGCAAGCACATTTGTACACACCTAGCTATTATATTGATGTATTTAAATTTGGTTGTTGACCTTTTTGTATGAGTAACTCATATTGTTATTAGAATTTTGCCGTTTGAGCACTGTTGTTATTTGGCCCTCTTTACTGGATCTGGTTATGTCCTGAGGAAGGCTTGGGTCTTTAAATTAGTTGGCCCATTGGAGCCGAAACTCGACTAGGCCAATGCTGATAAAGCTGATATTTTCTTGATTTGGACACCAGGGGATTGGGGCACTTTTAGTTCTGCAATATCTGCCCAAGATGTAAACCTTTTAGCACACAATAGATGGCTATGGAACAGTGGTGATACACCAGTGCAGCCTGAGGTGTAAAACCAGTAGTAACAAGTCAATTGCATATTGCCAAAAACTTATGTTTGTAGTTAGGTTGATCAGCACAAATTGTCGTCGGTGGTGGTAGCACAGTAGGTGAGTGTTGTCTTAATTGTGCAGATATTCTTATTCTTTACCGTTTGGATTTCTGCTTTGTCATTTCATTATTTGTATTGTGGATGTACATTGTGTGCTGTGCAATTTATATATTATTGTTTGGTTTAAATGAAGGCATTATTTATTCATATTCTAATTCAGGCAACTTTCATTTATTTCTAAAAAAATGCATTCTATTTTTGATTCTAAACGTATTACTGTGTTGTGGGTTTCATTTTCAGATCTACAGAGATAAATGTTGTTTTGTGTTTTACAAACTTGTATTTATTCTTGTAAGGGGTGCACTGGGAGTGAATGGAGGAAGGTGAATTAGATATGAAGGCAATTCAAGATAAACTGAAATATTACATCAACGTGTCTGTTAATTATTAAAAGTGCAATGCACATATCTATGTCAACTGTTGAATGACAGAAATCGGAAAAAGGAACAGGGTGAGTAGACGCTGATACAGAAGGCAGGAACTATATAAACTAGAGGTTCAAGAGGTAAGTGGGGCATGCATAATTCTGCGGCCTATTGGGCTATTTGAAGCATCTTTCTGATAGTTGTCTGGTATTACATGATAACAGGAGCTAGACCCACTTCACAAAGACGTAACCAGGAAGGAAAATAACATCTTACTTCAGAAAACACACTTGGGGACTGTTGGTGGGTAGCTAACCTGTAACCATACCCTAACACATTCACACAATGCAGAGACAGGGTAAATATGTATGATATTATATGATATAATATGATATGATATGGTATTTATAACACGCCTATACACAAGTGTTTCAAAGCACGACACAGCAAGGGAGGGGGAACAAAGGGAAGACAAACACTGATCCTACTGGGCCAGGTGTCAATCAGATCGCGCACATGCATGGGAAGCGGGTCAGGGGAAAGTGCAGTACATGGGATAAGGATAAAACAATAAGTGAGGTACGGCCAGCTGGTGGCAAGTGCAAGGGTAAGTGAAGACATCAGGTGTCAAGTGCTGGTAGTGGAACTGTAAAGATACAGTAAACAGTCTCTAAGTGTGAGGTTGCCAGGAAGGTAGTGGAGGTGTGCAACTGTTGGGGGAGGGGAACTATTATTTTTTAGTTTTGTTAGTAGGTACACTCTACATTGCCCTACAGCCATTCTTACTAAGCCCTCCTTTGGTTGCTAAGCTCTAGGGTGCGTTGGTGTGCCATTTATCTAGGGTTAGGGGACAGAAGAAGAGGCTTGCCCTAACTAGTAGGAGCAATGTGAGGGACTGCAAAAATGGCTAATTCAAAAGTGCCTTGGAGGCATTGTTAACAAAGCCCCAACAGGTGTTAGATTGCATACAAGGTTCTGATAATTGCTTTTAATAACCATGTTTTGTGACTACATATTTGTTAAAAAAATGAAACTAAACACAAGTCTCCACGGTTAGGGAGCTATGCACACCATCTGCTGTGCACTGAGGTTCCTCTAATGCAAGATCCAGGGTACCTAGGAGTCCACAGGAACCCCTATTGTGGGCCAACCGGTTTCAGTGGTTTTTGTAGATGTGACCACTTTCTTCAGGGCTGTGGTCCCCCTCTTGGCACCGCAATCAGGTTGAAGCAACAGTTTGCTCCTGTGCTTCTAAAGGGGCAGAACGGGGCGGGAGTGGAGGGAAGGTATAACGGTATCTATGTTACTTTCCTTGTAGGGCATTAGTGTCATGAACTAGAGCCTGTTGGCTACTGTGGTGGTCTCCTTAACCGTAATACGCAGTGCCACACCTTGCCTCAACTCCCTTAGGTCGTGATTACCTCTTCGATTCCGGACTGTTGGATAGTCCTGGTTACCAAAATGCATGGCAATGTAACAGGTTAGATGGTCTCGGGGGCATTTTTGAATTGCATTCTTAATTGTTTACATGAAATTCATTATTTTAGTGCAAAAGGTTCAGTGCAACTGTGGGATTCAGATCAGCTTGTGAAATCTGCAGTACCGGTGGGGTCTGGATTGGAGGATTAGCAGCTAGAAATATCTCGGTGAAGAAGTGTTTTTCTTATCTTTCGTTCTGGGAAACAGTGTTGTAAGCTCTCCTAAAGCCTTTTTAACATTGATGGCTCGTCCGAGGACTCGTTCTCGGCGTGCATGTGCAAAATCAGGACCAATGACTGGGAACTCCATCTTGGATGGTCTTCAATCTCAGTATGTTAGTATCAAGTTTACTGTTTAGTGGCAGGTATACGTTTCATAGTGTCATTCCAACCTCCAGCTGTCTTGATGTTAGTTCTCATTGGAAATGCTCAACGAAATTATGTATTTCGTTGTGAATGTTTATTTATTTTTTGCTGCGCATAATGGCTAGGTATACTTGAGCAATGTTGAATATGGAGCAATGTTGTATATGGAGCATTGCTCCTCCTAAAGAGATATGTGATTTGTATGTTTCAAGGGTTCCACCTCTAGTGCATGCTCATAGATAAACACAAAGAGTCTTGTCTGTGGTCGCACCATCTGAGTCCACAGTCTAATGGGGGTATGCTTTGCAGGGACTCAAGCTAGCAATATAGCAGTTTGAGCTGACTCAGTCTTTGCTGGAAAACTGCTGTTCTCCACCTACAGATCCTATTTAGTTGCTGCTACAGATTGTCAAATGCTAGTCTCACAAAGATAATATTTAAGCACCCATTTGACCATCTCAGTGGAGTAATCACACAGTAGATAAGGTTTTCCAGCTTGTGTTTTCATTAAGGCCTTTCTTGTCTGTGCCCAGGTGGAAAATCCATATTTGTTCCCTTCTAAATAGTGCCGCGTGTAAATTGCCACCTCTGCGTGGGATCACAATCTTTTCCACAACAGTCCAAGTAAAGTCTGAGAGGCCATGTCCTTCAAGAAAAAAGTGCTCTCCGAGTTGTGCTGTAGTTTTTTTGGTTCTACTGCATGACCGATGTTTGCCCAGCTGTATCTTCACTGGGCGCTTCATCATGCCAATGTATTTCAGATTACACAGATATGTGATAATGTAAATTACATTACTGCTATTGCAGTTGGTGAAGAGCATTTGTTGCCAGGGGTATCTCCAGCCTATGTGCATGGATGTATTGCTTTTTTCGTGAATGGACAGACACTACATTATCCACAAGGTGTGTGTCTTGCTGGACCAGGTTGATTCCCAAAGGGTATTGGTAACTTGTTCTGTACGTACAAATAATTAAGCAGTCCACGAGATTTCATCTCCATTTGATTGCAAATCTTGGGTGTCTGATTTGAACGTACCTATGTGGAGCATCGGCCAGAGTCTGGTAACTACTTTTTTAATCTGGCTAACCAGTGGGGAGAAACTGAGGACTGCTGTGATGGTGTTGCATATATCTGTTGTATGCGCATGTTGTTCCAAGGTCGTTTCTCTTGGGATGTTTCTGGCATCCTTTCTTGCATTTTTCACTGCATGCCTCGAGTACCCTCAGCTTGTAAGCTTCAGGGCTAAGTTGTTTGACTCCTGGTCATAGTCATTCAGAGTTGTGCAGTTCCTTCTGTATCTTAGAAATTGGCCAAAAGGTAAATTGTCTCTTAGACTTCTGGGGTGGTAGCTCTGGAACAGCAGGAGAGAATTGATATCTGTGGGTTTGTGGAAGACTGTGCTTCAATCTTTGATACTTACGGGGTAATTCATAGAATTCAGTGCAGAAATAGCGCACACGGGCAGCGCAGAGAGGGAGCGTGCGCCAGCGCACCCCAGCCATGTGCGCCAAACAGCATTCTGGCGCACCGCATATTCATGTATTTTCCAAGCCATTTGGAGCCGTGGTGCAGCAAACATTCGCCAGCACCAGTTACGCTCCCAGGAATGCCCCCTGCACAATGAAAAGCCATAGAAATCCCCAATACGGCACAAAGGGCTGCGCTAACCCTGGATCAGCTGGACCGCTCGTTGCAGCCAAAACGCATGAAAATCTCCCTGCGCACCCCCTTCAATACGCGTACTCCGCTTGCGGCAGCCAAAACGTGTGAAATACAACTCGCGCACCCCCTTGAATATGTGTACTCCACCTGTGCCAGGCAAATTGCGTGGAAAAAGTCCCCACTGTGGTGTGGGCTGCCTGCGGGTCATGGACAGGGGTGATGGGTTGTCTGCAGGTCATGGTCCTGGTGGATGGGCTGCCTGTGGGTCATGCCCAGGGGTGTAGGATGGTCCCCTGTGGTGTGGGCTGCCTGCAGGACATGGTCAGGGGTGATGGGCTGGCTGCGGGTCATGGTCAGGGTGGATGGGCAGCCTGCGGGGCATGCCCAGGGGTACAGGGGGGACACCTGTGGTGTGGGATGCCTGCGGGGCATGGTCAGGGTGGATGGGCTGGCTGCAGGGCATGGTCAGGGGTGTAGGGGGGACCCCTGTGGTGTGGGCTGGCTGCAGGGCATGGCCAGGGATGATGGGCTGGCTGTGGGGCATGGCCAAGGATGTAGGGCGGTCCCCCGTGGTGTGGGCTGCCTGCAGGGCATGGTCAGGTTGGATGGGCTAGGTGCAGGGCATGGTCAGGGGTTTAGGGGGGCCTGTGGTGTGGGTTGGCTGCAGGGCATGGTCAGGGGTGATGGGCTGCCTGCAGGGCATGGTCAGGGGTGTAGTGGGGGGGGCCTGTGGTTGGGCTGCGTGCAGGGGGTGAATGTGGGTCCTCACCACAATGGTGTGCGAAACTGGGGGTACGTGAGTGAGCTGTCCATCGATCTCACTGGCGCGAGTGGGATACATGTGTTCTGGGGTGCACGAGTGAGCTTTTCACGCAATGTCTCTGGCAGGAGCGGAGTACGTGTATTCCAGTGTACGCAAGTAAGATTTACACGTGAATTGGCAGTGCAGGCCCTCCCGGGTGTGCCCTTCCCCCTCCCCATTCCCCACAAGCAGCCCACATCACAGCCCCCCCTACACCCCTGGTCATGCCCTGCATGCAGCCCATACACCCTGACCATGCCCTGCAGGCAGCCCACACCACAGCCCCCCCTTCACTCCTGACCATACCCCGCAGACAGCCCATCACTCTGACCATGCCCTGCAGGCAGCCCACATGGCCCCAACACAATTCCCCCCACCAGTGACGGGCACCTGCCAGCAGGCCCCGACACATGTAACTCCAGCCCACACCCATTGACGGGCACCTGCCAGCAGGCCCTGACTCATGTCCCCCCCACCAGTAACAGGCACCTGCCAGCAGGCCTGACACATGTCCCCCACCAGTGATGGGCACCTGCCAGCAGGCCGCGACACATGTCCCTCCACCCTACCCCCGCTGACGGGCACCTACCAGCAGGTCCCGACACATGACCCCCCACCAGTGACGGGGACCTGCCAGCAGGCCCCGACACATGTCCCCCCACCAGTGACGGGCACCTGCTAGCAGGCCCCGAGACATGTTCCTCCACCCCACCCACATTGACGGGCGCCCGCCAGCAGGCCCTGACGCATGTCCCCCCCACCAGTGACGGGCACCTGCCAGCAGGCCTGACACATGTCCCTACACCCCACCCCCATTGACAGGCAATTGCCAGCAGGCCCGACTCATGTCCCCCCAAACACCACATCATAACAATACAGACCCATGGCCCTAATGCCAACCCAAATCCCACCCTCCACCCCAAGTACAAACACGCAACCATCCACTGCACCCACTCCCTAGTAAATTACCCATGCCATGAGAGTCTGAAGAGAACCTGCATGCCCATGAATAAATGTCCTACAGAGCCACAAAGTGGCAACACATGACTGAGCCAATGCTCATAGAGACATGTACAAAACCACTGAAGAAGACCACACCAACAATTAATTAAAAAGAAAACAAAACAACAAAATGAAAACCTCACATGCAAATGAAGAAATAATGAATGCAATATCAAAAAGAAAGTAAAATCCAAGGAAAAATGTTAATCCAACACATGAAAAATGAAAAGCGGTCCATTGCCAAAGTCCATAGAAATAAATCCAAAATTGAAAAGCATAAAAAAAACATTACTCCATGGGGTGACGTAAAAAAGAAAGTATGTACTTGTCCTGAACTATTTACAATGAAATTCTGACGGATCCATGATCCCAAAACAAAATGAAACCTACAAAAAACCCTATGTAAAACACAACTATATACAAAAAGTGGAGCAAAGTCTGTGTACTCCAAATCATAAAAAAACAAAATGAAACCTAAACCTAAATAACTATATACAAAGTCGGTGGGATAGTCCAACGGCTCACTTTTTGATGTCCCGGGCCAGGGCATCATCGAACTCCATGTCGATGTTCCGGAGGCAGCCCTGTTCCCTGGCAATGAGTTCTCACAGGGATGCAGCGATGGCATCCTCCAGCTCGCTGTGAGTTGCCTCAAGGCACTCAGCCCACCTCAAAGCCCGGTGCATAGAGTTCTCTGAGATTTCTCGTAGATCGTGCTTGCCAATGGTATGAGACTTGTAGTCCGAGAGATTCACCGTACATTTGCAGTGCTGATCTATGATGATGCAGTTACATGTAGAGGTCTTGGATTTGATTGGTGGATGGTCATGTGATTTCTTAGTTACATCCAATGAGGGAATGGCACAGAGAGTGAAGTGGAAATGGTAGAAGGGCTGTCCATGTTACGATATGTTTGCGAACATGGCGGTAGTTCTAGGACACTGTGCATTACATCCGGGGAATTTTGGGTGGGGAGGCATGCACATGAGATTGAATGTAGCAAGGGATTGGTCAGTAAAGTTTAGTGAGTGTGTTGTGCTAGGAGAAGTTTTCTCAGATATTCTTTTTGCTGAGAGAAGAACAGATAGCTATGGCTGAGTGTTTTAAAAAACAGATCGTGTGGATTTTGAGAGACTCGTGGATACATTGGTTGAAGGTGCATGCAGAATGCTGTGGAGTATCTATAGATCTTGGATTCCCACATGTGGAAGTGCACTGGCATGGAGTGCATGGAATGAAGTGGCTGGACTTGCTACCTCTCTGTGCAACTTTGAAGATAGAGGAACATCCAGACATAATTGTAATTCATTGTGGAGGGAACAGTTTAGGACATGTGTCTGGAATTTCTTTGCAATTTGCAATGAAAGAAGGACTTCAGGAAGATCATGGACATGTTTCCAAACTCCAAAGTAATTTTTTCACGGATTGCACAGAGACAAATGTGGCGTCGTTCTTTCTCATGTGGTCCACAAATGGAGAAAGCAAGGCGTAATGTCAATAAGGCTGTTTGTGCCTTCCTAAGAGATTTTGGCATGTCCTCTTTTCACAATGAAAATATTATGTTTCGTAGTAGATACATTTTTCGCAGAGATGGTGTCCATCTTACCTATGCTGGCAATCAGATTTTTCTGAGAAATGTACAAAATGCATTGCAACCTTTGTTAGAAATGCAGCATGCATTTCGAAGTAGGTGTTAAGTATTTATCATTTTTGACATACAAACACCTCCCAAAGGCTCTTTTCAGAGCCACCACTTCCTCCCAGAGAAAAATGCAATGTTTACAATAGGGTAGCATCCCAATTTTTTTTATGTTCACGAACTGTCCGCGGACTTTCAAGAAATAGAAAGGGCCCTGCGTTATTTATCTTTACTTCTGTTTTTTAACTGTGAAAGGCGGCTCTGAAAAGAGCCTTATTTTTTTTTATTTTTGTTATTTGTTATTTTTTTGGGTTTTTTACACACAACACACTAGGAGAGGAGGGGAAAGGCAGGGAAAGTGGGGGACACCAACCACAGGGATAAGAAAGGGCGAGCTGATAGAGGAAGATGTAGAGTGGGTTTTATTTGGGTAGTGAGCAGGTCTTCTCGTGCTCTGAGACAATAGTCTCAAAAGCACTGCGAAGTCGCTCCCCCCTGCAGAGTACTGTGTCACAGTACATACATACAACTGTGACCCTCGAAAGGTAAGGGTCATCAGAATTCTGTATGGCCTGTGAGGCAGCTTGAGGAAGACACTGTCCCAGAGAGGTGTTCCTTGTGGTGACAGGATCAGAAATGGAGGATGAAGTAGAGGCAATCTACCTACTACGCTCTTAGCAAGGTACAACCTTGCAAATGGCCCCAGTGTGGAATGAGTTCAGGTGTCGCTTCATGGTCGTAGTCCCAAAGCTATACGAACCATGCCTCCTGTGACTGAGTACCATTTTACACTCATTGCAGGTGACACGGTTCGCACAAGCCTTAGGACCATTCCCATGAACTGTAAACAACCGCCACACCCAAGAATCACGCCGAGGGCGGGTAGTAGGGTTTTCCTCTACCTCATTCTCGTCATCCTCTTCTTCCTCCTCTGTATCCTCACTCCTGTTCCCCCACTTCAGGCCCTTGGGAAGGTGGTGGTGGTGGAGGGGGTGGGGGTGGTGCTGAGGCAGATACAGCACCAGGTGGCAGCAGTGGGGCTACAGAAGCCATCAGTTTGCAGATGAAAATCTGCAGCTTGCAGCAAAAATCTCTGTGCTCTGTAGAATAGCCAGAAACACAATTATTTATTTATTTTAGACATAATGGGAAAAAAACTTTGCTCATGCCCACAGCCCAAACCGCTGTACAGATTTACACTAAATTTGCGGCAGGAGCGGCGGCTTGGTCCTGAAAGCGTGCTTTTTTTATTTGGTGTAAATCCTTCCAGTAGTTTCTTTTTAAATTACCAAAATGTAAAGCAAAAAAATTAGTGATATCTATGTCTGCTCCGCGGACTCACTTCCCTGTTCGGTCCGTGGACTGGCCTCTAATTGGCTGTGCTGTCTGCGGACTGGCCTCCGATTGGCCAGAAAAATGTGCAGACTTTTGCGTAGTCCGCGAACACCGGGAAGCATCCGCTGATTGGATGGTGAGAAAACGTAAAATGCGTCTGTTTTCTTGAAACGCCCGCCATCTTGGATTCGCTGACTTTTTTGGGGTCTGCGAACAGCGCAGTGAAAACATTTTTTTAAAAAGCAGCATTTCACTTGTCAAACGTGACAAACAATCTCTGGGGAGGTGAGGGGTTGAGGATTCGATTGGATATGGCCATGAGATGCCAAAAAACGGGTTGTTTCACCCCCTGAAGGAACGCGAACACTCTGGATGTCCTGGGACAGTCCTGTGGTGTTCGCTGACACTTCAGATGTCCTAGGACATCTGTACCTATTTCTGCATTACAGGGTTGGGGAAAAGCAGTTTTTGGATGGCTTATAACTTTTGCGCCACTCAATGAAACTGCATGTAATTTAGCAATTTTATTCTAGACCTAATCCTGAATGGTTTTGCAAATGTTTTTGGGATTCTGTCAAGAGGGGGCAAAATTAGAGGTGGGTCCCAAAATATTGTAAAGGCATATAAATGTGGTGTCATTTGACGAATCCGCACAACATTTGGCAAAACGATTTTGGATCTAGATATAAATGGTTTTCTAAAGTTTGGTGGGATTTTCTCAAGAGGGTGCAAAATTAGAGGGGGGGGTCTCAACATTTTTTGATGGCTTATAACTTTGTTGCTATTTGACGAATGTGGACAAAAGTTTTGAGAAAGATTATAGACCAAACCTTAAATGTTTTTGTAAAGACTGAATGGATTTTGTCGAGTTTAGTTAATTGACTATTGTATGTATATACATTTTGACACTTTTAAAAAAATAAAACATGGGCGGATTTCGAGCAAACTCCTGAGGAGCATTGGCAAGGACATTAATGCATGGTTTTGCAAATGTGCCCGTGTTTTATTTTTTGACAAGTGTAATAATGTAGGTACAAAAAATAGTCATATACCTTTGGTGACTGAGGTATAGCCTGTGGCCGTGGGCAGTAGCCAGATTGTCTGGTTCATGGCATAAGGGTATTGCACGGATAATCTGGCTACTGGCCATGACTGCTAGGGGTGAAAAATGGTGTTAAAGTGGCTATGTCTACCTGGGACCGGCTATTTGGTAAAGATATTCGAAGGTAGGATAGGTTTGAAAGGGAAAACAAATGCTTGTGGTAATATGTTCATAGGGTTTTGCGGGCTGCCATGGCAAGAGAAGAGGGGCTGTGTATGGAGCCCCACCTTCTCTTTCCTTTTTTCTTGTTGGCGGCGTCCCGCTGTAGGAAGAATAATCTTTCCTTCTTACAGCGGGACGCCGCAGGCATCTCGCTATAGGAAGAAAAATCGATGTTTTAGCACCCTGGGTTCCCGCTTCGGGACCCAGGTGTGCTAATGACCTTTATCCCCCATTTCAGGGGCTGCAATGGACGATAATGGTCCGTAGCCCTCTTTATTTATTTATTTATTTATTTATTTATTTATAACACACCAATGCCCGCAGACAGTATTTGTTGAGGAAGATGAGGTGGAGGAAGACAGTTTACTACTTGCTGAGAAAGGAATAACATTTCCCGAGAGCATTGCGGTCATTGGATTTGGTGTGGCGGCGCATGGAGGTGGTCCCGTAGGAGTACTGTCCAGGTAGTCTGTGACTGAGTACAAAATTGCACTCAGTGCATTTCACTTTGGTAGCTTTAGCCTTTGGTACACTCCCAACAGTAGCAAAGAACTGGTACACCCATGATTCGATCTTGGTGCTAGAAGTAGGCACTTCCTCTACATCATCTTCTTGGTCCTCTTCATTGTCAATGAAAATACTGTGCTTTTTTTTGTTGTGAAGGTCCTCCAACTGGTGGTGGTGGTGGCTCTTGGGGATGAGGGATGGCAATAACTGATGCCATTTTTAAGATAAATAGCAGTTTTGATAAAATTCTTCCAAGTATGTACTGTGTAATAGATTGGTAATGGATAATGAGTACGAAAAGGTGTCAGAGGTGTGCAAGGGACATTTTGAAGTTGAAAGTTCCTAGATCAGTAGCAAATGCAGTTCCGAATTGTCTGCGAAGGACGGATCTTATCGTGAAGTGCAGACGGGTTCTCGGACACGTCATCATGCCGCGCGCCAGCGTATGATCATGTGGCACTGTCCGGAAGGTCCGCAATGAAGTCAGAAGTTCGTAGATATCTACGGATGCAAAACTAGTTGAAATAGTTGCAAAAAGTGTATAGAAGTGTTAACAATGATTCTAGAAGGTGGGAAATGGCAGAGTTTTAACGTGACACTTTGTAAATTAGACACAAATATTGTTATATTTGGTAAGTATGATATTAGTAAGTTGTAGGAAAATGGTAAAAACCCATGAAATTCACTGAAAAAACGTTGATAAAGGGACGTTATTGTTAAGTTGGACTAATAAAAACCTATGAAATTCAATGAAAAAACTTTGTTAAAGGGACGTTATGGTTAAGTTGCACTAATAAAAACCTATGAAATTCAATAAAAAAACTTTGTTAAAGGGACGTTATGGTTAAGTTGCACTAATAAAAACCTATGAAATTCAATGACAAAACTTTGTTTCAGGCCTGCTTCTACCCCTATATATGTCAAACATGCCCGAATAAGGTCCTGGAATCGATGACAGGTTTCCAGACTGAAGCCATGATTTGGAAGTAGTTCAGCTGCCTGAAACTGACACTATGGCCTCATACATGATTGTCAAGTATCCCAAAGTTCAGCCAGAGTGAGCGTCACCCCACCATGGACGGAAACCCCCGCCCTGTAACCCAGTTGTGAAACCGCAAAACTGCTTTTCAGCCATAGCATGATATGTTGTCCCGAGTCACTAATCTGTGCTTTTGTGTCGCCGTTTCATGGCGGGGGCATGAATGGTGTATATCAGAGGTGTTGCTAGGGAGGGGCTGAGGGGGCTATAGCCCCGGGTCTTTTGGTTGTAGCCCCGGATAGAAGCTGAGGGGTTACAACCAAAAAGGCTAGCTAGCTCCCAGTCCCGACAGTCCCAAAATGAGCGTAGCCCCAGATCTTTTCCAGACCTACCAACACCCCTGGTGTATATGCACACCTACCAGTGTGACTCACAGCCCCGCTTGTGCAGAATTCTGCTGCTTGAACATCGAAGGCATTATCACACCTGAAGCACATTGCCTCCATCTTGATTTATCTGTCCGGTCTACTTGTTTTTGTCCGTATAAATATAACTTAGCTGTGATGCCCTTTAGAGTTCCGCATTGCATAAGGCCACTTTAATGGAAACCCTTGCACAACACCGAGTCTTCAGGGGTGGGGTGCCTCATTATTCAGAGGGTGCTTCACACAACATTGGGAAGACATGACTGTGTGTATGCTGCTTTGTATGAATGCTCGGCCTGCTGCTCTAAAATGCACATCAATGTTGCCCCAATCCTATGCACATTGTGAAACCAATGTATTCTCCTTACCTTTATATTCTGTTTGGAGTTACCATCATTGCATGCGGTTCCGTTTTGATATGTTTTGGGCTGTGTTCCATTGCGCACTTAAATTGGGGACTTGATCCTGTTTTAATAAAGTATTTCTTCTTGTCATTGTCTAAATTTTGTTATGATTTCTTAAGGTGCAGGAGTCTAGGGAATTTCACAAACATGTCAATTTGACGTGGCCTAGGATGCAAGTGTACTAAAGGTTTATAAGATATGGACATGGATTTATATTAGAAAAACAACATGTGCATCAAGTAAAAGGTGTTTTGCAAACTGCACCTCCGCACCCTGGGATCTAGGATCGTTGCTCCGGATAACAGGTCATTATTTGCACCCATTACATCGCATTCAGCTCATCACCACGATGAAGGGCTGTGTTAACCTGCTGGATCCAAACCCCTGTCCAAGATGCCAAACTCTGAGCCCTGTATTTGATGCATTAGTCCACTCTGGCAAGCAATGCTGACCCACCCGTGCACTATCTAGGATCTCATGGCGGTCAACGTATGGTAAGTACTAATTGCATGGAGAAGACCACCAACATAAGCAAGTATGGAGTGTATTGGGTCCACTCCATGTGAATTCCATCCTTTGTAAACACAGAATGCAAAACCAAAGCTTAAAAACAGGCAAAATGCCATGCTGCTGTAAAACGAGGTGGTTTTACATGCAGAGCCGGAAGGGGAGGGCGAAACATATATCTCCTTCCTTCTCCGACTCCATTTGCAAAACCAATTTAAAATCACATGAAGAATTAAAAAAAAGCATAGACAGTAGCATACTCCTTTATACCTTGCTTAAAACAATGTCTAACCCTCCCAACCCAAACCATAATTTGTTGTTCAAACGTAAAACGTTCTAGTGCCCCTCTACAGGTACCACCATTCATGCCTTATTTATCAGAAAATGTCCCTATTAGCACATGGATATCATTATTGCCCTCGTCTCTGCAAATCAGAATGTCTACAGTGCAGTCAATAACTACTAGTAGTGACTGCATTCTGAACATTCTTTCTAGAAAATCACACATTGAAAAAACAATGTTATTTTGGGTGCAATATTTTTAAAAAATGCACTGCCTCTCTGGGAAGATATTTATTCCACTGGAACATTCAAGTTAACACACCAGAGAGAAAGCTACAACACAGGGAAACGCTTTTGCTTTCTTTAAATCATGTACTTTTTGTGTTATGCCTAATGCCTGCTCTTTTTTTCCAGTGTATTCTCATTTGCAATTAACATGCTTAACTCATTAAAACAACCTTGTTATTTAAATACTACAAAAACACATTACATATAATAACAGAGTTTCCTTTTTAATTCAGTTAATTTAAGGTTTTGTACTTTACCACCGGAACTCCGAAATGATACTACTACTATGTGGTAATAGACTTATACCGCTAAGGAAGTGTCATTATTGTTTGGGACAATGACTCCTCCCTAACTACCCCTCTCTCGGTCTATACGTCTGTATTCTTTTCTGTTTCCACACAGTTTGTAGCTTTCTTTGCAGGCTTTAATGTATTAATTTTTAAATCTAGAAATTGATGGTCTACACCCCTTCCTATTCAGTTATGGAAATGCTTTGTTGGAAGCCATCGTTAGTCTCCACACAGTACATCGATATCCCGGGGCTGGCTTGCTTGCTTTCTACAGCAATGGGAAGGTCATGATTAGAATAACCAATGCACTCGCTTTGAGCCGGCCGGTTTAGGCCATGGAAGAACAAGCTATTCAATAAAACAACTATCGGCTATTCATGTAGTTCACCCCACACGTTGCACTGGCAAATCCCGCGAGAAAAGGGATGACATTCTGACCTAAGTCATCGAGCGTGGAGTTGTAATCGGCTGAGCGGGCCCTGCATGGTCCACCCTGTGACCCGAAGCTGGCGCACACATCTCTGCAGAGGGCTTAGAGTAATTGCAGCGTTATCTCTGCTAGTTTAGAGCTTGCAAAGAGCAGCGTGCAGCTACCTCGCGTGGGAGGCGTGGCCAGCATTATCTGCAAGTCACTGCCAATACCGTCTCACTGGGGTGCCCCATATCATCTCATATTTGGGACTTAATGCATATTTCTTATCCAGTTGATTCTGTCACTTGAAATCTATCAGTCACACATATGTCTGTAAATCGTGAAGACTCTTTATAGTTTACACTTGTTCCACTTTTGAAAACATTCAGGCCTTTGTTTGAACCCCTCCACCCCCTTATGTCTACCCACGTTCACATATCTGTGTTTTTTGTTGTGACCAAATCTCAACTATGTATAATATACCTTCCGGATTACCGATATACCGATAAAACATACGCCCTGATTCATGGAATTATTTGCATGAAAAACGCAGATTTGCAGGCCTTTCTGCCGTAAATCCCCATTCTTCAAACAGAGATTTTTGGGCAGAAAGGCGCGCAAATCTGCGATTTTCACACAAATAATTCCATGAATCAGGCTGATAATCTTTTAACCAGGGCAGAGGGTTTATGTTCATTTCATCTAAAACCATTCCATCTAATGCCATTCCATCTAAAAAAATGTCCATCTAATGCCTTTTTTATCTTTTATCTTTTTCTTTTTTTGGGGGTGGGGTTACCCCCAAACCCCTGTTGTTTACCCTTTAAAATACACCTGAACAAAAATTAACCATTTGCCCCCAAAACATGCTTTAGATGGACATTTTTTAGATGGAAACATTTCGATGGAATGGTATTAGATGGAATGGTTTTTGAAGAATTGACTAGATACCGGGCAGAGACTTATTTGACTAGTATTTTCATTTGGGAAAGCAGTACAGTGCAACATATGCATAACATTGGCAATGCCAGAGGTCTGACTGGCAAGGTTGTAGTGGCAAATCGGGTTTTGAGTGCTGGGCATGCTGCAGTGGCAACGGCGTGGCCCCGTGGGCACTCATTGATAACGGCCTGAGAATAGTGCCAACAGCATTGGCTCTTTCACTCAAAGGCTCAAGTCTGCAACATATGTGGTTCCTTCAACAGCTCAATACCTGCACTGCACCTACATTCCTAACACTGAGCAGGTGTTCATGACGGTAGTGAGCCATGCCTCTATCCATGGATGATCAGGAATCATCTGGAAAAGTACTGATACTGCCCACATAAGCACCCTTAGTCAAGACGGACACATTGCCCCTCACGCCTGAAGCACTGTCTCTTCTGTCACTGTATTTTATGCAGCTCAGTGGTTCATTTCAGGAGTTTTCTCCGCCCCACAGTATTGTCCCTTCTAGCACCATTCGATTCTGCACTTCAGTTGTTTATTGCAGTATCCTACTCAGTTTCTTGCATCCCTGTCTTTTCGATGGCTCTATAGTTTGGTGCAGGAACCCACTCGGCCTGCAGTACTGTCTCATGCATCCCTGTCATTTCTATAGCTCTATAGTTTGGTGCAGGATCCTACTCAGCCCTGGAGTACTGTCTCTTGCATCCCTGTCTTTTCTATAGTTCTGTGGTTTGGTGTGGGATACTACTCATCCCTGCAGTACTGTTTCTTATGCCCCTGTCATTTCTGTAGTTCATTGTTTGTTGCAGGATCCCACTCGGCCTGCAGTACTGTCTCTTGCATCCCTGTCTTTTCTATGGCTCTATAGTTTGGTGCAGGATCCCACTCGGCCTGCAGTACTGTCTCTTGTGTCCTGTCTTTTCTATAGCTCTATAGTTTGGTGCAGGATCCTACTCAGCCCTGGAGTACTGTCTCTTGCATCCCTGTCTTTTCTATAGATCTATAGTTTGGTGCAGGATCCTACTCAGCCCTTCAGTACTCTCTGTTGTGTCCTTGTCTTTTCCATAGCTCTGTGGTTTGGTGCGGGATACTACTCATCCCTGCAGTACTATCTCTTATGCCCCTGTCATTTCTGTAATTCATTGTTTGTTGCAGGATCCTACTCAGCCTGCAGTACTGTCTCTTGCATCCCTGTCATTTCCATAGCTCTATAATTTGGTGCAGGATCCCACTCGGCCTGCAGTACTGTCTCTTGCATCCCTGTCGTTTCTATGGCTCTATAGTTTGGTGCAGGATCCCACTCGGCCTGCAGTACTGTCTCATGTGTCCCTGTCTTTTCTATAGCTCTATAGTTTGGTGCAGGATCCTACTCAGCCCTGCAGTACTGTCTGTTGTATCCTTGTCTTTTCTGTAGCTCTGTGGTTTGGTGCAGGATCCCACTCGGCCTGCAGTACTGTCTCTTGCATCCCTGTCTTTTCTATGGCTCTATAGTTTGGTGCAGGATCCCACTCGGCCTGCAGTACTGTCTCTTGCATCCCTGTCATTTCTATAGCTCTATAGTTTGGTGCAGAATCCTACTTAGCCCTGAACAACTGTCAGTTGCATTGCTGTTTTTCTGTAGTTCTGTGTCCTGCTGCAGAATCCTCCCTCATCCTGCAGTACTCTCTCTGCTGTCCTGCCGTCTTTTCTTTAGTTCAGTCGATTGTTTGTAGATCCTTCTCAGGCATGCAGTACTGTCTCCAAGTCATTGGGCCTCATTATGAGACCGGCGGTAGCCGTGCCGGTAATCATTTTTATTTCAGGCACCCGTGAATGGGCAATTACTGGGGCATCACTGGGCCCCGCAGGGCTCAAAGGGAATGGGGAGTCCGAATGAACCAGCACCATTCGTGAATGGTGCCGGTGCATCCAACATGGTCTGCTCACGGGTGCCGGTCCACCCATCAGGTCCGACCTGGCGGGCGAAAAGGCACCCACAAGCAGACCTCGTAGTTTGCTAGCCCGGTAACAATGGTACCGGCAAGCTTACTGGTACCGTTGTTACCGGACCAGCAACCTTATAATGAGGCTGATTGTCTTTTCAGCAGCTCAGATGTTTGCAATCAGCGTCGAAGCCAGCAATTCTTCTCTCCCTACCTATCGTTTAGTTTCAAACAATTGATCCTAAGCCAAACATGTTACATTTTTACATTGTCCTCTTCCTCTTCCGAGTATTTATCTGAAACCTGCAGCCTTTTGCAGGCCCAGCATCTGGCTTTCAATGGTAACATTATTGCTGATTTGGGAATGCAATGTTATTATATCTTCACCGACTGATCCCGCCTGAGTGTTCCTGCTTAGCTTTGCTGTCCAGGCACAGATCTCAAAATCTCTGCAATCAAGCTACTACTGCTAAATGCTAGCAATGCACTAAAATATGTACCGAAGCTTGAGAATCTACTTGTGATAAAATGCCTACTGTAGGAGGAGTACAAGTTGCATACTGAGCTCTCTCACTACTGCAAACCAACAGTGACCCCAATCACAAAGGTGAAACAGGCACGGTCGAGAGATATATCACCCTCACCTGGTAAGGTGGGCCGTTGGCAGGCAATACTCTTAAGAGGGGTGTGAATATGATGACAGTTGCAACTCAAACAGAAATAGTACAAGACTTAAAAATAAAATCATGGCCAATCAAGTTTCTATACAAATAAATGTACTTTAAACACACACATGTGCAGCTAATTGAATAAAAAAAAAAACACCAGCAAAATCCACTTCTATGGAAAGAACACTGAACATGGAGAACATGAATATGATGGAATATGGATACTGGAGTTGGGGCAATGAGCAAGAAATTGCAAAAATGTAACTTGTACAGGATATGTCTTTGAGAAAAAGGTACAGCAGTGTGGATTACCAGTCAATCTGTTCCCAAAAGTTGACCCAGTGTGATGGGCCTCTCAAAAGTACCACAATCTCTGCTTAGTGGTTAGACAGCATCGAACTGGGCTTCTTAGCATCAACTCAGTGTCTGTGTGCTTTTCGGCACCGACAAGTATCAAGTGTGAGTGGTGGTTCCAGCTGCCATGATGCAGTGCTGTTTGGCAGTAGTAACAGCTTGGGTGTCGAAGATGCTGGCAGGCGAGGCTGGGTCGGTGGTCCCCAGAGACTTGATGGTCTCATGTGAGAAGCAGCTACTAGTCTTTGGTGGATAGCAGCTCAGCTGGCTCAAAATGCAGTCATCTTGCAGTGGCATTCCCAATTTTTTGAAAGAACTGGAGACCAGCCAGCAGTGTCAACCTGAAGATGGTGGAAGTCACACCAGGTTTTAGATGCAGAGAGACTGCAGGGTTTTGACATTGGCATCAAGTGGGCTCAGAGAATTTAAAAGTTTAATGCTCCTTCACCACAACCTGGACTGCGTTGAAGGTGACCACACCAGTGTCAAGACAGTTTGGGTAAGCAGGGAGACCTAGTGGTCAATTCCTTGACTCTGCCACTTCTGTGACCTAGGGCAAGGTGAGTCTTTTACTCTTCACTCCCTGTCCAGTGAGTTTAGCTGGAACCTGCAAATGTTCCTTCACATTCTGTAAGTGCCATGGTTCCAGTACAACTGGCTTTGCTACAACAGCAAGCAACCCACAATGTTTTGCGGGATTATATGGGGAAAGAGCTCACCTCTGGAACAGACTGCACTTCAAATATATAGAAGTCGAACAAATTATCTTTTGAAAGTCTGAAATGAATCAAGGAAGGAATGGGACCCCCTTTATTTATACATATAAAATACCACAAAAACATGCCTGCTGTAAACAATCTATTCCCTATTGCTGTGACAAGTGACCCTTACCATCTTGCATCATACACAGAGTGTTTTTTCTTGGAGGAGATGAATGGGGCGGTTGCCTGAAAGGGGTATGAGGATCTGTGTGTCATCTGCATAATTAGTGTAGGTGACACCCAGTCTATCCAACTTGTCAAACAGAGGCTTGGTGAAGATATTACACATGGTGGGGGAGACACAGGAACCTTGTGGGACCCGCATGTTATTTTGATAGGGTCGGCAGAGGCTGATGTAGAGAAGACTCTTATGGTCTGGTTAGCTAAGAAGGAGTGGACCCAAGCTATAGAATCTTTGGTGAAGTTGGCGGCAGATTGGAGGTGGTTGCATAGAACCGCATGGTCCACCAAGTCGAAACCTGCCGACAAGTCCAGTAGTAGTAGCAAGGCTATTTTTCCATTATCCTTTAATTCTTCAATTTGGTTCTTAAAGGCTAGCAGCGCTGTTTCAGTGCCATGGAGAGGGTGGAAGCCCAATTGTCGTGAGCCAAGTAGGTGGTTGGCTTCCAAATAGTCATGAATTTGTATGTAGGCAGCTCTAGCTAAGATTTTAAGTAGAAATGGCACAGTGGTTATGGGTCTGTAATTGGTAGGGATCTGGTAGGTAGGTTCTGTTGAACCTTTATACCAATCCATTTGTCTGAGGGTGGTATGCTGTTGAGAACTTGTAGGTAACTCCACAGTTTTCCCACATGGCCTTAATGTAGTGGGACATACAATTTGACCCCCTGTCGGATATTACCTCCTTAGGAAACTCAACCCTGGTAAAAATACCAAAGAGGGCCTTAGCCACAGCCGGAGCTGTAACAGTCCTCATAGGAAATGCTTCAGGGAACCTAGTAGCATGGTCTACTACAACAACAAGTATAAACCTGTTGCCTGAAGAAGTTGGAGGATCAAGGGGACCAACAATGTCGATTCCTACCCTCTCAAATGGTACTCCCACCACAGGGAGAGGCAATAAGGGTGCCACGTTCTTGGAGCCACTTTTACCAGATGTTTGGAAAGTGTGGCAACTCTTGCAATACTTCTCTACCTCAGCCCCCATTTTAGGCCAATAAAAGTAGAGAGAGAACCTTACCTTGGTCTTCATGAAGCTCAAGGGACCAGCCAAAGGTATCTCATGGGCTAGTTGCAAGAATTGGAGTCTGTTCGCTTGGGGCAATACAAGTCTCATGTAGTCTCCAGAGGTTGACTCTGTCAGTTCACTATAGAAGAGACCATGTTCCCAGTATAACCTATACTTATATCAATCATTTCTGTTTTCTTGTCTTTGACAGGAAGACCTTTCTGTCTGCACACATTTTTAAGATAATCAGCAGTTTTTGCAAGGAGGGTCTCCTGACTATAACTTTCCATACTTGACTTTGTTAAAATAAACTTTTTTGTGATTGTTAACCTTGTGGTTAATTGAACCAAGGTACTAGTAGCACACTAAAATGTAAATCCATTACTTTTATCCTCACCGCAGAACACCAGTGTTAGGCAGAATCCTGAGCAGTTCCCACAGGGAGCACTACCCAGGATTAGGACTACAGGTGAGAGCAATAAAAATGCCCTTTGGTATCAGTCTGTACAACAAAGATTTAGTTGGTAGCTTTGGCTAAGCTGTCAGACTTATCTCAAGAGGGAGATGAGCAGTATTCAGGGTTTACACAATAGGTATCATAGTACTATGGGACAAGGAAACACTGACCAAAGCTTTGTATCAAAAAGAGAATATATATTTATTCTATACACATCTAGGTCAACACATGAATCACAGTTGATAAAGCAAGTTAAGTTTAGTCAAGGAAAAGTATATACAACTCTCTATTCAATTGTAGACAAGTTTGCGGTAGAGTGAAAACTGAGCAAAACGGCACGGTGAAAACCAACTACAAATGGCACTCTATCAATTGAACAAAAGTGAGGGAAAGCACAAGTTAAACCAAAATATCTTCAGGCACCCCCTAGCAAGACTTCCCGGAAGGAATGCACAGTAACACTTTAGCAGAAAGATAAGTGAATGAAAACTGAGCATTTTGCTTAATTTCAGCCACGTGTAAAAATATTTGTCCTTGCTTTCCTTGCTGAAATTCGTGTGCAACCTGACAATCATTCATAGAGCATTGCTAAAGTGATCCTGAATTAATTTAAGTAGCTGTCACCCACCCTGAACCTCTATAGGGAATGAAAAGCCTTTTTAGCATATTTTTCACTTAATTGCAACCATATAAAAGGATTTTGCCTGTGTTTAAATCTCCTACCTGTTTTCCTCTAAGCTTGCTAGGGGGGAACCGAATTATATTTGATTGCATTCCTGAGAACTGTGTGCTTTCCTCCCATCTCTTTACCTTGCATAGAGGGGGGGAGGTGAATTGTCAAAGAAAAGTGATTACATTGTCTTTTGTTGAAGTCATATCAAGTTTATTTTCTGTACTGCATTTTCATTCATCATTGCATTGTCCTTGAAGCCATAAAAGCATTCTCAGCTACTTTATCCTCTCTATATCAACTTCTAAGCCATTAAAAAGAGTGTACCACTATAACATTATCCATTGTTGATCAACAGCATATTCTCAAGTGCGATATCAAATATTAATTTACTATAAAAGTGTGATAGATATATATTGTTTAATTTTCAAATAAACCTTTTAAATTTGCAAAACAAACCTACTTCTTGGTTCAGCGGGGTCAGGGGGATTCTGAGAGGGGGGTGTTATATAAGGGTTGTCATCCAGAGTAAATGAACGGGACATAAAACAAATACATCAATAAGGGCTTCCATCAGCATCACAGACTAGGCATTGACTTAGCTGTAGTGTTGAATTGAAGTCGCTTACATATGATCCCAGCATAGTCTGACAATGACTTCTGCCTACCTGACTAAACCAGCCCTGACAACATTACTTACCTTTGCCATTATAATCATTATGGCCAATGACACTATAATCAACCCCCCCAAGGATAGAAAGCTGAGACTTAGGTCTAGATTGTCTCCTATCTATGAACCTTATAGAAACTCCCCTAACAACGCCAATAATCGAACTACTATCCGGTCTAAGAACTCTTCTTCCACACCAATGCAAACTACCAATACTACCAACCAAACTCCACCCAAAAATCACACCTCCCAAGATACCCTTTATCACAAAACTTCGCCAACTGCCAACTCTGACAATACCTTCATGCTAACAGGGTCCCTTATAAACTCCAGATCAGTGGTAACCCATGCTACTGAAATTGCAGACATCTTAAACAATGATAATCTCAATCTACTGGCCATAACTGAGACATGGCTACATGAGGCCGCAGGACCAACTCTCATGTTAGCAGTACCTGATAACTACCAAATCATTAGAGTGGACCAGCCGAATGCCAGAGGTGGTGGCCTAGCCATCATTTTCAAAATAACCCACCCTATTAGACTTGCCACCTCAGCTCCCCTCACATCTTGTGAAGTACTTACCACCAAATTGCCCCTTTCCAACAACCGTACTCTAACTATCCACTTGATATACAGACCTCCTGGGCCTCTAGGCACCTTCAAAGACGACTTAACTGGTCTTCTATCTGACAACACCAAAGATCACTCTCAAACACTACTGTTGGGAGATTTCAATCTAGGCTTTAATGATATCGACAACAAACATGCCGACTCCATTGCAACCTTACTAAATGACCGCGGTCTTACGCAAAAAGTCCTCATGCCAATGCACATTAAAGGAAGGACCCTCGACTGGGTATCCAAACTAACCTGCAACATCAACATTACCCATATTGTCCCTCAATATTGGACAGATCATCACTTAATACATTTCTCTGCCGCTTTAGACCTCCTCAGCCCCAAACCTAATCACATGGCACCACCTCTCCCTACCAGAAGTAAGAAGGATATTACTGCTGAAAAACATATCCCTCTTTTCCTCCCTGCTATTTCTGGAATGGAAAATAACAACAACCCTGACGCATTGGTAAACACATTCAACAATGCTATGACTAAGGCACTGGACACGATTGCTCCTGTTAAACTGCGCAAAGCTAGGCAAGTAGCACACCTGAATGCCTGGTTCACCCCCCAACTTAAATCCTTAATATTACAAAAAAGGAAACTCCAGTCTATTTGGCGCCACTCCATTTGCAAAAATGAACAAAAAAGAAACAACCACAGCTAAAAAGAACACCTTCAATGACAGGATCGAGAAAGCTAAATCCAACACTAAAGAAATATTCTCCATACTCTGTGAACTTGAATCCCCAATCCAACCAATAGACAATGCCCCAAAGGATAAAGCATGGTGTACTAACAGACAAAATGCTCTATCGAATTAAATCTTGTCCCTACAATGCAACATTGCCAAAAAAAGGCCTCACTACCACTCACTGACCAACAAACTAGCCAACCTTAGGGCGACTAGGAAATAATAAAGGAGGCAGCTAGAGACCTAGCCCCTTTTATCTCCAAATTGATAAACTCATCATTTCAAACCAACACAGTACCGGCCAACCTTAAACAATCCTGGGTTCTACCATTACTTAAAAAACAAACTCTAGACCCCACCATCCCTACCAATTACCGACCCATCACCACTGTACCATTTCTTCTTAAAATCTTAGACAGAGCTGCCTACATAAAAATTCAGGACTATCTGTAGGCTAACCACCTACTTGGCTCACGACAATCGGGCTTCCACCGTCTCCATGGCACTGAAACAGCGCTGCTAGACCTCAAGATTCAAATTGAAGAATTAAAGGATAATGGAAAAATAGCTTTGCTACTCTTACTGGACCTGTTGGCAGCGTTCGACTTGGTGGACCATGTAGTGTTATGCAACCACCTCCAATCTGCCGCCAACTTCACTAATGATGCTATAGCTTGGGTCCAATCCTTCTTAGCCAACAGGACCATGAGAGTCCTTTTCTAGTTCAGCCTCTTCCGACCCTATCAAAATAACTTGCGGGGTCCCACAAGGTTCCTGCGTACCCCCCACTGTGTATAATATCTTCACCAAGCCTCTGTTTGACAAGTTGGACAGACTGGGTGTCATCTACACTAACTATGCAGATGACACACAGATCCTCATACCCCTTTCGGGCAATTTTGAGGCGGACTCGGCCTTGGTGAACAAATTATACACCCTCATTCAGGCATGGATGGCATCCCATGGCCTCTGCCTGAATGACGAAAAAACAGAGCTAGTTATCTTAGGTTCTGAAGCCAATATCCAAAAACTCAGCCCAAACTACACATCCTTTAAAATTGATAACAACCCCATCAAGGTGATGTCTGTAGATACAACTTTAGGATACTACTTGGACTCCTCTCTCACTCTCAACAAGGTAATTCCCTTGCCTCATCGACAACGTACATCTGCAAACTTATCAGAGTCTCCAGACCATACCTTTCGAGAGCGAGCTGCACCACACTAGCCAATGCTCTTATTATGTCAAGCCTAGATTACTGTAATGCCCTGTACTCAGGAGCTAACAAATATATTACAGATAACATTCAAAGTCTGCCGAATAATGAGGGCAGCATTGAACATCCCCTATAGAGAGCATATTACCGAATTCAGGAAAGAGGTAAATTGGTTGAAAATAACAGACAGAATTCTCCTCAAAACAGCTTCCCTCACTTCCAAATGCCTGAATAATCTAGCACCTCCATACCTAATGGATGAAATTACCAGGAGAACAGCTACCCACCCTACGAGATCTACCAACTCATTTATGTTGGAGATCCCTAGGTTCAAACGTTCGACAGCAGGAGGAACTAGTTTCCCTGTTAAAGCTGCACAATGTTGGCTACACACCAATGACATCTAACTGACAAATCACTCTCCTATCTTTCTAGCCCCTACACAAACCTTTGCTTCCACCAACTACACTGTAGTTTGGTAAACTGGGCATGCATGGTCGTCTACTCTGTCATATTTGTATGTAATATGGATATACGATAATGTAGACATGTAAGGTTGTACTCACATATATGTATATTCAGTAAAAAAACTTTGTTAAAGGGACGTTATGGTTAAGTTGCGCTACTAAAAACCTATTAAATTCAGTGAAAAAACGTTGTTAAAGGACGTTATGGTTCAAAGTAAAACCGAAAAACCCCTGAAATTTGGCAGTTATGGTAAGATAAGCAACCATAACTCGCGCCGCCACCGTGCACTGCTAAGAATATCACCCAGGACATCAAAGATGACATCACAAATGTCATTGATGACATCACTGATGACATCACATGTGCATTTACTTTTCATGAAAACTCTGTAGAAGGGATTCTTATTGTAATATTGACAAAAAAGTGTCAAGGATCATTGGAATAAATATCATGAGCTAATTAGTGGATTAAGGAATGTGTTGATATACATAGCATTCTATTATTAAGTTCTATCCAGTATACTAAGCTATTCATGCAGAAACATAAGCAGTGTGTGCAGCATAAATAATGAAGTTGCAATATTCATAATCTTGCCATGTTGAATACTGAAATGATAACTGCTTTTTTATTAGAGTTTTGCATAATATGAAACATGTAATAGATAGCTAATAAAACCCAATTACTACATTATTGCATTACTGCACACCAAACACAAACAGACAATAACACATACAAATAGAGCATATACAGGGAAACTGAAGTAAACAAAAAAACAGCAGTATACCCGACAATTTTCATAACGTACATGATTATCTTAATGTACAGAAATGATTGCTCTGCTTCAAAGCTACTACTTCCCTATGTATAACTATCACATATTGTGACTAGACCCTAATGAAAGTAGTGTACGTGCAATGTGTACAAATATGAGCATATTCAGGGAAAGTATAGTAATAAAAAAACAACAGAACTATAACACAGTGTTGATAACCGTACTAATCATCTTCATACATAGAAAGCATTGTTTTCTTCCAAGTCTGTGTTTTCTCCCTTGTCTATGGTTCATATGCTTTGAGTGGACCCTAATTGAATTACTGTAAGAACATATTTGTAGTATAAGTCTACAAACATAGTACTTTGTATTATAGTATAGTGAATTTTTAGTTCCTGATTGTAACTGGCCTAGATATATCAGTAAAGGAAAAAAGAGGGAGCCAGACATGTGATGTCATCAGTGATGTCATCAATGACATTTGTGATGTCATCTTTGATGTCCTGGGTGTTAGTCTTAGCAGTGCACGGTGGCGGCGCGAGTTATGGTTGCTTATCTTACCATAACTGCCGAATTTCAGGGGTTTTTCGGTTTTACTTTGAACCATAACGTCCCTTTAACAACATTTTTTCACTGAGTTTCATAGGTTTTTAGTAGAGAAAATTAACCATAACGTCCCTTTAACAAAGTTTTTTTTACTGAATTTCATAGGTTTTTAGTAGCGCAACTTAACCATGACGTCCCTTTAACAAAGTTGTTTTACTGAATTTCATAGTTTTTTAGTAGCACACCTTAACAATAATAACTTTGACTTTATGTACATGTAATATGGAACATACTGAACCCTTTCTACTGAATCTGACGGTCCGCAGACATGTTTGGACAACAGTACCACCACCTAAAAACTCTGGGGAGGTATGTTTAATAGTTATATCATAACATAGGAACATTTAACAAATTCACAAAGCAGCACACATACAAAGTATATGTAGTAATACTTAAAAAATGTTACCCATATATGTAACACACTAATCATTCATGTAAATACAATGGCCCTCATTACGACCCTGGCGGAATTCCAAAAACGAAGGAGGAAATGTAATACCGCCATCGAATACCGCTCGTTGCGATCATGACCCGTCACCGTAAAGTATGATGCCATTAACGACACCGTAGTGAACGCCAACGCTAACTGCACCAAGCACGCGCACGCGCGCCTTGCAAAACCGTAATTTCCGCCATGGCGCAACGGTACGCGAATTCTGACCCTAGCGGACATGTACTCAACGCCATCAAGCATGGCGGAAAGTACCTTTCCGCCATGGTGAGAATTACGTCATCGCGAACCAACCGTACATGGCCCTACTGAGTGCCTGTACTCCACTCCCTGCCCACATTGCACAACTCCTCGTAGGCGCAATGCAGTCACACCATGCAACCAGTGAAATGTACAAGTCACCCATGCATACCAACGAACAAATGCATGCAGGGGCTCCAAGTGCCTTGTGAGTGGCCATCCATATCTGACATGACACCATTGCCGCACTGATGCAGCACAGGCATGTGAAGGTTCAAGTACACCAAAATGAACTGAAATATTCCATGAGACAAAACAACAATAGTCCCCCATCGCTACAGTGTAAATCAACATTCAAAGCAGTATCCTGAGGGAGACTGCACCAGCCCTGTACTCATGCCAGTAGACAAACCAACCATCAGCATAAGCATGTACCACACAAGTAGGCAGAGTGACTGAGCAGCCAGGCTCATCTCAAGAGGGGCCAATGGGAGCTGTAGGGCACAGATGGCACAAATACAGAAGCAAATCCAATGGACCTGACCTCAGTCCCCCTCCAAGAAACGCACGCAAACACAGGCATCTGTGACCAGCCATTTTCTGAAAATCCCATCATTCCACCAATCCACCTGGCTGACCGGCAACAGTTGCACAAAAGCTTATCCCCCGCCCCTGAGCATGACATCAGAAAAACAGTCATAATGGCAGCCCCTATCCTTGACCTTACTGGGCTTCGTAGGCAAACGCGGCCAGTACAGTACCACACAACTCCACTCAGAAGCCGGAACCCAATGCAGATCATCTCACAATACATCGCGCCACAAATCGGAATATGCTACATCACTAGTAAAGAATAAGGCTACAAGGTCAATATCTGAACATAATTTTAATGCACATCCAAATCACCAAGCCCATACAGCTATTCGCTCACTAACTCCCAAATGATTTCCATTACTGTGGGCTGCATCCGCAATGAATGACCAGCTTCTTCTTGTGTGACGCCCTGTTCCTTCATGGTACACAGGGCCTACATTTACGATCAAAAAGGCAACACGGAAGCGCCTAGAACCGCAGGGCAGTCCCATGAAGTAGGCACTAGTCCAGCTGAAAGGTACATATGTTGCTCCTAGCCACTAGTACTGCGTAAGGGCATGTGGCCCATTGGCGATCGTCCCATAAGATCGTAATGGTGCTCCACTGATTAACTCGAAGCTGCAGGTGTCGAGTGAAAAAGCCATCTGCAGGAGTGGCGTACAGATGGCAGCCGCAAAAGGGGAGGAGATACCTGTCACCCAAATGAAAAAAATAATAGTATGGGCATCCGAACTTCATATGTATTACTCAGTTCATTCAACACACTAAATATACAACCATATGCATGCTAGCCCACTCAAAAGGATTAATGTCACCAAAAAATCACTTGCGAATCATAAGGACATAAATCGAGGTCAATACACTATTACTAACGAGTGTTTGTGTGCATGCGTCTGTTAAAACAGAATCCATTAGATGTGATTAGTAACGTGCACAGACACAAGTGTTTGAAGGCGCGTCGAGACAGGGAGGGTTCAACAAGGGCAGACAGATGATGGACCCACTATGGCAGCTTTGCATCACATAGCGCTGGGGAAGGGGATAGATTTCAAAAAGCCATGCACATGACAAACTCTCAATTAAATCATCTGTCCATGCATCCATTCATCATTCCCTCATCCCGGAATAGAAACGCCTGAATATTTACTCACATTACATTTGAAATTTCCATTGAGTCTGTGCGTAATGCAGTCTGCTAAATCCACTGTGCTCCTGCCCGGTTCACTAGTGTAGTGAAGTAACATGTATTTGGGGGCGTCCTGCCTCATCGTCCACTACGCTATTGCGCATCCCATTCAATTCACATCAATCATTGCATTCTCGTCATGGGCCCTGTCCCAAGGACATTCAACAATAGAACGTTACATTTCCAGTCAGACCTGTGGGCGTCTCCTCGCCGCTAGTTGAAAACCAAAAGCGCTGTCCTTCGAATTCCTCATTTGCAACATCACGTCGTAAAGGCATCTGTGAACGCTTGAATTCACAAATACATCTATGTAGTGCGGCTGTGTGTGAAAATGGTAACTGGCTTCAATCACTAATGGGACTCCCCGCCCGTCGGTGAACGTCGGTACAGTGCTGCTTGAGGGTCCACCGTTGATCGAGTACTACATTCCACTGACCCTTCATAAGTTTGTCCGCGACTGCAAAAATAGTATGTGAAACAATGGGACCATAGCAGAATCAACATATTAACCAATATTTCACTGCCATCGGGATCATATACATGATTGTAATTGCAAGATGCCATGCGTCAAATAGCAGCGTTGTGTGCGGGACGTGCTCGCCCAAAAGTCATTGCAGCTGCCACAGGTGAAATGAATCACCACAGGTGGAGGCTATACAGCCTGAAAACACATAAATTGCACACCCAACCCCCTCCCACAACCACACCCACTCCCAAATGCTACCGACAGGACTAGCGATGTTGGGCCTGGGGGACCTGATAGCACTGCAAGTACTCCAACTTCAAGAAGAAGACGAACACCAACGACTACAACAACCGGCCTCACAGAGGAGACGCAGGAGGAGGAGGAGGAGGAGGGCAAGGCAGGGGCAGCAAGGCCCACCAGCACAGCCACTACCACCACGCAGGCAGCCCGCAATCCCACGCCTCCGAGCCAATCCGTTCAACCTCACTGCTGAGCAGATCCACACCCTCTACCGTTTGGACCGGGACACCATAACCGCCATCGTCAACATGACACACGCTGACCTTGTCAGCATGATAGATAGCCCAACCGCCATCCCACCCCTACTGAAGGTGGTGTCTGTACTCCACTTCCTGGCCACAGGCACCTACCAGCACACAGTCAGACAGTTGCATGGCATTTCACAGCCATTATTGTCACGGACACTATTCCAAGTGCTTGATGCCCTCCTGAAGCACGCAGACGGCTACATCTCTTTACCACGCTCGGAGCAGGAGCTCACAAACGCAAAAGTGGGATTCCATGCACTTGGCAGCATACCGGGTTGCATTGGTGCCATCGACTGCACCCATGTGGAATTGGTTGTCCCACATGCCATGGAGGTCCAGTACCGCAACCGGAAACAATATCATTCTATCAATGTACAAATGGTGTGTGACTCCAACAGGATCTTTACACATTGTTGTGCCCGATTTCCAGGATCAACCCATGACTCTATGGTCTTGAGGAACTCTACAGTACCACGCTACATGGAGCGACACGCAGGGCACCGATCCTGGCTACTCGGTTAGTCTCATTTGATGCATGAGAATGTGGGGTAGGTGATGCGTCAATGACGTGGCAGGAAGGGGGGGGATGCGTACGTAGCAATGTCATTACACAAACATCCTTCATTGTCCACATACAGGTGATGCCGGGTATCCACTGAAGAGATGGCTCCTTACACCAATCCGGAACCCACAGAACCAGCATGAGGAGGACTACAACCATGCCCACTCACGTACCGCCATGAGAAGGTTGCAAAGATGGTCATGGCATGTGTCATGCTACACAACATGTGTGTACGTATAAATGTGGCCATGCCCCCTGACGCAGAACTGCAAGCACCTGAAGATGGTCATGATGAGGGTGGGGATGTGGCAGCACCTCAAGGAGTCCGCGAGGCACAGGAGGCCCGTGAGATTCGTCAGAATATCATAGATGCATGCTTCTAGCACTCACGCCTGGTGGCTGTTACATGGACACGGGACTTGTGGCACTGTGTGTGTCGGGAACATGCACAATGTGGCCTGTACGCCAAGAAAGGCCTCGTACACAAAGATCAATGTCCACACATCTCATTGGATTAATGTGAATATATGTATAGCAAATGTGAAATGGTATTACACACCCAATCGACCCGCCACCCGGAAGAACCCAACACACCCCCTCCACCCTCCTACCTCCCCCCCGAACACCAGTGTCCAGAGATGCTCATTGTCATTGGTCAGACGCTATTGCAAGCCCCCTCTCCGGGTATCAGGGGCACCCCTGCCTGTGGAGCGCAGGTTCCTCCCAGATCTACGTTGGGGGCTGCCCTGGACGGAACTTGCAACGGATGATGTCTCTGCCTGCTCACGTCGATGCATGTCCCTAAGGGTTTGTGAGAGCTCAGTGAGCACACGGCGCACAGCGGCAAGTTCACCACATACATCTTTGGACGTCGCATGCAGTTCCCCCCTCAGGCTCTCGGTGCTTCTCTCCATTTGTCCCCTCAGGCTCTCGGTGCTTCTCTCCATTTGTCCCCTCAGGCTCTCAGTGCTTCCCTCAATTTGTGCCCTTAGTGTCTCTGTACTTCGCTCCATTTCTGCCCTTAGTGTCTCTGTACTTCGCTCCATTTCTGCCCTAAGTGTCTCAGTAGATGTTTCAATGGCTGCCTTAGAACCCCCACATTCAGCAGCATGCTCCTTGAGGAGCGTGGCCAGTTGCTGCTGTTGCACTATCATCTGCTCGAGGGACTGTTGCCTCTGCTGGGCCATGCCCATTTGCGGTGGTGTCACAGAGGGGCTGATCACCTCATGTTGCCTTGCCACAGGCCTTGTGGGGGTTGGCCAGTCGTCGTCTTGTGGGTGCCCCTGCGTGGTTACCTCATGGTGTATGGGATGAAACATACAGGGGGATTGGGACAGGTCATGGATGGATCCTACATCTACAGCACCGTTTTCTGTGTCGGAGCATGCTGGCATGAAAGCAGTGTCACCTATGGTGCTGCTGCCACCAGAAGCAGTGCCTTCTGTGGCATCCATTGGGGGGACCTGTGGTGCTGCTGTTGTGGACATGCTGGCTGCTGGGGTGCCTGTTGATGTCCCCTCCAGTGTGCTGCCACTCGATTCGTGCTGCTGACGTGTCTTGATCCGTGCAGCTGAGGTGGAGGGTCTTTGCCTGTTGGTCTTGGCCCTATTTGCAGGTGTGCTGGTAGGGGTGTCCTGAAGCTCGGCGTTTGATTCGGACCCTGTGGTGGAGTAAAGGAGGGCAAGCGTTATTTTTGGTTCTGTTGAAATAGGAATGGCAATGTATCACATGCATTGGGGTGGTACCTGAGGGTGATTTGGGTCAGGGCCTTGGAGGAGGTCTCATTTTCGTGTGGATTGAGGGTGCAGTTATTTTGCAGCCTGCAGTTAGGGTGTGCATGCTGCACATGCAGAGGGTGTTTTTAGGATTTTTACTTATTTATGTATTTAATCTGACTTTTACAGGGCGCTATCATGGCAATGTATGTGGACGTTCTCCTGGACATGTGTTTCTATTGCACTATGGGGACACATGGTGCTTCACATGATTGGACATTGTGGATTTAGCATTGTTTAATTTGGCCCACCTACCTGATTCTTCGGATTGTCTGCACTCCTTTCTCCATCCCTCCGACTCCCTCTATGCTCTCCATTCCAATGGTGGAGGCACAGATTTCTTCCCAGGGGGTCAACTTGATGGGTGATTCAGATCCTCCCCCGGTAGCTGTGGCAATGTTGCGGTTGGCTGAAAGTATGCTCCGGACGCGTATCCGCAAGTCGTCCCATCGCTTCCTGCATTGCTGTGGGTTGCGGGGTGCGGTCCCCACCGCACTTACCCGCTGTGCCACCAGGGCCCATATGGCCTTCTTGTTCGCAAGTGCCGTCCTGGTCATTTGCGACGAGAAGACGACGGCAGCGTTCTCCTGGAGGGTCTCTGTGAGAACGGTGAGTTCCTCATGGGAGAAGTGGACCTGCCGCTTGCGATCGCACGCTTTTTTAGCAACTTTTCCCATTTTTATTTTTTTATTATGGGGTGGCTAACGGGTTGGGATGTGTCTCAGGGTCGGATTTTTAATGGTTGTGTTGGGATTCTGATTTTATAGGTGTACGGCGTCCTGTTTCCCGTTCCGGCCCCATGTTTTTACTTCCGTTTCCGTATATTTACGGTTACTGTAATTTGCGCTGACCGCTTATTACGGTGACCGCTAAGATGGGTGGTGGAATTGCACCTAGGGCGCCGTACGACGGCGGTATGGGCCGTTTTGGGGTCATTTCCGCCATCGCGGACTTTGCACTTCCGCCATGGCGTAATGCTCGTGCCCGATGGGTCGGAATTGGCCGCACTTTGCTCCATCGTGCAATGGCGGATTACGCTATGGCGGTCATGTCAGTTACTTTCCGCCAGGGTCGTAATGAGGGCCAATATGTTTTTAAAATGGAATATACCAAAAGAAGATAAAGTGGCTTCCACCATAATTACCTCACAGACGCTCCACAACCAACAGCAAGACCAGACGTATACACTACTGATTACATATCTCACCAGACATAGTATTTTACTCATATATTTATAAACGTTCTATATTAGAAAAAAAAAAACATATTACTTTTTTGTTTTCTCACAGAAATGTGTAGTACTCTCGACTGGCTAGAGGAGAATTTCCCACGAGAGGAAATGTTAGAAAATATTCCACCTAATGGTACACACTTTACTATATAAACCAATTAACAAATATTATTCTGTATACATTTAACAAATACATTTTTTTTATTACAGACCATACAAAAATCCCAAGCATCTCACAACAACAATCAGAGGATATCACTCTACAGCAGATTAATCAAAAAATGGACGACCTTATGCAAAATTTTATGGATTTGAAAAACTTTGTGGAAAATTATGTGAAACCCCCAACAGCACACCATTGTCCAACCTGCACTTGTCCCCCCTCACCCTATCCCACGCTGTTAACCCCAAACCCTGTCTATGGACCAAAGCGTTTTTCGATGAGCTTTCCTTCCCTTTCCTTCCCTTCTTCACCTGATCCCAGTTATCTAGAAATCCCTAATTCTCCTGTTTTTGTTTCCGTTTCTGCCGGGACACGAACACTGTCCGCAGAACATCAACACGCATGCGCAAAACAATGTCCATACATTGGGTGTCGTGCAGACGACCGCTACCTTAGTGAACATGCTCACAAAACAATCATGTGACCGTGCCCACGCTCATCTTGTGCTCTAAATGCGGACACTGTTTGTGTCCCCGACCAGTTTAAAAGTACATTTCCAAGTAATCCACAATATTTCTCATTAAAAAATCACCATACCACAAATCCCACATACTAATCCTATCTTTCCACATAGTTTTTGTGACTTTTTGAACCTTTTTTGATGTTTGATTTGTCTTGCGGACAGCGCGCATGTTCGCGACCCGCGCACAAACACCCCGATATAAGACCACGCCCTAGAGCACATTCTCATTGTGTTTCTGACTATTCCACAGAGCACACTGCATTTTGCTGCATACTTTGCAGATTTTGAGATTTCCATCTCCAAGCCTATGACATCCATGGCTCGACTATTACCACATGGTGCTACATCTGCCTCAGCACCACTCCCACCCCCTCCATCCCACCATTTCCCCAAGGACCTGAAGAGGGGAACAGGAGTGAGGATACAGAGGAGGAAGAAGAGGATGACGAGAATGAGGTAGAGGAAATCCCTACTACCTGCCGTCGGCATGAATCTTGGGTGTGGCGGTTGTTTACCGTTCATGGAAACGGTCCTAAGTCTCATGCGAACCGTGTCACCTGTAATGAGTGCAAAATGGTACTCAGTCACGGGAAGCATGGTTCGTATAGCTTTGGGACCACTACCATGAAGCGACACCTGCGCTCATTCCACACTGGGGCCATTCGCAAGGTTGTACCTTGCGAGAAGCGTAGTAGGTTGATTGACTCTACTTCATCCTCCGTTCCTGATCCTGTCACCACAAGGAACACCTCTGTGGGACAGCGTCTTCCTCAAGCTGCCTCACAGGCCATACAGAATTCTGATGACCCTTACCTTTCGAGGGTCACAGTTGTATGTGTGTACTGTGACACAGTACTCTGCAGGGGGGATCGACTTCGGAGTGCTTTTCAGATGATCGTCTCAGAGCACCAGAAGACCTGCTCACTACCCAAATAAAACCCACTCTACATCTTCCTCTCTCAGCTCGCCCTTTCTTATCCCTGTGGTTGGTGTCCCCCTCCCTTTACCCTCCTTTCCCTCCTCTCCTAGTGTGTCGTGTATAAAAAAGAACAAAAAAAATACAAAATAACAAAAATCCCAAAAAAATATAAGGTTGTTTTCAGAGCCGCCTTTCACAGTTAAAAAATAGAAGTGAAGCATAGCCATTTCCATTTCGTGAAAGTCCGCGGACGGTCCGCGGATAGAAAAACAATTGCATTGCTACCCTATTGAAACCAATGCATTTTTCTCTAACAGGAAGTGGTGGCTCTGAAAAGAGCCTTTGGGAGGTGTTTGAATGTAAAACATTTTAACTACGTATGACGTACTTCAAAACGAATGCTGTATTTCTAAAAAAGGTCGCAATGCATTTTGTACATTTCTCAGAAAAATCTGATTGCCAGCATAAGTAAGATGGACTCCATCTTTGCGAAAAATGCATGTACTACGAAAACAAAATATTTTCATTGTTAAAAGAGGACACGCCAAAATCTCTTAGGAAGGCACAAACAGCCTTATTAACATTACGCCTTGCTTTCTCCATTTGTGGACCGCATGAGAAAGAACGAAGCCACGCTTGTCTCTGCGCAATCCGTGAAAAAATTATTTCAGAGTTTGGAAACATGTCCATTATCTTCTGAAGTCCTTCTTTCATTGCAAATTGCACAGAAATTCCAGACACATGTCCTAAACTGTTCCCTCCACAATGAATTACAATTATGTCTGGATGTTCCTCTATCTTCAAAGTTGCACAGAGAGGTAGCAAGTCCAACCACTTCATTCCACGCACTCCATGCCAGTGCGCTTCCACATGTGGGAATCCAAGATCTATAGGTACTCTAAAGCTTTCTGCATGCACCTTCAACCAATGAATCCACGAGTCTCCCAAAATCCATACAATCTGTGTTTTGAAACACTCAGCCATAGCTATCTGTTCTTCTCTCTGCAAAAACAATATCTGAGAAAACCTCTTCTAGCACAACACACTCACTAAACTTTACTGACCAATCCCTTGCTTCATCCAATCTCATTTCCATACCTCCCCTCCCCAACTTCCCCGGATGTAATATGCGGTGTCCTAGAACTACCGCCATGTCCACGAATGTATCGTAACATGTAAAACCCTTCTACCATTTCGATTTCACTCTCTGTGCCATTCCCTCATTGGATGTAGCTAAGCAATCACATGACCATCCACCAATCAAATCCAATAACTCTACATGTAACTGCATCATCATAGAGCAGCACTACAAATGTACAGTGTATCTCTCGGAGTACAAGTCTCATACCATTGACTACCATGATCTACGAGAAATACTATACAAATCTCCAATATTTCTACTTGCAGCTTGGTCCATATCCATATACATGAACAGAAAGTACAGGTATGCATATTTTCTACACAGTACATGAACACATTTTCTAACCGACTTTTGCCTTCTACAATCTGAAAAATGAATGGACGATCATTGTTTCATTGTCCTAAAATGACCTGTCACTTACAAACCTTTATATCGTTTAATTTCTTCATACACACACACACATGCAAATACTAAAAAACTAACATTTTTGCTAATAAAATATATACACGACATATAATCACACAAAATAACATACACATTCTATGATCAAAGCTCAAACAATAATATTTGTACAAACACATAATTAGTTTTAATTTTTTTCATTTTTATAAGTACTTACATACATTTATATAGGACAAGCAGACTATGATATTCACTCACTGTTACATGCAAAAGCAGTCTATGACACATAGCTCTCAACTCACACGCTTTTGGCGGGTGTCACCCATCTTGTAAAGGACTGACTCACCCGCCAAGCCTCCTGCACGCCCATTCATTCCAATGGGCCTCTCACCCGCCAAAAACAAAATCAGGTGATTTCACCCGCCTTTGCGACACACATGGTTGAGAGCTATGATGACAATGTCTCACTATTACGTGGAAAAGCTTAGTTACAAGAATAGTGGTATACGTTGGTAGATTATGAATTCCACAAACCATAGTAAATATATTTTCCTTCCTACTCTTAGTCATAATATAGTTTTAATGGTTTTCAGGAAGGCGCTGAGCATTTCAATTTAAAAAAAATCTATGTCTTAAATTAAAACAGAGCTATATAGCAACCAAATTACTAATGTCTTTCTTTTACAATTGCAGTGAAGCCCATTCTCCTGAATAGAAGCAGCCGATTTTGATTTACAAAGAACAACTAAGAAGCAAACTACAAATTTTTGAAAAAAAAGTAAGTAGATTGTTACCATAATATTTGATTTATAACTCACACGCACTGTACTGTGCATTCATGGTATTCCTGTGCCTAAAAATAGAGATTCTGCACCATTGTGACCAAAAATCCCCCCGTCTTAAACAGTGATCTCCTGTCAGAATGGCCCTCAAATTCCTATTTTTCGGCACACAAATTACCCAACTCAGCCGCTAGAATGTAGATGTTGTAGAACAAACAACTGTTTTAATTGTATAGCTTTACCTATATTATTTATTCTTCTCCACACCACCGGCTTACTTTCTTCTGTCATCTGAACCCCAGTTTAGTAACACATTAATTAAAGAATACCCATCCCTGGTAGTTCAACTTCCCAATTCACAATCGCACACCATTACATACATCTTTAACATCTTACTCAAACAATCATGCACACAACACACATACATTGCAGAAAACCCCAACCCATACCTTCTGTATTTTTTTCAACAGACGCTACAGAATGCCCACCAAAAAGCAACTCCGTAGAAAGGGACGCAGAAGTAGAGCAAATGAAAAGAAAAGTCTCCAAAATAAACACCCATCTATAGCAGAATTTGTAAAAAACGTTGAAACACAACAGCTAATACAGTCATGTTGTGAAACAGAAGTTTCTAGTGCAAAAACTTTGCCTCCTCTATCACAAAGTAAAACGACCCAAAAAACTATTAACAGAAAATCAACTATCACTACAAATAAAACGTCTTCTATAAATCTTGATATAGTACAAAGTAAGCATACCAAGAAAAGTATATTAGCCAAAATGTTCCGTCACAAAGTCCTTCAAAATCTGATAAATACAGGAGAGAAACCAGTTTCAACACGTCAAACCTATCGTAGGAAAGTAATCTTAGAACTGTTGATAGACAGTGCAATTCTTCTCCAAAGAAACGTATTTATTGTTGTGTTAAACAGAATTGAACCACTAACAAAACTAATAACTAAACTTCTAAAAAGACTTCTCAATAAACGGAATGTGAACAGAAATAACTTCTTAAATATCTGTGGAGGTGAATGGAGTCACACTACAAGCACAGAACCATACTTTAATTAAGAAGCGTACAAACAAAATCAAACAAATACAATTGCCATACATAGCAGTGGTCGAGGTTGTGAAAAAGTTAATAATACCATAATGGAACAAGAAGTACTCCTTACAAAAATATGCCCTGAAAACTTAGATTTACCCCTCCATTCGACTGAATCGGAACATCTAATTTACACATGGCCATGCACGTCAATGTGTAACATTCCCAAAAAAATGTTCAAATCTTTACGCCTATTCCTCAATCAATATGTGAAAAGCAAAGACCAAATCAAAATTAAAATACTGCAAAGTATGGATGCTTGTCCAGTACGCAAGCACACAGGACTGCAAGGACATTCGTTGGCCTGCATATCAGGAGCTACTTGCAAAACAACCTTCCATGATATCAAAAGGATATCAACACATCATGCAAGTATAAGAAATCTAGTTTATAAACGGTATTATGCAAAAAGTCCTGCTTTAGCACTAGCCAATTTAAATAACATTCTTCTACATGGTACACCAAAAGACCTACTAGAAGAAATTGAGTATATACAGAAAAAATATTTTGGAAATGAAACCCACTTACAAGATGAAATAGTTGTCAACCAACTTCATAACAAATCTGCACATGGCAACCTTTCACTACACACATACAAAAAAGAAATACTAAAATTATTAAGCACTTCAGCTGAAGTACCAAACCACGTGTGTGTATGTTGCCGCATAACGTGTTATAAAAGTAACACAAAAACTGTAGACCTTTCATACAAATTAGAAGACAATGAAGATTCTGAATGGTTTGAATTAGCTCTCTACCTTATAGCAGAAAACAAATATGAAATAACTGACCCCATAATACTTTGCAGTTACTGCACTACCAAATTTGACAACAACCAAACTCCTTCACGTGCTATCTCAAATAACTTGGAATTACATCCACCACCAAAACTCCTTCAACAACTTAATTTATATGAGAGCATCATAATTCAAACAGTTCATCCATTTCAAGCAATAATACGCCTTCAACCAAAAACTGCAAAATTACCTCCCTCTGAATTAGTGAAAGGTATTTGTGGAAAAGTAGTGTATTTACCATTAGATCTAAAAGAAAATGTGCACACTCTAGGAGTGCAACGTCCAATGCAACAATCTTTAATTATCTTGGTAAATGGAGTACCTACAAAAGACAAAAAAATTTGGCAACAACTGGTAGATTTACATAAAGTTAGAGAAGCCCTACAATATCTCAAAGAGAATAATGATTATTACAAAGAAATTAATATCGAAGAAAACTTGAAAGATACAACTGAAATAATTCAAGAGACACAAGAAACTGGTCAATTTGAGCTCCTAGATCCTGCTACAATAGCAAACACTTTAGACCATTATACAATTCACCCATTGCACTCTAATGACACCATAGAAGATGCACTGGAAACGTACCAAATGCGTCAAACAAAAGGATCACCAATCAGCATATGGGAAAAAAGTATAGAAGCATGTGCTTTTCCTCTACTTTTTCCTACTGGCAAAAGAGGAAGATACGATGATAGACCTGTTCAAATATCAGCATCAGAATATCGCTCATTACGAATGTATTCTGAAGATCCCAGATTTTGACAAAATGTGGAATACATATACCACCTACTCTTTGAAAGTGAAATAGCAACTTTATGTTACGGAGTTGCACACATATTAAAATCAGGATCACACTTTCAAAATATGACAGCCACACAATTATTACAAAAAGTTCAACAAAAAGATGAGATTTTACAGACAAATCTTACAAATCTATTAGTAAATATGCGAGGTACTAAAGAGTTCTGGTTTTGACGCCATGGAGATGTACGTTGTATGATCAGAAACCTTGGCCCACCCACTTGGTTTGTTACATTAAGTTGCGCAGAATATGCATGGGAAGATTTACATGCTTTCCTATGCATATCAAACGAAAACAAAACAAACATAGATATACTAACACCTGGAGAACTTTGTTCTCAGGATCCTGTTAATGTTTCTAGATATTTTCACCATCGCTTCATTGCTATGCTACATTTTATTTGTAATAAAACTGTTCCTCCCCTTGGAGAAGTGCAACACTTCTTTTGGAGAAAAGAATACCAAGCCAGAGGAGCGCCACACGTCAACATGCTTTTATGGATTAAAGATGCTCCTAAATTTGGTCAAGATCGTGATGCCACTGTTTTACAGTTCATTGAAAAATATCTCACTTGTGAAATTCTGTCAGAATCCACAAATAGTGATCTTCATGCCAAAATCTTACAATTCCAAAGGCACAAATGTGGCAAATATTGTCGTCGCAAATACAAAAACAAAGAGAAATACCACACCAAATGCTGATTTGGTTTCCCTAGACCAGTTACAAATACAGGTCAAGTGAACAACCTCATGTCTTCAGTTAGACATAGTGTTAAAGGTAAGTAAAAATACATATTGCATAAAAAGAAAAGAAGAAGAAAAATATATCAATGATTACAATGCAATCATTCCCCACTCGTGGATTGCAAACATAGATGTGCAGTACATTGCAGACAATTCTACTGCAGTTGCACGATATGTCACACCATACTTAACCAAATCAGAAAAGACAGAGCTCCAAGACCTCTGGAATGACCTGTCATCAGATAAAACAGTGTCTCAGAAATTATACAGCTTGGGTATAAAAATGCTGTCCCATAGAGAATGTTGATCCTATGAAGCAGCTGATCGATTAACTGGTACTGCATTGTATGGTAAATCTGCAAATATAGTATGGCTAAGTCTTGGTCCAGCTAAATCTAGAAAAAGAGTTCTAAAATCATACTAAGATATAGAAACAATAGCCAAACATGATCCCAACAGCCAAGACATTTTAAAAAACTATTTATTGGACACATACTACCCAAACAGGAGTACCACTTTGGAAACCATGTGTCTATACTACATAGCCCAAAACTACACATACAAAAATAATACAAAACCTGATGAGCAAAACCGTAAATACAAAGTGACAAACTTGATGGTAGCTTAGTAAAACTCACCAAACCAAATTTAATTAATCATATCAAATTGTCATTAAAGACTCCTCAACATAAAGAAATATATTACATGTCCCTGCTACATTTCTTCAAACCATGGAGAAAAGAAGACGAAATACTAGATACCTATGACTCATATGAAGATGCTTTCAAAGCAAATGAAAGCAGTATAACTGATGTAAACTTTGTACAGTACAAAACAATGTTGCACAATGAACAGCAACACGAAGAGGAACTCCAGGCCCAACTAGATAAGGACACTCCTGACAGTAGTCAACCTTCTGTCACAGGAAGCCAAGAACCACTGGGAGAACCACTAATAACAAATGAGGCAGAATTAGCTATGATAGAAGTAGAAAACACCATGTGTCACTATGAAGATAAAGAAGACTTAACTACACTACCATCAAAACTAAACAAAGAGCAACGTAGCATTTTTCATGAAATAACAAAAGAAATTGCACATGGTGTGCAACATGAAAACAAAGAATGCATCTGCCAAAATTACAAACCTATACTATTGTATGTCAGTGGTGAATCTGGTTCTGTCAAAACATTCCTAATCAAAATCATCAGTAAGTTCCTTCAACAATTGACAAACAACAAACTGTCAGCTGTTGTCACTGCCCCCACAGGTTTAGCTGCCTACAACATAGGTGGTGTCACTTTCCACCGATTACTACTCCTGCCAGTAGAACACCAAAACAAGTTAGATTATTACAAACTTTCTGCACAAGCTGCAATGGAAGTACTCAGAGTATTGAAACAAATGAAAATACTACTAATAGATGAAGTGAGCATGGTGTCCAACCTAATGTTGGCTTTGATTCACCTCAGAATACAAGAAGTACTCAAAACAAACTATGAAGAGCTCTTTGCAGGAAAACACATCATTGTTTTCAGAGATCTTCTTCAATTGACACCTGTAAAAGGTGAGCCTATTTTTAAAACATTAGGACACAAACTCTGCCGTAAAACTGTTGGCAGCATTGGAAATGTCAACCTTTGGCAACATTTCCAATACAGAGAATTAACAGAAAACATGCGCCAATCTGCAGATCTCACATACCAACATCTTAAAAAGTATCTGAGTTGGTATACTTTCTAGAGAAGCAGAAGCAATATTGAAAACCCGGCACATTCATGCACTTTATGGTGATAATGCATGTGCTACAGATGTTATGGAACAATTAGCCCACAAAAATGTCAATTGTATGGCCTTAATGCCAACTCTTGCAAGCTGTTTCAAATTCAATGAAATAATGTTAAGCAAAAAAATGCAACCAATTATGGAAATTAGCGCCACAGACAAACTAGATGTACATGGAATGACACTACTCATGTGTGACCAAGCCACAGCAAGAATAAATAGTTTAGAAAAATCAATCTCAAATACAGCAGGCTTGGGAAAGATATTAAAATTATCCTTAAATTGCAGAGTAATGCTTAAACGTAACCTTGACGTGGACCAAGGACTAGTTAAAGGAGCACTGGGTACAGTTGTTGGCTTTAAAACATACCCACGTGACAACAAAATTCAGTTTGTCAATATTCTCTTTGACAAACTTTCAGAAGTAAAAAGAATACGACGCTCAACAGCTCCATTCCTTCTCTTCAAAGACATGTATGTACGCAGAGAACATTTTTCTCTAACTCTTGCATACGCAGTCACCATTCATAAATCACAAGGTCGTACTCTAGACAAAGCAATGATACACATTGGTAACACAGTCTTTAAAGAAGGCATGAGCTACGTAGCACTGTCACGCCTACGTACAATTGACGGTCTATTTCTAATAAATGTTGATGCAAGTAAAGTAAACGCTGATATTCCTTACATTTTAGAATACAATAGACTTCGTTCACTATACACCCCCCATCTACAAACATATCCTGTTCCACAAAAAGGAAAATTTTCTAAAAGAAAACTAAATCAAACAGAAATGCAACAGGATGTCACTGCAAATCCTCCAAAGAGACTAAAAGAAACTAAAACTTCATCAAGTACCACAAGCAAAAAAGAATCAATTAGGGAAAGTAAACCAGGTACTTCTTTAAAGAAGGAAGACAAACTTCAAAAAAAGCAGTTAGATACAGCACTACCTGGACCATTTAAATTCTCAAATATAGTTGGTTTAAGTTGCTATGCAAATGTAGCAATGAATATTCTATTTCAATTACCACCAATTGTTGACACATTTACTTACACATTATAGACCCATTGTGTTTGCAAATGTTAGTACTTCACAGAAATGCTGCAAACAATCCTGACAACACGTATTGTGTTTTTGGAATAAGACGACAATTGGACTACTGTGCTGGAATAGTGAAATTCACTATAAACTCACAGGAAGATCCACAAGAATTTCTAATGTACTTACTATTAGTACTGGAAAACAAAAACATACCTATAAATGAAATCTTCCAGATTTCATACATTTGGAAACATACATGCACTCTCTGCAACAATGTGACACAAGAACAAATCCCTAATGAGCACTTTGTCTATATATCAATACCTAATTGTGAATCCGTTCCATTTCAGCAACTTGTACAAAATGCAAACCACAGTAGATTATGTTCTACCTGCAATTCGGATAATCGCTCCACGTTACTAATACAAACACATAGTAAAAACGTTATACTAATGCTTCTACGTTACAATGCAGATGGTAAGAAAAACAACTGCAAGCTGACTGGATTCACACATTGTCAAATTTCACTTGGTAGGACAACCTTCACAACAATAGGTATAATCTACCACGCAGGAGCCACACCCAACTCAGGGCACTACACTGCATATATAAAAAAAAAGTGGATGGTTTGAATGTATTGATAGTACCGTTACTCTAAAGCAGAGATTACTGGCTAATCTTACAAACGTGTATTTAATGTTCTTAAAACCAAAATTTGATAACTGAACTGTACTTAAACCTTAAGTACACTTGTAGTAAAAAAATATAAACTGTCACAATATTTCAAAACCTATCTAACTGCCCAAAGATTCTACAACAAAGAAATTAATACCACTCAAATAGAGCAAAAAATAGACAGTTAGAATACGCCAATTGGTATCTAACTGTCCCAAAATTTACAAATATGCAAACAGATAAATCAATACCACGAAATTATATCAAAACATAAACAGCTAAAATACGCCTACTGGTATCTAACTGGGCCAAATTTTTGCAATATCCAAACAAATACCTAATATCTTACTGCTCACAAAAACTGGAACAATCCAATGCATAAAGCATCAGGCAGAAAGAACAAGTAAACGCGGAAAACAAACAAATAAATAAACTGTAGCAAAACAGAAAAAGGTTGTTTTTTTTTATCCCAACATGGATTTTTTTTCTCCCACAGACCCAATGATTTTAGCAACCTACACAGAAACCTTGCACATTGCACAGTACTCTGGTTTGTAATCTACTAAATATGAGGGTCAATAAAAAGAAGAAAATGTTGATTGTACAATGTAATAAGTCATTATAAAATACTAATACTAACATGCTATTTTCTTTTATTACAGAAATGAACAAGAAAAACCTGGACTCCCGTTACTAAACCAAATAGTACGTATAACAAGATAAATGCAACCATTGCAGCATATCACATCCATACAAGCTTATAACATTGTTCCTTATAAATGAGTTTTTGACCCAAAGTTAAAAGCCACTATGGGTGTGATATGCTGCGGTGGTTGTGGCCAGGGCATACACTCTTGGGTGCATGGCCAAATGGCCATGCACCCAACATTCTATACCCTGGCCACAACCACCGCAGCATATCACACCCATAGATGCAAACATTGCAACCATTGTTATGTCCGCGGACAGGGGGAAGGTCCTAGGACACATTCAACTTGCCAGAGGACAATACAAACAGCGTCCTGAGGACACCCCCATTTTCTTTATGTACGAACATTTCTGGACACCGCGATTGTTCTTAAAACATTTTCACCTTTCCAGCGAACAATACAGACAATGTCTCCAGGACACCCCCTGCAAACATTCCAAGACCCCATAAGTGTTCTTAGAACACTTTCAAGTTGACACTGAATCCATTCTGTTTATTTACGAACATTCCAGAACAGCCGTGTTGTCTGCAGACAAATCGAACACAACAAAAGCGTCTAGCACATAAATAAAATACAACTTTGAACCTATCTCATACTCCCCCATTCTCCCCAAAGACTTCTACACACCAACACACTCTACTAAATATACATTTTGAACAAACTTTCACCGCGCTGTCCGCGGACGTCCGCAAATGCAAGATGGTGGGCGCGACAGAAAATCTGACACGCATCACACACCACGCCGCCCAATCAGCAAACATGTCGCATGTCCGCGGACATGACGCAAGCCGCTGGGCCAATCGGGGTGCTGTCCGTGGAGCGAACAGGGAAGTCCGTCCGCGAAGCAAACACAGATATCACTAATTTTTTTGCCTTACATTTTGGTCATTTTTTTAAAAACTACTGGACGGATTTACAGCAAATTTGCAAAAACACACTTTCGGGACCAGGCCGCCGCTCCTGCCGCACATTTGGTGTAAATCCGTCCAGCGGTTCGGGCTGTAGCCGTGCGCAAAGTTTTTTCCCATTCAGTCTATGGGAAAAAAAAGTTTTGGGACCCTCCCTATAACTTTTCCCCCCCTGGACGAATCCTCACCAAACTTGCAAAAGAATTCAGAGTGGGCCATATACTTTTTTTGCAAAGTTTGGTGAGGATTCATCCAGGGGGAGCGAAGTTATAAGCCGCCCAAAAAGTGCTCTTCCTATGGAAACACCAACTTAACCATAACTACATGGCCGCTGCTGCGGCCATGTAATATAGGTGTGCATATACCAATATTCATGATAATGCTTCCTTGACTTACCAAGACCACTGCTTTGTATTTAATGTGTCTTGTACTTGTATCTTGCTACTATTGCAATCACTGCTCTATGTATTGCTACCTTTGCATTTTAACTAAGTTTTAAGACTTCTTGTTTCTGTTGCACCCATCTGCCCAAGGGCTTGGTGCGCATTACCAAAGAAATAAATGAACAAACAAACAAACAAACAAACTACCCAGGGATGAAACCAGCCGCAGTGCTGCCAAACAAAGTTTAAAATGTACGCTCCTTTTAATCGCGGTCCGGGTCGATAGCTGCCTGGCTATCTGGTCTCCAAGTGCTGGGCACTGTCGATTCGACCAAGGCAGGTCCGGGGAAGCGATGGGTGAACTGGTTGGTCCCACCAGCTCAAGGGAAAAAGGCTCTTTCGATGAAGATCTCCTCTCATCGTGTGGAAGAAAAGTGGTGAGACGATCTGGCAGGGCTTCACCGGTGGTGTAGATGCTGAAGATGTCTGTGGCTTCTCTCCCCTTTGGTTCCGTAGTTCCAGTGGCAACGTCTTGCTCTTCCAGTCCTCAGGACCCTGCTTTTATGCAGAAAGAGACCCATTCATACAGACTAGCTGTCACTCACACAGTGGAGTAGTTTTCTTGGCGGGAGACCCTCCAGGCTATCAGGTTAGAGTGCGACCTGAGTTGCTGCAGCAACTCTGTCCAAGGGTTCTACTCCCCCTCCCAAACAACAGACCCACCACAGACTCAGAGGCGCTGAAAGGAAGGCTTCTTGGCAGAAGCCCGCCAAAAAGTGAACAAAGAATCCCCGACCTGGGTTAGGAATTTAGAGTAAGGCACGAAAAAGAATTTATATTAAAGTTATGGCAAATAAAACCTACCGGAGTAAAGTTAATAATAAAATAAACCGGCGGTATGTTAGAGGCTGTCAGTAAAAGTGTTAGCCTCGAACAGTGGGAAAATCCCATAGGAAAATATTTGCGGTTGAATATTTATGGTAGTAACCACTACCACCAGTCAGAAACTTTAGAGAGTGGGACTTTAAGGTACCCCCTCGAAAATGAACCCAAGGGAAAAACTATTAACCCTTTCCAGTACCTCCATAGTAATTTTGATCTCAGCATGTTTCATTCAACTGTTCATACAGTTTGATTAGGGGTGCGACTGTAATTGTCAGGTCCAAGGTTAAGTTTGGTCGAAGTTCATTGATTACTTGTTCGATCAAATTAAAGCATTGTTGCCCATTTTTGTCGGCCACAGCTTGGTTGCTGAGTCTGTACCTGTCTTGTTGGATCGTCCGTCCGTTTGCTTTCTGGTTCATGGAACTTTGAAATTCAGAGTCGGGGGAACTTGTATCCGAAGTGGATAGAGGACTTTGTCTGGGGTCCATCTTTCTGGATTTTGGTAGTGAGTTTCCGGTTACTTGTCTAGCGTCTGTACACAGACGTTTCTGTGATAGCGGGATTGTTCCATGAAAATTATAATCCATTCGTCTGCGTTTCGATTGATGAAACGAGTTTATCTGAGACTCATAGTCGCAGCTTGATATATCAGTTTGGGCTGGAAATATGTTTTGTTCATTGGTCGCGGGCGTCTGCGAATCCAAGTTTTCCAGCACTAGTGATATATTTTGTTTTTGTCTGGTTTGCGCAGCTGCATTGTCTGATTCATTAGTCTTAGATCTTCAATCAGTTTGTCTGCTACAGTCAGTGAATCACGACGGTTTTTTGAAGAGTCATCAGGTTTCTGAGTTTGTACCTCAGACAGATGCATGCTGGTAATCGGAAGCTTTGTTGGCCATATTGGTCCTTCAGAGATATGTTGTGTTTGATCCTCAAAAACTTCCTCATTTGTTTGCGCTAATATCAGTACCGCCTCTGGGAACTGATCGTTTAATTTTTGAAGGCTTGCAAGATACTTAGGGTTGTGATAATACTCCTCAAGGTGATCCATATTTTCTTAAGTCCGCTGATTTTGTTTTTACGTTGTCCAGTAGGGCATTTTGCGCCAATTCGCGAAGTGAACTTATTTGACCATGGGGACTACTGACACAACTTTGTTTTGAATCTGTGATGGTTTTGCAGGTTGGTTCACTCGAACAAACGCCAGGGTCGCATGAGCAAATACTTATGTCAACATGAGAGGTTTTGGGAGTGTGAAATACAGTCAAAGGCATTCCAGTTATAGTACTTGTCTCAATACTTAGCACTGCCTGCGTTAATTGTCCATCTGGGTTTGCTGGTTTATCAGAAAGAACGTAACATAATTTGCATTGGGTAAATATAGCGCGCCGGGACTCACATGGAGCCGCGATCGTGATGATACCATCTCAGATTTAGAGCGCTGCAAGGAGACGGAACGCACATTGGAAAGTGAAGATGTCGGCCACATGTCGGGAGTGTGTTGCTTAGTGCTCCCCCAGCGAACACAGCAAACACACTCTGCCCACTCCGCTATGGCTCTGCCTGGTGAATTCAAAGCCAGTGAAGACAGACTCCGGTCTAGGACTTCACGGCTCGGCATGGCAGCTATTCCCAAAATGAAACAAAGTACTGAGCAGCAAACACACTCTGCTCACTCCGAAATAATATTAACAATTATAATATTATGACTAATTACAATAATATAGGCATGATTGTATTATTATTAACAATAATTGCTATTTTCCAAAAACACCTCAGCATAATGATTGATTGTGAGAACTGTTTTAATGGTGTCCCACAAAATCCATGCTACAACTACTGATGCGGTAAAATAGCTCATTGTGTTCTGTGTCTTCTGCAAAGGCCTAAGTGTGATGTTTAGGTCAGGTCTCTTCAGCTTGCCAAAAGGAGTATATATTTGAAATTGCCACTATATACGTATTATCTGCAAATTGACACTAGTAGGAATTATTAGGGTTTTTCTAACAGAACCTAGGCTGTTAATGCTCGCAGAAGCAGTAAAACCCTGTAAAAGTTGTGGGACATTTTTCATATGTAAGCCCAGCAGTGAAATCTATTTCAGGATTGAATGACACATGTAAGACTGTATGTATTCTTACACCATGATCATCAAATATGTTACAATATATGTGTGACAAATCCAAATGTTGTGGTGTTAGTTCAGTTAATTTTTAAAAAATTGATGTGATTTATCTTAAATTATTATAATTAATTTTCATTTTATGTTCAAACCTTATATATAAATAAGAAATATCGGTTTAAACAAACTGACATATTTTGGGAATTTTAAGAATTCTTTTAAGGTTTACAGGACCGACTTTATATGAATTGTTTCTGATCCACTTCGTAATTATTATGGTTTTCATGAGCTAATTGTTATTTGTTTGTTTTTATCTTGTGATCTTAAATTGTGAAATTTTATCTGAAGGTGTTTAAAATGTCTGTTTGTTTCAACTATGTATCAAATGTACGATATGTTTTTTATTTGATTCTGAAATGTAGTTTCCTTTTTTGTATTCATGTTCTATTTTGTAAAGGTTTATATAAACCATAAACAAATAAATAAATAATAATAATATTTAATAGCAGTACTGCAGGGTCAACACAGAAATGAAACCACATGCCGTCCTCAAGCAATCCAAAAATGTGTTATCACACCCCTTCATAGGTTTTCAGTTCATTGACTTCAGTACCATGGTGGATGATTCTATGACTTCAATAAGGAGAATTTCAGTCCTCCCTATTAGGACAATAGTGTTCTATGTGATGCTGGGCAGATCTCATCCCCAGTCTTCAAGAGATAACCACCACCAACACAAACTCTTAATACATTTAAGACTCACACTCTATATCATCATTTTCTAAAATAACTATTCTTGTGATAAATATGTATATGTTTGGCAGTTTCTAAACACCTTCACTAAGACAGAAGAATGCACAACATGTCAGCAGTACATGCAGTTTTCCATGCCAAGTTTCATCTCTGCATTCTGACTGCAAGCATATCATTCAACATTGCTAATTTCTCTACTTCAGGCCTAATACTCACTTTGGAGGCCTACCTTTTCTCAAAACAGTATACTTCTTCCAATTACATTTATTTGGACTTCCAATTACGTTTCCCTCCAAACTTTCCTTGAACATGCATTTTCATATATCTGCATTCTTTGCACACATAGGACATGTGAGGACTCAAACATAGACCTGCACATACTTGGGAACTGATTTTAAAACAGTTTTTCAGAAATACGCATGACTTACTCTTAGAGAAAGAGGTAACTTCATTTTTAAGGATTGTCAAGTAATACACAAAAGGGGTTTTTATTGGTGTCCATTTTTGGCACAATATATTCCCAGTTCCCAAACGTATGCATGCACAATTCACTCCAGGACCAGGAACAATGCATATTACTATGGGCGTCTAGTGGATTTTTTTGTATGTGTCCAGGGATTGTCTCATTGAGAATGCCATACACACCAACCAACATATGAAACACAGTTAATACACACATGAACTTTTAAGAATGTGTGTAAATGCATAGGTTTTCTAAATTAGGGATGTCTGGTGGATATGTGGTTGGAAAATAGTTTGGAAAGTGAGAAAAAAAAAAACTTTCATGGAAAATGTAATTTTCTTTTCAAGTCCAACACTAAGGACGATACGTTGTCATACCGCCACATTTGGGTGGCAGTGGACATTCAAGTAAATTAGCTAAAAGTACATACATGGCAAGAGATTTTAAACCTGATTTCTACATGGATTCTGTTTTCATGTACAAGATGCTCTCAGATACATTATAACGTGTGTCTGCAGTAACTTGTGCTGTTTTTTTCTTCTAATCGATGCCCTAACGTGTTTCATTACAATATTGCTCCTCTCTGTAAGCAAATCGAGCCAGTGTTTTGAAGACATTAACGTTTGACTTGAATGTGTCATCATGCCACATGCAGGCGTCTATACAATGTCATTTACCCACACCTCTTTCACTGTGGCTGGAACTCTGCCCATGACCAGGCAGGGATGTATTAGGACACTACATGACTCCCCCCCTATCTGGTATTCATGTATACCTCACTGCGTGTTTCACATGTTCCATACCCTTTGATTTAATTTGGTCTCTGAATTGTGCTTTTCTTTAATGGGATAAGGGATACTTTAAAGCGTGGAATGTGGAGCTGCTTTTCGAGTTTAGATGTCTTTGAGGAACATGTTACAAGAAGATGCTGAAGCAATCTTAAATCTTTTGACAAACAGAAATTTTGCCAAATATTGGGAGGCTATAAATAAAATGGAAGCTCCCCAAAAAGCGCTTCTCTCAGGTTTAGTACCAGAGGCACTATGGATAAAGCATTTTTCAGACTTGTTCGCAAAACAAACTAACAACAGCTACGAATTAGCCGAAGCTAAAAAAGATTGGGAGCTCCAAATTACCGAACAAGATATTCTAACGAATGTACAAAACTTAGTGCTTCAAGAGCCCCAGGTCCTGATGGACTTACCAACTACCCCCTAAAAGAACACCCTGAAGCTTGGTCAAAGTTCTGTTTTAATCTGTTCCAGAACCTACAAAAGTTCCAACTTCGTGGAAGATGGGTATCAAAGTGGCCATATTTAAAAAAGGAGATAGAAGCCAGCCAGGAAACTTCAGACCAATTGCTCTCCTGGACGTACTAGGTTAAATCTTTGCAACGCAGATTTTAAATCATTTGATCAAATGGATAAACAAATCAAAGAACTTTGATATCAGACAAACTGGGTTCGTGAAAGGAGTTGGTTGCTCCTTAAATCTGCTGGTGCTTAACATTTTGAAAATGGAAGCAATTAAGAACAACAAGAAGGTTTACGTAGCATTTGTTGACTTGGCTTGTGCCTTTGACAGTGTGGCTAGACAGATCCTATGGAGAAAACTTGAGCACCAAGATTGCCCAGGAAATCTTCTAACACCAATACACGAATTACATTCAGAAACATTAAGACGCATAAGGCTAAACCAGGCCGGTTTGCTCTCCTCTTCAATCTTAACATCACGAGGGGTTAAGCAGGGCTGCCCGTTGGGGGCAACTCTGTTCAATTTCTTAATTTCCGACGTAGATGAAGCGTTGTCAGAAGTCCGATCCTTTCCTCCTAAAATAAATGAAAGAGCTCTTCATCATATGGCCTATGCTGATGATATGGTTATCTTAGACAAAACACCGATTGGACTGCAGCGAAAGCTAACAGCATTAGAAATCTACATGGAAAGAAACGGACTAACAATTAACCCAACTAAAACCGAGATCTTGACCTTCCAAAATCTAGGGACAAAGAAGAGGAAAAAAGAACCTAAATGGTATATTGGAAACAAGCTAATAGCCCGAGCAACACAGGTCCAGTACTTGGGAGTAACAATCAGCTCAAACATAAATGACGATCCAATGACCCAAAGGATTAGGCGAAATTGTAGAATGCTAACAGCCCTAGGAGCTGTGATTAACAACAACTATGGGAAGTTCAGTCTGAAACCTGCCATGGACATTTACCGAGCCAAAGTGATACCGTCGCTAATATTTGGAGCCGAAACCATGCTTGGATGCTCGCACACAATCTGGCCATGGTGTGAGAATACTTTCTGGTCCAGGATTTTGCGATTACCGAAAGGGGCACCGATCGCGTGCCTTCTGTATAAACCTGGCATGATTTCAATAAATGCCCAAATTCAATGGAGTACTCTAACCTTATACCGGAAAATCATGAAAGCGGATAACTATCCCCAGTTCCGAATCTTAAACTCTGGAGGTTTGGAGCAGAGAAAGTCCATTCTTGGTATGTGGAAGGAATCATGTGCAAAAATTCTAAGGGATTTGGCATCGGATCTGCACACACTAATCCATAACCCAAACAACATTAAAAAAAAAGCTATGGGACCAGGACTGGTTAGAAACATCAGAACAGCGAAGAGCTCATCGCTGCATGAAGAACGCTCCTATAGAAGCACGAGAATGCCAGAAATCTTCCCTTCCAACTATAAAAGAAGATCATTTATGATGTTCCGCTTAAATCTGTATCGACCTAAGGAAAAAATAAACATCTGGAACAAATCTGTAATAACTGATGATGAGTGCCGTTTCTGCAAAAAAGACAAAGAAACACTAAAACATCTCGTCCTTACATGCCCTAAGTTTAATGAAATAAGACAATCCATCCTTAAAAGAGTAAACGTCTTAGCAACATGCCGAAGCATAGAGAAAGCATGGAGTTTACTCCATGAAGGAGACCTCAAACAAGTAACTTTTGCCTTAACATTCTTTTTTGAGGCTATGGAAAAATCTCTAATCAAGGAAGAAAAATAATATGTGAAACTGGAAGGAGGGTTACCTTTCCATTTCCCATCCTTTTACTCTTTCCTTTTCTCTCTTATTCTTTTATTAGCTTTGTTTTCTTGTACGGACAGAAAGAGACTGATGTCTGAGAAACCGTGTTGATTCCTTTCATCCTTTTTTCTTTTTTGTCTCATTCTTTTTGACTTGTTTATCTTTGTCTTTGTTTTTGGAAAAACTGTATTTTAAAAGTTTGTAATGAACTACTAAAATAAAAAAAAATAAAAAAATATATATTATTTGTTATTATTATTGCTTTGGTTAGTAATAATAGTAGTAGTCATAGTTAAATTTGTTGTAGTAGCAGTCCTGTTAGTAGAAATGTGTCCTGGGAATTCTACTGGTTTGATGTTTCTTCTTTCTTTTTCTTTTGATTTTAGCTTTGGTAAATCCGAAGAAAGGATCATTTAAAGGGATAGTGAGGTGTAAGCAACAGGATAACATGTTTAATTATCTTGTTTTAACACCTTCTACTTGACATACACGTTACAAGATAATTGTAAAATGCCCACATAGTAAACATTTCATGCTGTATTGAATCATACCTATATAGTCTATATGCTAATTAACACTTGTGCAATCGATGAAACTGTTGACAGTGAATGTGAAACTTGAACACACGTGTCACAGCTTCCATTATCATTCTATTGTAGATCTGCATTGCGACCTGTTTACTTTTTTAATGTTTGGCATGTCCTCCCCAAATAGCAGGATTTTTGCCCAATGAAACGAGGCAGAAAATACACTGATATTTTGCATCTTAGGTTTCGGAGAAGGTAAAACCTAAACACGTGTGGAATGTGTGCAAGACTTCGACAAACAGATGCAGAATACGTGGTTCAAAAGAATTCCATTTTCAATCGAGAGGATGTTGTCAACCATCCATAGATACTGGCTGGTCAAGGCCCCCAGCGGATGAAATCTCTGTGATTCTACAATGATTCTGATGCATTCATGGCAGTGTGTATACTGGTGGACAGTCTGAATCTGTTTCCAAGAATTTGGAGGATAGCTCAGGGGCAATTTGCTCGCTTAGGAAGCAAGACAAGAGTATGTCATGTCTTCTGATGATACAACAGCAGTTTCAGCATTCAATTGCAAGTGTTTACATCAAACAATGAACAAAATAAAAAGTGCCGCATAAATCTTTCTCTGGCAGCCCATCACAATTCCTCTTATAAGACATTTTACTGGTCCAGCAGTTGTGACTGGTGGGATGAGATGTATACCTGGGAAGATCCATGGTATACATTTACAGTAAGTGGGATATTTTTAAAAATGTTGTTGGTGCAAGTGATGAGATTCACTAGCGCATCTTATCACTTGCACCCAAAAAAAATGTGTCCTATTCACAAGGTACCTTTGAATGTGAACAGAGGATAGCACAGGGGCGACATGCAGGTCTTGGAAGCAAGAGCACGCAGAGCAAAAGAGGTTTGAATCCCAGATCCGTGCTTAGAAACCAAACTCAGGTATTAAGTGTGTTATGAAAAACAATTAAATACATCTAAATTAATAAATGTGCTTTGTAATATATTGGACATTGTATAGTGCCTTTTACCATTGGTATGATTCCAAAGCGCTTTTGGTTGAACGCCCTCGGGGACCCACCAGTCCAGGTAAGTGGAGAGAGTAATGTATTAAAACGTGCTTGGATGCACTCAGTATATGTGCAGCCGGTGTTAAATACGTGGTGAGTAGCTGTGACCTAGTGCTAGGTGTGATGTGGCTGTGTGAGATCAGTGAATGTCTGCAGCATGACCAATGGACTTCGGTATCTGCATTCTGGTGGTGCTGGTGTTTGTGAATGAGTCTATGGGCCTCATTATAAGTTTTCTGGTCCGGAACAAGGGTGCTGGTAAGCAGCGGCCACAGTAGGCAGATCATTAATCGAAGCGCCGGCATCGTTAACAATGTTGCCGGTGCTTCCGAGTCCCCACTCTATGGGAATGGGGACTTACACTTTACCGGCGCCTGACTTCCCGGGCCGCCGGACTTGTAATCTCCCGGTGGCACTGGGAAGTCAGGTGCCGGTAAAATATTACGGGTCTGGCGGCAACCTGCTGGTAGCACTGGCAGGTTTACCGCCAGACAGCTAATGAGGCCCTATGTATGCAGCTAGGCTGATTATAAGGGATATACCTGCGTTCTAAAGACTGTTTGTGCTGCTATCTCACTTATGCTTCTATCCCTCAAATTGGGATAGACATTATTTATTTTTTTTGTAGACATTGCACAAAGACATGCCAATCATGGGACCATCATGATTAAATGCACTTCCAGCATTCACATGAGTCCAGTGAGCTCAGGGCATGCTTCCGGCACTAATATATGCAAGGAGGCTGCCCAGGGCATCATTTGTGCGGCAGGATACACCCCTTGTCCATGCCTCCTTCGTGGATAAAGTAACATGTGAGTTTCTCAATGCAAATCAAGAAATATCCCCTGTCCATATTGTGTTTGCATTACTTTTTGTAAACGTGCCAACAAGTTTTTTTTTTTTAAAGATTATGTTTTTTATTCATCGCAAACAAAGACATACTTTGATTTCTTTGAGAATCTATGACAGGAAAGCTTCTTACCTCTTCTATGTATGCATGCCCTAGCAACAAAAGGTGTGATCTTTTTAACCTAATTCTTACAGCAGCATTTCAACAGCGTAAAATTATCATGAGTTTAACCAGAATCTGTCACCTGAATATTTGAATGTAGTGAAAAAACAGATGATTCAGGTTTTAGCCAAATCTATTCAACGAGACTCAGCACGAAACGGATGCCAAAACATTCTCATGTCCACGTCATATTTGTAGGTGGGAAGAGAGCACACCAAAGCATTATTCATTGTATGTTCATTTTTAGGCATATGAGAAAACTCCCATAATAATTCATAGAGACACTTCACTTTGGTAGATGAGCAGAAAGCACTCCAGAGCTTTTTTGTTATACATTCACTTTCCAGGCAGAGGAGAGAGCACACCAAAGCAATCTTGTGAGCACATCATTTTCATAGGCAGGCAGAGAGCATGTGAATGCATTCTTAGTCACCCGTTTATGTTTAAGGGGAAAGACAAAGTATGGCAAGTAAAATGATCATTTCACAGCTGAATGAGAGACCACACCAAAGAATGTTTAGCACATGTTCATTTTATGGGTGAGTAGCGAGCGCAACAACATATTCTTAAGTGCACACCATTTTTGTAGCTGGAAAGAAAGCATTGGAAAACATGATTAGACACACAATGGGAAGCATTCACAACAAACCACTGTTATTCACACACCATTTTGTGAGGTGTACAGATAGCTCGCCAACACATCCTTAGTCATTCAGTCATGTCATAGGAAGAGGAGAGAGCACACCAAAGCATTTTGAGGTGCACACATTTTTTGTAAGTGGGAAGAGAGCATGCCAATGCATCCTTAATGATATGTCCATTTTATGGGCGGAGAAGAGAGAATGGCAAGGCATTCTTAGGCACACATCAATGTTGTTGGTGAGAAGAGAGCATGCCAAAGTATTCTTAGACACATGTCCATTTAATAAGTGCAACAAAAAATATTATTACGTACACATTCATTTCATAGGCAGAGGATACAGCCCACCAAAGCACTCTTATGCACATGTAATTATGGCAGGTGGGCAGAGAGCAAACCGAGGCATTCATAGTCAAATTGTACTATTATATCGAAAGGAGGACACACAAAAAATCATTATTAGGTGCAACTCATTTTTATAGTTGGGAAGAGAGCACGGCAAAGCATTCATAGGCACACCTGATTTTTCAAGGAAGGACAATAGCATCCACATACTTTCTTAGTCACACCATCATGTAATAAGCAGAGGAGGAGAGAACTCCAACAATGCCTAATCTGTTTATTGTAGTTCAGTTGTGTTATATAAAAATGTTATATCTGAATCTAAAGAAAATGTAGAGGACAGGGCTGTTGCTGTGGGCAGAATGTATCTGTTAGGCATTTTTTTCTCCATTTTTAGCTGCCGCTGTATGGGCCTCATTACGAGTATGGAGGTAGCCATGGTGCTATTACCGCCATGGCTGCCTCCATACCGGGCTCCAGTACCGGGTTCCTTCAGTGGGGAATTACTGGCTCATTCCAACATTGGACGACCCGGTAATTACTCCTTGAAGGAGCCATTCCCCATTCCCTTTTGAGCCCCAATAGGGCTCAATGGGAATGGGGAAGGAGGTAATAACGGCCACATTACTAACGGCCCATTATTAGCTCCCTCTTCCCCTCGTTGGACCCGGAAAGGATGTCTGGTTTTACCAGACGTCTGTTCCGGGTCCCGCAAAGGGAACCTCGTAATAGGCGCTCCCGTAATGAAGGGTGCCGGTCCCGTACTGGCACCCTTCATTACGGGGCGCCAGGGTCATAATGAGGCCCTAAGTCTTTTAGAAGCCCAGATAGCATGTGGATCTGTGTGCTGAGCACGGTAATACATCTTTGGCTGCAGATCTCTACCTCCACAAAGAACAGTGGCATGTGCCTCAAGTGAATCACGTGCATTGGCAAGAAGTATATTCATGCATGCACCATAGATACACTTAAAATCTGTGATTGAGGGGAACGTTCAGGATGAGGAAGTTGAGTTCCCCCCAACCGAGGGGCTACACAGAATAGATATGTTATTAGCTGAGGATGAAAGAGTGCAATACACAAGTGAAGAAAAAGAGGGGATCCAAGAAGATTTCCTAGCACTTGATTCCCTGGAGTCAGAAGGTAATGCAGAACAATTCCCTGATACTCAAGTGAGACACATGCATATCTTCTTTGATTATTCCACACCTAGTGAAAAATAAAGATAAGTAGAGTGCTGGAATTGACAAATGCTTGATTCACCCCCCTTATCAGTGACATTGTACTCAGTGGATCTTCTTCTCCCAATGAAGAGCCACCCAACACTAAGTCTTGTGTTCAAATTCATCCAAAAAAACTCCAGTGCTCAGCCCAACCCATAGATTCTATGTCCCTTGTGATTCCACCTCACTCTGTTTGACTCTATCTAGCAGTGGCAATTCCTTGATTCTTCTATGGTAAGCCCACCCACTGTGACATTGCACTCTCTGGTGCTTCTACCTCAATCAAAGGACAGGCTCCACCAAAACTGTGATGTACACATTCACCCATAAATCCAGACCTTAGTTGATTCTACATCCTGCGTGGGCCATCTCAGTCTATTTGGCACTTCCTTGCAGTGGTGTCCAATCCTGGGTTTCTCTTCTTTATTTAGAAGGTCTAATGGTGACATTGTAGTCTATGGTGGCTGTCCCTCAGTCTATTTGGCCCTACCAACAAGCAGTGCTATGTCATAGTACCACTTTCTCAAACTAGCGGTTCTACCTCAATGTAGTTGGCTCTACCAGTACCAGTACCGGAGATGGCACTTTGACTTGTGTTTCTGGCCTCGCCCATTTATTGTCCTAGTTCACCATGCCATATTATTCACCCTTCTCAGCAAGTAATCTAAACAAAGGTAGGAAGGTCCAGGAGAACGTGCTGCCTCTTTCGGCATGTAGTAGAAATCTCTCAGGCTTGCAGATGTGTGGCACCACAGGCAGTATGTAACTGTATGTCTCATCATGTTATCTCTCCTCTGTTGTCCAAGTAGCATCACACCCTCAATTCAACCAATAGGATCCCATGGTGTGAGTGGGGCTAATGCTGTGGCTCCAATGCTTGATGGTACCACTGATTCAGGCTGTGCTGGGACAGACAATGGCGGTCCAAAATGTATTTTTGCTGGCTGAAAGTCAAGGGTCATTGAGTCACTTCATGTGTGGATGGTAACGAAGTGGAGTCTGACACTCCCTCTTTGCTGCAATCACTGCTCAACAAGGATGCTGCACTAGAGGGGTCTGTGGCACATGAGGAGTGCTTCTCTAGCACATACTTTAGTAATGTGTGCTAGTGCTTGCTCATCGAAGAGGTATCCAAGGCACACTTTCTTGGGTCACTCCAAAAAAGTCTTTCAGAGGTTTAAGATTACCCTGTCTACCCTCTGCCTAACAGTGTCACTCTCTGGAAAGCTGAAGAGCCATCACATGGCTAATGATTTGCAGGTATGTTATGTGTGGCATCAGTTCTGACCCACCCGCTCCCTCTTCATGGAAGACCAAGCCTGCATTGTGCCCACCTCCTGTGTAGGCAAAGGTGCCGTTGGCCCACTCTTCGCCTCCTTAGCAAGCAAATATCTTTCCTCCTGCTCTCCCTTCTCACCATTCTCCCCACATGCCTGTGTGGCTATAACTCACTGCTGCTGCTGGGGTTCCACCACATCCCCATCAATGTCAAGATCTAAATACTGATGCAGGCTTCAGGAACTCCTGCAGTGAATCTGGGAATGCAATCATTGCTGCTAGTCTGCCCCTCTGCCACTGTCACATCCAACAAAGCCACAGTCCCCCATCCCTTAGATTAAACTGATTTCCTCCTCTTATTCAGCGGTTGAGGATTATACCAGCTCCTGCTTTTCTACATCCAGCCCTCCCATGGCACTCCATCCTTAAGAAATGTCTTCTGTGTGTGGTCTAATGTGCCAATATGCAATGAAAGCACTGTGACAAAGAAACACAGACTGAAAGTGATTGAGCATAGGAAGGCTATTCGGGTCTACACAGAAACATATTGAAAAGGAAATGTGCTAGGAAACTTTGTTTAATTTATTTTTTTGTAACACACAGGGAAAACGTTGAGTAAGTATAAAAGGATTTATTTGAGGGCTTTTTAACTTGTTTTCTAAGCAAACAAGGACAACAAGGGGAAGTTAGGAATCAGACACACTGAAACAATGGATAAAACAGGAATCAAGAAACACCAACAAACCATAAGGAACGAACAAACTCTTGCAAACTATCTCCAAAAGTCCCCTGACAAAAGCACAACACAATACCTCCACAACACCAGATACCTTGGTGACGGCCATATTCTTATTTCCCAGTGGCCAAACACATCTTGCAAAGTAAGCAGGAAGAGAGATGGCCCTTTCATAGGCCCTCAAACCATTTTTAGATTCCTTAAGTCCTCTGATTGGCTTGTTGTACCTCTTTACAGAGGCACAGCTCTCCTTATAGGATCATGGAACTCTAAACCCAGCTCAAGACCGAAGCCAAGCTCCACCCATAGGGAATCCCACAGGTATAACACAAGAAGGTCTGACTAGCCTATTGTCTTGGGTATTTGTCTCTTAAATACCTTATGTATTTCAATACCATTTGCAAGACTGTTAATACTCTGGGCCCGATTCTCATCTTGGTGCAGGGAGCGTGCTAAATAGCACGACTCACTGCGCCATTTCTTGACACCCAGGCACCACTGCTATTCTCATGTGGGCCTGGGCATCTTCGCAAAGCACGACAGTGCTTTCGCTGTAATCCGCCTGTTTCTAATGAAAACAGGCGGATTGCAGAATCTCGGCAGCATTTTCGTTAAATAACGAGGGAATTGTTATTTAACAAAAATGCTGCCAAGAACACAGCTCCTATACACCAAAGTGAGAAGCGACAACATTGCAGGATGTTGAAGCTGCTTACTGTGGTGTATAGGGAAGTGTTCATATACACCCGTGTGGTGTACATGAACACTTTAATTTAAAGCGAGCAGCTTCAACGTTGCAACCTGCAACGTTGAAGCTGCTCGCTTTGGTGTAAATGAAAGTGGTTATATACACTCGTGTAGTGTATATGAAAACTTTCATGCACACCAAAGCAAGCAGCTTCAAAATTGCAGCAACGTTGAAGCTGCTTGCTTTGCTGTACATGAAAGTGTCCATTTACCACACAGGTGTATGGACACTTCCATTTACACCAAACAAGGCTTCTTGTGGCACTCCTCCAGTTTAACGGCACCAAAAGGGTACCGTAAATGTGCGCTAGTTTAGTGCCACCAGAATAGACTTCCAAAAAGCCATTTTACGAATGTGGCGGTTGCTAGGTTGCTTTCCAACCCATCGTAGCAACTGACACATGTATTCCGAAAGTGGTGCATTTCTTCCGACCTCATAAGAATGCGCCACCTTCAGAATAGGTCTTAAGTACCAAAAAGGTTGTTAAGCCTTTTAACGTCCTTTTCGGTACTTAACACCTATATTAGAATCGGGCCCTCTATACCTAATATCATGTACTGGTGCAATATCCAGGGATCATATACCCATTTGTTTTAGGTTGAATTCATAATTATTGTTTGGCATATTGACTTATTACTATATGAGAAAACATACACCAACGAGAACACGGTTAATGACAGACTGTAAATAAGTTAAGGGTCACATCGCACAGATATTTCCCTGATGCACCCCTGGTCCACTCCTGAAGAGGGCTATGTGATCAACAAACGTTTACTATGAAGAAATCCACTTACTATTGCCTTAAAGCTAGTAAGTCAGGAGTAAGTCAAGGTTACTCATATAACTCTCTTCAGTTTTAGGTGAAATGTTAAGTCACAATTACGTGTAGTGCATTCTTTGTAAATCAAATATTTATAGTCCATAGGTATAGTTATAGTGAAGAGTGAGTAAGGGTTACTTCTTTGTGAATTCTCCCCGTTTTTGGGAAATGTATTTCTTTAAAGAACATAGAAGAAATTGCACTCAACACAAATAGTGTTGATTAACTAGACGTTAAATGTATTTGCAAATAATTTACAGATAGAGAAACAGTGGTATCCCAATGAAAGCATGTGTTTAAAACATGTTTAAATTTACCTTATAGAAGAGGAGGCTAGCTCAAGGCAACACATGCAGAGGGTCTCTTGGTGCCCATAAGACCTTCATCACCTAAAAAGACAAATATCACATAATCATCAGTTCCAAAAGAAAAGGCACCCAGTAACACAACAGCTGTAGAAGGGCACTTACAACTCCTGTATGAGGATAAACACATAATGTTATGAGAACCTCTTTGCTTCTGTTTGGAAGCATTTACCATTAATGCTGTGGAAGCTGATCACCCATTAAACATTAAAGACAAATTTCGAATACTTTAGCACTATCAATATTCATCGACAAGATCAAAATGTAAACACAAATATTATTGTTTGGATTACATTGTGTTGCCTGACAAAAGAAATACCATTTGTAAGAGTACATTTACTTCATTGAGGTTTGATATCTGCCTACACTATGATACTATACATGCTTAGGACAGGGAGAAGGAGGAAGATCACAGGCATCGTCGGATGTACCCCTGTTTTAGGATTTATGAATCAGGTTGAAGGTAAAAGGAGCACATCTGAGATGCTCAGCACATCTGCTGATAGGCTCCAATGCAAATCTTTGACAATCAGCACCCATGTCTTTCGCCTAGCAAATGATCTTTCAGACTATTAACATCAAAGTACAGGAGCGGTGTTGCAATAACACATCCCTGCCTCACACCATAAAGAATAGGGCATGAAGAGGTAGAATCCCTATTTCTCTCAGAGTTAATAATAGCTGCAGGGTTATGATGGCAATGGGCAACAGCCACGTGTCTGTATCCAGTTCTAATAATACATATGATAGTAATTTCTGACCCAAATTATCAAAGGCCATGGACAAAGCCACAAAAAAAACGGTTGAGGCCTTTATTAGGCCCCATGGTGTTTATTAATTATCCATGAAAGGTTGAGACACAGCTCCATCATCTCCCAAGAGAATTGAATTTGCGATGGCCGAAAATGCCGACTTTTTAATTTATTTATACCCCCCTTACACCACATATATATGTGGGGGGGTATGGTATATTATAGTAGTATGGGAGATATGGGGGTCTACCCGCATATCTATGTGGTGCAAAGAGGGTTTCATTTTTTTTTTAAAGTTGCCATTTTCGGCCGTTGCAATTATGTGTGGTCTCAGTGATCACATAGATCCAACAATAGTAGATGATGTAATATTACGTTGCCCATTAAGAGCGGAGTCTGTAACAGGATGAATGATTTTCTTAACCCTTTTTGAAAATCAGGAATATCGGGCTATTAACCAGGTATCAGGCATAATCTTATGTGTAAGATATTCCCTGTTCCCTTGTTTATATTAATTCGGCCCACATTTCTGACACCTTTTTTATGGAGAGCTCTTGGAGTACTAAATGGTACATGAGCTTAAGTGGGCATAAACCACCAATTGTTTTTTCCACTTCCCCCAAATATTGGTCAACCAAAGCGGTCACATCTTCAACTGTCAAAAATTCACAGTGATACTGAGCACCACAGACCATTAAACAACCATATATGCCATGCAATGTCACCCAGAGTAGCATCATCAAATGACCTGTAAGCAGAATATGTTGCTACAAATAGACAAGTGTCTTGGCTGAACACAGCAGAGATTACATTTCAACAATACAACTACCTCAGTGTATCTTTTACCCCATTCACTATGTTCTATGTTCTTTGTACTCAGATCAAGCTAGTGTAATCGTGATGGAAACTGATGCGTTATCCTTTATGAGTCAAAGTCATTTTATTTATGCTAGCTAACAATTCTTATGAACTGTAAATATTTAGCTTTTGGTTTACAAGATACCTTGTTAGCGCTAATCATATGTTTAATGAATTGGCTTAGGGAAGCCAGAAGCAAGAGACTTAACCAGACCACTGTCATAGTCGCAAAGAATTAAAACACTGATTCAGATGTACGCAACCCCTCCTCATAACATCCCCCAGAATTCACTTTGGTTCAATAAGATTCCATTTCACAGCATGCATTTAGTTAGATGAGATATTAGTGCCTGCTACTTATATACCCAGTCAACGTAGTAACATTGATAGCGTTTAGTGATCAATTTCCGGACTTCATGTCACTCACATGTGCACAACACCTCAATGATCTCAGTATCTAAATGAGTGTGTTATTATGTGTGTGTGTGAATGGGTTATGGGCATTTATTTGGACATGTCTATGTGTTCCTTTGCATATGACCTGCATCTAGAGTAAATGGAGCTTATCATGTTATGTCCTTAGACGGGCATACAGGTTTGCGCTTGCTTTGCAATCTATAATTGTCCTGGGAGAGTAGCTCAGAGGCAACATGCTTGCCTTGGAAACAAGCCGTCACGAACAAGCCGTCACGAAATAACACTGGTTTGATATGCGGGTCCGTGCTTAGAAACCTCTGGGTATTAAGTGCCTTATAAATACGCAACTAAGAGACATATTCCTGTAACAGCGTCTCAATGCCCCCGGGCTGTGTGAGCGTTTTAAAAATGCAAATAAATCAATAAAAAATAAATGGCAGTACTCTGACAAATAATGCTGCACTGAGCATATTAGGCCAACGCCAGGGATTGTGAAGGGCTTACTCAATTATAAGCCACTGTCTGATATAATTAATTTCTAACATACACGCCTGCATGTGGATACAATCTCACTGTCTTTACACATTATGGTGGACCATTGGTTTTGCTACAACCATCGTTTAAAATAATGGATATCTGACACATAAGAAAATATTTTTGGAATTCCACAACAGGAACTGGATGCACACAGATGTCTGCTGGAGTAAATGGCTAGATGCCTGAGAACTTAATGTATGTTCACCTGTTTCACAAAGCCTAGAATCGAAGCAATGCTTGGAACATTTTTTGATATACTCGCCTGCAAAAGCAATACAACATATCTGCTCAAGGGCACACACAGACTTTCTCCCTTGTAAGCTTTGTGAATCAGATCGAAAGTCATAGGGGCAAATCTGAGAAGCTCCCATGGCATCTTTTAATTTGCTCCATTGCAAATCTTTGTGAATCCGTTTTTGGATATTTTGGATGAAGCGTGCATTCAGTAATTCGTGCATTTGAATGTAGAGGATATGGCACAGATGGCATTTGTTTTTCATAGGTTCACATTAGATTTGTGCTCATATGGTAATCGTCATCGGAAGCAAGATGTAATTATCAGAAAATGCACTGCAATGTGAATAGCGCCAGACATTTTGTTTTTCTTCGTGTCTGTTTATGAAAGAAAACCACAGTGGCACTGGCAATGCTTTTTCTTGAAACTCTCTGCATTTGAAATTAGGACACCTGTCCGCATTGATGTGTATTTGTCATGCAAGGCACAGGCTCATCTGGGTGTACAAAGTCAGAATCACAGCAATTACGTCTACACACGCCCACACACAAAATGGCAGCTGAAAGACAGCAGCAGCAATTTCGGATTCTAGGTCTGAATACATCGTTGGCATATTATCAAGAAATCAATCTAAAACTAAATACCGCATACGTCATGGTTCCTTTTCTTTCTGCAACGTAAAGTCTCCCTCACACGAAACTCGATGTTCTCAAATTATCTCATCAAATTAATTGAATTTGTTGTACATGTACATGACTTTTTTTGTTAGTTGAATGTTCTTAGAGAAGCAGATAGTTAGAAAGTGTTAATTAAATTACTGTACTAGAAATTTGGAGATTGGTAGAACTGAGGGTGTGTAACATACAGAGCTGTTTGTGAGAGGGAGAGAGAGAGAGAGAGAAAGAGAGAGAGAGAGAGAGAGAGAGAGAGAGAGAGAGAATACCAACATATATGTATGGCTACAAGAGACAATGGTATGCAGGGGAGGACTGTCAATTGTTCTCCTCGGGGCAAGGACAATGCAGTGGCACATGTTGCAGCAGCCTTAACCCACAATTTTAATTTGAATAAAGTGATTTGCATGGGATCTCACAATGTATAGGTATGGGAAAGAACCTAAGGCTGTGCGCTGTGTTCACTACTACTACTTGTAAAAAGAGGCTAAATGTGGGACCAATGTCATTGATTAGGAGTACCCATAATCTCCTAAGAATATAGAATATAGAATTAAACTGTGACATGTCCAACACGCTCTTGCTTAGAGTATATGCTGCACTAGTTCACAAAACTCAAAAGTCATATTCATTAGTATCCAAAGTATATTATCAACGTCTTTAATTGATGCTAGATGACAGCCGACACGTGTTTCGACATTCGTCGTTACCAAGGCTGACATTGTGGTCAAGATAAAGTACAAACCAAAATAATTCACATATTCACTTATACAATTGTTGTGTCATTATTAGCAATTATATGCAAAACCACATTAACACACCGTTAGTTGACATACCCGTTGGAGAGCAGCAATCATGTGTGTAGCGTTGAGGGAAGCGGCACGCACAGCAAAAGAAAGAGAAACCTAATTTTTGAATTATGTTCTCATCATGATACATTAGAATATTGTAAACAAGATCACATTGATGTGTAGTGATAGGGCCCAGGTTGCACCATATTGAAAGTAACCTGGTTGAGGTAAATAGTTTTCCTTGTACCAAAAAGGTGTGACACCAGTGATCTATATCATATATATAGTCATAAGATCTGACCGGCCCATAGAGAAGAATATTAGTAGATTGGTTTGTTATATATCCCATTAAGGTCATAATGAATGTGAAAGATTAATGATAGAGTTAGAGTTGAATCTCACCAAAAAGAACCGCAAACTAGGGTCCCATCCTGGAAATATATAATGCTAATTATAGCTTGTCCCGAATTTCAGATCAAAGTTAGATGCTCCTAAAATTTTACGTAAAGCAAGGTTTCAATGATATGCTTTTGGTAAATGCCAAAGAGGCATTTATAATAACGTACTGTTATTGGAAGTTAAAGTTTAAAATGACAAACTGTCAAGGGTTTTGACCCATGTTGAATCAATAGACTGGGTAGATGTGGGGATAAGCTGTCGCCGCCCACATTCCTGCCAGTATCCAGGAGAACCGCACAGTTTGCGCACACCAAAATGGTCACCTAATCTGCCACCCACCAGTGCAAAGAAAGATGGTTCTGTTCGAAATCCGTTTTTATTGATGTCAAAAAGTTGCTAAAATAATGGGCACAAGACCACTCTACTGAAATGCATTAATTCAAGACAGATCCCAAAAATGGGTGCAGTACCAGCTTTGTCCACAAACCGACACTAGCGGTCTAAACTCTGACAGGAGAACTGCTACTTCAGAAGCTATTCAGCCTCCTGAGACAGCTGGAAACTTCAAAGGCCCGCTGGTTAATTAAAAATCTTAACCACCTGCTGTTCCCAGAGACAATCTGATTGCATTAACAGGCCAAGAGACTGGGAAACCTTCTCACCTCAGAGACCCACACAACAGCCCAGGAAATCACAGGTTCATGCTAACCAAATGCAGAGTGGCCCCCTGTCCTGGTGACCTCAGCCGACACTGTAGACTCTTGCAATTGAATGGGGTATGTTGATTTTATGTGTGGAAAGTAAACAGAGCCCTGCCTGGGAGAGGAGAGACATGTGGTACTCCCAAGTTTCTGGGGGTGGACTCAGACTCTTTTGTGGAATCATATTGCAGCAAATATATGTTTAAGTTAAATGCTTCTAAAATATTGTATTAAGCTCACTAAAATGTGCAATTTGTAGAACCTTACTCTAAGAAATGTACCCACAATTCAAGACTTGATTCAACTTTGTACCATGTTCTGAGGCAAAACCCTGCTATTTATTGATATTACAGACACTGGGTTTATGCTAGAGACCTAGTAAATTATTGGAATGTGTGTAGAAGGAGGGTGTACATTTGTGTAATTTTTGATACAGATTTAACATTGGTAAACCAACTAAAAACGAAAATAAGTTGTCATTTTTGAATTCAAGCCCCCAGGAAGATCAGAGTTGAACAAGCATGGACCATAAGTAATCAGTAATATGTACATGTAATGTCAAACAACTGTATATCTGGGAAGTATGTGTAGTTATGAAAAATGATTTTCCAAGCAAAAGTAAAGGGGCGTTCTTCAATAGATCATAAATGGCTGACATCACTCTGACACTCCATTTCCTTCCCCCAGTCAAGGAAGAGAGGAGGAACTGGCCAATGATAAGTTGAGAGGGTTGGGCATGCAGAATTATCCAACCCACCCACTTTCTAAACACATAAAAAGAGCCACTGGAAGCCAGGTAGGACTTTTCTTTTTCACTTTCTGTGGAGCATTTTGACAGACAACTCCACATCCTGATTTCAGACTTCACATCCAGAAACTCCAAGAACTCTAGAACCCAACAGCTGAACTCCTATCAGCAGGCCTTCAAAACCTAGCAACCAAACCAAACTATTCAGACAGCCGGGCTGAGCTGAGTGTTAACTGTCATCTTAAAGCCATGATTCTAAGCTTTCCAACAAACCTAAAACTGACTTGCTACCCCTTATAGTGCCTCCGTAATTGCGCTCGACGCACACGACTAAATTGCCGCGATTTGACATTTTGCTTCATTTCAGCCACGGGTAAAAATATTTGTCCTTGCTTTTCTTTGCTGAAATTCGTTTGCAACCTGCCAATCATTCATAGAGCATTGCTAAAGTGATCCTGAATTAATTTAAAGTATCTCTCACTCAGCCTGAACCTCCTATAGGGAATTAAAAGCAACTTGAGTATATTTTTCACTTCATTGCCACCTCATTTAAAAGGGTTTTGCCTGTGTTTAAAACTCCTACCTGTTTTCCCCTAAGCTTGCTAGGGGGGAACTGAATTATATTTGATTGCATTCCTGATAACTATGTGCTTTCCTTTCATCTCTTTACATTGCATAAAGGGTGGGGGGGTGAATTGCGACCAGGGGGAAAAGTGATTACATTGTTTTGGTTGAAATCATATCAAGTTTATTTTCTGTACTGCATTTCATTCATCATTGCATTGTCTTTGAAGCCATATGAGCATTCTCAGCTACTTTATCCTCTCTATATCAACATCTAAGCCATTAAAAAGAGTGTACCACTGTAACATTATCCATTATTGATCAACATCATATTCTCAAGTGTGATATCAAATATTAATTTATTATAAAAGTGTGATATATATATATATATATATATATATATATATATATATATTGTTTAATTTTCAAATAAACCTTTTAATTTGCAAAACAAACCTACTTCTTGGCTCAGTGGGGTCAGGGGGATTCTAAGAGAGGAGTGTTATATAAGGGTTGTCATCCAGAGTAAACGAACTGGACATAAAAATATATCAATAAAGGTTTCCCTCAGCATCCCAGACTAGGCATTGACTTTGCTGTAGTGTTGAATTGAATCCGCTTACAAAACTCACCCATATATGTGTATAGTGTCAACTGTTGCACCAGAAGAAATGAATCTTATTCATGAAGGTAAGACACAGTTAATCATGTCTTACCGCCGTTAAGCATACCCAATTGTCCAAAAGCCTAACAAAAATGTAGGTAGAATCTTGAGTTAGTAATAAAGTATATTGTGTTCATAGTAGCATGTCTCGATAGGCAATTAAAATGTGGAGGTGTAGTCTTCCATTTACAGTCAGCTTTGTGTCTTACCTTATCTTAAGGGCTCGATTGCGTCTGTCACGTATGCGCGCTGATTAAACTCATATATATATATACAGATGTATAGTGAACAACGCGCAGGGCAATGCGAATGTTTATTGCTACTGCGCATGTTCAGTGGACATCGACAGCGATCCAACGCACATGCTGAGAGCAATTCCGCATGAAAATGAAATTAAAATAGGGTTCAATCCGTGAACAGGCATTGTTTATGTGGCGTTGCTTTTATGGTGTCAGTCGTGAATGAAATCAGCAAACGATTGCTGTTACTAGACATTCTTTTTTGCAAAATTTAAATATAGTTAACATAATTTACTTAAATGTATATGGGCTGCAGTTTAACTAAAGATTTAAAAATAAAATTAATGATCATTGAATGGATTCAAGTAGTAAGTCATTACGGACTCATACCTCAAAGGGATTTGCATAGGATCACACAATTTTGGACATGTAGGGAAAATTAGATTGTAGCCAAAAACCATTGATTACCAATTCTTCATCTCCCCCTAGAGCAATCTGAAAAACAAATAAATGGCCAAATCAAGTAAAATCAATTATGCCGGCCCACAATTTTCAAATATGCATATTGGATTTGGAAGAAATTATACATATTCATTTCCATTGATAATATGTGAACAGGGTGCAACACATGTTTTACTTGTTTTCTCTTGTTTATTGGAGAAACAGGCCCAGTGGAAGCTCCTTCACAAACAAAAAAACTGTAGTAAAGATTGTCAATCAATGAGAGAATTGAGAAAAGGCTACACAAGATATTGCTTTAATATGACTTCAGAAACATCTCTGAAGATGAAGCCAGCTGGCTCCGGATAATTGAAAGCGTCACACCCTTCACGCTATACAGAACGTTGCTGTAAATGTCCCTTCAACTGGAGGACATGGTTGAATTCACGAGAATCTGGGAATTAGTAGACTTTCAAGTGGCGCAAAGAGAAGTCAGGAAAGATCAGGAAAGAGTAGCAGTCTTTTATCTCACTGCATATTTCAAATTAGATGACGACAAAAATGATTGTCTATGTTACTGGTGTGGGGAAACTTTTTGGCAGGACGAGCCATGCCCTGTGCGCAGACAAGGATGTAACATGTGTGAAAAGAAAGACCACTTTCAGTCCATCTGTTGCAGTGGGAGATGCATGCTATCTAGAAAACAGATTAGATGGATGCACGTCAATATACCCCAGAAAATGCACTTCTTCAAATTACTCCTCCACAGAGAGACAACTGTGTGTATGTCATGTCCTGGAATGCACTAGACGCCACATGCATTAACGTCCCTGAAACACGGCACCTCAAAGCTGTTACGGGTTTTGGGAAAAGCGAAGAGGGTAAGCCCATTCCTTAAAACCTGAGACGGGTGAAGTTTCAACCTCCAATGCAAGGCAGAGAATGAGCTGAGAGTCCTTTGACAATGAGACATCAAATAAGAAGGGGGGAGGATGTCACTCTGATTCTAGTGCTCAAACCACAGGTCCAGTTCTGTCTATGTGTTGATATGAGAATTCCCAACCAGGTAATTGAGAGGGGGAGACAACGTTTGCCATAAGTTGAGGATATGTTTGTACAACTCAACAATGCAAAACAATTTTCCAAACTCAATCTTACTAGGGGTTACCACCAAATGGAGCTTCATCCTAGCTCATGCTATGTAATGATATTCTCAATACCAATTGGTCACTACCGATACTAGAGACTCAACGTTAAGCCTATCAGTGGCTGAGATTTTCCTGGAGACACTTAACTGAATACTACTCTTGTATGCCAACAATGTCAAATCTGGAGATGTTGTACCTTCTTTTGTGGGAGGAGCCACCCCCTGTGAGGCTAGTGAGGTGATCCCACTAAGGAAAACACTCTGTAGGGGTTTGGGAAAGTGTGACCTCACTGGGAGTGACCCCCACCAGGGGACATGGACGTCCATTCCAGTTAGGAACTCACAAGAACTGAGACTTTGTCAGCATATATTGGAATACCAGGTGACATTGACATCCATTCCAGTTAGGAACTCCCAACAACTGAGACATTGTCAGCATATATTGGAATACCAGAAGTGGATGATGGTCAGCTGTGGAACTCCAAATACTGTAGAGAGTGCATTGGAACAGTTAGTTCAAGGTAATGCCTGTCTCAAACACACCACTTTGGTATCTGATAACAAGAATAAACAGACTTTCTCTGTTTGAAAGGAAGAGGAGAAGCGATACGCAGAGGCCTCTGGCGCGCCAATGTCATTGGGAGGCAGAGCCGTACTGTCGAGTGGAGCCAGCTGTAGCACAGTGAAGAACCCAGAAAGTGGGCCAGATGGAGAGCCAGAGAGAAGAAGAGGAAAAAACATGAGAGAAGGAGAGAAGTGGCCAATGAGGCACAGAGCGGAGCAACCCTGAGGCAAGGCATGACCACACAGAGGATGTGGTGGGCTCAGAGCCTATCAAAACAACTCTGGAAATCATCAAGCAAGAGAGGAATGAGTTCTCCACTCGCCCTATGTGGAACCAGAGAGAAAGCAACTTAGCATCAAGCGAAGAAACGCTTCTGTCCGTCTTCAGGAGCGGACGCCGAGGAGCTAAGGAGAACACCAGCATCACTAAGTTGAAGCCACCTTGCTGTTGCATGACCTGCTATGAAGAAGATAAACAGATTGCTCACAGTGGAGGGGGGCATCAAGACCAAACTGTGAGAACAGTTATCTGTCAGGGATGTGAGGTTCTTCTAGGGCGTGTGTTTCTTCTTAGGATTGGTATACAAATTACACATCCCTGATGACATCCTTTAGATAGCTCATAAAGAAAGGGACCACATTCACCTCACCTGGACAGCTCAATGTCAGCTGGCTTTCAAATCAATCAAAAAAGGCTAATGAAAGCCCAACACCTTACATACTTTGACCCTTACCTTGATACAGAGGTCATAGGAGACAACAGACCAGTGGGACTGGAAGACATCCTGGCCCATACAGTGAGAGAATCTGACACCTTCCAGCATTTGCTAGCAGTTTGCAACCCCAAACATTGAAATATTATCTGAAACAAAGAAGTGGAGCCTAGTAGAAGTCTGGACCAGTGAATACATCCACAATCTCTTGTGTGTATGAACATTTATACTGGTTACAGATCACCAGGCCTTATAACCATGCTTAAGGAACCCTACATCCAAGATACTGTCAAGAATCAAATGATGGAGTATCTGCCTGCTATAGGAATACGTTTACAAGAAAAAAACAAAAATCGTAGAAAGAGGTAAGCCGAGCAGATTGCATCTCTTACTACCCAGTGAAGAGACAGAAGTCCAGTTTGGGCCTTGAAGCTGTCAATTACTTAAGGTACAAAACAAAGCGCATTGGGATGGAGAACTCCTAGATGCCACTTTTCTGGACAGTACAATATGTGTGAAAAATGAACTAACATTCTAAGGCAGCTGGTGGAAGATTCATCAATTAAACTTCAACTGCATGGGGGCTGACAAGAAGGTTCTGGGAATACTGCACACAAATCACACAATGTTAGGCATGTCAAAGGAAGGACAACTAATACGTGGCATAAGGATGTTTCCTACCTAAATAGCTAAACCATTAAATAGTAGAGAGAGCCCATAACTTATTAAATGTTATTGTTCGAACAATCTCTCACAAAGCCCTCTTTGGTTCCCAAGAATGTATGAAGGTGGAACACAACATTAAGTTGTGTGTAACATCTTAATACAGAGTTAGGGGCAGCCTTCTGCAACAGTACTGCCCATCTTCACTTTCAGCACATGTATGGCACTTGTTAGCAACTGATGTCTTTGGGCAAACCGTAAATGGCACATGGCAATTTATAATCATCAATGAATACTCATGATTGTCAATTTTGAAGGAAGTACAGTCCACGACATTTCTCAGGGGGGTTGGTTATGGGAGATGATATTTTAAGTGAGGGGGAGTCCCAAAATCATAGAGGTCCGAGGATGAGCCCCTCCTTCAGCTGCCATGAATTCAAGTGACACCATAGGGGCTGCAAGTGAGTGGCATGGTGGAGGAGTTTGTATCCATGTTTAGAAGGTTTTTTTTTGTTTGTTTATTGTTTGCGAGCAATGGTGAAAGAAATGCACTTAACAGGAACACCCCTCATGACAAAAAGGTTATGATCCTTGCCAAACCTATGATTAGTTATTACATCAAATTAAGGTTCCAGGTGGCCAAACCAGAGCCAGCAAGAAGGGAAGTGAGAATGAATTCATGTGATGCACAGAGGAAGCCACTTTTAACAGACCAAGGAAATTGCAGCCAATTTGAGAACATTAACCATTGCTGGATTATGCCGACATACTCCTAAAACACCCCTACCTCACTCCTAGAAGAGCCAAGCCTCCCCCACCACCATAGAGCATCACTATGTAGTCCCAAAGGGACTCTAAAACCTCCAGAAAGCCTGGATGAGGGCATTGTTCAACCAGAGATCAAACCCCACACCCCTTAATAGTGCCCACAATTCCTACCAGCATTCCTTTCTATGTGACATGGGCATTTGTGGCCATTTTGAGCTGAGGAAATAGGTATATGAGGGTTTGATTTCGTGTTCCAGTCAAACTTTGGCGGTACAAGACGGAAGGTTTCCAAGCTTTACCACCAATCTGCCAAAGCGATATTAGCATCACATTTTACTGTAAACATTGTACTTAGAATGGACCAGTTGCCTTTCTGGAGGGCAGTAATTCATTAACTATTTTCTTTCATTTAGCTAGCCTTACATAATTTATGAATGAATGTCTCTCTCAAAAAATGCCATTGGGCCTCATTATAAGTTTGGTGGTAGCCTTGCCGGCAAAACTTTTGAAAAGATGCTCCCCATTCCCATTCGGCCCCATAGTGCAGGTGCATCCGACATGCTGTGCTTGCAGGTGCCGCTCTGCCCCCCAGGTCCGACCTGGCGGCAGAAAGGCACCCGCGAGCACAACTCGTAGATTGCTGGTCCGGAACTACGGTACCAGCAAGCTTATAATGAGGCCCATTGTAGTGTTTATTCATGTGTGTACCAAGTTTAGACACATGTCAACATTTGATAAACGTGCGGTGCCAAAAATGTTATCTAGTATGAGCTGTATAACCCAAAAACGCAATTGGGGTTGGCTGGCTAAAGTAAGTGTGAAGCAATATTTTTGTGTTCCTTAAGTGGAATGTTTTAATAATATAACAGATTCACATAAGAAAAAAGGCCTTATAAAGTGATACAAATGTTTATATATGTTCACCGTTTGAGATATGATCTGTATTAAATCTCTAAATCTCTCTACTAAGAAATCAACCTTGCTAGGACAGTTGTTTGAAAGAACTGTTTCTGTTTCCTATTTAAGGGAAGGCTAGTAACCACCAGGATTAGATAAGGCACTGGGTGCTGCGAGCATGGACACAAACACAGGCGGTTTGTCACCAGTTCTCGCCTAGGGTTCCTAAACACATCCTTTGGGTCTTGAGCCCTTAAAAGCGCACAACAGCACCTATTCAAACCTGATGGAATCACCTGCTAACTAGGTTTCTTTCCCTGTAGTGGGGGTCTAAAATGCTTTTTACAATTATTGTGTATCTATATTTTTAGATACTGTTAATGTCTTATTGTGATGACATGTTTTGTTTGTTTTTAGTGTTTTTATTATAAAAAACGATACTTTTGTATGCTTTTTACTGGCTGTATTATATCGTCTTTTCACAAAAGACAGTGAAATGCAAATGCATTTTATCCTAATGACTACTTTCAATGTTAATCAAGGGTTTGACACAAATGTTAATAACTCAGGATTTGAAGTTCATAGCAATAACGAATATATATTGACTCAATGGGAATGATGAGATGACTGTACAATATAACAACCAAAATTGAACCAGCATGTCTGCCGTAAAAGGATAACATGTTATAATTCTGGCACTTTTAAAGTACAGAGTAATCATATTAATTGCCCTAGAAAAAGGAACACATCAATAGATAATTTATAAACATGTACGGCAATAAGAAATTTGATAAATAGAAAATAGAATTATGTATTTTCAGTATAAAACCAAACAAATCATGGCAGTGGTTGTGATCGAAGCTTAGCCTGTGGCAGACCCTGTGAACAACCCTTGAAAGACCCTTGGCCTACAAGTGACATCACTAGAGTAATCTTCCAATCCAATCAGTTCTCCAATGGGAGCTGAAATAGGACAAACCTTTAGAAGGTGGATTCCACGGTCTATATTCCACGGAAGCGCTTTGAAACACATTGTGTATAGGCGCTATATAAATAAACTATCATATCATATGATATCATATAAGGATGAACACAGATACTTAAAAGAAGGCTAGCCAACTGGATTGGTTGCATACAGCCTTGCTGTGAGAGAGACCCATTTTGATTGAATCCAAGATCGTAACCTGGGGGGCTGATCGCAGAAAGGACCCCTGAGCAGGACTAAGTGCCACTACTTAGAGAGTCTGTTGAGCTACATGCTGAGACTCATGCCCAAATGGGGATATATTGCCTAGCGCAGGCTTGTGGTCCCTGCTTGCCTGCATTTCAGAGATATAGGACCAAAGTAAGTATAGATGTTCTGAGGTATCTATAGAAATAAAAAAATAAATCATGTAGTCATTTGTTATCATTTAAGGGTGTATGTAGGGGAAACATTGTCAACATTGTAGATGTGAATTGCACTATATCACAAGGCGTATGTGCCATTGTGAATTCAAATACAATTGAAACCTCCAGTGTGGACTGTGATACCATAAGAGCGCAGTGTCTAATTGACTGCAAATAGAAATCAAAGATATGAGGCTTTGTGAGTGCCATAGTCAACACAATAAAATAATAATTCCTTTTCAAATCCAAATGGCATAAGGGTTAATTCTTTTCAGGGTGTGAGTGTTTGAAAATATGGAGTGAGTTAGATGCTTTGTCATCCACCCCAGTTAGAAGTTAATTTTGAGAAAATTGTTGAGTACAGTATTGATAATTAGAGCTATATATAACAACAAGCACTCAGTTGAGTGTGAAACGCGTTGGGTGTGGGTTGTGCATACCGGCGTCCTGCCTCTGTTTTTGTTGCTGCTTCCAAGCCGTTTTTTATGTATTTTTTGTCCAATTCTTTGGTCATATTAAAGTATTTCAAGACCTTACATTTCTTTTGCAAGCTGTGCTAATTTTGGGTCTTTCTATGGTTTATTTGTCTCCTAGCTGACCGCGGAGAGTGCGGTTCACCTTCTCCTCTTCTTTTGCTTCTATATATATATATATATACACTGATAAAAACTTTGTTAAAGTGATATTATGGTTACAAGTAAGACCGAAAAACCCTTGAAATTTGGCAGGTAACACTTCTATACACTTTTTACACGTTTTCCCACTGTTTTTGTGTCCATCGACATCCACGAACATCTGACATCATTGCAGACTTTCTGGACAGCCTGACGTGACTGAGCGTGCGGCATGATGATGTCTTCACAAACGCACCTGCACAGCTGCTACATCTATTCTTACTTATTATCCACTAACAATCTAGCACACAGTACATACTTGGAAGAATATTATAAAAACTGCAATTTATCTTAAACATTGCATCATTATGTACTTCCATACCTCCTCCCTAAGATCCACCATCAACACTACCAGCTGCAGGACAACCACAACAAAAAATGCACAGCACTTCCAAAGATAAAAAAGAGGACCAAGAAAAGTAATAGAGGAACTGCCTACCTCTAGCACCACGAGACAAGCTTGGGTGTGGCAGTTATTTACAACTGTTGGGAATGTAGCAAAGGCAAAAGCTACACAACTGAAATGATCTGCTCATGGTGCACCTGGAAAGCACTCATACAGGACCATACCATTGCACCACCACACCCAAACCAACCACTACAATGCACTCATAAAAACTGTCCCTTTCTTACCAACTAGTAGCCTGTCTTCCTCCACCTCATCTTCGTCAACCAGTACTATAACCACACAGCCTAGTTCTATGGGAGAGAACATTCCACCAGCTACCTTGCAAGCAAGCAAGCAATAAAATAGGCCGTTGATCCATCTCTTTTTGAGACAACAGTCCTGTGTATGTAATGCAACACACCACTTTGCAGGGGGGAACAATTTCAAAGTGATTTTGAAGCTATAATCACAGAGCATAAAAACACTGCCCCCTACATTAGATATAACACATGTTCAACACCTTACCCTGTCCACCTGCCCCTTCATATTACTGTGTGGTGCCTACTCCTGCATTTGACGCCCCACCCTACATTGTCTCCTTTACTGAAAATAAAAGAACAATTGAAAAGTAAAGTTCTGGTAGGAACCATCTCTCACATTTATAAAATAGAACTAAAAAAATAATCTTATAGAATTAATCTACTTTGCATGTTCCATAAAGTAGATAAACTCAATAACATTCAATGGGCCAAACTTCAAAGAGTCACGCGGCACTGATTACATTTGCCCACCCCTAATGCTAACCTCACTATACACTCTACAAAAATTAGCTCCACCTCAATGACATTAGTCCACACCGTAGCCAAATGTACATGGCCATAACCAACATTACAAAGTTATGTTATGAAGAACAAGGAACGTAAACACAAACATCCACAACAAACACAAAACTTTTGACTTTTTCAACAGAAATGATACAAACATTTTATTTTAAAAAACAGCAATAGTGTGGACTGTAAATAGTACTGTTCATTTTGACATAACAATGACAAAATTCACTTTAGTCCATGAAAAGTTTGTTAACTTTTTCAAACACAGATCATAGCTACCGAACGTCACAGCATTCACATTTTCACTAAACTCACAGCTGTAATCTTCTACTGACAAATAGAATCATCGATCCATCAATGCAAATCTTTGCATTTGCCACCAAAAAATATATTCCTTAAGCGACAAATAATCTGTGCACATGCTGCTCCATTACACAGGACAAACTACTGCTTTCAAATTGAAATAAACGCAATACTTTCACATCCACACTTTTCTAGAATCTATATGCGACCATTTTGCTTCTTGTTACTGCAACAGCAAAAGGACAAATTGTTGTCTGGTGATCATCCCACACAATATTTCTAATAGATCCATTGTTGATAATTATTGTCCAAACACTGTGGAAGAAGCCATCCGCTGGTAGACTAAACCCATGACACACACAGAGCGGGAGTATATAAATACGGGAAATAGATAACAAAAAACATATTTCAGTAAGCACTTTACAACTTAATATACTAATACATTCATATTTTGGCTATAAATTAAACTTTTGCATAATATGTACGATGTCTGCTCTTTGCAGCAAATTCAACATTCATGCATCAGAGTGTTGATCATATGGCAGACAGTACAGTTTCAACACTTTAATAGATTTAACTTCAAATGTTGCTTACTTTGCGTTTTGCAAATCCATTTCTCCAATGTTATACAGGACAAACCGATTCACAGCACAGTTTTATGAAATAAAAACTGTACTTTCCGATGTCTGCTTTTAATACAGAGAATCTTATCATTTCTTTCTAGATTTTCAACACATATACTGCCACAAATTCTTAGTCCATTGATTTGAAGGACACATAACAATGCCATCCTTCATGTAGTGTTCACAGCATCCCGGACTCAGTTTAGTTTCTGCAAACACATGCCACATCAATTACCACTATTGCTTGCAAACAGTTTAGTATTAAATCAACCAAATATTTCAAGTAAACCACATATAACAATATTAGCTTCCATGTTACCGCTATCTACGTGCTTGTTTACAATACAATTACATTTTTCTTTAAATTAAAAAATAAAATTATATACGGTGCACACAAACACGTATTTCCCTATATGTCAACAGTAATGTGGCCTCTGCCATGAGCTAAAAAAAGCATTTTCCTAGCACACAGTTGTAGAGGCAACATCAAACGTCGATTATACAAGCATCTTCAATTTCATCCTCAAAGCCACCACCAAGGCCACACACAAAATACCATTGCTCTACACACATTCAGCTTCTAGGTAAAAGTAAGAGGAGGACTATCACAAGTGCTAGCGCCACTAAAATAAGGACACCATATGTAGCTAGAAAGCGTGGGAATATAAGCAGGAGCTGCTGAGACCCATAGGGCAAATACAGCAGCGCTGAAGCTGTACAATATTAGTACAGCACAATAACTAAAGAACACCAACAGTGGTTGTCATCCCCCTTTTTCTGCCTAAGTTCCAGTGTTCTTGTATATTTTTATGACACATGTAAATCTGAAATAAAATCCACGGCCTTGTATTGCCAATACTACCTACAATGTGTCATTAGTAATTAGTCTTTGGACAAACAATCCAAACAGATTGGTAGTAGGGGGTAATAACACAAGAGGCCCAAGGCGCCATCGCTGCTCCTCAGCTTATGCAATAGATCTGGGAAAACATTCAATGGACTCATACATATGTTCATTGCAGGAACAAGGTCGTCAAAGCATATGCTGCAGATACCAGTACTACAGTGTCCATTTCCACAATAGTCACAGTGCATAAAAAACCTTTCTGGTGTACATGGTCTACCACACCTTCCGTGTCTCCATCCTCCTTGCCCCCTTGTGAGCACACCATTACAAGTCCCCACTGCGTGTGTAATTGCACACCAATATGTAAAAATATGCCTTTATGTTTAAACATATAGTGCACTTACAGCAGTGTCTCACAATTACAATACACATACTACTACTGTAGTCATTCTACGCACTGCACCTATTCTTGGCTGCAGCCATGCCTCTGTAAATATATCCACTAACCACAACACAATTAACTCCATAAAAAGTATGTATCATACATGGTAAACTAATGAAACACGCCCCCACCAACCTGCAATCGATATTTTGTCTGCGAGATGTTCATAAACATTACAGGGCTACCCCAGGCTGATCGCGGTCATCCGAGAAGAAGCACACCTGTTTCTTGGCTTCTTAGGGCCATACACCATCCCATCCTCATCACCCCGCATCTACGCAGAGATTGTTTCCACACCAATGTCCGCGGATAAAAATGGATGTCCGCCAATCTGACAAGGCATTGTCTCCCGGACCAACCAAAATCCTGGCCGCGGACCAAATAGGGAAGTGGGTCCATGGTCCGGACCCAGATATCTCTAATTTCTTTTGGGCTACTTTTTGCTCATTTTAAAAAAACTACTCGACAGATTTACACCACATTTACAAAAGCATTCTTTCGGGACCAAGATGCCCCTTTTGTCACACATTTGCCAAAAATAAGTCCAGTGTTTTGGGCTGTAGGCGTGAGCACATTTTCTTTTTTCTATTGCATCTCTGGGAAAAGCCACACATTTGGTGACCCCACTATAACTTTGCCCCCCTTGATGAAACCTTACCGACCTTTGCAGATTCGATCTGATGGGGCCATATCTATTATTTGCAAAGTTTTGTGAGGATTCGTGCAGGGAGTGAAATGCACTGGGTGCAACAGTCACGGACAACCTGTGCAGTACCCTACATGACCATCTCCATGTACTGCAACATAAATCCAACCACCAGGATGCTCTGAGAAAGGAGGTTCCTTTCTCAGGAAGTAGTAGGCTGTCATCCTATACCTCATCTTCCTCAACCAATACTGCTACAAAACAGGCTACTCCTGTTCGGCAGATCATCCCACCAGCTACATTGCAAGCTTTAAAAGAGGCTGTTTATCCATATCTTTCCAAGACAACAGTACTCTGTATAGACTGCAACACACCACTCTGCAGGGGGGAGCAGTTTCAAAGTACTTTTGAGGCTTTAATCAAGGAGCAAGAGAAACACTGCTCACTACCTTAGATTTAACGCATGCCCAACATCTTCTCCTGTTCACCTGACCTTCCATATCTGTGGTTCCTACACCCCCCACCCATTATTTCCTTAACCACCTCACTTCCTGGCCTCTCCTATACAAATAATCTAAATACAAAAGAAATAAAAAAAAAAGGTTATTTTAGGAACCACCTTTCACAGTTAATAAACAAAAGATAAAAAAAAGTCTTATAGAGTATATCTACTTTACATTTGTCAGTAAAGTAGTTAGATTCAAGATTCTCCAACATTCCCATTAGCATGTTCTACTATGCTAATGGAAAATAATGGACAATGTTATACTAGAGAAATGGAAAAAAGCACAGAAACAATTTTCTGTCACAAATACTTTTCTCTAGCATACAATAAGAACCATAATCCATGGACCTCCATGACTATCTGAGGTCTATGCAGTCCTCTCTCCATCCCATGCATCATTAAAAAAAACAGGATTGCATGTGCACACTCTCACACAAGACAGCCTTCTACCTTTTCTACTTTTCTAACACTCCTTCAATGCCTGCTTTCAAACAGTCACACATATATCCCCCAATCAGTTCAGAAAACTCTACATATAACCCTATCACCACATTAAACTTCCAAACACCAACTGCCATTTATGAATGTTCTAGACATCTTCTGCATCTGCCTTTTCATTGCTTATCCAAAACAATTGTACACACTGCTGCTTTAAATGCACATACAAATTGTGCAGTAAGAGAAGTGCGTGGATAGAAAGGGGAGTAGGGATTGTCAAGTGCTGATATGAGACCAGAAGGAAAGTGCCAAGAGATGCCAAGGTGTAGCAATGACCTCCTTTCATGTGTCTGTGTTGGGTAATGCAATTGGGCTAATGCTGTCTTCAGCAATGCTAGTAGCATGACCACTTCCCTGTGGTATTTTATCGCTGTAGGCCATCTGTTGAAGACATGGAGCATCTTCTCTTTACCCACAGCTCCCTCTCATCCGATGGTGCAGCTCCCTGAAGTTCCATAATCTGTGTCTCTGGTAGTGCATTGTAAACTTTTATAATCACCATGTTACTCACTACTCCCTGAGCCTTTGGTCTCGGTCAAGTGGCACAGCGAGTAGAGTGCTAACTTTGACATCTGTGCAGAGCCTGATAACGCAGGTTCGAATTCTGGCAGGGCCAAACTCAGCCGTTCATCCTTCCGAGGTCAATAAATGAGCACCACACACCGTGGGTAATAATAAGCAGCGCTCAGATACCTGAGTGTTCGTAGCGCTATATGAATGCAAAATTATTATTATTATTATTTCTTCTAGCTCCCAATGTTGCCTAAAGTACACTTTACACTTTGCTCCATAGTCTGTTGCCTCGTTCCCTCTTGAGATAGGGTCATCTCCTATTGTGTGCGCCTGGCACTTCACTAATGCCAGCTCCTTTGGATATGTGATCACCTCAATCAATTTGCCTAATAAGAGTGCATGCTGCACTAGGAGCCCATCTGCTCTCCTGAACCCTCTCCTGAGCCATTTTGCCAGTCCTGAATGTACTGTTGATATCACGTTACCGATGTCAGTGTAAATTGTCACATATTTGTCTATGCTGTGTTCTAGTGCTAATATAAGAGCGACTAGTTCTGCTGCCTTTGCTGAATGATGGAATAACCTTTGAAATTCAAGGACAAATCTTTACTCTGAGGGACATTAAGGTGAGCAATACATTGTAACAAAACCTTTGAATTTGAAGGAAAAAACTTTAGTTGCAGGGACGTTAAGGTGACAACTTAATGCAACGAAATCCTGGAAAACGCCATTTTAAAAGTGCACCCCCTGTTGCACAGACTGGGATTCAGGGTAGGTGCAGTGAAAAATAGGGGTGGTCTGGTTGGGCTGGGGTCAGGGTTGAGCTTTATGTCCTAGGCAATTGAACGATGATTTGCATCCCCATCATGACCTGCTGTTAATGTCAGAGATAAGTATGTGTTGCTAAAAAATATGTTTCTTAAAAGAGGTTTATAGTTCTTTCATTTATATATGAAAAGAGGAAATATTCATCACTTATACGAAGTGATGTAACAGCATGAAAGTCTTCACTTAGAAAAAACTATTAAATTGACAAAAAAAACATTGTTAAAGGGATGTTACGGTTAAGATGCATCCCACCCTAGGGACTCCTCTGCACCAGTAGTTAGCCAGTGGTGTCCCACTTTGCCTCTTTTGGCATTTCCCATCTGGGTGCTAATGAGCACTTGCCCATCCATACTGCCCCTGCGATTTATGCACTTCTCTCACTGCACAATGCATATGTGCACTTATAGGAGCACTGTGTACAAGTTTGTGTATAAGCAAGGAAAATGCAGATGCAAAAGATTTGTAGAAGATTGTAAAGTTGCAGTTGGTGTGTGGAAGCTTAATATGGTCATAGGGTTATACATTTTTGGAAGTGATTGGTAGGATTGTGTGTCTCACAGAAGTAGGCTGTGTGGTCACAGTATTGGTTGAGGAAGATGAGGTGGAGGAACACAGCCTACTACTTGTTAAAAAAAGGAACAACCTTTCAGAGAGTGTTGCTGTGGTTGGATCTTGTGTGGTGGTGCATGGAGGTGGTCCCATTGTACAGTGCATTATAGCCCTGTATGCCAGTAATAAAGAGGCCAGAGTGATTTGTGAAGTCCCATTGGAGTATAAGGCCAGCACAGAAATGTTGATGTCAGACATGAGGCCTATTGAACTAAAGACAGGCCTAAATCTCAAAGGAAAGAAAGTAGGTTTGAATCTCAAAAGTGAGAAGATATGTGCAATCCATTTCACCAAGAAAAAGAAAGACATGTGGCTGACAGTGCTGTTTTACTAAATCCATGGAGAGATGCACTTTTACTTAAAGAGACAGATAGCAGTGTGTATAACACATTGTGCTCCAGTCATCTCAAGTGAAACCAAGCTTGGTGCAATTATAAGAAATAAAACACTTTGTTTTTCCCTCAAACAAATGACAGTATGCAGAGAGAAGTGCCTACAAGACTCTCAGAGTTTGAACATGGTGCTCTCATATAACTGCCATATACAAATGGACAATCCAGAAGTGATATTCATCTATTTTGCAACTGTGAGATTAAAGAAGTACATTACACCTCGATATGAGGCCCAGGCTTCTTATAAATGTAATGTAAAATGTAATGTGTGTGAGTTTACAAGCCATTTATTGCAGAATTGTACTTGTAGCCAGTTATTTCTCCTAAAGATGAATCTTAACCTCCAAGCACTTTTCTCTGCTGATCCTTCAGAGGATGGTCTGGTTGTCAACCATCGATCAGGGCCACTGCTTAAAAATATAGAAGGAATCACTGCCTAGATTTAAACCACAGTGGAAACAAATAAGGCCATGTCTGTTATTTCAGCAGAAGTGACCTTGAGGTCACAATTCCCATAAAATGTCCATTAGAATTGAAGCCAGGGCCATTAAAGGTCGTGAAGGGAGAAGCGAAGATACACATGAGCCAGCCTGGCTGATCACTTGCTTAAGGGGAAATGAAACTGAAAGCTAATAAAGAAAAAAAACAGGAGTTTAGTTAATAGAAAAATACATATCATTGCATCAAAAGTGCTAAAACAATTTGTGTGTGATAAACATAACACAAGTTATTAGTGAACATTTGATTTGGGCCTTCCCTTGATTCCAAGAGATTTGAAAGTTGGTTTGAGGGTGAAGGGTAAAATTAACATGGGAACTATGAAGTGGCATATTTTTCACTGAGTAAATGAAGAAAACCATATCTCTGCATAGGAAAGGTAAGCGACTTCAGATTAGCATCATCTGATTTGCCTTAAAATTTAATTCTTAAAAATATATCCATACATGTAAAGAGTTGAACAATTAGGGTACTTCCATGTTGGTAGATTTTCAGAGTCTAAACAGGCCGAGCCCACATGTCAGTTTGGCATGATGAAGCTTTCTCCTCCCACAGCTTTCCTAAATCGCACCCCTCATCTTCTTGTCCTATTAGCACACATGTGAGAGGTGGTAGGAAAAAAAAAACAACCAATCCCTTTTGCAAGTTTGTGATGTCATTTGCCCTTTAAGTAAACCGGTTTGTGTTAGAACTGAGCTTTCTCCACTTATTCCGGGAGGTAACCTGCTGCTGCACTCTTGCGAGAAACATCCAAGCAGAGAGGCACAAAATTTGCATTGGTGACAGGGACCTGCAGACATAGTAGCTAACTGGGACTCCTTAGAGGAGCAAGAGGGCACTATACTGGAGAGACACCCTTGCTGTCCCAGAGGTGCCCTGCTGTTCCCTGATGTTCATTACAAGTCCACTCCTGTAAGTAAAACTATCCCCAAAGACATAGATTGTGAAGGCCCTGCGTTTTCAGGCATTGTGTTAGTTATTTCCCCTTAGCAAAACATCCTGTTTGTCTTTGTAGATCCTTAGCATATTTAATTAAAGTAAATCAAGTAATTCCCCTATAGAAATCACTGGATGTGTTTTGTTGGCTTTCAAAACTAACAAGCGCTTCCTAGTGTATTTTTTGATCCGGTACAGACCTAAAGATTTGCCAAAAGAATTAAACCAGAACCCTGTTTCCATGTGGGTGTTCAGGGTGTAAAACCAAATTGCCCCTTTGTTCCCATTGTGCTCCGACCAAAACCACAAAGCCCTGCCTGTTCCTTTTAGGTGTAACAATACACATTTTCTGATTGCTTTTCTTTCCTTCATATTGCATCTGTGGTAATAGGTAAAAAAAAAAAAACAATTTTCCCATTGAATCCCTTTTACCAACAGTGCATTTTTATCAGAATTCCAAAACAATGTTCCCATTGTGCTCCCACGCTCTGCGCTGGCCTTCAATTCAGGGGGGCCAAGTCTAATTAATGTTTGGAGGGGGGTTGCTGGGAGAAAAGTATTATAACCAAATCAGCAATGAGTGTGTGTCTTCAATTTTTCTTCTTCTGTATTGGTGTGTGATCTGAAAAGAAAGCAGTAGGAAAATGTGACTGTATATCTCGGTATTATCTCTGTGTTGGTGCCATTATGGAAATTGTGTTTGTCCTTGTGTTGACACAGAATTAGTGTCTGATGTTAGTCTGGTCAAAATTGGTTTAAATAAATTAAGAAATCTATATTCTTACTACACACCACTCTCGTTTCTAGTCCATTGTGGTACCAGGTATGTGTTGAGGTTGGATGCGAGACGGGTTGGAACCCTAAACAAAGTGACCCTTAGCAAACAATAGTGAGTTATTGTGCGCCAACCAGAGTTGAGGGTGACCACATAATAAACCACGCTAAATCTGGGGGCTCGTGCTGGGATTGGTAGAGTGTTTCCACTTGTGACAGTGCAGTAGCAGCAGACTAATCATTGGGGTGTAATTGCAATGGAGTGGATGGAAAGTTGTGAGCATTGTGAAGGCACCATCCAGACCTTTACCCTGGGTTTCACAGCGGTATGTAGATAAAACAGTCTTGATTTGAGTTGACATTGTGAGCCCAAACTAAACAGGAACAGGGTTGAGATTTTGCCCTTCCATAGAGAGCATTCTAGGTGCAGAACACATTTCAGAATGAGAACCGTATTAATTAATATGGTCAGGAAGCACCTGCTATCCAATTTGTTTATTAAAGGTGAATGGGTAGAACAGGAACATGAAATATGGCAAGCTACAATGATGCAGGTAGTTACCTCTGCAAATGTTCATATGTGTCAGTATAATGGGCTGTTACATCAGGCCCTGACAGACTTTTATATTACACAGACCAGCAGAGATAAGCATATTAAAATGGCTCAACTCACAGTGTATATTTACTTACACATGATGATCATGGAAGAACAATACCAGGATAGTGCAGCCTCTGTGCAAAACCTTGGATCAAGCACAGAGAGTGTTGAACCAATTAGAAGAAAAATCACAACAGGGCCAGAATTCAGAGTTGAAATTAGAAGACATTATTCAGCAGCTAAAGAATGAGTTAGTGACACAAAAGCATGCACATTTAGTGTGTGAGGTGCAATTTTCTGCACTGAAAGAGGAGTATCAAGAAGGTGTTAAAAACCTGAGAGTGAGTCAACACAAATTAAGTGAGCAGGTTGTTTACAATAGAGCTTTCTTAAAGGGCATTTTTGCATTTCAAACGCAGATAAAAACAAATGCAAAATTAATATAGCCAGTTGATCAGTAGGGATGTCAATTCCCAGGCGGAATTTGATCAGATGCACCAAAATCTGAACACTCTGAAACAACATAGAGAGCAGCTCAGGGAAGAGAATAGCAAATTGTGTCAGGAGAAAAGTGCCCTGTTTCAGGAACAGTGTCAGTTAAGGACAGACAATGAGAAAAGTGAGTTAGGTTCCCAGGAACTGACTGACATGAGGATAGAAAATGAAAAACATATTGGAACATGCGAGGCAAGCAGAATTTGACATAGAGCAGGCAACACAGGCCAAAAGTGCACAAAGGGAGGAGATTAGTCTCTTGCAAATGATGAAGTCTGAATATGCCCAGACAATACAAACCTTACAGAAGGTAAATTAGTCCATTTGTGAGGAGAACAAGGGACTCAGTGACCAGGTATTGGCATAAAGGAAAGTGCTAGATGCTTCTCAAGCACTGGAATCAGAGTTGAAAACTCAGGCCTCTATACATCACCAAGTGATAGGGTCTGAGAAAAACAAATCTGAGAGATCGGAAAAGGAAATAGCAAAATACAAGCAGACTTTGAGGCTCCCCAACTAGAGTATGGAAAGGCACCCTCCGATCATGGAGTGATGACCTCTTTACCAGGGACCTCAAGCCAACTCACCACCTTATATTCGCAGGGTGCTGCTAACTTCATGCCTGCCAGTGGTCAAGCATAGGGAAACATGAGGCATCTGGACTCAACCAGGCCTAGTCCAACTTTGCTGGAAGACCATTCCGTATCAGTTATTGAGAAGTATTTATTTATACTCAGATTTAAAAATATCCTAGCATATACTTCTGACCAGGAGGGATCATATGATGAAATGATCAGGGAGTTAGGCTGGCAGAAACTAAAGTTTCTGGTCCGCTTTGCAGACAGAAAAAGAGCCAGAGTGCAGGACTCAAAAGAGTATTTTAAAAACTTCACACATTCAGGAAGGTGGTGGGAATTCTCTACTATACCCGGAAGAAGGGATGAGGATGATGAGTACTCCTTTGTGCGAAAAGAAGACTACAAGGGAAGTGACTCGCAGAGCCCACAGCACCACAGGGGAGAAGAGACCAGACCCCCTCATTCTGGGAAGGATTCCCAATCTCATAAAGTAAGGGAGTGCCTAGAGGACAGGGAGTGGACCACCAATAGTAGTAGCTCTGAGTCTGAGGGTGAGTGGACTCAGGTGCAGCGAAAACAAAAGTCTGCCAAACAGAAGAGAGGTCTTGTGAAAGACCCAATTCGGCAGATAAAGGCCATAAAGAGCTTTATGACTCCCTACCATAAGAATGCCAAATCTCAGTATGGAAGCAGCTAGAACTGTTTGATAAAATGATGACTTCATTTGGTATCAAGATTGTTCAAAATTCCATGGATTTCGTCAAATGGACATTCTCCTCGGAATACTCCAGCTTCTCTGCAGGGCTGGAGGATCAAGATCACCAAAGATGGTCCACCTACAAGGAAGCTATCTTAAAACATTTCTCCATTCACCAGAAACCACAGGAAGCCCACACAGCGGCCTACAACCTGCAGTGTGGGGAAGACCAAGCACAGTGAGATTTTGTGCAAGAGATGAAGCAGGATTCTGCCCAGACCTCTAGGTGGGTGAACACCAATAGCCGGGAGTTCATTATCACTTACTTCCATGTGCTCCCGAAATACATTATGACCCAACTGGTAAGGGACATCCATGAGCATAGGACCTTGGATTGGGTGATAGAACAGGCCACCCGGATTTATGAAGTACGAAAGCGCTCTGAAACCAAAAGTACAACAATGATCCAAAAAAAACCAAACCATCAACCACACCTGCTGCTATTAAGGGCATAGGTACCGCCAAACTCGTTACCGGCCCCGGCACCCGCGAATGGGCCATTACAAGATGAATGGGCCGGTAATTGCCGGTGCCGGTATTGCCGGCCTCCTGATCCCCATTCTGCCCCACAGGGCAGAATGGAGGTCAGGAGCATGGGTGCACTGACACTGTTAATAACGGTTAATAACAGGTGCCGGTATTGCCGGCCTCCTGATCCCCATTCTGGCCCAGAGGGCAGAATGGGGGTCAGGAGCATGGGTGCACTGACACTGTTAATAACGGGGGCGGTGCAATCATGAGTTCTGCTCGCGGGTGCCAGTCTGCACGCCTGGTTAGACCACATGTGCAGTCCGGCACCTGCAAGCAGAACTCCTAATGTGGCCTTTCCGCCACATTCGTAATGAGGCCCACTGACCCTTTGTCTCAATGACACACCTAATTTGCAGCAGAAGTTGGGATTTGAAGTTTCAGTGCTCTCTGGTCATATCTCCATAGAAAACATATGAGTTAGTTGTATAGGAACCACCATCGATTCCCTTAATCCAGAGCCTGTATTAGCCACACAGTAGATCAAACAAGGGGTCAGTTAAACTGATCTTTAAACTTCCCATTTTTGACCGAGTAACATTTCCATGTCATTTCTTTCATTGGATACCGGTTTGATGTAGAATTCTTTTTAAAGGGCCTTTGCCTTGTTTTTCAATGTCTCCATTGCCTGGCATCTAAATATTTCGAACATAAGATGCAGTGGAAAACCCCAATGGGCAAAATACTATTAATTATCAAGAATATCCTTTATCTCCCTAAATCCAACTTGAAGTCGTATGGTAGCTGCGGATCTCCGGTGGTAGGATCTGACCTATATCCCTAACTTCGACAAATCTCTCAAAACATTGCCATTTAGTTTATGTCTTCCTTTCAGTTATCGGGCCACAGGTCTTGACCAGGGATGTCATTTATGGGTCGCCAGAGGTCGCAACTGCAACCCCTGAGATCTCGCTTGCTACCCCTGTGGTCTCCCTTGCTCCTGGGCTGTGGCCAGCACCATGTGGCTCTTTGTTTCTGGAGTGGCTGGCTTTCATTTCCAGGCCTCCAACAAAAAAAAACAAATAAAGGACAGGGGTTTCACAAGTCTAACACTTTCAACAGTGACCCTAATTAAGAAAGAATAGGAATACCAAATAATTTGTCTTTCGGCAATTCTATACAATAATTACCAGACTCATTAAAGGTGTATTTCAGGCACATTTCAGGGGGTAAGTCACTGATTTAGTCTGTTCTTCAACACCTCAACTCAACCTTTCATCCTTCTGAGGTCGCTAAATGAGTACCAACACAGGATGGGTGATATTGTATGTATATTCTTTCTATATAAAGCGCTTAAGCGTAATTGCTATATAATAACACATCATTATCATTTGGCCATGGACGTCTGCTTGCATTCACAGCAATTTGGTAATATGGGCCTATAAACACTGATCTTAACGATACCTATGGTGATCCATTCTTTTATGAAATGTATATCATATTATAGTGATATCAAACCATATTTTTCATAGTGTACTTAGGAACAATGCTATGTGATGCCACGTTCTGTTTTGTCAAAGGGTGAAAGGTCGTGTTCCATCGCTTCCAGCAATATCACTCCGGGGTCGGGTCAAATAACAACACTTCTTGTGATGTCATCAGATTTCAACGGTCATGTGATGTCACTTCCCCTACCCCTGGCATTTTGGTGAAATGACGTCCCTGGTCTTGACGCAGTTAAGTCTTCCCGTGGCGCAGCATACATTAATTTAGACATTAGACATTAGAGCCTATACAAAAAACATCACACAATGTTAAGTGATCCAGTGCTTCAAAAGTGTACAGTGCATTCTAACTACGAACACAGGACCACAATCCCTATAGCAACTGTATTGCTAGAACATGCTTTATTTCCGGCAATGCTTCTTAAGAAACTGCAAAAATAGCTACTATCTTTGGAGCAGTCTGGTTCATAATGTCCAATAAATTCACAGCGTGGATTCGGCATACTTCCGCTGTAATGCGTGGCCTGAATGAAGTCCGGCCGTCCGTGACATGGCGGGATAGTAGACAACCAATCTGCAAGCACAGCAGGGAAACGCAGTATCCATCCAGCCAAGTAAATGCGTTTACATATGACCTACATTCCCCCCTCTCCACCCCCCCGTTTAAAAGACTCAAATTAAAAGGAGAAGCGCAATAAATGAGCCAGCAGCATTGATCCTGCCTCGCTTTCTCCCTCGCGACGGCGGGGGCAGTTGACACATCTTTTAAACAATTGTATTGATCCTGTCCCTCTAGTGTAATAGCTTTTGGTTTCATTTTGGCTTTTGGTGCGCGCTCCAAATGAAAAGGCAAGGAAAAGTCAAAAGCGATCTTTCGCTTGGAAATGGAATCAGAGAAGTGCCCCTGAATCGATGGCTTCTCTGAACGTCCATCTTAGCTTTGTAGAGGGCACTCTCAGCTGCCAATACACTGTATGCTCCTGTTCACGCCCCCGGACCCCTGCCCCCCAGCCAACCTTCATCAAAAGCAGCACCCTTTCTGTAAATAGTGTCAGGAAAGATGGGTAGCTACGAAGGCTAGTTCTTACCTTAGAAACTATTGTCCCATTACTCAGAACTTTATGTCAAAGTCCAAACACTGCATTAACTTGAAAGTGGAATGAACAGTGACTATTCTAAACACAATCGGCCTCATTATGAGACGGGCGGTAGTCGTGCTGCCGTCGGAATCATTTTTTGTTTTGGTGCCCGGGAATGGGCACTTCCCGGTGCCTTACAGCCCCGGCGGACATGGTAATTGCCCATTCCCGGGCGCCGGAAAATATTAGTCCCCATTCCCATTTGAGTCACATTGGATTAAATGGGAATGGGGAGGCCGGATGCACCGGCACCATTCGTGAATGGTACCGGTGCATCCGACATGGTCTGCTCGCGGGTGCCGGTACTCCCGCCAGGTGTGACCTGGCGGGCGGGAAGACCTCGTAGTTTGCCGGGCCGGTAACAACGGTAGCACCAAGCTTACTGGTACCGTAGTTACCGGACCGGCAAGCTTATAACGAGGCTCAAAGTCATGGATCCGCAAAAGAAGTATAACTCTTATTGTTCCCTTGACTAAACTCTGGGCTCTTTGAAGCACTAAGACATAACCATCACTAACTCTGACCCACTCCTCCCACATAGTAAGTCAGTAGTAGAAAATGAGTAATCCAGAGTCACTCAGAATAACAGAGTAACTTTGAATTGCACAAGGAAACCTCTCCAAACCTTAGTTTCTCCAATTTATCTGCAAATCCTCTAATATATCATTTTCGTTGTTTTGGATTAGATAAAAATGCATTCTTTATATCTAAATTCGTTAAAATCACATGTAACCCCTTTCCCTCAATGACAGTGCATTTGATTATATGTGTTTTGTTAAGTATTAATGCATTCCAAAGCATTTAACACAGCACAAATCATAGAAGTGTGGTAATTGAACTCTGTGCATAAGATGCCGAATCTAACACCAACACCAGTGTGCCAGGTGAATTATAAGAAACCAAGGTAATTGCAACAGTCATCGAGTCCCAGGTGCTAAGCTGATAATAAGCTGGTCCGCATTGTCCATCAAAGGACACACAACGTTCTTTGATACAGATTAGAAGATCAACAGGCATGAAGCTAATCTTACCCGAGTAGAGAGGGAGTTTAAAGTAGGAGGGATCAACACACAGAATGCCAGACGGAAGGTAAAGCCTTCTTATCGAGGGGAACGTGGCGTCAATACATTGATTTACCAGGTGGAGCACAAGCATCTTCGGCTACTTGAACAACCAGAGCCAAATAGTTTTGGTGTTGGAAGACCACTGCCTTATAGCCAATACACACCCCATGGTGAAACTTTAATTTGGGCCCCGAGGTGCAAACAGGTGTAGTCTACTCAAAATGGGTGAGATGTATTTAGCTTGTCTCACCTTCACAACCAGGATAGGGTGCCATGAAAGGAGAAACTCATTGGATGCAAGGAGTTACTAGAGATACCCAGGATAACTGCATTTCAACCATGTACCAGAACTAGGGTGTGTACAACCATGCACAATGTTTGCTTGCAGGCAGAAGAATTTCAAGTTGCAAGCTACTAGCAAGCCATAAAATGTCACACGCCACCCTAATTCTATACATACACATGGTACACCATTTCTTACTCACCAAGAGTCAAATATCTCCAGACAGTGGTTAGTGGAGAGTGTGAATTCTGCACCCTCTTTGGTTGGTATAAATGTTCTGACAATCCTGGGGAAGGAAAGTTGAAATCGAAATGTGCCTGTCCAATCAGAACCCCAGTGCATGCCCAAATCACCATTCGCTTTCACCATATTTGGTGAATTACTCTTTTATTGCATTATATGTGGCATTTTCAGGGGGTTATGGGAGAAGAGGATAGTTCTAAGGGAATTGTTCAGCTGTTTGGGTATAGAAGGGCAGTATGTGTGGATTTCCCTCATAAAAGCCCACAGAATGTACAGTGAAATGGCTGCAGTGACTTGTATCAGATCCAGGGGAACCAGACCAGAGAGTGATCACATCTTTGGCAAACACTGACATCCAGGCCTAAATGATAGCCTCCTTGCTCCTTACTGATGCCTGCGGGTTTGGTGCGCTATACAAATATACCAACTAAATAAATAAATAAATACTGTTTAATGCATATAATACAATGTTTATTTCAGTAGCTTTCCATTTCAATCTTCTTGAAGGCATCTATGCTTCAGTATTTATCAGACAACATTCAGGATATCCACATATTCCTCTGTTGACACCTGTAAGTAAAGCTGTGCACCATTGGGATATTGATGGATAGCAACACCAAATCCTCACACTAGGACTCCCTAACAGCTCTAGATAGAGCAAAATAAACGGGTGACAGGATTGAATCCTGACGCACTCCAAAATGCATGGGGTGAGGGAAGGATGTAGACGACATCCCTTGGATGACCCGAGATACATCAGAGAGAAACCATTAACAGGCCTAATTCATAGTCCCCCATGTCAAAGGCTGCCAGTATGTTCAAGAGAATGAGAAGGCAAGAATAGCCATCATCTGCCATCCTAAGAATATTTTCACTACACTGAAGATTGATGTTTTGGTGATGTGATGGACGAGGAGATCACAGGGACATGGACATAAGAAGAGAGTGCACATATGTATGCATCAGCAATTGAGCAGCCACAGCTTTGTCTAATGCCTTCCCCAGGAAGGGGTGGCGTGTAGTACAGTGAAAAGGCCTCAAACCTGCCAGGTCAATAGATGCCTTTTTCAAAGACTGGTGACAATAGACTACCCTTAGGCTGAGCTGTGAAGCATCCCTTGGACAGAGATGCATTTGACAAGATCAAAAGCAGTTGTGCAGTTCTGGTAGCACCAGTGCACATGTTTTTATACACCTTGCAGGAATCTTATCTTCTGACTAGGATGTCGGTTTGATGTAAACATAGAAGAGAGATATGGGAAATTAATTTAAAGAGAACGCAAAAAATGAACAGGCAAATCAACAAGAAAATACAGGATTCAACAGAATTAAGGCATAGCATCACAGGAATAGAAAGAGGATGTCAAGGAATGTACATCTCTGGGTGCATGCTTAACAAAAGCAAGTTCTGCCATCTTTCAGGCCCTCCATTCATGGGAATGGACTTGAAAAGCTCCCCGGGTCATGATGAGTAATTCCTGGTCAGAAGGAAATTCTGACACCCAGGAGCTTATTCAGCTCCTGCTCCATGAATACCTAGTTCAACCTTGCAATATAATCAATTGTCTTTTATATGTGTGGGCCCTTCGAGAAACTGTAATGCATTAGCCCCATCAGAGATCTTATACCCTACTTTGGTACTTCCTCTTCTACTCACCCTTTTGTCAGCTGGTTCCTCACTGTTTACTACTCTCTGCCCAGATGCAAGCTCTTCTGCTTAGTTTCCGCCCTGCGATTTCCACATTATAAATTTGAATCATATCCATTGTCAATCGAGTGATTCGATCAGGAAAATGTATTAAAAAAGAGGGACCACAGCAGTGTATAGATGAAAGGAAAAACAGCATTAGTCGGTGGGCTGCTGAGTACGGGAAAAACAAATCATTACAATGAGGGAAAGCTGTGAAGGAGAGTTGTTTATAATTCATCTTTTTACTAAGCACAGGTGCACCACCAGCCTCCCTGTCTTTCCAAACCTTTCAATAACAAACATAGAAAATCTTTAAAACTCTTATTTGAGCATGATGAGTTGAGTAGTAGGGGGATAGCAAAAGGAATGCAGTGGGGAGTGCAGAAAGAGAGATAGGTCGCAATGCAATAAGATGTGAGGCAAAGCAGCTAGGACAAGTGGTGTGACGGCAGGATTAGTGGGGTCAGAAAAGGGGATCAGGGGAAAACTACCTTGAGAAGGATAAACAATGACGGCAGACTGGGGAAGGATCAGAAAATAGCAAATGAGGGAATGGGAGTCCTGGACTTCAAAGCATACTGCGTGGCTGCCCAATTAAAGGTCATCAGAGACTGGCAAAGGGATGACAGGGGGAAGCTGTGGAGACCAATGGACAGGGCAGTGGTGGGAACAGAGCTGGAGGAGGTGCTGTGGGTGCCCAGGATGGAGAGACCATTGCATCTGTACGCAAGCAACATCATGGGGTCAGTGGGTAGGGCCTGGGACCTGGCGGTGACCAGGACCCTGATCACAGCGTTCCCCTCCCCCAACACACCTCTCTTTGGGAACCCCTAGTTCACCCCGGGCTTCGGCACTATTGCATTTCAGGGTTGGAGAAAAGGTGGCTCCCGCAGGGTAATGGGCATGTTCGAATGAGCCCAGATCAAAACCTATGACCAGTGCAAAGCGGACTTCAATCTGGGGGAAAATCAATGCTCCGCTTACGCCCAACTGAGGCAATGGTTGTCCCACCCAAAAATTAAAGCAGCTGAATCCCGAGAGCTCACACCATTTGAGAAGTATCTCAGCACGAACACAGGGGATAAGAAAGTGGTTGCAAGCATATAAGCTCATTAAAAAAGGGGAGCCAAAATTGTCTATGTCATACAAAGCTAAGTGGGACTCCGATACAGGTACCACGACAGAAATAGAGGACTGGAGGAAACTCTGGAGTCAAATAACAAAACTCACAAGGTCTATTCAGAATCGGGAAATATGGATGAAGCTCATAACACAATGGCACCTCACCCTGGCTAGGATGCATAAGATCTACCCAAGGGAATTTCAGGCATGTTGGAAGAAATGTGGCCAGATAGGCACATGGAGCCATATATGGTGGTCATGCCTGAAAATAACTCAATTCTGGGACACGATCCACGCAGCCATTGAACAAGTCTTAGGTCTAATAAATTGAGGGGAATTGGGGTCTGGCCATGATTGGGTTAAATGGGCAATAGAGGAAATTAATAACAAACCCCACCGGAAGCTATATGTCATAATGATGATGATGGCGGCCCTGGTTCTTGCGCGCATTTGGAAATCAGCTCATCCTCCAGTAGACCACGAATGGATTGCAAAAATATGGTCACTTCGAGCAATGGAATGGCTAACCTACTCAATACAAGGAGAGCATTTAAAGTTTAATGCGGAATGGGCAGCACTACTGAACTACCTAAAGCAGGACGCACGCTGAGCATGGTGCCCGAGAACCATGACCCTACTGGGCATGAACCCTGATCAGGAAGACACATCTATATAGAGTGTGTTGGTACCCGAGCCCGTCATGTAATGCAGAGGAGGGAACACGCAGACAGCACACACCCACTTACCGGCTGCAAAAGCCCTAAGAACTGCTCCGAGTTGAGGACGGAGGGAGGGCGTGAGGGGGGGAAGGGAGGGGTTCTTCAGTTATTTCACAGGTGTCATTATTGGCTGTGCTGTTTGTTTATCAAATGTCAATAAAAAACGTATTAAAAAAAATAAAAAGAGCGAGTGAGGCTTTAGGTTCTCCTTTTGAGTTGAGTAGTTGTATAGATCGACCACCGGGGACAACCATTAGGTAACTGATCATTTTAAAGTGAAACTGTTGACAACCCTGTGGAGGGGGATCAGTTGGGGTTGACCAAAAGACCCCTTGATTACAATGGGTCAAGCTTTAGATATAGAACTGGCGATTTGATCGATGACATTAGTCCTCACACTTGAAGAAAAACAAATTCAACGCACCAACTAGTGTGGGTAATGAGTAAAAACAGGAGGGGGGCGCGGGGTAGCTAGCAACCAAAAGATGGCTACATAAACCTAAAGTTCTGTGACCCCTAGTAACAATTTCTCTGTAATTTATAGCAGTAAAACACTCACAACAGTTACTTTCCCAGAAGCAATAAGACATGTGGGTCACAGATAAGACATATGTACATGTTGCTATTCATGTGATATGTATTATGATATTCATAATTGCTACCAATGTAAGATAAAGTTTATAGTTACTTGTCAGTCAGTCAAATGCCTTTACTCGACATTATCATTAGGCTACAACGAAAATAAACATACAACAGCATCACATTAACAACTTAATGTATACAAAAAATAAAACATGCAAAGTCAGAACAGAACATAGGCATATCAAATTAAATATCATACATATAAAAAAAACGCACTTAAGTAGTACCATGTCTGTAAAAAGACCCCCTTAAATATGTTAATTGGCATAGAACCTTAAATATCCAAAATTCCACAGGTTTTCTTCACTGCTGTTTTCCTTAAGGGACAGGGACATGTACATATTTTTCTACACCAAAGAGACAGGGACATGTCATCAATATATCTAGCCCAAAGATCTATGTGTCCAAGCCACGGGTTTGTGGGTGGGTAAATTATTTGTTCTTCAAATTCACCCACATATAATTTGGCCAGGCTTGGGGCGAACGTAGTACCCGAACATATTTCTATAAAGCCAGCTACACACATAAAACAAATAAAGAATAACTGGCCATACAAGTGAAATAAAAGATAAAGAACAATGTATAATACAAATCATGTAGGACATATATCTATACATTTGCAATTGAATGAAATTCCTACTAAGCAGGTTAGACACTTTGGGCCTCATCACAATTTGGGCACTAACCCCGGCGGTATTAGCCCTACCACATAACCCATTGGCGCTATTAGCGCCGGATCATGGGTTTGGCAGAATGATAAGTCCCCATTCCCCATTGCGCCCAATGGGGAATGTTCGGTGCTATTACTGCCGGAGGTATTACCGCCGACGGTAATAGCACTGAAAATCGGCAAAATCGTGGCAGATTTGCCCCCAGCACAGAGCTGAGGGTAAATATGCCAAGCCTGTGATTTGGGGACCCTTAAAAGCGGTGGTAATAGCGTTACCAACGCATTCAGGGGTTACCGCCAAACTTGTGATGAGGCTCTTTGGGCCTAATTTACAAATCGTTTAGCACAGAAAAAAAGTGGCTTAGAGCTGCACAAGTACTATTTACACTGTGCTAAATGGGCCTAATTTACAAAAGAAGCACTAGGTCTGTGCTAAATAGTGCAAACTCAGCATTTTATTTACAAATTAGGTACTCATTAAAAAATGTAAAAACCACTAACGCTACATTAGGCCCATTTAGCGAGCTGCAAAGAGGACTTTTGTAGTGCAGAGTCACTTTGCTCCACTCTAAACTTTTTGCAAATGAGGCCTTTGACTATTTGGGGATAAGGCTAACCTTTAACAGTTCATGATGGCAGCAATTAGAGTGAAACCTGACTATATGTATGCAGCATACAGGTGCAACCATGGCTTTCTCGCATAAGTTTGGGGGCAGAGCAATAGTGGCAACTAAAGAGAACTACAAGGTGCAGGTTTGCACCAGTCTTTTATATGGAGCAGCACTATGGGGCTACATCCCCATCCTTTTTGGCAGAAGAGGACAAGGCGTTTCTAAAGGAATTGCTTATGCTCCCTAAAAGTGCACCTACTTTGCCTGTGTTTTTAGAGTTGGGTAAGCAGGCCTCAAAACATGCAGTTATGATTCAGCCATTGGTATTCTGGTTTTATAAAAATAATATGCAAGTATTAAGGGCCTGATTCATGGAATAATCTGTACATTAAATATGGACTTTGCGCGTCAAACTGCGTGTGTAATCCCATATGTGGATTCATGGAATCTATTGCACAGCATTTTTCATACTTTACGGGGACTTTGCGCAGGCTCAGCACATCTCTGTGAGTGGCCAAGTGTCTCGAGAGAGACACCACGCAAGGCGTGGGCCTGACTGACACAGAGGGCAGGGAAGGGGCGGAACTCGGAAAATGAGGATGAACAAGGGAAAATGGCGGCGTTACGAGGGATGGCCCACAGGCAGTCCATTGCATGCCCACTGTTGTGGGGAATGATACATAATAATGGATCTGACCGCACAACCTCTCAGCGGGGAAATGGCCATTCAAAGCCCTCATTCCATCAGCCACCCGAGGGCATACAAAAACTTGCGATAGGAATCACTAGACTCCCTTGGTAGTTTTTTTTTTAGCGGGATCTGTCGCTTGCCCCAGCTTGATTGGGGTAAGGGCACATGTAAGCCTATTGCATTTCAACAATCTTCCAACATAGGACTGATCTACTCAGGATTTGACTGAACGCTATAAAGAATTTGGAAGCTTTGTTAGACTTCATATTTAATTAAACTCTAAAAACAAGCTGAGCAAAGGGACAGATGCTGAGAATGCACACAAAAGTAAGTGTAGCAAGGCCAGATATTACACGGACTCCCCTCACACCGCTTTTGGAATCAGGGAAAAGTACACAAAAAACGAACTCAAACCCAAAATGCATGTGTCAGGTAACATGTCTGAGGAGGTAGGGGCAAGCCAAGGGGACATCTACACATATAATTCCACATGTGGCTGTAATCAGGAAGACAACATACATAAGCCACCTTCAAAGACAAGAAAGGTTCCCCAGAACACCAGGCCAGATGAAAGGTATTCTTTGATGCCATTAAGGCCGCCCAACTCACCTCGCACTGCTATGGGCTGGACACAGTGAAATGGAGAAGTAGAGGCAGGTGAATCCGTGGACACAAAGGGGAGACTCTCAGGGATATGCAGACAGAGCGTGTGACCTCGTACTCTGAACGATGCTAGGATCCTCATTCTATACTCATTGGGTGTGGGTGCTATCATGCTCCTACCGACGACTGCCATGAATGATATTGAATATGCCATAGAAATCTTGGTGGCAGTAACCCCTGTCCAACAGCGGGTGTGCATGCTCACATGCATGCCACTGGCACATCCAAGCACATAGCGGGGATGGTGCATCGGATATCACATCCCACATGTTTAGACGTCATGCGTGCCAAGTAGTGCTGGGTAAGTCATCATATTGTTTTCCACGCAGCTAGTCCAGCCACCAACTACATGGAGGCAGACCTCTAGGAGTTTGCTATGTTTCCTAATTTATGTGTATTTATTGTATTAACTGAGAAAAGATTGTGTTGCAACCCGAAGCACATACAGCAGTAACAACAGTATACAGGGCAATCCTATAGCAGATGCTTTACAATAGAGGGAAAGGTTATGGGCAACACACCATTTGATGGTGGGTAAAACGTGATACACAGGCTAAAGATGTGACTAAACACAATGGTGGATATTAATCCAAGGGGAGACTACACATATACTGAAGGAATGGTTGCATGTAGCGTGGCACCACAAACAAGGCAGACAAGGAGTTGGAGTGATGTTACTTGATACATGTATGGAGAATGGACCTATATTCAGGGGTGATAGGTACAATCCAGTCAAGGAGTGGGATTGATGGGACTGGATGCATGCATGGATAATTAACCTATATGCAGGGGTGGTAGGTACAAGGCAGCCAAGGACGGGGAGTAATGATACCTGATACATGTATGGAGAATGGATCTATATTCAGGGGTGCTAGGTACAAGGCAATCAAGGAGGGGAGTGATGAGACTGGATACATGCATGGATAATGATCCTATATGTAGCGGTGCTAGATAGAAGGTAGTCAAGGAAGGGGAGTGATGAGACTGGATACATGCATGGAGAATGAACCTATGTGCAGGACTGCCAGGTACAAGGCAGTCAAGGAGGGGAGTGACGAGACTGGATACATTAAGGGTAATGATCCTATATGCAGGGGTGCTAGGTACAAGGTAGTCAAGGAGGGGGGTGATGAGACTGGATATATGCATGGATAATGATCCTATATGTAGCTGTGCTAGATAGAAGGTAGTCAAGGAAGGGGAGTGATGAGACTGGATACATGCATGGAGAATGAACCTATATGCAGGGCTGCTAGGTACAAGACAGGCAAGGACGGGAGTGATGAGGTTGGATACTTGCAAGGATAATTATCCTTTATGCAGGGTGCTAGGTACAAAGCAGGCAAGGACGGGGAGTGATGAGACTGGATACGTGCATGGCTAATTAGCCTATATGTAGGGGTGCTAGATAGAAGGTAGCCAAGGAAGGGGAGTGATGAGAATGGATACATGCATGGAGAATGAACTTATATGCAGGGCTGCTAGGTACAAGGCAGGCAAGGATGGGAGTGATGAGACTGGATACATGCAAGGATAATTATCCTTTGTGCAGGGCTGCTAGGTACAAGGCAGGCAAGGACGGGAGTGATGAGACTGGATACATGCAAGGATAATTATCCTTTGTGCAGGGGTGATAGGTACAAGGCAGGCAAGGAGGGGAGTGATGAGACTGGATACATTAAGGGTAATGATCCTATATGCAGGGGTGCTAGGTACAAGGTAGTCAAGGAGGGGAGTGATGAGACTGGATATATGCATGAATAATTATCCTTTGTGCAGGGGTGCTAGGTACAAGGCAGGCAAGGAGGGGAGTGATGAGACTGGATACATGCAAGGATAATTATCCTTTGTGCAGGGGTGCTAGGTACAAGGTAGTCAAGGAGGGGAGTGATGAGACTGGATATATGCATGGATAATGACCATATATGTAGTGGTGCTGGATAGAAGGTAGTCAAGGAGGGGGGTGATGAGACTGGATATATGCATGGATAATGATCCTATATGTAGCGGTGCTAGATAGAAGGTAGTCAAGGAAGGGGAGTGATGAGACTGGATAAATGCACGGAGAATGAACTTATATGCAGGGCTGCTAGGTACAAGGTGGGAAAGGACGGGAGTGATGAGACTGGATACATGCAAGGATAATTATCCTTTGTGCAGGGGTGCTAGGTACAAGGCAGGCAAGGACAGGAGTGATGAGACTGGATACATGCATGGAGAATGAACCTATTGTCAGGGCTGCTAGGTACAAGGCAGGCAAGGACGGGAGTGAAGAGACTGGATACATGCATGGAGAATGAACCTATATGCAGGGCTGCTAGGTACAAGGCAGGCAAGGACGGGGAGTGATGAGACTGGATACATGCATGGTTAATTAGCCTATATGTAGGGGTGCTAGATAGAAGGTAGCCAAGGAACGGGAGTGATGAGACTGGATACATGCATGGAGAATGAATTTATATGCAGGGCTGCTAGGTACAAGGCGGGAAAGGACGGGAGTGATGAGACTGGATACATGCAAGGATAATTATCCTGTGTGCAGGGGTGCTAGGTACAAGGCAGGCAAGGACGGGAGTGATGAGACTGGATACATGCATGGAGAATGGACCTATTGTCAGGGCTGCTAGGTACAAGGCAGGCAAGGATGGGAGTGATGAGACTGGATACATGCATGGAGAATGAACCTATATGCAGGGCTGCTAGGTACAAGGCAGGCAAGGACGGGAGTGATGAGACTGGATACATGCATGGAGAAGGAACCTATATGCAGGGCTGCTAGGTACGCGGTAGTCAAGGAAGGGGTGTGATGAGACTGGATACATGCATGGAGAATGAACCTATATGCAGGGCTGCTAGGTACAAGGCAGGCAAGGACGGGAGTGATGAGACTGTATATATGCAAGGATACTGATCCTATATGTAGGGGTGCTAGGTACAAGGCAGGCAAGGACGGTAGTGATGAGACCTATGCAAGGATACTGATCCTATATGTAGGGGTGCTGGATAGAAGGTAGTCAAGGAAGGGGATTGAAGTGCTGAAATATTAATGGCACTTCTTCTCAACTCAACATTTGGAGTTTAGATACAGATTTAAAGGAGTCAAACGAGTGGTGGCTTTGATATGGTGTAGTAGTGAGATTTAGTGATGAAGGACAAGGAGGTAGAATGATTGGAAGCAAGAAGATGCAAAGGGTGGCCAGGGAATAGTGGGGCTAAGAACAGTGTTACATCAGATGTGTGAAGGAGAGTGGTTGGTGATCATTTTAACCAGGTGGGAGAAGCAAACAATAAATGGACTTAAAGGCAACCTATAGCAATCCAGCAGGTATTCAGTGTTAGGAAGCAGGTGAAGAGTTGAGGGATTATAGAGGGTGTCTGGGGAAGTTGGAAATGTTGGCAAGTGGGATGAGGAGGCTATGGGTTGTCTAAGGAGGAGTCTAGGGCATTATTGTGGGTTCTTGAATACCACTTTTGCTTTAGGATTTTGCCAGAATGGTAGGTGAGGAGAGGGCTGATTTTCCTGCTATTGAGCAGAGACACACTGGAAGAAGTTTATTGTGGTGATCTGATTTTTTACATTATTTATTGTTCGCTTGTTAGTCGCTTATACAGCAAGTACATACAGTTTTAAAGCGCCCACAGGGCAAGAGAGGGAACAAGGAATTTATACGAATTGAATACTCAACAGAGGAAGGGAAAGGAGAAAAACCACAAACGTATATCAATAACTATTCCAGACAAAATAATAACATCCTTGTGAATAGAAATATATAAATTGTACTCAACTCTCAAATTTAACTGATAATTATTCTTAGAATAAATGTTAATACAATGCAATTTACAATTCTTCGAATACATGTTAATACAACATAATTCACTTGATATTCTGTGAAACCACACAACACGTGTTGGCTTTATAGACACATATTTTGCATATGGCTTCCTTAGTCTGGGGTGGATTCAGCTCAGGATATGGCTACAGTACTGTTTGATTAGGTTAATTTGATTACTTATTATTAAGGTTTGATTTCAAGGTTAAAGCTTTTATTTTGGAGAGCAAAATGTCTTGATGTATTAAAGGAACATACAAACATGAGGTCATAAGGTTAAAGTAGAATAGAAATCAGAAAAGTGACGTTACTTGGACGGAAGTGTCGTAGGCAGAATCCTTTCTTTTCTGCAATATTATTTGGAAAAATGATGTTCTTCATTTAAATTGATATTATTTTCTTGGGAATGAAGGGGGAAATATAATCCTTGATATTCCACTTTGAGGCGTAACAAACAATATTCAGGAGTTTTCGTTTATATAAACTATGGTTTTCAAGAAGTCTATCAATTCCTGACAATTGGTGAGTCACATTGCACGCTATGGACACAAACCCATCTAAAATGTGCTCCACTGAGAATTCAGTACATTCATTAATAATGGTTTATCACCAAGGACTAACATGCCCTTCATAATTAGAGATTCTAAGGCATTCTATTTTACACTTTAATGTACAGGTTGCTTGTAGTTGCATAGCCTGTAAACTGTCTCTAGCATACATTCAGTTGCTTTTCTGGGATTGAATACATTCTTGTGAATTGTATCTAAATGTGGGGCTATTGTACTCTCTTTATATTTGTCTTTTAAAGGGCCAAGACAGGCAGTGACACAAAAAGCTCCAGTTAACTCCACCAAGTAAGCTTTTCCATACACTCTGTGCCAAAAACCCTCTTTCACCCATCCTGGTGGACTGCAAATCAGCTCTTCTCCTTTCAGACAGGCTTTCTTATGCTAATTTCCCCAACTCTCTCAACTTCCTATGTGGTTGACAAAATATACACGCAACATCATTATTTGATGCAGCAATTTCAGATTGAACAGAGTCTGTGATAGTTTCTTGTTACATACTTGTGCTCTGAAATCCTCCCCTACACTTTCAATAGGTCCACTTTGATTTGCCATGTCATGAGGGGATATGAATGACTGTGGACGGTGAACTAGCCCTGCAATCTGAAATGAAGATCAAATTGGACTGTTATATGCCTTTCCCTTACAATGTATTTTATTATCCGGCACCATTGCTGAGGCTTATATATTCAAAATCACAATACAATTCTGTATCAAGAGACATCCTTCTTGTTTCTGTTGCTATTGACATAGCTAGCCGAGGTATTACCATGTATACATTTATTAATAATTCATACATTTTAATATATCCTGTTTATATGCCTGCAATGAGTGTCACTTTTCTGACTTTTTCAATCTAGGCTTAGACTTTTTTCAAAGAGTTCAAAGGTTAGAGCCATTAATGTACTACATTATTGTGTCATCACTATACATGCATTTACTTTTCTAAGGCTGATCGTGTTTTCAACAGCTTGCATTTCAAGCAGTCCTGCTATTAAGCGGTGTGCATTATGAAGCACACACACATTGATGATGAGTTTTTGCTCTGCTTAGGTCAATTTTCAGAGTTGTATGTGTACATCTCATCTTGAAGTGTCTATTACTAGCTGGCCATGCATCCTACATCCTGAACTATGACCTTTACTCTGCTCATAAAACCAACAAGAACACTTATTTCAGATAATTCTAATATGGAGCTCACATTTAGCTATATCTTGCTGCTAATGACAATCTCACAAAGTGTAGGCCTTATGAAAGAGCATAACTCAATCTTTATAATGTATAGTACATTTGATTTTCAATTCACATAACATTAAAATATAATGTGTATATGTATGCTTGCTTTTCATACACTGTGCTTCACAAACCAACATTTTGCATCAAGGTATTTTGTTGAAAAAGAAACAGGTTGTTGTATTATGTTAAACATTAAGTTGCACCACATGACATATATGACTTTGGTCAAAATCCACCTAGTTTAATGAAATGCATTGCATGTATTCAAATAAGAAATATATGAGGTCTGGCCAAAATGCACCTTCTTTAATTAAATGCATTGCATTTATTCAAATAGTTATGGCATGTGGGAATAGTGATAAAGTGGTGGTGACTGCTACACAGATATGAGAGCAGGGTTTGAGATCAATCAAAAGGCAATGTTCCCTGAGGTGCATGCACGTTCAATGCAAACTAAAATGTTACACACTGTTCTGCAGATGTGCTAGGTTCACCATTGATGCAATCTCAATGTATCCTTAGAAACTTTACAATCCTGAATTGTACTGAGGATTATATAGATCAATGTGCAAGCCTTCTATGTACATCATAGCAGAGATCCCTTGTGAAACATCAACTCATTTTACATAGTCACCAACCTATCTCATATGGAGAGTCAGAAGAAGGAGTCAACCATTACGGACATTTCAATTCTCTTTTAAAGGAATGATAACGAAAAGGCCTATGTCTCCCTATTGCTATAAGGATTTCCCTACCTGACTAAAGGAACTGCAGGTGCTCCTCTGTCGTCAGGAATTCCTATTCTACCTGACCCTACCAATAATGTGACTAACTAAGGTAGGCCGCACGAGTGTCTTTCTTCTTCTGGTTGTTTCCCTAAGTTTCAGATTGACCCTTTTTTGTCATATTCTTTACAAGTTCATAATATGTGCAGTTATGTTGGTTCATTGCTAGAAGATTGCCCTCCTTACTTTCACAAATTCCTCTTTTCATAACACATTGCCCCAGCGGCCTCCTGCTTCTCCCATTTGCCCTGGTAAATTTGTGCATCCAGGGTGTCCTCACAGGGCTCAGCATTTACTCGTGTTTGACGATTTATTTTCTTGCTTTCAGGTCCTGTGCTTTGCATTTGGTTCAACCTTTGGCATCTTTGCAGGGTGCTGCAGCCAATGGACGCTGATGGGTGGGAGCATCTCGGCATAGTTAGACGGGCGGCTGGCCTATCATGGTACTGCCATGTTCACTCCACCACGTCTGATGGTTCTTCTCACCCTCTCTTCACAACCGTTTCTCTGCTGTCTGCTTTGCCAGGCCTCTGGCATCTCAGACTGGCATTCTCCGCTGTTTGAATAGCCATGGACTCTGCAGCTTGCATCTGTCCTGCCTCTCAAAGATGTGATTACATCATGGGGCTTGCCAAGACCCTTATGGAGGGGCTTGCAGAGCAGGCTCAGCATGTTGCCTCAAAAGGGGTGGCTCTCCATTGGGGAGAAGGGATGAATGCCCTCATTTTGTCACACTCACCATTGTGACTACTTGACCAACAGCCCACTCCCAGTTGCCAACCGAAGCACCATAGTGAAGGCATGCAACCCTAGAAAATATGCATGCCATGAATGCAGATGTGAAATGGTACTCATGGCAGATGAGTGCCACATGTTGCACGGAAGACGCTCAGAATGTAATATATTGCAAAACGTCATATGAATATGATTGCGGCACTAAACATGGGAAAGGGGATTGGACATATTGGGCTGGGCCTGCGACGACGGGGGTATGTGGGGATTTGTGTTTGGTTTTGGGTGTGGGGAATGTGGAGTAGAGACAGGGCTGTCAGAAGATGTGGTGAGGCCCGGGGCAAAACATTTGGTGAGGCCCCCTTACAATTTTTTGCACTCGGCCAGCGGCGGCATATCCGCACACAGGAGACTTGAGAAATCTACCCTTGAGTTTGTGTGCAGGATCCCAAATATGGTTTATTACTACTTTCTCTACTGAAGAAAGGTTCATGCCAGACTAACTTTTTTATTATATGAATAAATATATATAAGATGGCTTGAGCTCTCCACTGCGCCACCTCCAATTCTCTGAGGGTCAATCACTTTTCCAAGCAAAGAGTTGAGGGCAGATCTCTTTCTTCGGCTGGGGCCTCCCTCTGGAAACAGCTCCCTGCCTCGCTGAAACTTGAGGAGAACCATCTCAAGACTTGTCTCTTTGCTTCTGCCTTCCCTCTTCCTCTCCGTTGCTGATCACCTGCCTGATCCATGCACTGGTCACCTGGTCAAGCTCTGAATTCGGGCCCAGGTCCCTGCCTGTCCTGTTGCAATCCCGCACTGCCTCTTGGCTCCCCTGCACTTGTGGTCTGTATCTGTAACCCCTACAGTCCCTGCTATTGCTCTTATTCTCCACCCGTTGGCTGCAGTTATGAGTACTCACACTTGCCACCAGTTGGCTGCACTCTTGTTTCTCCTTTGTTCCTGCACTTCTGCATCCTACCCCACCCTCGGCACTTCTTCCCTCCCCCATTCCATGCTCTTGCACGATCTGAATGCCACAAGGCCTAGTAAGATCTGTGTTTTGTCCTACTCTTTTGTTTCTCCCTCCTTGCCTTGTCGCGCCTAGAAACACTTGCGTACAGGCACGTTATAAATGCCATATCATATCATTAAGGAGCACATCATACACAGTGACAAATGATGTACAGTGGAGGCCGGTACATTTCTGAACTTAAGAGGCTTAAATGTTTGTTCCAATTAGTCAAGATCAACAGAGCACAGTGAGGGAGCCCAAACCAAACAAGGGTGGCTTGGGAGGGGGTTCTCACTCCCAAGAAAATGTTTGAAACATTGGGTTAAAAGTATGCATTTTACAGCACTTTCTTTGCAAAATTGGGTAGAAATCCACGCAGTTTGCAATTGGTTTTGCATGGAAGCACATGGAAATTCCCAATAGTTGCAAATCACAAATTGTGCATAGGAACATTTTCCAATACATTTCATGCCGCCTTTCCACGCGAGATATGCTAGTATAAACATATATTCATGCTGGCTGTTCTAATTATGTTGATGCAGGCTGCATCAATATTTGCCATTATTACCATATACGGATTCCCAACCAGTAAAAATGCCATGCCACAGAAAGTATATCCAGGCTGACTGTGTACCATAAGTGTTATTACTGGCTAGATTGGCCTACATTCAAAGTGGGCCAATTTAGCCAGCTAGTATGTTTGCTTTAACCTTGATGCATAGTCCTGTGCATCAAGGGTAAAGCAAAAAGAGCACTGGCAATGGTAACAGTTTGGGCATTCGTGTAGGCATGGGAAAGGCACTTCTGTATTGGTATTAGCTGGCCATTGATAGTGCCAGTGCAAAATGGTTTGAGTACCTGAGCAGCTAATAGCAGTGCCTCGTAAATGCCTAATACTTATACACAAGCCAAAACTGTTGGCATTGCCAATGCTTATTTTTAAAAGAATTTCAGCGAAAGACATGCAGGGTGTTTTTAAAATGAGTGGCTAAAGGCAGACCTGATTAAGACATTTTTATTACACCAGTTACGTGTTTACAACTCCAATGAAGTCATGAACTCTCAGAGGACTCCTTTGAGGGACACCTGCAGGCACATTGAGGGCTAGGTTTGATGGCAAGGCATGTTTAAAACTAGCTCAGTGTTCCAGTGAGGAGGTGTTTTGGATGGGGAGGGCAGGAACTGGGTGAGAATTGCCATAGGGATTAGCATGGCCATGAGAAGTCACTTCACTGTTAGCACCTGCATTCCTATCCATACATTTTTAGGTAATTGAAATCGTGATGTGGGGTTAGCACTTGCATCCTAGGGGAGTGATTAGAAGGGAAGTGGTGACATGAGACATCTCATTCTCACAGCAGTCCTTAAGTGTGATGTTTCAGAAATGAAGGCAAGAGGTAGCTGCTTGTAACATTGAAGCTTCACCAGAATAGTCTCATTTGAAAAGTGGAAAGATTTTAGGTGCCCCCACACAAGGAAGTTTGCCCCTTCCTCACAGCTACTGACGTTAGCACATCTCCCAACATTTGAAGTATTAGTCCCCTTTGCCCCCTGACATTTTAGCCTAGGTGCACCTCTGATGCCATGAACCCACCCCTTAATGAAGTGGCCCCCAGGGCGGCTACATTTAGGGGTAGTGCTGAACACACACTCACAAAAAACACTTTCACCCATGCATTCAACCACCAGTTACACAACTCCATACATGCATGTATACATAAAACCAAACACAGCATTGACACAAACATCAACATGCACGCATGCATTCATACATACACATATACATACTAATTTAATTTAAATACACATAAACAATTTTAATTTAAAATAGAAAACACTTACCTTACCTCCTTGCACCCTTAAAAAGCATCCATGCAGCCGACACGTAGACATGTTGCCTGACAAGAGAGAACTCCTCTCCCATCAGTCAGCGTGGTCACGCTGAGCAATGTGAACACACTGACTGACAAGAGAGAACTCCTCTCCCATCAGGCAGAGTGGTCACGCTGAGCAACGTGAACACACTGACAGACAAGAGAGAACTCCTCTCCCATCAGTCAGCGTGGTCTCGCTGAGCAACGTGAACACACTGATTGACAAGCGAGGAGTCCTCTCTAATCAACATGAACACACTGAGTGACAGGAGAACTCCTCTCCAATCAGTCAGCATGATCATGCTAACATGAACACACTGACTGACAGGAGAGGAGTCCTCTCCCATCAGTCAGTGTGGTCACACTGACAACATGAACACACTGACCTACAAGAGAGAACTCCTCTCCCATCAGTCAGCATGGTCACACTGACAACATGAACACACTGACTGACAAGAGAGAACTCCTCTCCTGTCAGTCAGCGTGGTCATGTTGAGCAACGTGAACACACTGACTGACAAGAGAGAACTCCTCTCCAATCCGTCAGCGTGGTCACGCTGAGCAACGTGAACACACTGACTGACAAGAGAGAACTCCTCTCCCATCAATCAGCGTGGTCACACTGACAACATGAACACACTGACTGACAGGAGAGGTTTCCTCTCCTGTCAGTCAGCGTGGTTATGCTGAGCAACGTGAACAGACTGACTGACAAGAGAGAACTCCTCTCCCATCAGTCAGCGTGGTCACACTGATAACATGAACACACTGACTGACAAGAGAGAACTCCTCTCCTGTCAGTCAGCATGGTCATGCTGAGCAACGTGAACACACTGACTGACAAGAGAGAACTCCTCTCCTGTCAGTCAGCATGATCACGCTGACATGAACACACTGACTGACAGGAGAGGAGTCCTCTCCCATCAGTCAGCGTGGTCACACTGACAACATTAACACACTGACTGACAAGAGAGAACTCCTCTCCCATCAGTCAGTGTGGTCACACTGACAACATGAACACACTGACTGACAAGAGAGAACTCCTCTCTCATCAGTCAGCGTGGTCACACTGACAACATGAACACACTGACTGACAAGAGAGAGAACACCTCTCCTGTCAGTCAGCATGGTCATGCTGAGCAACGTGAACACACTGACTGACGAGAGAGAACTCCTCTCCCATCAGTCAGCGTGGTCACACTGACAACCTGAACAAACTGACTGACAAGAGAGAACTCCTCTCCTGTCAGTCAGTGTGGTCACGCTGAGCAACGTGAACACACTGACTGACAGGAGAGGAGTCCTCTCTTGTCATTCAGCATGTCCACGTTTTCAGCTGAATGACGGGAGGCAGCAGAGCTCACTTCTGAGCCCTGCTGTCTCCCATTATTTTGCTGTTTGTTGCGGAGCCAAACGGCTTCACAAGAAACAGCAAAATCATTGCAGGGGCAGCACAGTCCCCCGTGTGAATAAAGGACACGGGAGACTGTGCTGCCTTCCACTTAGGAGGGGGCCGCGAGGCCCCCAGCAAGCGCGAGGCCCGGGGCAGTTTGCCCCCCCTGCACCCCCCTCGTGACGGCCCTGAGTAGAGAGGGAGTAGAGAGGGGGAATCAGAGGAGCCTACGTTTTTCTATCGAGAACGTGAGTGGGGGACCCCACGGGCGGAAAAAGGGCGGGTTCTCACCAAGGAAAGCACGGCATGTGCAATGAAGGTACCACAAACTAATGGCAGTGCTTCATCATTGCCCCCATTGTGCTGTGTCACTGGTGGTGGCAAGTATCATAATGGGGGAAAGCAGTGGCAGTGCCATTATCTTCCAGAAACCGAGAACCACATTATCCACTGTCAATGCTAAACTCCAAATACAGGCATCAGTGCTATTTCTGTGGGCCTTAACTGTTGGATCCCCATCACATTTATTTTACAGACTTACCACTTATGATAAGCAAATGAGTCTGTGTCAACCACGTTGCCAGAGATGTCAAATTCAAAGCACATAATGTTGCCTGTTGCTGCCTGTCTGCTTGATCTGATGTAGACCCGGGAATATATTCTTTTGATTTTGTTAGTAGAGCCATCGATTCCCAACCACTTCCATGATTCCTGCTGCTTCTTCCAGGTTTGGATATCAACACAATCTAGCGATCTATTTAACCCCGAGGTTTATAAAGGAATCGAGATTGTTGTTAGGAATTTCCCTCAAGTAAAGCGGTCTGCACAGAAACATTTTGGTTTTAGGTCAGAGATCATATTAGTCAAGTGTCTTGTATTTTGTTGTTTGCACTATTCATCTTTTTTTTTTAAAATACAACAAAAAAAATCATTGACTCTGGAATAGCCAAGCTAATTCTGTGTGTTTTTTTAACTCATGTTTTCAAAGAAGACTGTGGGAAATAAAGGTCATGTGATTAAGCATATACATTGAATATACAGTGACTAGTTATGATCGAGTTCCACCGCACCTATGCAGTTTAATCTTGAACAATTTAAGAAAAAATAAAACATGCTGGGAAATACATGCGCTATCGGTCATACATAATTAGGCACACACATTACAGTCATTCTGTAGGCATGCCATGCACAGTAGGATCTGCAGGCTTCTCTATATTAATGATGCTATCATGTTTTATTAGTGCCATAAAATTACTATTATACATCGATAACTTCCATAAAGATTGTCTTTATTTTAGACACGGCTAAAGCGGCGCCAGAATGCAGTACCAGAACCCATGAAATGAGAACACTTGAAGACATTAAGGAGTGTGCTAATTTAAATGCAAGATTTTGACACAAAATGTACAAAATACTTAACTTTAGGACACACAAAAAGTAAACCTGCACACAACTAGGAGGATAGGGCACCAAACACATAGTCACAGAGATTGAAAAGAACAAGAGTGCCATTTTGTAATTGACAATTGGACACCAAAAATAGCCACTTTGGATGTGAATGACCTATGAGCCCGCAGCAAATGCATCCACAGAATATGCATTCAAACTGTATGAGGGCCAGTATCTTGCAAAGTCTTAACGTATAGGAGCTCATTTTTGCTCCAGAGCATAATTTGGCAGCGGAGAGAAATACTAGTAGGTGGCTCCCTGCTGCCAAATTGTGTTCATTTGCATAGCAGTGTGCAAATGTGCAAGGCACACTGGTGTATGCCGCATTTTGCCCTGAGCATTTGTACTCTGGCGTGCAAATGAGTAAACGCTGACTACCATACACGCATGGCAGGCAGTGTTTAATTGTAATTGTAAACACTGCCTGCCATGGCTTGAGAGCATGGCAGGAAGCGTTTACAGTGGATCCCTATGGAACCGTTTGCTTTATACTGGAAAAAAAAACAGTAAGGCTCCATAGAGATACCCATCATTTGCATCGGCATTAAAATGCATGCCGGCGTAAATGCTGGGACATTTGTAAGGCAGAGGGTGATGGCAGAAATGCAAGTTGTTTTCCACCCCTCCTCTTCACCATACAAATGGACCCTGAAGTTAATCACATGCATAAAAGTCTTAAGAAAGAATTGTACGCATGTGGTTTACCTTCCAGCTCCTTTAAAATTAGCTCTATGAAGCACATGTTGTTATACAGCATAATTTGGCAGTTCTACCTCCCAACTTCACCAGAGTGGATCCCTGCTTTTGTCATTCCTAGGCATACCTACTCCTCCTTTGAATGCCTGGTCTGCAGGCTCTCAATCTCTCCTGGCCTCTCTGTGACTGTGGCCACCATATACAGGCCACATGGCCAGGTGCCCCTTTCCTCTCAGAGTGGGCTGACCTCTCCTCTTCTCTCCTTGACTCTACCTCCCAACTTCTCATCCTCGGAGAGCTCAAAATACACCTGGATGCTTCTAATACCTCCTTGGGGCTCTTCCGCAAACTCTGCAACACTCTCTCTCTTTCCATTCTACCCTCTGGCCCGGCACTTTCTGCTGGGCATACCTTGGATGTTCTCATCTCCTCAGACACCCCCCTCTCAAACCCTCAGACCCCTCTGTGGGATGTTTTTACACCAATAGTCCAGGCCCTGCAACATTACTGTGCATTGCTTGCATCAGGAACATCAGAATGGCCGCCGGAAACCATGCTGCTCGCTAAAAATCACCCAGAAGTCTGCAGTAAAAATCTGAAAAATAGGGCGCCATTCACTTTTGCCTATGTCAGTGGTAACACAGGAGACCACTGCCAAAACCTATCACTTGGCTGCCCACAGAGCAAGGCTGATTGCAAAAGAAACACAGAGCTGTGTGAAAATCTGTTTTTCTTGGTTGTCAAATTTGCAGAAGTCATGGCTCACAAACCACCCAAAAGACCCAACCTCCTTGTTAGGTGTTAAACATCATACTACCTCAAGAATCCACACAAATACAATGACCACAGAAGTACAATTATCAGAAGAAAATCCACATTGAAGATTGCTTGCTTGGAGAAATCAAATGTCAAAAATGGTTGCAATAGCGTTACTCGACTCCGTCAGACGCTGGCGATCTCTAAATCTGTCATCTGTCAGGTGAAACTTGTGTCTCAAAAGCTAAATATGCCAAAGAAGGGACTTCCATCAAATGCAATATAGGGTGGCACACATTGATGTTCCTGTTGAAAAGAATGGAATTGAAGATACGTTTGCTTATTTTTAAATTTGTAACTTTAATTTCCACAAAAGAACAATGTTACAATTTACTGTTAGACAACCTGATTCAGCTAAACTCCAAGAGGTTTCCCACACTGAGCTTGAAACACATTCCACACCTTCTCCCTAAACAAAGGAATCATTTCCCCTGTGCTCTGCTGAGTATCTGACAGGCAAGTGTGAAAGGAAATGGGAGGGGCACTCTGGCATGTTGCTCTGAGTCTACACAAAGGACTCCCTTGAGCTGAATGAAAATGTCTATTCGGGTGTGACTGACACCAACTGCCCTGGCAGGAAGAAGCCCATGTGACTCTCTGACCAGCATCTTTCTATCTCTGGATGTCTTTGCCCCTGTCATGTGAATTTGTCAGAAGCCTACCTCCAAGTGCAACTCTTGGTATGACTCCGACCTCGCCACCTTGAAACGCAAGTATAGGGTGGTTGAGAGGAAGTAGGGGTCGTCGGGCGCATACTCTGATAAACTACCCTCCTGCCTGCTCCAAAGGCAATACAGACTCCTCCCTTTCCAAGAGGAGAGACCACATCCAAGCCATGTCTCTATGGCCTCTAATAACACGGCCAAACTCTATAAAATCTGCAAGGAGCTTGCCAATCCTTCTGCAGTCTCCACCTCTCATGTTCCCTCCCAAGCCCTCTGTTGGGCTCTGGCTTCTCACTTCACCGCTAACACTTGAGACATCCTGTCCTGTCTCCTCTTTCTCTCTTTCTACCTCTCTTCGCCCCCCCCACTGGCTGCCTCTTCTTCTCCTCCTCCCTTCTCCTATTTCTCTCCGACTACATCTGACAAGGTTTCTAGACAAGTCTGAGCTATGAAAGTGTCATCTAAACAGGTGCTCCCCTGCTCCTCCAGAACCATCAAGGACCACATTGACACCCTCGCTCCAGCCTTGGCCAATTTCTGCTATCACTCTTTTGCCACTGGAACTGACCTTCTCTCCTCAAGCACTCCCTTTTGCACCCCATCCTGAAAAAGCTTTCTGCCGATCCTACCTGTCTGGCAAACTATCGCCTGAACTCTATCACTCCTTTCCCTGGCAAAGCCCTGGAAAAGCTAGCCATCTCCCAGCTTACTCTCCACACTGAATCTCTTAGTTGTCTCCATGACCATCAGTCTTACTTCAGAGGAGCTAGAGGCATGAAAGCTGCTCTCCTGAACACCTATGAAGAACTGATTTCTAATCTTGATATCAACCTTGCTTCTGTCCTTATCTTCCTTGACCTCCTTGACCTTTCCTCTGCTTTTGATACGGTCAACCATTCTATCCTGACTCTGTGAGAACCTGGGCATCATGGATCAGACCCTAGAGTGGTTGTCCTAATTCTTCTGGGACTTCCCACATCCAACTTGGGTTCTTTCTCTCCACCACCTATCACTCCACATGTGCTGTTTCCCAGGGCGCTAACCTCTCACCCTGGCTCTTTAATGGCCCACCTATCTCTACCTTCTCCTCTAACTTCCAGTGTTATGCGGATGACACTCAGTTCTCTTTCAGTCTCCCATCAGTCTCCTATCTCACTAATTTCTGACTGTCTATTTGTGATTCAGGTCTGGAGCTCCTCAAAAGATCTCTGCCTTTATGCCAGTAGACTGAGATCCCTCTCCTTGGGACCCTCACTCCCGCTTTCCCTCTCTTACTCTGGTCGCCATCCTGGGGCCCTCTTCCTTCGCCTTCTCAGGCCAAAAATACCTTAGTGTCATCTTTGACTCCACTCTCTCCTTCTCACCTCACATCACAGACCTTGCATAGAAGGCCCACTACCAGTTGCACCTCCTCAGATTAGTCTTGCGCAGGTGAGGCTGTTTGTCTTACCAATTAGATGGGTTGTGATTTAGCTGTGTAGGTGGGGCTGCCGCATTTGGGAAGCGTGGAGTATGCACATGTGTGCACATGGCTGTTGCCACCCTGTGTAATTCCCAGTGCTAGAGAAGCCCTGGTTCAAAAATGTATATGTTTGTCCATGGAGGTTATCCAGCAGGCGGATCTGGGCAGAATTTTCCATGAATACATCCTAGTGAGCTTTCCAGACAGAGGTTTCCGTTTTGCCCAGCTGTGTATGTAGTCAACAGGAGAAAGACTACATTCCCAAAACATGAGGCAATTAGACCTCATTTCATCGAGACACAAATGTTATCTGGATTGACTATAATCAGAAAGTTTATGGTTCTTCACCAAAGAGATTACGTCCAACAGGTTAAGTCTTAAAACCTCTGGCTGTGCCACACTGTGAATCTGCTCTGAAGCCAAACACAGACAAAGTCAATTAACTAGTGAGCCATCATCCACACTTATCTGCCAACACACCAAAGTCACTAACAAGGACATTGGGGCATACATTGTCTATAGGCGAAATGTCACATTTGCACTGAGTTGCACACAGATCCCCTTGGAGCAATATGCATAATTTGCACTTGATAATGCAAAGCAAAGGGGTAATTGCAGGTGTAATCGCCTGTATGGTAGCTCAAACACAGAATACACCACCTGCCATGTATGCACGAATGGCACAATTTACAAGGGATTCCTATGGAATCCACCTTTTCTTTGCTGGTGTAAAAAAACAGCTGAGTCCATAGAAATCCATTATTATTATGGCAGAATAAAGCTCGTTCAACCAAGAGGTTTTTGGTGATCGAGGGAAAAGGGAGACAGAAACGTAACTCCTGCTCCGTACCACTTCCCCGTAATTATAAACCACAACAATGCATTGGGATGTAAACAATTGTGTTAAGACAGTCCTAGCACCATTACGCCTGGCTTTAGAACCAGTATTTACCCTCTAGGAATTTGAAAAATTAGCCCCTACATATTTGCACAGCTGCAATTTCATAAGGGAGACTTCTGAACCTTCCAGTGGGGTAAAGCTGCCATCTTCGACCAACAAAGTCACTGGTGGGGACTGGGACGTTCATGATGACATTTCATATTCACTAGAAACAGGATCTCTTCCCTTAAACGTGTCTGTTATTGATTTCTCAATATTGCCTGCATTTGTAGTGCTTTCATCACCACAGGGATGCCCTTTTTTCTTTTCTGTGAACCACTCATTAACTTCCAGACATGTTTTCAATGTACATCATTGTTTTAATACATGCTTAATATTCTGGATTTTAATCATTAGAAATATTTCTAGTGTGTTGTTCGTTAGCCGCACTCGCCCCTCAGTTCTAATTGGAAGCTCATCACTTGGCCTCCTAGCAAAAGGCAACCAAGGGTTAATCTAAGAAGCCCTGTCACCCTCACTCTAGTGAGTATGAATGCCTGGTTTGGGTGACTGCTCTGGTTTGGCACTCATATAGTACACCCTTAACCATCCTCCTACTCATGAAGGGCAAACTCATCATGTTTGTACATGTACTACATTCAATTGCCTTTAACACATTTTAATTCAGGAGATGTATCAGAGGTTGTCACTGACCCCCCCTTTCGCTCCCCCTCCACACGTCCACGGGCACACAGGTAGCAGCGCTCCCCCAGCGAGGTGCTGTAGGATCTCACTTTTTTAAAAAAAAAATCGTTCAGCAAAAATCGTGCAACATACGCCCCCTAGTTCTGAACGTGTTATCAGTTGGACCTACACTTGAAGGCATTCTAATCAGTTGCTTCCTGCCCATAAGGTGGTTCTTTAAGTTGCATTGAAAGATGCTATTTCAGACCCAGCAAAACCCGCATGACCTTTGAGGTACCTTGACAAATCCATTAGTAATGCGGTCTGTGGCGTGCAGGGCACGGCACGTGTTTACCTCTCAGCTCAGTCCATCAAAGAAAACAACATCAAGAAGAATGACAAGAGGGAATGCGATTCCAACGTGAGATGGATTGACTATTTACTGAGAAAAGAAGGTGTATTACGAATAGAAAGGAAATAGGCAGCTCCATGATGTGTCTATCAGAACATGTGTGTTTTCAGAAACAGATGCACAGCACAGATCATCTTAGATAGGCTGTAGAATCCTGCAACAAGGGCGACACTACTGGTGGGTGGGGTCCCGCCATGGGCCCAGTCCTGGCTTCAGAACTCATGTTATATTGTCATCCGCATGCTACCATGTGCACCCCATTTTGCTAAGCAATGCAATTGGCGCCATGTAGTCATTAATGCTCAATTGTACATACTTTCCATGTCAACCAGGCATTCCCGTATCCCTTTCTGTAATGGCGTGGCAGGCGCAGAACGACGGTCTGGAGGGTTGCCCAGAGGAATTGCCAGAGTTTAGGATTAATTCTAAAACTACCAGGCATCATGAGTAGGATTGGTTTGGAAGCAATTTGAGAACGTGCACTGCCTCATACAAGATGAATTAGTACAAAACAATGCTATTTAACAAATTATGTAGTAGTCATGAATACATATATCTGGTTTTCAAAAGCAAATTTAATGAGGTAATGAACAGCCAATGAACAGCCACACGTGTTTCGTTGAGGTCGTTCTCAAGGCCTGATTGTATGATTAAGATAGAAAACCAGATATAGGAATTGTGCAAATGTTGACTTCAAATAGCCTGTGGGAATACTGGATTAAGAATATATTGGTCACAGCTAGACTCCTTTAATCAATCGGTGGGTTGTTGAAAGTTTTTGTTGCGAACCAAAAATTTATGTCACGATGAATAAAGTATGTTTGGTGAGCGTACAGAGGAAAAAATCTTTAGCAGCATGACAGTTCCTCCATAACAGGTGAATAAAACATCTAGCCTGCCTTTTATGGCGTATTGTATGCTGCTCATGCAAACAAGTGAAAAGGGTTAGATCCCTGGAACAAGTGCATCATCTCTTTGTTTTTGTTTGCGACCCCGAGTGGGGCGGGTATGCGCAGACGTGGGTCCCGAGTCTGCTGGTCCTAGAGGCCCAAGCTACTCCTCACTGATGAAGGCCAACGAGGCAGAAACATGTCTGGGGATGCTTGTGGTCTATAGCAAATGGATGAAACCTAGCAGTTCAATCTGGACTGCCCTTTTGAGGGTGAGACCAAACCTAATTTGCATATATTCTTCCCCTTCGGGAATGGCTTGGCAGGCAAAGAACAATGGTCTGGAGAGTTGCCCAGAGAATTTGTCAGAGGTTTAAGATTCATTCTAAACCTTCCAGCCATCATCTCTTTGAAAACAGTCTGACTTGTGTTTAGGGGTTACTAAACACAAATAATAATAATGTTAATAATAACATTTTTTCTGTATATGTTGATTCAAGAACAGCCTTTGCAGATTCATAGTGCAAGGAACAAGTCAATGCTCTCATATTACACAATGCCTCAAGCACAGAAAGATCAACGGCAGAAAGACAGAGATCTGAGATGTACCTGTGGCAGGTAAATGTATGCAGACAGCACTTCACTCATTGAGCTGTGTGGCAATGGTCTGTGTGAATGAGACTGGCTACTGGCCAGGCCATTGATAACAAATATGACTGTCGGAGGGAGGCACTGCATTGCAGTTACTGTAATGAGTGATCTCCTTTGAGGCAGCACCTAGTATGAATGGGAAACTTGGAGGGGTGATGATCAGCACTCAGTCAGCTGGTTTATTTATCTATGAATGCATTTATGTATTTATGTTTGCATTTATAAAGTGCGCTAAGCCCAGAGGCATCAATAATAGGGTGTCTAACCCTCTCGGAGGTGACAACCTAGTCTTGCAAGGAGCTATAATCCTTCCTTCTGGTCCTCATTTCTTCCTTGATTTATCAACAAGCCAGTGGCCTAAACCTGCTATCCACATAAATTGAAATAACAGCAAGCCCATTATTATGATGGTCCTAGACCCCCCAGGTGCTCAGTATGTAAGACCTATAATGACAGTAACTGCTTTGCCTGGCAGTATGTAAGCATGTATTTATTTTTTATTTACATGTTTTCAATTTCCAAATTTAATTTAAAAATCAGCACTATACACAATCAAAGACAAACCAAAAGTATAGGCCTATTGAAGTCTGGATCCCACTTAAATAGGTAGTATCATGCATTAGAAATCTACAGAATGCATACCAGAAACCTGCCCTGCATTTCTTAGTAGTGTGTTTAGTCTTATTAGCATGTTTAAGCTGCACCAAAAGGACATACACATATTTGGAAGAAAATGTGCAAAATATTAAACACAGCATGATGTGAAGGCTCTGTGCATAGAGCCAGCACTATTCTTCCAGAAAGGCTGAGTTGTTCAGAGAAATAGGTTTAATTCTCCAGATTGGGTTTTCTGAAACTTGCACTCTTACAATGTAATTCACTTTCCCTACACTATGCACCTAGAGAAACATATTGCTTTCAGAAAAGAAGTGAATACATGCATGTGTCCCAAAACAGCCTATTTTGCGTTGCAAAGTTAAGAGGCCTGACTAAGTCCCTAAAGTAAATTACAAGGCACTTTGAAGCACATTAGATATTTGGTATTTGCCCTCGATCCACCCGACAGGCTGGGCGTCCTTTCTGCAAATGTACTGTTTGTGCCTCCTACATCTTTCAGAGGAATGATGAAAGCTCTCAATTATACACTAATGATAAAGAAGGTTGATAGTAATAGACTATCCTAGCATCAGATTATCTAAAACTCGGAAATGGCTGCATCACACAGCGAAGAGACATTTGGTTAAGGTTCAGAAGATTGGTGCTATCAATATGTTCTTTAATACGTTTGAAAGTACACTAGTTCTCCCAGCTGGGCAAGAGCTGCAGCGTTGTATGGTGCAGCACTCTGGCACAACATAGTTTAATGACAGAGGTGACAAGATAAAAAATAAAAAAATAAAAAAAAGGTACTGTCCTTAAATACAATGTTGGTTCTTAGGATTTATTTCTGCTTACTATAAAACTTTTCTAAGGACTGTATTACTCTGGTTAATAATGAATACAGTCAAGGATGTCGAATCTGACATACTCGAATAAAGGTGCTACATAGGAATGACCTTCCCATGATAGGTTGACATTGATTAAAAAAGGCTATGGAGACCTGTGGAACAACAGATATTTACTAACAACGGCAGTGGATGAATGAATGGTCATTTAAACTGCACCTATACACAAGTGTTTTAAGGCGCAACCATGCAGGGTGGGCAGACAAGGGAAGACAAAGGCAAAACTATTTTACTAGGCATAGAGCATTCAGGTCGTGCAAGTGCGCAACCATGCAGGAGGGGAGGAATGGCAGGACAATGACAGAACGATCTCACAAGGCATAGTACATTGGTATTGTGCAAGTACTGAGACAAGTCCAGGGGAGTTGTGGGGTGGGGACCAAGTGCGCCCAGTCAGTCAGAGCTGGGGTAAGTGCTGAGAAGTGCCACTCTCATGGGACATTGACCAAGTGCAGTTACAATGAGGCAAGTGCAAGGTCCGAATGTAAGTCCATGAGGACTGGTACGGGTGCCTGGGACTTGTGAGACTCTGAGTTACCACAGGCAGCCAGTCAGCAAGCTGTGTGGAAAAGGAAAGAAAGAGAGGGATAGGGAGGAGAGAGAGGTTAGCAGGGTAGAGGGAGAGAGAAGGCAGAGGAGAAGAGGAATATCTTAAGGAGTTTCCAGAACTTAAGGAGAGCCGGCTCAAGACGGAGAGTGGTGGGAGGCTGTTTCAGTAGGAGGCACCTTCAGAGGATAAATATCTACCTCCAAATCTCTGCTTGGAGAACCGGCTCACTCACAGAAGGTTAAAGGTTGTTGAGCAGAGGGCTCGGGAAGCACAGTATTTAGGTCACATCCTAGCAGATATGTAGGTGACCGGCCCCAGAAAGCCTTGTGGGCAATGCAGAGGCTCTTGAATTTTATCCTTACAGCCACGGTGAGCCAGTGGAGGGATTTCAGCGCCAGAGAGATGAAGTCACTGGGCTTGAGGCCAAGGATAAGTCTTGTGGTTCTGTTCTGGATAAGTTGCAGAGGGCGCAGTAGAAGCAGGGAGGTTGAGAAAGAGGCTGCTGCAGTAGTCCAGCCTTGAGAGAACCAGGGCTCTTGAGACAGTGGACCTCTGGGGGGGGAGTGAGGAAAGGTAGAATACCTCTGAGGAGGTGCAGCTGATAGTTGGACTTTTTAGAGATTTCCAAAATGTGAGAGGAGAAGGAAAGAGTGGAGTTGATGATGACCCCATGGTTTTTTGCCAAGCAGGTGGGTGCGGGCTCAGGGCCAATGGAGGCTGGCTAGTGTGAAAGTGGAAAAGCGGGAGCAGGGGTCCCAATGTGAACAATCTCTGTCTTGCTGGCATTGAGGCAGAGGTCATTTGCAGCACACCATGACTGAATTGTAGACAGACAGTCAGACATGAGTGAGGAAGAGGAGGAGGCTGAGAAAAGTTGTGTGTCATCCGCATAACACTGGAAGTTAGAGATGAAAGTGGCAATCACCCATGCCAGTGCTGCCATGTAGAAATTGAAGAACCAGGGGGATAGGTTAGATCCCTGGGGAACATCACAGGTAGAAAGAGTGATAGTAGAGAGAAAGGACCTAATTTTCACCTAGGATGGACTGTTGGAAAGAAAAGAGGTTAACCATGCCAGAGCCTGACGTGATTCCCAAGGTGTCATTGACACGTGCAATCAGGATGTTGTGGTTTGCCATGTCAAAAGCAGAGGAGAGGTAAAGAAGAAAGAGGATGATGCAAGTGTTTTTGTAAAGATTTGAGAGCTGTTTGTCACAGGTGTTCCGAAGAGCGGTTTATGTGCCTCTGGATGCTCTAAAGCCAGACTGAGGGTTGTGGAAGCAACCAACAGATCATGTGTGGAGGGTAAACTGAGAGATAGCCAACTTCTCCATGAGTTTCCCCAAGAAAGGAGGGATAGAGATAGGGTGGTAGTTTGCCAGAGTGGAGGGATCAGCAGAAGGTTTCTTGAGCAGTGGTTGCTTAAGAGAGGTTGGGGATGCTCCAGTGGCAAAAGAGAGAGTGCTGAGATTAGCCAAGGCTGGAGCAAGAGAGTCAATGTTGTCCTTAATGGTTTTGGATAGGCAGTGGTCCACCTGTTTGGATGACACCTTCAAAGACCAGATTTGTCTGGTGACCTTATCAGGTGTGACAGGTGTGAGAGAGGAGAGGAGAAGAGGAGGGGGGCCAAGGGAGGCTCTGGAAATGTTGGTGTATGAAGTGGTGTGGAAGCGAGAGAGGAAAGGATGTCTTTGCTTTTTGCGGTGAAGTGTGCAGCCAGTGCTGAGCAAAGGTTCTGAGTGGGTGTGATAGAATAGAATGCTGCTACAGGATTGGCCAGTTCCTTACAGACTTTGAAATGTTTGGCCGTGTTGTTAGATGCTGTGTAGATGAGGGCTTGAATAAAGACTTGTTTCTTGGAGTGAATGCAGAGTCGATACTGCCTTTGAAGGAGGCCGCAGGCCAGTTTGTCACAGGGTGCAATTGACAAACTCTATTTCTTCTCAGCAGCCCTACTCTTGCGTTTTTGGGCAGCTAGGTCAGAGTCGTAGCAAGAGTTGCACTTTTTGGAAGGCTTCAGTCAGACCCTCGTGACAGGGGCAAGAGTATCAAGAGTGTTGGAAATAGAGAGAATGAGGTAAGCAAGGGCAATGTGAGGGTGGAAGTCAGCCGCAGGAGTAGGAGGAGAGTAGGTGGAGGCAAAGGCAGCTGATGTCACTCTTTTCATGGGTTTGTTGATTTCGAAACCGAGTGGCAGCACCGGGTGTGCCAATGCAAGTAGAGAGGAGAGCTTCAAGTGTGAATAGAGAAGAGAGTAGTCAGTCCAAGAGAGAGAGGTAGTGAGAGGTATAGAGAGAGGGATGTCGGTGGAGATGAGAACATCCAAAATGTGGCTCGCAGTGTGTGTGGGGCGAGAGGGTAAGATAGAGAGGGAGAGAGAGTCACATAGATTGCGGAAAGGTCCTGAGGAGTTAGGAGAGTCCAGGTGGATGTTGACTCACCCAGCAGGAGGAGTTGAGAAGAGGAGGAAAGTATAGAGGAGGCCAGGTCAGCCCATTCCGAGAGGAAGAAAGATAACTGTCCTGGTGGCTGATAGAAGGTAGCCAGAAGGAGAGGATTTAGGAGAGAGTGAGAGCCTGCAGACTAGGCACTTGAAGGAGGAGTAAATGATAAATGATAAAGCTCAGCTTGGTAATGATGACTGAGCGGGGAGTGACCGTATAAATGGAATGGCACTGGGCAAACTGGCCATTGAGTATCTGTTACCTAAAATCGACTTTAGGCCAGAATCCTCTCTAAAAAATTATTCTGAACTCTTGCAAAAGGCTTCTATTTTTGCAATTCCTGCTCAATATTATCCCACTGGCCGTGGTTTCTCCATGATGGCACAATAAAGAGCTGGGTAGCTTGAGTCGCTGAGGGACCTAAGTAAACGTTTTGTTACTATGGCCCTCATTAGGACTCAGGCGCTAAACCATGGTGCTATTAGCAACATGGTCCATGCCGGAGTCCGCCATGGAGAAAGGGGGAATTACCACCCCATTCCAAGGTTGGCGGGGCGGTAATTCCCCCTTTCTCCATGGCCCTTCCCCATTCCCATTTTTGCCCCATAGGGCTCAATGGGAATGGGGAAGGCGGCAATCACGGTACCGCAAATTGCGGTACTGTAATTGCCATCAAGGTCCCTTTGCGGCTCCCGACCTTAACGGCTGGTCTGGAGCCGCAAAGGGACCTCGTAGTAAGGCGTTAAGGGGTTAACGCACCGCAGCCTTTTACGGCACTGTTAAAGCCTTAAAGCCGGGGTCGTAATGACCCCCTATGTCTACTATCCCGACAACTTAGGAAAACATGGCTAATATCTCACCTTAAACCTGACTTAAACAAACTGTAACGGCTGTAAATTATTTGAAAACTGCCCAGGATTTATTTATGAGTACAGCTACCTTGCTTGATGGAGCATGGTGCCTAGGAAGGAGGCTGGTGACTTCATCTATCAAGTAATTCATCTATTGTGATATTTTAACTTGCTGATTTTGCTCATATTTTTGAATAACATATGGGCATTTTAATACAATTAACTTTTAGAATCTCATTTGTGTTGCTATTGTATTTGTATATCTTAAAGGAATTGTAGTATTTCCGAATAAGATAATGATGAGGAAGGCGGCTAATGATGACGTAGACATTAGTCTGAAACCCCAACATGGTAAAGGTTGCCAAGACATCACACATGGCTGGTAAACTACATCACATCAATGATCTTTTTTAATAACCCGAAAGGCTTCAATACACATTCAACTGTGTTTTTTTTTTTTTTTTCTGCAGAAAATCAGCTTGCGGATTATAGCACTATTGCCAGTGCTACACTGAGCAGTTCAACACAATTGTTGCATAAATACTGGTGTAGGAGTAACCACAGTGGTTCTCCTGGAATACCAGTGTTCCATCCTGTTTTTGAAGGTTTCAGTATAGTGTGTACGGACTGGAATCATAACACTATTATAGGTTTTGTTTTCAAAACACAAAAATGATATATCCTGATCATTTTCTATAGCACATGGGAAAGAAGGTGAGTGGGTGTGCATTGGAGATGCCAACTCTGTCACCCTCTCTCAAATTCCCTATTCAGTGTTTCCTTTTATTGGAAGTCAGAGATGGTGTTTCAATCCTTTAAAGGGAAAAAAATAAGAAAACCATAATTTGTTACCTTTTTACAATTGTTACCCCCACGTTTGTTGCAGCAGTATAAAGTTGCAATGTGAAATACTTCAGGTGTAAATTACCTCCATGTCTGTAATACAGTGGCAATTAAAACATTGGGCCTCATTAGGACGCTGGTGGCCTCGGAATGAACGGTGCCTGTAAGGTACAGGCACCGGTCATTCCTGGCTGCTACATTATGGGTATCCTCGCAGGTGGCGGAATGCACCTCTGGTCCAGACCAGACGTGCATACTGCCACCAGCGAGCAAACCAGGATGCTACCAATGGACCCGTCATTAACGTGTCCATTGTTAGCATCCTCCCCATTCCCATTGAGCCTTATGGGGGCTTAAATGAGAATGGGGATGTACCGGGTCTGGGTCCAGAGAATGGGAATTACCGGGCCCGCTAAAGTCGGCATGGCCCGGTAATTCCCTATTTTTGGGAACCGGACCCAGTACCCGGTTTGGGGATAGCCATGTTGGTAAGAACGGCATGGCTACCTCCAAACTCCTAATGAGGCCCATTGTGTGTTTTAGCATAAATTCCAGGCTCCACGTTTCTTACAGATACTGAGCGGCTCTGGTGCCTCGATCCTGCCAATGCACCATCTCAGGTTAGGTAGTGAGAGCACCATAAAAAGTAATGTTCATACATATAGAAGAAAAACTGTTTTTAAGAGGAGATCACAGCAGCATCTAACTCAACAACCACATTTTTGAGATCTTGAAATCCATAGAAAAACCTAAGGCTTTGCCCCCCCCCCCTTCCATCCATCACAATAAGAATGTGAAAAGGTTAAGGGGGATTTCACAGAAGGCAACAGTGGCAGTAAGAGCAACTCAAGTTGTTATGACTGAGCCTCAAAATCCATTAGTAACCCCACAGACACAGAAGGTGATAGATAAATGTGAGTTCAGTCCCATCACCACAGAGTGTTATTGGACTTATCTGCAGCGTTTGATTTGTTGGACCATCAACAGCTCCAATGAGCATTGGAACTCATGGGTAGCTGCTCATCAGATGCCATTAAGTGGGTGGTCTCATTCCTGTCGGAATGGAGATCAAAAATCCACTGGGGGGATACTTTTTCACACTCAGTACTCATCAATTGTGGCGTACCACAGGAGGCTAGTTTGTACCATATGCTTTTTAACTTATATCTTAGGTGTCTCTGTATAGTGCTCGACAACATCGGAGTCTACTTTACGAACTATGCAGATGTCACCTTGCTGGTGGTGGAGCTGAGCGGCTGTTATGATACAGATAACAGCAGGGTGGTAACCATATACAACACCATTGAAGTCTGGATGAAAGCTAATTGGATGTAATAATGAATATAAGAGTTTTTAGATAAAAGACTCCCCCATCCAAGTCCTAGGAAAGGTAAAGAACACTTGGGATACACCTAGAAGCATTGTTGACTACAGAATCACGTTACCAAATTGGACAGAAAACTGCGACTTCTAAAACACATCAGACCAATATCGAATTATAAAAAAACAGTGCAACCATTGCGAGGGCCACAATACTATCTATGCCAGAGTATGAAAATGCCCTGTTGATAAGAGCAAGCAAGGGGGGGGGGGATTACACAGTACTAAACTATCCAAAATAACACTGAAAGAATTGTAAGGAAAATATCCAGAAGGGACATATTAGAGCAGATAGAAAAGGCCTTCACTGGCCAGCACTTAAGGACATGATCACCTTCAAGGCCATGACCATAGTATACCGCTGCCTATTTGGGCAGGCACTGGCCTACATGAACGAACAAATCCACTATACTCCGGGTCGCTCTCTAAGATCTGAAGCATTGGGACACATTGTGGGTCATTACGACTCTGGAGGTAGCCATGCCGCTATTTGTGGCATGGCTACCCCCTTTCCGGGTACCGGGTATGGTTTCCGTGAATGGGGAATTACGGGGCCATTCCGACCTTGGAGGGCGCAGTATTTCCCCACCAGGGAAGCCGACCCCTGTACTTCCCCATTCTCATTCGAGCCCCCACTGGGCTCAATGGGAATGGGGAGCATGCTAACAACGGGCACGTTAATGTCGGGCCCGTTGTTAGCATGCTGGGCCACTCACGGGACATGCTAAGGACACCTGGTATCACCAGGCGTCCTTAGCGGGTCCCGTGAGCGGGCCTCGTAATGAGACAGTAGAGGTTTAATGGGGCCGGCAGATCTACCGGCCCTGTTGAACTCCTACCACCAGGGTCGTAATAACCCCCATTGTCTGTCCTCCATCCAAACGATCAAATGGTCTAGGCCAATCCTTTCCAGTGAAAGTGGATCATATATGGAACGGATCACTGATGAATCTGAGGCAAGAGAACAAATACACTGCCTTCAGGAAAGAACTGAGAACAACCATTTTCAAATAAGCGAGTGGACATGTAGGAATGGAGGTAGCAAACTTATGACTTGTCAGGTATGTATGTCTGTGTCAGCACAGCTGTATTCAGAAGAATCATCATCTTTTAGCTATAATTATCACCCTGGAGAGAGGTATTGTGCAATCCCATTGGTTGGAATGCGAGCTTCATAAGCCCTTGTTCCACTGGGGACTGCTGATCCCTCGCATCCTTTACATGGATTGCGCGATTTGAACACATGGAACCATAGAGGTCTGCACGTGTTTCAGGTGTTTCAGGTGTTCACCTTGCACTAAACCTTAGTTTCTAAGTTGATAGATGGGTATAACTACAATGCATTCAAGTGATAATAATTCTCCCTTTCAGGAAAGGGGGCCACTCCGAGTATGGTGGCAAAGGGTTAGAAGGGGGAATCGTTTCCAAGGCCTGGTGTACCTGCTTTGATATCTGTGACATCTCTCGTCTTATCGCATAATGTAGCGTGACATATTATCCATACGTCTAAAAATAATAAATGAGGGCTTATGGTGGAACGGTCCACAATATATTTAATTCCCAACTACTCAGGAATTGTAAATGTAGGAAACGGAATTGCCAATCCTAGGACTCTCTTAAAGAACTTGAATGCAGTTGAATGAGCATTCAAGATGGCACCAAGGTGGAACATTGCTGTGCCAGTACACGGATTCTGCTCTTAAATTGTCTATTTTTGCACATTTGCATTGACCATTCTTTAACATTGTTGGTGGATCCACTTCATTGAATAATGTTAAATCATTTGAATATTTGAATTGTATGTACGCCCTCGAGCCATTAGGACACATTGATGTTTCAAATACGGTATCCTCTTGCTACAATAACATGCCAGTGGACTATGGAATCCGTATCCTGCTGGCATGACCTCATGGCAGAGACGTGCAGCATGTTGTATTCCTCCCTTGCATTCCTTCTTCTGCTCCTCATTGGCCGTCATGCCTCCATTATTTACTGGACTTGCTGGTCCATTGCTGAACGCCGACCCCACGGGCCATGGTACAGGCCTGTACACACAATATGACTGCAGATTAACACCTTTCAACAGTAGGGTTTAAGACATATTCGTGTTCCAAGGGGCATCATAGAGAAAGTTCTTGCTGGAATGTATTACTGCCACAGCTAGGTACTCATCTACAATCCCATATCCGTCTAGAGCATGTCTGTACACAAGCTGCATTACGGTCAACAGCAAAAATGAAGATAAGTTGTGGTTTATCAGTGCATTTAAGGGAAATATATTAAATTAGAAAGAATAACAGAGATTATGTGTATCTTGTTAAAACAACGAAGCACAGGAACACATGTCATAGTGTGTGTATTGTACCGCCTCATTATTCATGATTTTATGAATATAATATTATGTCAATTCTAGTGCTTCTAGTGTTTTTAGACTGTTATGCTTCTCAAAACAAAATGTGTGTCTCATCAACATACAGCACTTGTAAAGGCAAACATACTTCTCACTGGTGTGTCCAAAGAAACAATAGAGAAAAAATGAAATATACATATTTCTTTTAAAAACATGGTGAATTAAATTTTTCATTTGGGGGATTGCACTTTTCCACAACAATTTGTGAAGTTTCCTCCTATAATGTCAATATAATAGGTGTGTCCTTTTAAAATGCTGGTTATACAATCATTGATTTTAGTTTGCAATTGACATTTTGCAGAAAACCGGATCTTTTACAAAAGGTGGCTAATTTAAAAGCTCACTTTTTGTTGAAAAAAGTACAACACTGATTGCTTACTTTGTAAACTAGAAAAGAGCATGTACCAGTGACTCCATTTGCAATTCAAAGCCAATCAGCTTTCTAACTCTGTTCTGCATTTAAACAGCGAGCCCATTCGCTTGCTCTTTATTGCATGTTGCGCTATAAACTGGAAATGAGCACGGCAACACAGTGAGAATGCACGCAGTGAAATTATTGGGAAGAACAGGCGCTGGATATGCAATATATCCCACGTGGAGAGATTTGCTGAAGGGCACATTTCTAAATTGCCCTTACTGCATTGGACTGAACTGCTGGAAAATTCTAAGGAACAGAGGATCCGAATCAAAAATCGGTGTGATTAGGTGGTAGCCTTCTCCACCAAACATTCAAACCAAGCCCACCTCCCAAAATGAAAGATCAGAAAATGCAGTCATTGCCTTAATGAGGACTGTTTACCCCAGCCACCGCACTGTGAGAACTACGCCATGTAATGACACGTGACAATCACAATGGTTGCAGATAGTGCCACCTCAAGGCTGTCAGAAGATCATACTACACCTCCTTCATGGGTCTGGGAAAGCATGCAGAAGATATTCAACAAACAAGGAGTGAGGGTCATGCTCAAATGTTATCAGGCCCAAGAAGGCGTGTGGGTAACAGACACACCCAGGCAATGGGGATTTCTTGAGTTGGTCTACCAGGAGGATAATTCTCTTGCATCTGCCACGCATGCACAGCAGGGCAGAATTCTTTCCATTAGTGGCAAAGAAATTGCAATCTGGTCGGGGTATTTCGAGGACACTCCATGACTCCCGGGAACAAAAGGGTCACTTAGGCCTGCGCTGATATACACGCAGAGCAGTGTGTTTGGGAGCAGCCAGATTGGGGGACTGTATGCTATGTGTACGTCAGGTCAGACCCATGCTAATGGCTGAGCGTGTTCAGCCCTGTGGCTCCAAAGGGCACTTGACATTACTGGGCAGGTTTACTTTTTTATATTTTTATGTGTTATTGATTTGTAATATGCACTCCTTTAGTAAGGGTGCACGTAAGTTATGTGGGGTGTAATCAAAGACCCCAAACTCAACAGAACTGAAGGGCCATGTGAAAAAGGCAGACCTGTCATTACCAAAGAAAGAACAACCTTTTAATCCACAAGAGCAGAAGAAATGTAAAGGTCCATTTCACATGAAAAACAGGATTTTGTAAACACTGGCACCAAAACAGCTTTGCATGTGTGTTTCCAAGTTAACGCAAGACATGAGAAAAGTTTTCCCGTGCCAACATAAATGTCATGGAAAAGACATGGTGCATGTAAACAAGATGTAAAGAATATTATGTTTCTCACGCAAAATACCAGCAACAAGAGAAAAGAAAAACGTTGTTCTATGGGTCACATGAAATTTCATTTAGGTCCAAGGCAGACCCTTTTGGCTTGTTGGTGGGCAAACTTCACAAAAAGCTCCCCTATCCTGCTAAAGGTGTCAAGTACCACGTGTCCCAAATTTCTGTGTCTGAAATGGTGAGAGCAAATGGCTCTAGCAGGTGCATCCCAGGTATCTACGAGCTGAAATCAACTTCAAAATGACTAATAAAAAACTCTGCTCACAGGCTGGTCCAGAGAGGCAAATGGCACTGGGGAGAGCAGAGCTGTAACCAGTATGCATGTCCCAAAGATGTGTTATTAATTTAAAAGGACAATTATCATTTGGGCTGTTTTATCAGCAACCATAAGCCAGACTTTCTTGATTGATGTGTCCATTTTTTGGGTAATTTCAAGGCAATGTTGGTGATATAAAATGCATCCACCTGCGACTCAGGGAACTGTAATGGCCATCTAAAATGGGTTTCTGGCTGATCTATAAATTTTCCAAATTTGAGATTTGTCAAACGTGTGGTGGGTAAACTTGAGTATGTGGGGAATAAATTTCATGTTCCTAACAATTCTGCTTTTTGTGAAAACAGTGGACAATTGTCAAACTGCTGTGCAACATGGTGAGGACCCAGCTGTTGTTTTATAAAATTCCTCCTGATTAGCTAAATCGGAAAATACATATTTTATGGCAATTACTAGTAAATCACAAAGTTTTCAACACAACTAGTTTTTACCAGAAATTTGACATGAGAACAAATTGGGATTGCAAATAGAAGCTGCCATATGCCTGCTCCACCCTCCTAAGACAATTCTTAGAGTGCATGGCTCTGGGAGGAGAGAGAAGAGTAAATGTCCATTCTCCAGCATGGGGTCTAGCAAAGATTCACATGCTCATGAATATTCCCCGCCGTCAGGCCGAAAACCCATGGTAAGAAAAAGATGGCAGTCTTTCTTTAAAAGCTTGAAAACTGCCTTTCTCTCACTATCCAATCACTGGAGACTGGGTCGTACTGCACACATCCAATGATGAGCGTCTCCCTGAAACTGGCTACTGGCGGCCATCTTCATATTTATATTGCACGTTTTGGTGCAGGGTGTCCTTGTGAGTTGCTTTTCATGCTATTTTTTCATAATTGCTGTTTTTGGATGAAAACAATTCCTATTTTTGTCGTAAATCTCTCGTCCTCTGACTCATAGTCAGTGGTGGTAGCAGTGAACTGTTGCTAGTGAAGATTGTCACCTACACCGTTGGATATTCATGGGAAGGCCAAGTGAGGCCTACTTTGTGCCTCAACGAGTCGGAGAAAAGCAAGAGTAGTGTTCAGGCTCTGCTCCTGGTGTGGTTTGAGGAAAATCTATGTGTAGGACAGACACACAAGGTGCCTCTATTGTCTGCATCCTGACCATTAGGAGGACTGATGCAACAGCTGCGGAAGTTTCCCAGCCAAGACTAAGAGAGCCCATTACCAATGGTTGGTGGCATGGCTGTAGGAGGACAGGGCCTGTGGCGTGGCCTCCAGGTATGCTCAAGCAGATCCCAGATCCAGTCGACTGCTGGAGCGCTCTCCCTCGGGAACGAGGATGAGATTGAAAGGTGACATATACCCGCATGGTGTCTTTCAGGGCAAGCGCCAAGCTGATGAGCGGTCTAGAAATGCTGCGGCTGTGGGTCCTAGTTCAGGGTGCACATGCTCTCAGTCAGCATGCCCATCCATGGGAAGCTTGCCGGTGGGTGGGGTATTGTCTTTGAGACCTTTGAAACATGGTCAAAGGATAAACCCAAAAAGTATTGTAACACAAGCAAAGGCCCCCATCAACGATGACTTCGATGACCAAGCCCGGTCAATGGCTACTCTGCCGACGGCTACCCCGTTGATGACGAGAGAGAAATCCAGGGTATTGCTACCTCTGAGTCCCATGACCACTCTGACCACTGCCTCGTCAACTACCACTACTCAGTTCCTGAAGGCACCAGTGGTATCTTCTGTTTGTTTGTTTGTTTATTTATTTAGTATGGCGTGCAAAACCCAGAGGTAACAGGGCGCAACAGAGAGCAGGAAGGTAGGATTACATAAAAACACAGTTGCAGGATAAGGCACACATGAAAGAGAGGCATAGCATTACATTGCGTGGAATGTGCATATATACCTGTAGTTAATAAATTGCTTACATATTTACATATTTAGTGCTGTACATAGAGGCAGTTTGGTTGCACTTACATATTTACATATTTAATGCTGTCCATAGCATTCAGGTTTGAGCAAAGGCATGGGCGGGTGAGATGGCAGGGTTAGTCCTGGGGATCACTGGACCGCAACCAGGTGAGGGTGTTTTGCCTGAAGCTTTAGTAGGATTGGTCTGTCCTACTGTTGAGTGGGAGGGCGTTCCAATGTTGGGCTGCCAAAATAGGGAAGCTACTGCCGCCGGTTTTCTTTTGTCTGAAGTTGGGTACCTGCAGGCAGTAAGAGTTAATCATTCTAGTGGGGCGGGTGGAGTTTTTTTTCTTTATTCTGGATGCGAGATGGGGGGGGCTGCGTTGTTTAAGCATTTGAAAGTGAGTGATGCCGTTTTGAGAGAGATGTGATCAGAGATTTTGAGCCATTTGTGTTCTCTCCTTTTGTTGAAAATGTGTTCCTTGGAGGGTAGGTTAAGGACTTTTCTGAGAGCGTTATTTTGTAGTGTCTGTAGTTTGTTGGTGATGTATTTGTTGGCTCCTAGGGACATGGCATTACAATAGTCTAGTCTGGATAGTATTAGGGCATTGGCAATGATGATGCAGCTAGCTTGGGTGAGGAAGGCTCTACTTGCCCAGATTAGTTTGCATGTGTAGGCGGTAGAGGATGCTAGAGAGTTGACTTGTTTTTTTTAGTGACATGGTTGCTTCAAGGTGAAAGCCTAGCGTTTTCACTGTTTTGGCCACTGTTATGGTGTTGCCATCAATGTTGAAGGCCTTATAGTTGGAGCTGAGTTTTTTTTAGATTAGTGTTGGATCCGAGGAGCAGGATTTCGGTTTTCTCATCATTCAGGCATAAGCTGTGTGTGGCCATCCATGCCTGAATGATGAGATATAATTTGTTTACCAGGGCCGTATCTGAGTTGAAGTCGCACGAAAGGGGTATGAGGATCTGGGTGTCATCTGCATAATTAGTATATGACACACCCAGTCTGTCCAACTTGTCAAATAGGGGATGGGTAAAGATGTTTTAGAGGGTGGGAGAGACGCAGGAGCCCTGGGGTACCCCGCAAGTTTTTTTGATGGGGTCTGCTGAGGCTAGGGTAGAGAAGACCCTCATGGTTCGATTGTCCAGGAATGATTGGATCCAGGCTATGGCCTCTTTCTAGAAGTGGGCAGCTGAGGCCAGGTGTTCGCACAGGACTGCGTGATCCACCAGATCGAACGCTGCCGACAGGTCGAGGAGGAGTAACATGGCGGTGTCCCCTTTGTCGTTAATCTCATTGATCTGGGTTTTAAGATCGATTAGGGCTGTCTCAGTACCGTGCTGCGGTCTGAAGCCCGATTGGCGGGTGCCTAATAGTTTGTGAGTCTCAAGATATTGCTGAATTTGCAGGTATGCTACTCTGTCAATTATCTTTAGCAGGAACTGCACCGTGGTGATGGGCCTGTAATTGGTGGGAATGGCAGGGTCTAGGGTTTGCTTCTTGAGGAGAGGCAGGACCCAGGATTCTTTGAGGCTGCTTGGTATGGTGTTGGAAGAGAAGGATGCATTGATCAGTTTGGTAATAAAGGGGGCTAGGTCCCTAGCAGCATCCTTGATTATCTGGGGAGGGCAGTTGTCGCCTTTGCAGTTAGATGGTTTGAGTGAGGTTATAACTCTTTCTGTTTCTGGGATAGACATTTTTGTGAACCTGAAGCGATTCTGGCATGGAGGGTTGTTGGTAGTTTTGGCGTGGTTGCTGGGAGTTGCTTCATTAGTGGTGAAGGAGTCTTTTTTTGTGCGATTTTAGTTTGGAGAGTTTTGATTTTATTGGTTAGGGCGTTTTGGATGCTGGTGCACCATACTTTGTCCTTAATTATGTTGTCTGGTGGGTGTATGGGGGATTCTAGTTTCCTTAGTATGGCAAATAGTTCTCTGGTGTTAGAGCTAGATTTTTCAATTCTTTCATTGAAGAGATTGTTTTAGGTGAGTAGAATTTCTTTTTTATAGTTGTTTGCAAAAAGTTTAAGTTGTGATTTGCTTTCTTCTGTAGGGGAATTGCGCCATTGGGTTTCAATCTAAGTTCTTTCAGATGTGGGGTGAACCAGGTGTTCAAGTGGGCTTGTTGTTTGCTCTTTTGTAGTTTAAGAGGGGTAATGGTGTCTAGTCCTTTCTTTATGGCATTGTTATAGTTTTCTACTAGACACTCTGGATTTAGGTTGTCGGGAAGAGCATTGAGGGTTGGCAGTAGTAGTGGTAGGAGGTTGTCAGGTTCTGCTTTGAAGGAGGCGGCAAGACCAAAGGATCTATTACCAACAACAGATTTTCTTCCCAGACCGGAGAGGTGTCGGAAGGAGGTTGCAAGCAACCCAGTGATGACACTCTACAGAAGTTCTTAGGAAACGTTACAGGAATGCCTGGACACAGGTGGCAATAGCCTGATAAGCATGGTGTCACAACGGCATACTAGCCCAGTGAGACGCATTAGCCCTCTGTCAGTGCCCCCTCATGTGGCCACTCCAAAGGCCTCTATGGACATGTCTCAGGATATTTTCACTGTGCTGAGTTCTCTGGTCTCAGAGATACAACAGCAGCTGTCACCAATAGCAGCCCCATCAGGGAGTGACCCCAGGTACAGCCCTCCAAGGTCTATGCATAGACATCACTCGGCTAGCCCGAGGCATCCACCAACACCTTTGCTAGTCCCAGCAGCTCCAGCCGGGAATGCATGGCTTACGAATACAGCAACGGGCACTGATACCGGCACCACAGACACGGATGAGTTTGATGACTTCATTCCGGCAGATGGGGACCCGATAGGTGCCAATGGTGCTCCCAGGGCTTATCCCCTAGATGAGGTGCGGTCGTTCCACTCCATAATGGCAAGGGCATCTACCCTCTTCAACTTAGTACCTGCGGAAAAGAAAAAGGAGGGTTTCCTTTACTAGAGCTGCACATCGGCTGGGAAGACGATATTGTCTGTCCCATTACTTGACGGGGTGTGGGAGGAAGGCTTTGCACTTTTGACGACTCCAAGCTCAGCATCCGCAATACGGGACAGGCTAGAGAAAAAATACAGGGAGCGGACTCAGCACCCAAGTGCCTTAGATCACAGCCATCTCCAGATTCCGTGGTCTCAGCTGCAGCAAGCTAACGATCTATGAACCCATCCTCCGAGTCTATGGTTCTGATCAAGAAAGAAGCTGGATGCAATGGGGAAGCGGATCCTATACACCACAACATCAACCGTCAATGCTGCTAACACTCTGGACAGTCTAGCATGATATGATTGGGAGTTATGGTTCAAGCTGGGTCCACTCCTAGATTTGTTGCTGGATGAAAAGAAGACAGAGGCTCTCACCCTTTTTCATGAAGAAGAGGTTGTGTCCGACCACACCATCACAGTAGACACGAATGTCGTAGATTCAGGTTTTCTCCAAATGGGTAATGGTGTGGCACTCAGCTGCTTAGGCTGGCTGAAGGCCACCAACTTTAGACCAGACGTCCAGGACAAGCTGATTGATATGCCCTTTGACAGGGATAACTTCTTCATAAAGCTACTGGATGATACGCTGCAGATCTTCAAGGGTAAAGTGCAGAAGATCAACCAGAGGACACACCTCTAACTCCTTTGAGGCCACATACTCCACAGCACAGGAAGCATTCAGGAAGCATTCAGAGGCTGGTTGCAAGGGGGATGGACAGACAAGATTAACCTCAACCGGGAATTCAGACAGTCCATACAATGGTGGGGAATGTGCTCACACCTCACTCAGGGTTCCCTGTTTCAAGTGCCACCTTTCCAGGATATGATCACCACAGATACCTCCCTGGATGGATGGGGGGGATCAAACCAGGCAGTCCCACGCCAGTGGTCTCTGGTTGCTGGAAAAGTAGAATCTGAACATCAAAGTGCTGGAATTATGAGCTATATTCTGGGCTCTCAATGTATTCCTTCGTCTTTTGAGGGGGCAGGTAATAAGGATCGTCACACACAACACCGCCACAATGTTCTACATCAGAAAATAGGGTGGGACCCAATACCCTGCTCTTTTACTAGAGGCTCAAGCCCTGTGGCACTGGGCGATCTGTCAAGGCATGTTCCTCGTCCCATTTCACCTAGCAGGCATCAAGAACACTGTAGCGGATGCCCTAAGCAGGGAGTTGCAGTCCTGCCAGAAAAAAGAGATTCATCAAAAGCAGGTGTCTTTCCTCTTCAGCAAATGGGGCCATCCCCAGATCGACCTCTTTGCCACGGCAGGAATTTAAAATGCATGAGTTTGTTAGCAGGTTTCCCCAGCTGGGGAGACTAGGGGATGCCTTTCTCGCTTAGCTGGGAAGGACGGTTTCTGTATGTCTTCCCTCTGATTCTGCTTCTGCGTGTCATCAACACACTCCAACTCTGTCACTTCAATATGACACTCATTGTCTGAGTGTGGCCCCACCAGATCTGATACCCAGATCTGCTCTGCCTATCGGTTGCCACAGCCATCCATCTGCCTCCTCTTTCAGACCATTCTGCATCATGACCCGGCATCATTGAACCTTGGCTCCTACAGCTCCAGAGTTTAGCCACTTAAATCTTCCTATAGAATATAAAGTGGGTCTTGCCAAGGCCACGGCGTGATCTACACTATCGTGTTACGGACATAAGTGGAATCGCTTCACGGTGTGGTGCATGTCCCAGAAGATCATGCCTCTGTGCGTCAGGGCTCCACAGCTCCTGCCATACCCACTGTTGCTAGCCAAGGCTGGATTGACCCACACCTCTATCAGAATGCAATGGGAAGACCATCCTTGTGGTCTCACATGCTCTTCAAAGAATTCATGAAGGGCCTCGGATCCTTTCCTCCAGTGAAGGCCCCTGGCCCAGCATGGGAGTTCAATGTCATCCTTAGCAGGCTCGTGGGACCACCATTGGCCCAGGCCCCCCTGAAGTTTCTTGCCTGAAAGACAGCATTCCTGGTGGCTATCAACTCAGCCAGGCAGGTTGGGGAGATGCAAGCTCTCTCTTGCAAGAGCCAATACCTGTCATTTCATGCTGCAAGCGTGGTGCTTCGGACCCACCCTTCCTTCATGCCTAAAGTTCCATCTACATTCCAGCTTAATGAACCCTTGGTGCTTCCAATCTTCTTCCCAAATCCTGCTTCAGCAGCTGAACAGTCACTGCATACGGTGGATGTTGCTCGGGCATTGAAGTTCTATGTGGTTCACACAAAGGATTTTCGGAAGACTTCTCAACTTTTTGTGAACTTTGGGCCTGTGAATTGGGGAAATGACCAGTCAAAGGCTTACATATCCAGATGGCTCTCCGGCTGCATCATGCACTGTCATTGTCTGGCCAACAGACTACTTCCAGGCCGGCCTGGAGCTCATTCCACCAGACCCATCACTGCAATAATGGCGTTTCTCTCTGGGGTTCTCCTGCTGAACATTTCAAGGGCTGCTATGTGGAGGTCTATGCACACCTTAACCAGGTTCTGCTGTGTTGACTGGGATTCCAGGGAGGAGTCCAGAGTCAGCCAAACAGTGCTGTGCAACTTATTTGCTTGAGGTGAGTCAGTTCCTGGGGTAAGTGTTTGTACTTCTGTTGAGCTTTTCCACCTGTGGTGGTTGTGTATATGTGTACAGCTGTATAATTGTATTCATGAGCATGTGAATCCATTCCAGAGCCCATGCTGGAGAAGGAACAAGTTACTTACCTGTAACCGCTGTTCTCCAGCATGGGTCTGGCATGGTTTCACATGTAAACCCTCCCTCCTTTCCCACAGTGCTCTTCTAGTTTCATACTGGCACCTCATGTGCTTTGAATCTGAAGAAGGCTTCCGGGTGCGGGTCTCAGGGGGATGATCGTCATTGGGTGGGTGCAGTATGACCCAGAAGCCAGTGATTGGATAATGAGAGAAAGGTAATTTTCAAGCTTTTAAAGCAAGACTACATTCATTTTCTTACCGATGATTCCCGGCTGGCAGCGGGGAATGTTCATGAGCATGTGAATCCATGCCAGACCCATGCCAGAGAAGAACTGGTACAGGTAAGTAACTTCTTCCATTCTATTTGCATGAACTCTTGCAGGGTACTCTCCAAGATTGTAGACTTGGTGGTGTGATTGCTGCTATATGAAGCGGATGAACTATGAGGCAGGGACAGAGCTTCTTAAACCTACCATCTGACAGCCGCAAGGACTCATCAAAAGAGTTTGCATCTGGGTAGAGCTGTCTGTTGCTAGGAAGGCCTAAAAAAGCTGACATGACTCTATGGTGAAGAGCTGGGTACCATCCTTGAGAGTGGAGTGACCAGACCCCTGCCCTGTCCTTCCGGAGGGTCCTGAAATGCAGCTGTATTTCCTGAACTTTAAACAGAGGTTTTCTATGTAAGTAGTATTGAACACTTTGCAACCAAATCGGCAGGGGGAACTGCTGGCCATAAATCCTTTCTCTTTATAGCGGCGGGGGTCGGGGGCAATGCATGTAGATTCTTAGCCTATGTCACTAAAAAATGTTAATTTAATTAATTCCCCTTGGCAGGACACCACAGGGTGATTTTTCATACACTTTGAAATTAACAAAGCTCATTTCCTGTGTGCACTGAAAATGATAATTTAATTGGGCAATCTTTCTGTTCCGCTTCTCCCACACAGACCTTAAAGTGCAGGGGGTGTCTGAAATCCAAAATTCCCAAATCATCTCAATTTTTGCTATACAGCTTTCCCAACACAGACCTTTAAGTGGAGGGGGGTCTTATATCCAACATTCTCAAATCATACCAATTTGTACTATCCAGCTTCCCCAACACAGGCCTTTAATTGGAGGAGGGTCTGAGATCCATCATTCTCAAAGCATTCCAATTGTTGATATCCAGCTTCCCCAACACAGGCCTTTAAGTAGAGGGTGGGTCTGAAATTTAAAATTCTTAAATAATGTTTCTGTCTGACTTCCCCCACATAGCCCAAAGTAGGGGAGGGGTCTGAAAAACCCAATGCTATCTAACCCTGTGTTTATTTTAAGGAAAAAGGGTGGATGAAATCATAATTGCCATATGCATTTGTGCAAATCTGGACAACAAAACTGCTAGACTTTTAGGTGCACAGCAAAAACAAAGAGGTGATGGCTGGAAGGTTTAGAATTAATCTTAACCTCTGGCAAGGGTGAAACATGTTTGGGTATGCTTGTGGTCTCGTGCAAAAGGGATGTGACCTAGCAGTTCGGGCTGGACTTCCCCTTTTGGGGTGGGGTCATGCCTGATTTGCATATGGTCTTTCACCTTCTGTAATGGCTTGGCAGGCGAAGAACGATGGTCTGGAGAGTTGCCCCGAGCAATGCTAGTGGTTAAGATTCAGTTTAAACCTTCCAGCCATCACCTCTTTGTTTTTGCTTTGTCACCCCGAGTGGGATGGGTATGCCCAGACGTGGGTCCCGTGCCTGCTGGGCCTAGAGACGCAAGCCACTTCTCACTGATGAGCCCCAAACAAGGGTGAAACATGGTTGGGGATGCTTGTGGTCTCGTGCAGAAGGTATGTGACCTAGCAGTTTGGGCTGGACTTCCCCTTTTGGGGTGGGACCAAGCCTGATTTGCATATGGTCTTTCCCCTTCTGTAATGGCTTGGCAGGCGAAGAACGATGGTCTGGATGGTTGCCCCGAGCAATGCCAGTGGTTAAGATTCAGTCTAAACCTTCCAGCCATCACCTCTTTGTTTTTGCTTTGTCACCCCGAGTGGGACGGGTATGCCCAGACGTGGGTCACGTGCCTGCTGGGACTAGAGACCCAAGCCACTCCTCACTGATGAGCCCCAACAAGGGTGAAACATGTTTGGGGATGCTTGTGGTCTTGTGCAGAAGGGATGTGACCTAGCAGTTCGGGCTGGACTTCCCCTTTTGGGGTGGGGCCAAGCCTGATTTGCATATGGTCTTTCCCCTTCTGTAATGGCTTGGCAGGCGAAGAACAATGGTCTGGAGGGTAGCCCCGAGCAATGCCAGTGGTTAAGATTCAGTCTAAACCTTCCAGCCATCACCTCTTTGTTTTTGCTTTTAGGTGCACAGGAAAATCGAAATTGCACAGCATTGCATACATAATTGTTTTTGTTATTGATCAGTTTATTTTTTTCTTTAAGTGACATTTATTGAAACTAAATAATTGTGATTTGTGTTCTTTTCCCAACCCATTGGTGTGATTTATTTGTGTAACAAGAAGTTAATTGTGAACCACAAAGAAGGTGGCCCATGTAGTTTAGTATCATTTCTATTACCTATAATTCAAATAATAAATATATGTCCTCTACACCGGCCTGGTGCTTGGCTCATTGATAGCCAATGGGGAGGGATCCAAGGGGCACCATATGAGCCTGAGATAGGGCTGGAAAAAACACTAATATTACACAAGGTTTATTGTGTGACACCTAGATTGGGAATGGAAGGAACTACCTGTGCTGAGGGGGGCCTCTCAATAAAGTACTACAGTTAACAGGAAGATAAGGCAAACAAGAAACAAACAAGTGCAAAGTCCAAGGATATATGTCATGAAATTGAGGTCCCCTTTAATGAGAATGGTGAGGTGTGGAGGGATAGCCCAGGGGCAACGCGTTTGTCTTGGAAACAAGACAACACAGTGCCAAAGAGGTTCAAATCCTGAGCCCGCGCTTAGAAACCACAAAGCTGGTATAAGCACATTACAAATGTACAATTAAATACATAAATACATACAAATGGGCAATATTTGACATTCGTTTCGTTGTTCTTTTCCTGGGTATTATTTTTCTACCATTGTTTTAAAAATAGTGGTTTCAACCCCCATACTACCATCCCCGCCACTCAACACATCTCCCTTTATGCCCCGTTTACAACCCACTCGCCCTTTTCACTTGTGTATGTCCCATCCAGACGTACTCATATAAATGCCAACCATTCTTCTAAACGATGTGGTTGAACTGCTGGATACTCAACAGAATTGTCCAAATAGTGGCTGTTCACTATTTACCAGCTGTGAAGAAATAAGGCCTGGATTCAGTACTCACATCATTATCATGACACTCTTTCCTGCTGATGTCTCCCTCTCATCCACTCCTGAATGCGAGGTATTGGAGGAAGTGGGAGAAAGCAGGTGCCTTTGGCAATTTGCAAATTGTGCCCTGAAAACATTTTTAAAGGTAACTTCCAAACAAAACCCAGCAACACATTTGATTCACACCCTATGCCCTCTGGAGCCTATGTTTGGTTCATTTGTAATGTATGTTTGATCGCTTGTGTGTCTAATACATGTTGCAAGGGATACGTTATTTTGCGGCTGCATATCCTTAGGCTTCTGAAGTACATGGGTGCCGACTCGTATCTAAGAAGGTAAATCAAAAGAGTGGGTTTATAAAAGTGTATTGATGAACATGGACATGGGTTGAGTTAAGGACACTGTGCCGCATACAATTGATCTGGTGGGTGGAAAGTTGTGTTCTGTCTTATGTATTTTGGCCAATAATATGCAATTTCCATTTTACGCTTTCTAACACACAGAGAATCTATCTCTTCTTTGGTGATCAGGCGGTCGTTTGGACCATAGAGCAAAGCAAGTGTGCTTACCGAGGGGCACGTGACATTAACAACTGCTAATGGCCTGCAGAGGGAGACATATTGATATTGGAATATTCCATCCAATGAGGGTAGAACGTTCTGTTTAAGATTAGAAGAGACAAAACAGAAATATTGGAATGTTAGTCCAAATGACTTATACCGACCATTGGAACATTGGAGAGTTGGAATATTTTTGCAGACAAAGAGGTCAATTTTGACTGTCATAAGTCCTTTGTCCGAAGATTCAACGTTGATCCTTTGTCCCAGTTTCAGCATAATTCAACCTTCGGAGGATGGAATGTTCAGCATATCAATAATACACCCATCCTAAGGCCAATATCCGGTGGCAACCTTCCTTGGACCTTCCTTGTTAAATGTTCTTGCTTTGCTCGCTCATTAAGGGCACAAGCCATTATTACCTCATAGTGCCCTCAGAATGTGGTATCACTGACTAACAAACACATTGCCCTGTCCTGGCATTCAGCCTGTTTAGCTTTTCACAAAAATGAACCTCATCAAATTATGGGTTTATTAAGTGGTATCACTCATACACATATATATATGTTTAATGGTACACATTATTACTAACATGCGACACACGACAGATGAACTGCCATGCTGCCTCACGAGTACAATGAGAATGGCCTTTGCAATCACAAACATTTTTAGTTATGATATTTAACTTTATTTTGTTGATAATAGTTTCTATTATCCATATTATCCAAGAACATCTTTCCCATTAATCATGTCAGGTGATGAAACGCAAAAAGAACGTAGGGTTAATTAGTTGACCACATCTCAGACCTAGTAGTAAGATTTCTTTTTTTTTTTTAAATGTCATGTCTTTCAAAGGCACAATCTCATTAGTGTAGTATGGCATATAGCTCGTTAATCATGCTCCATAGTGCATTTTGATTGGAATATAGGAATTATTATCTGACACCATTTTAACACAGGCAGGTTTACAAATGATGAATGTACTTGGAGTACAACATTTACATTACTCATTCACACTGAGAGGAAACATCAATGGGGCATTATAACTTTAGTGGTCCTAGTCCACTGGTTATGAATGAGGTGAAACAGCAATGGTGCCTTATAACGTTAGTGGTCCTAGTCCACTGCTTATGAATGAGGTGAAACAGCAATGAAACAGCAATGGGGCCTTACTAACTTTATTAATGCTTGTTCACTGGTTATGAATGAGGGGAAACAGCAATGGGGCCTTACTAACTTTAGTAATACTTCATTACTGGTTATGAATGTGGGGAAACAGCAATGGGGCCTTACTAACTTTAGTAATACTTGTTCACTGGTTATGAATGCGGGGAAACAGCAATGGGACCTTACTAACTTTAGTAATACTTGTTCACTGGTTATGAATGCGGGGAAACAGCAATGGGACCTTACTAACTTTAGTAGTACCTGCTTACTGGTTATGAATGCGGGGAAACAGTAATTGGACCTTACTAACTTTAGTAGTACTTGTTCACTGGTTACAAATGCGGGGAAACAGCAATGGGACTGTACTAACTTTAGGAGTCCTTGTTCACTGGTTATGAATGAGAGGAAAAAGCAATGGGACCTTACAAACTTTAGTAGTCCTTGTTCCCTGGTTATGAATGAGAGGAAAAAGCAATGGGGCCTTACTTACTTTAGTAGTGCTTGTTCACTGGTTATGAATGAGGGGAAACAGCAATGGGGCCTTACAAACTTTAGGAGTCATGGTTCACTGTTATGAACGAGGGGAAACAGCAATGGGGCCTTAAGAACTTTAGGAGTCATGGTTCACTGTTATGAATGAGGGGAAACAGCAATCGGACCTTATTAACTTTAGTAGTACGTGTTCCCTGGTTATGAATGAGAGGAAACAGCAATGGGGCCTTAAGAACTTTAGGAGTCATGGTTCACTGTTATGAATGAGGGGAAACAGCAATGGGGCCTTAAGAACTTTAGGAGTCCTGGTTCTCTGGGGATGAATGTACATGTCTAATTTAACTAATAGTGAGCACCCGGTACTCAAGAGAATCTCTGACCAGACCAAATCCATGCACCTAACGGGGTATGAGTTGTCAACCTAGTGGCAACCTTTTCAATATTGGCCATAGTAATTTCATTCATCACTGAGAGAATTGAATAAAGTTCATATTTACATTAGAATTTAAAGGTAGATAAGATAATGTCCTCAATAATGGATGGACGTTGTTTAAGAATTTCAAATTCCAAACGAATAGAGGAAACCTACCCAATTTATGAAAACAAGTACATGATTGGATGCATGCTTTAATTGGCATGCAACAGATTTGTTAAGAGTATTTTTTATTTGTATTTCCTCCCACAAGAACTGTAACCATCATTATTTAATGAACTGGAAACTCAACATGTATCATTGCGCTAGTTAAAGATGGACTTTCTCAGTTATCAAATTGGGATTTATATGATGAAGTCAACTAGCAACTTCCACAAATATAATCAGATGAACCAATACTGCAATTGCTCTGAAGCCAAATGCACTAAACACGTGTCGGCATAGTACATGACCAACAATTTGCTTGCACAATAAAAACAATTTGCTTGCACAATAAATGATTGCAGGGCAAAACACATGAAAGAAATTATGTTTTTAAAGATCCACAAAGTATGTGCAAGAACCACTGTGTGTCAAACTGACCAATATTTGATTAGTTATTGTAACTGAGCACAGTCTCCAATCTTCTTCTCCTTCACACATTCCACAGAGCAGAAGCAACCACACCAATTCCCTGAACATATCAACTACTTTAGTCAAACTAGCACACAAAGCATAGTATAGAGCCATTCACCACGTGTGTATTGAAACAGAGTGACTGGACATGTGGGGTGTATGTTTTGCGTGAGTGTTTATGGTAATGTTTGGTAATGTTTATTTATAAAGCTCCTATCAAAGGCAAGTGTTTCAAAGTGTTCAAGGAGGGTGGGAACAAGGGGAAAAACTCAGAGTCCTTGAAATTCTGCGACAATACTATTCTACAAAGGCAGAGTAAATGCATATAATGCATTTAATAGTTGAGACACAGCAAATAGGCCTGACGACGATTCTGCAGTTTTACCAAGTGCAATTAAGGGGTGAAGACAAGGGAGAACATACAGACGATCTTTAGGCATGGTGCATTCGGATCGTGCAAGTGCACAGAAGGAAGGGAGGGGGAGTGCCAAGTGCACCCGGTCAGTGGAGACTGGGGTAAGTGCAGAGAGAGACACTCTTTTAGGTTATCTCTCAAGTGCAGTGAGGTTGAGGCGGGTACACGGCCCTGAGATAAGTGTGATAGAGGACTGGCAGGGGTGCCCGGGACCTGTGAGACTCTGAGGTACACCAGGCAGCCAGTCAGCAAGCTGTAGGAAGAGGAGGGAGAGAGGGAAAGAGCTGAGGGCTAGGTTATCAGGGTAGAGGGAGAGAGATGGAAGAGGAGAAGAGGAAGGGTGTAAATGATTTAAATGTGCATGGTTGAAGGACCAGCCTGGGTTGTGATCTGCCTAATTACTACATTCATAAGTGACATATCGTGTGTCATGGATTTTCTCACAATTCTCAAAACGGCTTGATCCACAATGGGGGGTTCACAACTTCTTACTCTATGGAGAAGTACTTATATTATACAAAAAGAAGTTTAACAATTTCGAAAGTGCCTATCTGAAAGGATATCCTAACTAGCAAACAATAACATACCATATTATTTCATTAACATATACTTACATTTTATTACTCACATGTAGTGAAAAATTCTCAATAAAAACAATCATAAAAAATGATGATATCACATAAAACAATTACACAAGTAAAAAAGCAACACAAGTATATCTGTATAAGTGGGTCCTAATGGTACGATTTTTCTAAGGTCAATAACAGTGTCAACTATTCACACTCAGATCCTTAAGCCACAGAAGAATCTGGCTGTTTCATATACTTTGATGCATTAAATAGGTTCTCAACTTGCACAAGTTGCTGTCCCTTAGACACACAGAACGTAGGACATTCTTCAGGGGTATAAAACGTCTTGTGTCGATTGTATTCAAAAAAGCTTCTAACATTGAGGGGATACCCTGCAGGTCAAAAAAGAAGCACTAATTAGAACCGCATCTCTCTATATAAGTCATTTTAATGTAACCATTTAATAACCATAACCCCAAAGGGTGCAGGGTATGTTATTAATCACATACCTCTATGTCTGGTGGGATAATTGTCCTGAAATCTCTTAAACCTTTAACTCGGTTTATAAATGGCAGGTTCCAATTGATTGCGGAAATATTGCCTTTGTTTTCCTCTAGCTCCCAACCTAGTGCATAATAGATAATCAGACTTAGCAGTTTCTAATGTCAAAAATGTCACCCTAACTCACTTAATAGAAAACATGAGAAAGGGAGAAGTCTTACCCAATATTGGCTGGGTCTTCAATTGTCCGCTTATTGTAAAACACCTACTGGGTATTGCTGGTCTAAAGACACCCAAAATAGTGCAATAGAATAATGCTTGTTGTTGTCTGCAAACATAACAAACAAGCCACAACATTTGTCAGCTATGGAGGTATATAGAGGTACCCCATTCCTAACATAGATGTCGAGCATCCCACTTACTTGCATATGAAAATGGTTTTCTCCACTCTATTCTTCTAATCCTCCCAGTGGAGTAGTATGCAGTACAGGCAAAACCACTCTTCTTAAGGTCTATCCAGCCTGATACAAAAGGGCCTCTGAATACTCACATGGGCTTTCCTTTAGTTGTAAGCCACACTTTATTTAAATGGAACTCCTGTTTCCCAGCACGAAAATCCCACGAATGTAAATTCGGCACTTTTTAAGATGTCACTGCGCCATTGCGTAATGACATCATTGCATATGCGTCATGACGTCATTGCGTATGCGTAAAAAAATGTTTATTTTTATTTTTTTTAATCCTGGGAATTGAAGTCCCAAGTGTATAATAACTATGAGGGACATCGGAAAGTGGCAAATATCCTCCCAAGTGTCTAGATGCTTTTTTGAAATAAGCCTGCTTAATTTTATTTAGTTGCATATAATGTTAGATGCCGGAGAATCCTGGTCTACTATTCACATGCAATATTCATAATGGCCTCAATTCCATATCGATCTACCCAGGATGCCAAAAGGAAAAGGACTCCTTAGTATGGGTAGCAGCCTCTATTATATGAAGTATACACCTCAATGGCAGTACTCTATGTTACCAATAATTGTATTTTGAACGTTCCAGGAGACTCAAAGAGGTTGGTTAAACAGCTATTCAGTCTTAGGGGATAGTCAAAGTTCCATTACATAGTGCAGGTGTTATCTCATGGAGCATCTACATATAGAACAAATATAGCATCTCTGGTGTGGAAACCATTGGTCTCTCCTAATGTATACATACACACATATCAAATGTATCCCTTATGATGTGATCCCAGGGTATGTGGCGTCATCAATACTCTGTAACGCTTTATACAACAATTATGCATGGACTCAAAACAGATGGGAACTGTCCCCTATTCCAACGTACACTTCATAATGATTGCAGTTCAGTTTCTATTGCCCAAGGATGATCCAGCACCTCAAAGTTGTTTTATGTGTTTTGTCATTCCACAGTTTCGTTAAGGCCTTGGATATGGCTTTTTGTCAAAAAAATCAATTTTTGTTCCAAATGTAGCAATTTTTTATTGATCTCAATTTGTGAATGACTTTTAATATTTTTAAGTATCACCCATTCAAAATCATTACAACCATGATTTTTTTTCCAAAAAATGTTTTACAAGGGGAGCTTGTTCTACTTTGTTTTTTATGCAACTTTTGTGCTCAATCATCCTTGTCTTACATTTTCTGTTAGTCGTGCCTATATAGATCTTCCTGCAAGGGCATTTGATTAGGTAAATTACATTACTGGTATTACAGTTTGTCTGTTCACTGAGTTTCCACATTTTATCCGGACCCAAATCTACATTCTGAGTTTTAGTCGTTTGAGTGCACATTACACAATTGCCACACGGATAGTGACCTAAAACCGGGGGAAGACCCCATAGGTTAGTCTGTTGTTGTTTGCTCTTTTTGTTGACTAGATCATTTCTCATGACTAGATTTCGTACAGTGGTACTCTTCTTGAATGCTACAAGTGGTCTACCTTCTTCTTTTGTCATGATTTTTTTTTCCAATTTCTATTGATGATGCTTTTGATTTTGTATGATAGATTACTAAATGTGTTCATAAACACAAGAGGTGACTCTTTTGTCTTATCGTCTCCTTGTATTTGTTTGTCTAGTAAAGCTTCGCGATTATTATTAAACGCTCTTTTAGCTGCTTGCTTGACCATGGGTACAGGGTACCCTCGATGTACCAATTTATCAATAAGATTATTTGCTCCTCTTTCATAGGATTTTTTGGTACTGCTGTTCTTTTTCAAGCGCAAAAATTTCCGAAATGGCAAGTTATTTTTCACATGCATGGATTTTCTCACACCATGTACTATTTATTATATTGCAAAAGGATTCCACCCTTATTATCATGAGATGATAACATATTATCACCATACAGCAGGAATTTGCATCACATGTTCATATATAGTGACATAATATTCCAGTATGCTAGTTACAAGCTGGGTACTAGCATGATAGGTTCATACATTCAGACAATATGGCATTATTGCCATCATTAGCCCATGTATAAGCACACATTGGGAGGTAGGTATGTCAAGGTATGCACAGGCACTCAGAACAGAAAACAGATGCTTCTGCAACATGGCTTTGTACCTTCATACCCACGGGCATCGCTCAGCTGTCCGGTATTGACAGCACATGCCCAGGCACTCCCATTATATCCTCAGGCGTTATCAGATGTAACTGTCATAGATACCAAGGCACAAGCTCTCAAGATTGTTCTTACTGTGCCTCATAGCCCCTGCTTCCCCCTCATTTAGGAGGCCGGCTAAGATTACTGGGATCTGTGTTACACTCAAACCATGGATGCATGAATGGATCTCATAACCGCAAAGCTGAGCACGTTCATTGGACTGCAGAAGAAACCTGAGTGTGACTCAGAGATCAGAAGCTCCCATCACAGGTGTGAACTCATTCTTTCGAAATCTATGTGTGACTTAAATATCACAATGTTGTTAAACAGCTTATCAGGGTAAGGCATATCCTGTAGAAAACTATTCTATCACACTTGCTCCCTGTGAACGACATGTTACACCGAGAACTTTCGAGAAGGTGCATTCCTACACTAAGTTGACTTATTGAGAATGTTTCCTGTAACCTGTAGGTTATTCGATCCCTGCAATGGGGGCCAACATTCTATAATCTATGTTATCTCCAGAGGTAAAGGTTCCATGTAATAATGTCCACGCAAACATGTCTCCTGACAAAAAAGTTGCTGTTTTTTGCAGAGACATTAATATATTGAACATGAGGGGGACGCCATCGCAAATCACATTTTTTTATATTTCTTTTTCACAAGGTGAGCAAGGGACATAATTGCAACTGTCCCCATACAGAATGTCACATATATATAATGTTGCCAGTGGATTTTCCCGGCGACATTATGTATGGGGACATTATGTATGGAGACATTATGTATGGGGACATTATGTATGGGGACATTATGTATGGAGACATTATGTATGGGGACATTATGTATGGGGACATTATTACCTGATACTGAGGTAAACTGGTTGGCATCCAAATAATACAGTCTACCCCTCATACATGTTATTAAGTTCCACAGCACAGAGTAAACAAATATCATCTGTACGGGGGATTTTTATGATATATTCAAAATCAATCCAGATATTAAGAAAAGTTTTGCTGCCAAATTGTTTAAACCAGCTTTGCCCTTTCAGCTACTCGGTAATGATTACCACTAGTGCAATGCAATCTGTACTGTCCATCCACAATACAAGATTTTCAGGATATGATAATGTGTACACATTAGGGTTTATCTCTAAATATTGTTTTTTAAAGAATATTTGTATCTGCTAAATATGGCAGCAGGGTCAGGCAGGCAGATAAAAAAAGGCTGATGCCTCTCCAACCACAGCCCAAAATAGGTGAATCCTATGTATTCAGTGTTGGCACACATAAACTCTCTAAAGAGCATGTGGGGGCACAATTTGGCTAACATTATGGTAACATTTATAGCAAACTATAAATTACCCAACAGTCCCTCCTAAGTGCTACTCCATTTCTTCCTCTCTCACTGCTGATAACTTTGGCTCACACTGCTCCTCTAAAAGCTTCAAAGTTTGGCACACTCTGTCCCTCATTCTATCGCTTCCATCCCCGTTACCCTCTACACATCCAATCTCCCCCATTCTCTTCTGTCTATCCCATTTATTCCCCACATCCTCCACTGAATGTCTACTCATATGTCACTCTCTCAATCCATCCTGCACTCCAAAAAATCTCTTTGCATCATATTCTATTGCAAATAATGCGCCTGTCCCCTCTCTGCGGCTGGAGTGTGGTGAGAGTGTGCCTTTGGTGTTGGACCCCCAGTTCCTTTTGTCTTGCAGATTGACTTGGAGCCCTGCCGAGGAGCCGTGATCGTGTCATTTCTCCCCTTCTCTAGCCTAGAGAGCGTTGCTGTGCGTTCTACAATCACACCTATTGAGAAGGAGTTTCCTGCATATTACTGCAGTGCACGCGTGGCTGGAGTGTGTCAAGAGTGTGCCTTTGATGCCTTCGGTGCTGCAGTTCATTTTTACTACAGTGTATATCTATACTCCCTCTTGACCTCAGAAACTTTGGTAAGTCAAACCACTTATTTTATCCCCAGAATATTGAAACCAACTTGACTGTTTCGTCAACATAATGCTGTACACACGCCAAACTCTGATCAAACTTTGGTCATAATATGATCAGCAATTTTATGCTCCATACACCTTGTACTGGGAAACAAAACTAGTTCTTTAGACCCAAGACCCAAAGTAAACGCACCTACAGTTTGAGGAACTATAAGCCCTATGTGAAAGTGCATGGGTACAAAAGGGCTGGAAACAGTGACAGACACCATGACCGTAGATCTGAAGTTACCTCTCTACAACTTGCATTAGCAGCAGAAGTTCCTGTTGATGCTCCCATTAATATGGAACAATTAACTATATATTTCAAACCCAGCAATATAGTAAATAATCTAAAAACTACCTCAGTGAATGTTTTGAAAGAAACTGTGAATTTGCCAGAGCACACAAATGTACCACAAGCAGAACAAACCCCTTATAGTCCCAAAGAAGACTTTCCAGACATTGATAACAACTCATTACTCCAACTATGCGACTCCCAGTGTAATGCTAACTCAGGAGTACAACCCGCACAAAACCATGGTAGCATGAGAGAGGTAAATGACCTTATGAGTCATAACATAACTGAAGAAAACATAATTTCAAGACTCTCTGCCTAGCCCAAAATGTGTTCGACTTCTAGTTCTGTGGGTGAAAATAAAAACCTTGAGGCAAACAGACTAATGATCCCGCTGAGCACTCTACGGCTACATCCATCTCTGGCTATGAACATATAATAGATGACCCTGCATGGGGAGTATTAAACTTTGCCATTAAAATACTCCTAAAATTGTGAGGCCGGATACACAACGATGTACAGAGACAATTGACCCATATTGCAAGGCTTTTGAAGCACAGTAAAAATACCCAAGCCATGACAAATGAAAATCACCTGTCCCCTATCCGAGGAAATTGAATCTACCCCTACTGTGGTAATCAAAAATCGATCGCAACAGGTGGTGGAGGTAGAATCTGTCGAACAATGTGAATCCCCTCTCAGATATCTCACTTCCAAAGAAGCACAGCTTAACAAGAAATTAAAGAAAAAGGATGTTCTATCTACTGAATTAGTAACTGTGGCCAAACCAACTGAAGACGACTCACTTGAACCAATTAATTTCACTATAGAAGTGATAGTCAATCTAACACAACAAATAAGGAAGGCAAGGAAAAGGCAACAAGACGACAAAAACACTGTCAATAAAATCCAGGGACTATAACGAGTTGGCTTTTACAAGAGAACAAAGTCAATATAACTAATACAAATGACACTTATTTGATCACTGATATATCTGCTGGTGAATGTATTGATCGTCCTACTGTTCCATCCAGTCCCTCTCACACCATGTGTAAAACGCGAGATTTAACGGAAAAGATTGGTCATCACCCCCGCTATTGCCAAACATATGTCATGATCCCACTGAAGTGAAACTAAATACTTGAATATTGACTATTAAACATCGATCTGTGGTTGGGATTAAAACAGAATTTAATAGGCTGTCTTTACTTAAAATATGTACTCAGATACGTCCACTATGTACATTAACCTTGTGCGACTTTGATTTTATTGCACTGGAGCGTGGGGAACCTGGGGGATTGGCTCCTGTTCACTGAGTACTTCCAATGACAGCAGCAATAATCAGAAGACAAGCTGAATCTTTAGAATACCTAGGCTCTATGAATTAGACTAACCACACACTCCTCAAATCATCACCCCTTGCTGCGATCATTGTAAAAAACCAACCAAAGGGGCTATAAGTAATGACTCTGATGCATGTAAATAACACACACAGATGAATTTGATAACAAAAAAAGGATGGTAATGGTTGAAAAATTTGATACTGCATTTAGACGCACCACAGAAGTGAAATTTTGATATTATATCGTGGAATCTGCGTGGCAATTCTCACTTTGTGCAAAAGGGACCTTCATTTAATAAATTAGTAAAATCTCTGTATTAATGCTCCAGGAAACCTAGCTTATGCAGAACTTCTATATTGACGGATTTGTAATCTATCAATCTTTTGCAAAGAAAGGTGAGAAGGTGCGCCCATTTGGTTGTCTAATTATCGGGGTGCGACAAGAAATACCATCACTTGTGATCTCGAACCCTGATGATAATGAATTTGTGTTAGCAGTAGAACTACCCATTACAACAGATACTGGAAAACAAGGTATACTTATTATCAATGTGTATGACCCCCCTGGAGTTGTTCACTCTGAGTGAGTATTTGAACCGCTAACTGGTATGTGAATCTCGACAAAGATTGTATACTTCTGGGTGGTGACCTCAACGCGAGGTGTGGTGCAAATCTGATAAAGGAGTCATGCTCTACCATTGCTGCAAAGAATGTCATCATGCAATAATCAGTGAATACAAAAGGTAAACAATGGCTGTGTTTTCTAAAAAAATTGGGAAATGGTGATCTTAAATGGACGAACACCTGATGACAATTTCCGGTCATACGACCTGGAATTGGGGGCCAAAAAATAGCCAATATATATTACCTATGCGGTAATCCTTCACTGATTAGCACTGTTGTGGGAAATAATTTATTTAGTGATCACTCCACACTCAATGTTACCATGGAGTAAGACCAATCTAAAATTCATCACTATGCAAATAGTGGAGTGACCCCTAATAAGAGTGACAATCGAGTGGTTTGGTCATAAAGACATTTTCAAAAACTGTGCAATAATATGACACGTTCAAGCCACACTGAAAATTATATACTGGGCTTGGATACCAGTGATGAGTTGGAAGACAGATTTAAGGAGTTTGCTTATGAGTGCGGAAAACAAAAGAGTCACTAGCTAGGCCTAGTCGAAACGAAGTATGCGCGTGATTTCGATATCGAAATTCAAAAACAAAAACGAAGTTTGCACATAGAGATTCGTAGGCTAAAAAGAAGTGGTGCTAGGACACAAAAAGTCTGTATTAAATCACGTAGGTTGAAAAGAGCATACCACAATTGGTTACGTATGCATGCAAATTTGCAAAAGATGGTAAATGCATTGACTGAGAATAACATCAAACAAGTGTGGTGTATTTTAAATCTTGCAAGACCATCTACTAAACATTTCATTATTAATCCCATTTCAGAGAGTGTCTGGTTTGCTTTCATTGAACATGACATGAAGAAAAAAAAGAAGCTGAAGAGCCAATACCTAAAACTAAATGTGTACATTGGCTCATGACCTTTGATGCTGCTGAGATGTTAATAACCTATTAAAAAAAAAATAAAGAAATTCATGAGCACCTGGTTCAAATGGTCTCGCATCAGCAGTCTTCAAAGGTGACGACGAATTATGTGCCAATATTTTATGTAATATGTTCATGGAAGTGTGCCGAGAAAGATGTTTACTTGGCTGTATTTCAAATTGGAAAACGTTTGGCTCCTGAAAACTTCCGATTACTATCTATACTTGATTCTACCAGTAAAGTATTTGCCGGTTTTGTGATAAAGCATTTACAGGCACGGATCCCTGAGAATCAGATTTTACACACAATGCAGACTTGCTTTCGCAAGGGTTCTTCCACTACACACAATATTAGATTGTTGGACTCGTTAATGGAGCAGGCAAGACCGAAAAAATATCCATCTGTTTACATTACCTATATTGATTTTTGGCCAGCTTTTGACCAGGATAATCGTGAGCTTCTTTGGAAATAAATGCAATTACTGGGCTGTGATGAGTGGTTAATGCAAATCCTAGTAGCACACAGATACTACTGTGCAGATTCGACCTGGTGACACTGGTCTATTGTTGGATCATATACAAATATGCAGAGGGGTGAAGCAGGGCTGCATTTTGGCGGCCCTTCTTTTCAACCTCTACATTGCCAGATCTTCTGGCACTGATGCCTCTTAATGCAAAGTGTCCCCCTCAAATTGGTCAATTTGTTGTTGCCACCATGCTCTACGTAGATGACTTAGTCATACGTGATCATTTGTATTCACACATGAAGGCTATGATAAATGCCCAAGCAAGTTATGCCAAAGGCCATTAGCTGTCAATTAACTTAACAAAAACAAAAACTATGTTGGTCACCACTCGTTCTGTTAAAAAGCAACCTTTTAACACAGACTTTGGACACATTGAGTACACTGAACATTATAAATATTTGGGGGGTAAAATGTGCATACCATCTTGCTGGTTTCGCACTGGGAGGTATCCTTGAATTCTAAAAACAATAGTTCTGTCCTGTGACTTTATATGGACTTGATGTACTTGAAATGAGAAACCTGGAGTGGCTACAGGTGTTCAACAGCTTCTTCTGGGGAAATGTGCTCAGTCTCCCCTCTTTAACTTCTACAGGGTACACACGGTTGGAACTGGGGACTCCTATCCTTAAATTCGATGGCAATTAAACGTCGAGGAGAATTATTTATGAAAGCGAAGACCTCTCCAGTATGTACCCTCCTCACTAAATTGGGCGCCAATAATTGTGTTGAGCATATACCTAAGAAAAACAACAAGTACTTGAGTCTAGTAAAAGATCTGTTCCACAAACTATTTGAAATTAAAAGAAGCATTTGTACGCCATTTGCGAACTGGGATTGGGTAAATAATTATGAACACCTACAGACACACCATAATTACAAACTAATAGTGCAGATTTCTCACAAGTATATGACACCTGAAAGATATCTGTTGCTTTGCCCGGACCCTGAAGTGCAACGTTTTAGGTTGCCGATGCGCACAAACCAGCTGCCTGTGAGATCACTACGTGGAGGGCAATGGAAAATTCCTAAAGAAGGTAGAACATGCAGAGCCTGTAGGATACCTGCAAATATTGAAATACTGAGACACCTACTGACTCATGCTCACAATTAGGACACATCTATATGACTGTATTCTGCCATATAACACATGACTACGAGTCCATAAAATCTTTAGAATTGTGGACCTATTGTTAGAACACAGAATGTGGATCAACTCACATAGCTTTGTATAGAGTATGGTGTCGAGCTTGAACACATTTTTGAATTAAACATCCATTTAATTATGAAAGAATGAATGATCCTGCTGTACAATGCAAATACTGTTTATATTCTCAAAACCTTTAAGAATGTTTTAAATAGTCAAAGTTTTATACATTTTATACCTTTCAGAACTAAAAACAACATGAAATGTTGTGAAGCCGCGATGATATGTGAACTTAGTAATGAGTGTTGAATCATTGTATTGGTATGTTTTGTATTGTATATGGAATTATTTTTGTCTTGCATGTGTGTTTTAATGATTTTGTAAAAGTTCAAATATGAACTGATTACAAATACATCAATGAATGCATAGATAAATAAATAAATATACTAATCCCCATATTCAACATATCTGGCTCAACTGGCATCTTCCTTAATTGCTACAAAAGAGCCATCTTTATACCTGCGCTGATGAAAATATGTGTTCTTCCCAACTGCCCCACATTTTTCAGACATGCCTCTTTGCTTCCACGCAACACAATCCTTGAGTGTTGTTTTCAACCACCTAATCAACTAGCTCTCGGTACACCAACATGCTGCTCCCCTTTGATCTGGATTCTGATCCATAACTTTCACCTAAGCCACTCTGGCCCATGTTGCCAATTATCTTAGTGCTGAACATCACTCTCACCTCTCTTTCTTCCTCATTCTTGTAAACGTCTGTACACTCTTTGACTCAGTGGAACATCCCTACCTTCTTTAACCCCCCTCCCCCTTGGTTTCAAGGTTACCCCACTTGGCTGTTGTCTCCTATCTCTCTGACCACTCCTTCCCCAGGAACGTTGTCACCTTCTTTCCAACACTACTGCCCATCAGCATTCCTTAGAGATGCACCCTATGCCCACTTGTATTGATCCCTTAAACCCCCTCATTCAGAATACTCCTTTGGCTAGAACCAGCCCCTCTTCGCTGACAATGCCTGCATCTTCTCCTTTCTCTCCCTCATACTTGCAATCACTGAGCACATAACAACCAGCCTAATGGGATCTAGGTGATCCGACCACAGCTGATTTTTCAGCGGCCGGAAAGTTTGCTTGAGAAATGTGCAAACCACCATGTGAACACACATACACACGCCTACATACCCATACCCCCTACACACACCCACAACACACCCACGACACACCCCCATACACCCTGAACACACCCCTACCCACACCCCCAACATAAACACACCCTACTTACCTTTTTCTACACGTTGAGTCCCTGTGGCGCTAGTTCCCTTTCCGCTGGGTCCTTTTCTTTTCTTCTTTTTTTTTTTAAGGGGGCATGCGAGGGTTGGGGCTGCAGGGTTTCCCCCGCAACACCTGCTCACTATACTGTAAAGTATAATGAGCGGGGTGTTTTAGGGGTCACCCCCGCAGACCCTGTTTTTTTTTTTTTTTTTTTTGGGTGTGCTGCGAGGGTGTGCCCCGCAACAACCCGCTCATTGTACCACAAAGTATATTGAGCAGGGTGTTGCAGGGTATTTGTTTTCAACTACTCATGCCTTTGTACAAAAATGGATGAGGGAAGTTCACTTTGCCCTAGCAATATCTGGTATCACTATAGATATCTTTGTCACACATCCAGACAAAGTTAAACATATGTTATACCGCCACAACTGGATTGCGACCCAGTCCAGATGTCTAAAATATAAGAACCATTGCGATCTACTCTTCTACCCTAAACATATGAATATTATGGAATCGTATTTGGTAAAATCCCCTTCAGCTGCTATGCGAAGTGCCATCTTAAGGCTGTGTTTCAACCTTTGGCCCACACTAATCATTCAAGCAAGACGCAAAATCATAGACACACATATGAATTTCTGTCGTTTTTGAGTAAATAGAGGTTTACCTGAGTCACTTCAGCATCTTATTTCAACCTGTCCTGCGTTAACAGAGTTGCAACACATTTATTTTGGAGACCATTGTTCCTACTTGGGCTCTTTGGAAATGGAGCTAGGATGGCATTATATTTTATGTGTTGGCAAAATGGCTATTCAATTAGCCTCTGGTAAATTTTTAAAAGCCCTCAAGTTGGACTCATAATTTATCCAGAAGTGTTGTTTTAGTGTGAATTTGGTATTATTATTTTTTTTGATTTGTAAAGTTATGTTCATTTTATATATTTGTGTATTTTGAATTGGTATTGAAAAGTTGATATAATGTCAGCTAACTCAATAAAAAATAAAATAAAAAAAAGAGATTCCATTGCCCACTCATTGCTGTGTGGGGATTGCAATGTTTACCCTTTCAATGTGGTCTTCTTCACCTTTGTTATTTATGTATTCGGGTAAATATCATGTAAAGTAATCACTATTATCCACACTAGGCAGATTCAGTGCAGTTTGTTTACATGGTGACAGTCTGCAGAAGGGTGGGGGATTTGCAATTATATTACATCATTTACATTTAGTGTCTACATGAAAAGCAAACCAGGGGCTTTTCAGGGTTGTCCAACTCCAGGCCTTGAGGGCAGGATCCATGCCAGTTTTTCATGCCACCCCTCATTAGTATTCATGAGATAAATTTACATACCACAGTTCGATTTATGCAAATATTTCTTCATGAATATTAATGAGGGATATCCTGAAAACCCCTCAGGATTCCGGCCCTCGATGCCCATAGTTGAACAACAGTGCTCCACAGCGTTCCAGAGCCTAAGAAAGTACCCAGGTTGGCAAATACTGTTTTTTTGCAAAACCAGCCACAGTTGTCTTAAACAAAGGTAGAGAGTGAACGCTATGGGGTAGGATAGCCAGGTGATACAGAAATAGGCACAGCCAAAAGTAGGAGTGGGAAGATGTCCCCAAGAAGTCCCTGTTCATGACATAGGAAACGATGTACACATTCCACAAAAGAAATAACTGATACGCATGTTTCTTACGCAGATTAATGTCATTATTTCCAGCAAGTAACATCACCATGTTGTCCTTTGTCCTCTTTTTGTAACTGGAATTGGTGTATCATTGTCACAGGAATTTTGATTGCCATATTTGCGAGGCCTAGTAAAATAAGTTGATGTCATATTCAGCTGGCAGCACTTGGCAACCATTTAACCAACTTTAGAGCCAGGCACTCAATGTAGAAACAAGCAGCATCTCATCTAAAGTGCAAATGTTTTTAAAAGGGAAGTATTTTCCGAACTAGCTTAGCTATTCATTTATACAGCTCCTAGAAATCCTGGGGTAAGTCACTATATAACATGAAACACATATACATGCTTATTTTGCATAAATTATACATGAATAGTATGCACCAATACCCACCATGCAAAGATGGAAGATGGAAAGAGCAGTCTGCATATGCTAAGAGTACCTTTGGCCTTGCCCTTTCTAATGGATTCTCCAGACATAGCTGAGAATGGGTTTTGGAAATTGAGAAGACGCTTGCTTTTACTTACATGATCAGCAGCCTAGAACATTTGTTGACAACATCGTGTGCCCGTTGTTCTTTTTAAATAAGAGCGACAGACACTATGCTGTAGACAGGAGGCACCGCAAAGTTCAGAGGGAAGAAGCTACCAACTTAGGCGAGACCTTCTGGGAGAGGTAGGACGATTCTGCTTATTTAAACACGGGTCCGCAGCTTGTGCTTTCCATATGAAGAAGCCCAGATCAGATGCTTGCATCATATTCGGTACTTATTCCTAGGCTGCATAGTTTCTGTTTACATTTTGGAGTGGAAACAAGGACTCTCGTAGAAGCCCATTATGTAGACATGTACACAAAATAAAAAAATAAACTGCTTTTCATCAGAACGAGGCTGGCATTGATTGCAGAGGAACATATGCCACCTGGCACGTTGCCTGTCGTCTGGATATACGGAATAGCCGCAGTGCCAGAAATGTGTGCTTTCAGGTCTGAAATATTTTCTTAAAGTACTGGTTTATGCATTAGCTTTAGCAAAACAGACCGACATGCTTTAATTACCACTGCAGGACGAGTTCATGTTTTCCTATGCCTTGCCATGCATTTTATTTATGCATTGTTTTAGCAAGTGTGATATGCACCTATGCATAGGAAGGACACAGAAGGGATTTATCACTCGTATAAGGGGCTACAGAGGGCCTTGGAAAATGAGAAGATGACTCGTGATGTATTCGCTTATAAGAAACATGTTATGAAATGCATTGATACCGAGTTTGCACCATTTCAGGTGTATTGCATTATGATTGGGTTTGCACCATTTCAGGTGTATTGCATTATGATTGGGTTTGCACCATTCAAGGTGTATTGCATTGTGAATAAGCTTTACACCATTGCAGGTGTTTAGATAGATGAACCATCGAGAGACAATGGTGGTATTGTATTGGTAATCAATGCATTTATTGGATGGGTTTATTTATTTATTGTTTACATTTATTAAGTGCGGCAAACCTGCAGGCATCAAGGCGCTAGCTACAGTACCAATTTCAGAAAAGACATGCTTTTGTTCAGTAGTTCGACGGGGAGGACGGGAGCCATCATGGCTGGTGCACTATGTGAAGAGCTAGGTTTTCGTCCTGATGTGGATTAAGAGAGCCTACCACAAAACGTGGGTCTTTGGCATATGTCTCCATTGGTGAACTGTAGCATGACTATGAGAAGTGAGATCTAGTAAGAATGTAGTAGGAGAGCTATTGTAATAAAGCCTATGTTTATGCACACGGACTCGTTCTTCTCTGGCCGTCCTGAGGATCAGCAAGGGGTTGTGCCCATTAATGAACACTGAGTAAATGCAGTGTATATTGCATGCATATTCTGCTGCATGTTCCCAGGTATCCCTGCGTGTATTAGGCTTCCACCAGGAACCCATTGGCTGAGCATGAGAGCATTAAACAGAGCTGCAACCTTGCACATATAGAGCTGTTGTTATGTTGAGAATTGTTACATGTGTAAGGAGTAGTATCTTACACTCCTACAGATCCAGAATAAAATACATATTTTGATGGAGGATGTCACATATCCCTGTGTGTAGACAGTGCATCTTCTGCTCAGTGGATAAACGCATTATGTTGTTCGAGGGGGATCCTAACACCGATTGGGGGGCTTCTTTGTTCCTAGTCAGCCCCATGAGAGGCTAGGTGATCCACGCGGCCTGCGGGTAGAGGTTAACCCATGACAAAGCAAACAATATTTAATAGAACAGCTGGACTCCCAGTGGGTGAGTTTCCACTGAACGTAGGCCCTGTTTGTGTGGCTGGCTCCAATTGTCATTTTTCAGTTGTTTGATGAGTAGTTTTGTTTGATCTTGCTAAGCATTATTGTGAACTTTTTACAGACCAAAGAATAGGCAAGGTGTGACTGCTGTTTGTGAATTAGCTTTGTTGTTTAGATGCTCTGTTGTCCAAGCATTTAATACTGAAGAAAACCTGATGCTGGTATGCCCAGCCACCAATGATAACCTTGGTGTTCACTGTAGGAAATAAAACAGAGATTGTTTGTCTGGGAAAAGAGGAATGAACATAAGTGCGTACCCATCCGCTTATATAATGTGTTACACGGTAATCCTGCTGCTTCTAAGCACTTCAATATGTGTATCACTCAATTGGATGATACAACATCTATCATCCCAACTAGAGTAAAGGGAATGGTCAGTCATGCTGGGATTTGAAGCAATGAATAAAGGTTTCACACGGTGGTCAGAAGCAAGCGCTTAACATGCCGAGCCATCTTGACAACACAGGGATGTTAGCATATATTATAACGAATAAACACCCACAACGGTGAACATTGTGGGTCTCTAAATGGGACTGGAACTGACGGAGAAAGCAGGTCAATGGGACTGGATCTGTTTCTCGGCGCTAGAAATCAAAACACTGCTGTTGTCATATATACACAGAACCCTGTGAATAACGCATGAAAACAAACAAAAAATAATTGTACCGACTTGTATGGATTTTCGAAATGCCCATGCCACGTTATTCACAAAGCTGCTCTGCACATTTCCCAGGGGATGCCTGGTTCCCAGCCTCCCTGCGCCCATGTTTGGGTGAGTAGCATGCATGCATGATGCACGCGAGGCCCCTGGCACATTTCTCATTGACGCCCGCCTTTCTTTGCGACATAGTAACGGAAGAACACTAAAAAACCAAGTGGCGCAGCATAGGGATGCCAACTCTGCCCCGGCTTACGCAGCATCCTGCTCTGCCCATCCACCTGCCCCTGTTCGCAAAAGGCACATGGTAATGATGAAGGTTTTCATATATCTGTGTTTGAAATGTATCTTCACGTGCGAGACAATAATGTCCCGTGCTTGCCTGTTACAAGCGGAAGGGGCGGGCTCCAGAATGTGAGCGAGACGATGCCTCTGTGATAGGGCATGCAGATGCACTGTGTGATTTGCCGGCAGTTTTTTTCTGGTCTGATCAAAAGCATACATTAGATAATCTATGCCCTTTGCGTTGACCATCACGCTGGGCTACGTGCATGTCACCTGATTGCCCATTGCACTACCTGCCAGTAATCTCCGATTACCAGCTCCTCGAATAGCACAGGTGCAGAATGCAGTGAATCCCAGTGCACCATCACCCTCCTCCTTATACATCAGTCCCCAAATGTTCAGTCTATGGCCCTCATTACAACACCGGCGGTAACCAATGGCGCTATTACCATCATGGTTGCTGCCAGTATTGTAACGAGTCCGCCAATGGTAAATGGGGAAATACCGCCCCATTCCAAGGTTGGCGGGGCGGTAATTCCCCATTTACCATTGGCCCTTCCCCATTCCCATTTTTGCCCCATAGGGCTCAATGGGACTGGGGAAGGCGGTAATTACGGTAGCGCAAATTGCGGTACTGTAATTACCTCGGAAGTCCCTTTGCGGGTCCCTACTTTAACAGCTGCTCCAGACTAGCCGTTAAGGTCGGGAGCCGCAAAGGGACCTCGTAATCAGGCGTTAAGGGTTTAACGGCGCCGACACCTTTTACGGCACAGTTAAACCCTTAACGCCAGGGTCGTAATGACCCACTATGCACCATTCATTTTCTTTCTTTCTCTTTTTTTTTTTTTTTTAATTGTTCTTGACACTAAGCATAGTTCTGGCTCCGACTGCTATTAAATCACTTCTTTTGCGGAAATGCTGTAGTTTCAAGTGTGCAAATGACTCTTGTCCCCGTGGAATGCGTAATCCTTCACTGCAGTTTAAGGGAAAGTTCGCCTTTAACCTTTTCATTATCTACACAGCCAAACCGACCCCCACCTCAAGCCACACTCCCAGTGAGAGATTTCCTGATCAACAAACTAGTAAGCAGAATGCTGTCAACTAATTAAACTACACCGCCTCCAGCTCTGCTTGATGTCACAGTGGGTGCCCAACAGAGAAGGATTGATTGATGCTATGTATTGAGGCGATAGCCTCCAATCCAGCACAGGAAGGCTTCAAAGAGAGGGGCTTAATGAACTTCAGTCCTCAGTTGCCATTTCTGATGCTTTTTTTTTTCTTTCACATGTAATATTGAAATATTCTACAAACGTGTAAGGGCAGCTGATAAGCATTTACAGTTTCTGGTGTGCTATAATGTCCCCAATCTTGACGGGCAATCAGCACTACGATTGGGTATCGGTGGTATCTGTGGTAGGGTAGTGTTAAAGATGTGTTTTAATGTGTTTTAATGCAAAAGGAACATATTCACTGATGACTAATTGTGGGCCCAGAAAATAATTTATTTTTGTTCCTTTTTGCCGGAACCCCAGGGAATTGTGGGGGTGTCCAAATCCTGACCTTGTCCCTAACTTGGAACATAAATATATATACATTCACTAACAAAAAACGTTGTTATGGGGACGGGTTTTTTAAGTTGCACTACTACAAACCCATCCCCTTTACTGAAAAAACGATGCTAAAGGAAGGGTCTGATTACAGTGGCCTACTAAAAGCCTATCAACTTCAGTGCAAACACGTTGGTGAAGGGACGTTAGGCTTCAGTTGCCCTAAGAACAACCTAGCAACTTCAGTGGCAAAACATAACAGTTACTTTGCACTAACAACAAACTATTCATACTATGGAATTATTTAGTAGTTATCTCCTGCTTTCTATAGGAAAGAAAAAGAGACATTCTCTTTTTAAAGGGCCAATGTTTTTCAATCAACTTTGAATTTACTGAATGGTGCTAAACTAGAGATACAATTTTCTGTAACATGGTTTATTATTTGTTCAGTTTCAATTTTTGAAAAATGATTCTTTCCTTACTTATCCTTTGACTTTGTGTAACCCTTCTATCTATGTTCCCTTTCTTTTTCATTAAACTCCAAATTAGCTTAATATCAAACTCATGAACGTGTTAAGTAAAAATAATCACCTAAGTAGATCACTCCTATCACAAAAAGTATGGTAAACTGACTATCTTTCAGATTTAATGATGTATTTCTGTACCAAAATCGTGTAGCCTTTTAAAATGGCATTTAAAATGGCCTCCATGACACATTACACAATGATGTCAACAGGCACGCTCGGTACGAGTGTGATGACGTCACTGTGGCGTCTTTAGGCAGTATAAAAGCCTGCAAATCTGATGCTACAGGAGAAGGACAATTGGATCCCTCACCATTTGCTATGAGGCATTGGGGTCGCTAAGGACCGCTGTTTGCCAGGCTGCTAGCATACATGGCGATGTCAACGAGGGGACGTGGCTGCAGTTTATCAATGGCAATAACGAAGGATGTATAATTTTTTACACAATTCTGTGGAAAAAGTTAATCCTTATTTTGAACGATTTGCAAGTGCGTTAAATGGCTGGCAGTGGGGAATGGATGATTTAGATGTTAATGATGGTTTCCTTCACTATAGACATGTGTGATTTTAACTTTCCTTTTTTCTTTCCTGCTACGTGTTGAGAAGTTTTTCAATTTTGTCTAACTATGTAACACATTAAATTAAGCAAAACATTTTTTCCCTGTTAACCCCGACTTAGTTTAGGAAGAGGGGTGTCTTTGTTCCTAAACAAAACAATCCCTAAACTGCCGGCTTTCCCAACACAGGCCTATAACTGGAGGGGAATCTGAAATCCCAAATTCTTAAATCATCCCAATGTTTCTGTCCAACTTCTCCAACACAGACCAAAGTAGGGGGTTGGAGGTCTGAAACACCCACTGTTACATCACCCTGTGTTTATTTATGGCTAGCCTTGTATAGAATCATAAATGTAAAGTGATTTTATTCAGGGACAAGTATTGATGATGATTTATTTTAAAATGTGTATAAAGCACAATATTGTGATATGAGTTTTCCCAACCAAACTATGCGAATTATTTATGTACAGAGAAATGTATTGTGTTGTGCCGTGGTTAAAGCGATGTGTGACATTTTAGTGTGAATTTCCATTACCGATCATCCAAATAAAGACAAATATATTTCCTGTACACCGGCTTCATTCTCGGCTTATTGGTAACTCAGGGGAAGGGATCCAAGGGATATGATGTGCAGAATTAGGGCTGAATAGAGAACAGCCATTAAACCATTTATTGTGTGACACCTACAATGGGGAGGGATGGAACTCCTTGGGTTGAGGGTGACCTCTCAATAAACCATTACAACACCCTTTCTAGGCCCTGTTCCCGCTACCCCAACACAGTAAAGACCCTTGGATGCACCCTGAACTCAGATCTGACACTATCACATCACTTCAATGCAGTGTCAAAAATATGCTATCTAGATCTCCGCATTTGCGGGTGTATCTTCCCCTACCTGACCTTCCAACAAAGTCGCCCCAATCACGGCCATCATCCTCTCTTGGCCCTGCATCTTAACCTACAAAACTCCACTCGGTCCAAAACGCTGCTGCAGGGCTCATTCTTACCCTAGGCTCCAACACACCCACCCTCTGTGTCCTTCACTGGCTTCCAATCAGGCAACGGTCCACCTACAGGGCTATGTGCATCACCCACCGTGCTCTGAACAACACAGACCCAGAATATCTACAACACAAGCTCATACTCTACAAGCCCAACAGAAAACCTGAGATCAAACAGAGCTCACCTCTTTCTCATCCCACTTGCAAAATTAACGAGAATAGTCGGATCATCCTTCTCCATCCAAGCACCCACCATATGGAACTCTAACCCTTTTAGTCTGTGCCGCATTGAGGATCAATTAACCTTCCAGAAGGGAATCAAGACCTGGCTCTTCCCTTCTGCATCTTGACTGACCTAGTCCACCTCTTAGGTGAACTATTATCTCCAGACAGGTAGGTGGGGGCATCAATGAGTTATGTGAGAAGACAACAAGACAGTTCCGAGCACACAGAGAAAGGATTCCAGTTGACCCACATGATATTCTCTGCATTCACTCATCGCAACTACATATCAGCCATGTCTCATTGGTACTATTTGCACTCCATCTCAATGGAAGATAGCCGCATCCCTCCTGGAGCACCACCACCCACCCTTATACATCTGCAATAATTCACAACTTGAACTCATATCACACATCACCTCTGCCAATAGAATGCAGCTGAGTCCCATGAAAACATGAAGTCTAGCTGGGCACATTTTCAGTCTCCTTCATTCACATACTTTACCAATAGCCCATCACAGAACCCATTGACTTGCCAGATCTCCATGGGTTGCTAGCAGGGACTTAGCCACCCCCACTGACCTTTGTTCTTTCTAAAATGCACACACACTTGGCTGAGTAATCATTATTCATTAGTGTCATCCTAAATTGAAGCAGCGTCAGGTAACATTTGGTAAGAGGGAAATAAATATGATGACCAAATCATAAATGACTGCATGTGCCACATTTTTTGTGTAACCTATTTACATAGTTTTTCAAAAGTGTTACCATGTATTTGTGTCAACAGTGATGTTGTCAATGAAGCAATTTGTGATGTCAACTGTGAGGCCATGTGTTTGGGAATGACCAGTGCTCATACCCACAGACGTGAAATCGCGAATGACAACACAAATGGCATCATCAATGGCTTCACTATCGAAATAACGGATGGTGTTTATTACTTTGAACATCTCATGCTTGGGATGCAACCTAGGGCTGAATTGCCTGGTGCATGAGATTTAACCGTGTCCTAGGCCTCACTAAGCCATCCACAGTAGCCACTGGATCTGGCCTGAGGCCTGGCACGATGGCCACTATACCCACATAATGATGCTGTGGACAACTGCATTTGGCTTGTTGCCGTGGCTAGTGGCCACAATCCCTGGGACCTGAGCTTTAGCCATGTTGAAGGTCTTGCAAAGCACACCACAGCTCTTCAAAGCGGTCAAGCACTGCATCAACCCGCTACCGTCCACTGACAAACCACACTCCATAGAAAAATTCACTGCCATCAACTCCTTCTTAATTGACAAAATCAGCAAGGTTCACCAGTACATATATGCCATCTCTGCATCCACAGACCCACCATGTGTCCTTCTTCGTGAAATCTCTACATCTTGGACAACATTCAAGGCACTCTCAACAGAGGACCTGGTAGAAACTCCGGCCACCCTCAAAGCCACATGATATGCAAACAACATCCTCCCAGCATCCATCCTGAAGACTCTCCCCACAGAAGCTCTCCTTCCCTACCTGTAGATCATCAACAGCTCCCTAACTCAAGCCACCTTCTCATTTAACGTAACAACAGGACAAATCCACAGTCTACTGAAGAAACCTACTCTGGATCCTGACAACCTAGGTAACTATTGCATTTCACCCATCTTCCCTTTTCCAGTTAAAATCATTGAGAAAGTGGTAGCCGCACAACTGTAGCAACACATCTACAGAATCTCCTCCAATCCTACCAATCTGGGTTCAGACCCAGTTGCAGCACAGAGATCCCAACCATACACGTGTTCAACAACACCCTCATAATCTTTAAAGATGGCCACCCCTGCCTCCTGGTTCAAGTCCTACCACACCAACAGCCAGCAGTTGGTTCAGATGGACTCCTCTAGATCGCCAATGCGACCCATCACCTGTGGAGTTCCACAGGGATCCATCCACTCCCCAGTGATCTTCAGTCTATACATGGAGCTGCTGGGAGCTCTCCTAGACACACACAACCTCCACATCTACCAATACATTGACTACATACAGATATACCTAAAGATGGACTCCATCAAGGATATCCATAGGCTCAAATCCTGCCTCTCGGAGATCCAGTCTTGGATATCCAGTGCATACTTGAAGCTCAACCCCTTCAAGACCGAATTTGTATTCCTCAACAACAACACTGAACACCCAGACATACAGACCAGGCAATCAACAATGAATCTGAGGGCTTCACACCGAAGCTCACCTCCTGTACCAAGTCCATCGGGGTCCACATCGACAAACACCTATTTTTCAAGACACATATAGCTAAGAAAACTCAGACATCTTGTTATCTGATCTCCCTCCTGTGGAAAGTCTGACACCTTCTGATCCACCATTAAAACACTACTTCTATCCCACCTGGATGGGTGCAATGGACTCCTAAAGTCCAACCGTGTCCTCCTGAGTGCCCCTGAGAAGTGTCCTTCATGCGATCATCACCTCATCAGGGGTCTACACAGATACGACCACATCACCCCAGCCCTCATCGATCTTCATTGTCTACCAATGCACACACAAATCACCTTCAAGTCTTGCTGTGTCATCTATAAGGCTGTCGCCCTCCCTCAAGTCACCTAGCTACCTCACAGAGAAACTCAACATCTGCGGCAGACAACACACCATCAGTAACCAGGACATGTGCAGACTTGAAATTCCCTGCTGCAAGAAGGAAAGGACCAGAATACAAGCCTTTTCTACCTATGCCCCTAGACTGTGGAACTTCCTCCCAGTCAGCATCAAACTCATTCCCACGCTCCTTCAATTCAGAAAAGTACTGAAGACCCACCTCTTCAAGGAATCTCTCCTCCTCAACACCTAGGCCATCACATCACCCCTTGCACCAGCAGGCTTGCTTGATGCCACCCGCCCCTCACCTCCCTACCTTCCGGTACAGCTGTACCCCTCTGTGCCTCTCTGTATCCTACCTCCACAGTTTATCTATTCTGTTGTTACCTACGAATAGCACTCTGTAATGCACCTGTACTGTTTTATACCTCTTTAAAGTGCTCTGCTATGTATCTGTCTTGTTGTATACCTCTGTAAAGTGATCTATTGCTTCTCGAAGCTAGGTCTGTGCTCAATAAATACAATACTAATAATAATAATAATAATAATAATAATAATAATAATAATAATAATAATAATAATAATAATATTAATATTAATTAATAATTGCTACTGGACCATTGGGCTGGTCTTGGACAATTTGCAACTGTACCACCATAATTTGTCCGTGAGCCAATGTCTATGTCTTGCAGCCATGCACATTGGCCACAATCCCTTGTGCACGGGCTTCATCCACATTTCAGGGCCTGCCAATGAACCCGCAGTAGACATTGCTCATTGCTGTAGCTATTTTACCCCATAGCTTGGGCCAGTGGTCAATTGGCTTGGATCATGGCCGAAGGACATGCCTCAGTCACCAAATTCTGATCACTATTTCTTTTTACCTACCTTTTGGCAATGTTTAAATAAAAATTGCTGGACCGTTCAACACTACATTTGTGACAGGAAATGTTGTGAGCAGGTGAAAATTCATCCAGTGGTTTTGGCTGGAGGCACAAAATATATTTCTTTTTTTATGCAAGTCAATCAAAATAACAAAATAAAAAAACATTTCACCTGATTTTGCAAGATTAGCCAATTCCATCAAGTCACACAGAACCACACAGTAGCCGTGAGGCCTAGAGATCATGAACAGGTGGGCAATACAATGAAGGTAGTCAAATTAGCTCAAATGTTAAGCCTTTGCTACAGGAAAATGTGTTTGGTCTATGTGGCAGTGCTGTATTGTACATTGCATCTATCAACTGAAGACAACTACCTCTCAGGTGAACATACAATTACATACATGTTTCAACCTTTTTAAGGATCATCAATGCAATGGATCATGAAACCTTGCAGTTGGAGCACAGGAGCATTTCCTTCCAAACACCAACAAAGTTATAATGGTTTTAACACACTTGAAAACAAACTTCAAATGGAGATGTGAAAACAGATTTAACAATTTCAATCAAGTGACAGAGTGGAGCATTGCCGACTGGCCATCCCAGCAATTCAATGCCAGTTCAGAGACAGATAGTCAAAGCATTGTGGGTATGCACGTTATTTCCAATTTAATTATATTCCAAGAAAATGTATTGATATATAGGTAAGTGGTATTTTATTGGGGTTGAAATATGCCATTTATAGAATAACAGTGCCATTTATTGAACCAATATATATGAGCAATATAGAGGTCGTCTGCCACTTATGTAACTCTAAGAATGTAAAGATTCTTTCATTATAATTCTGATCACGTTTTTGTGTAACTACTGTATATATGAACAGTATACACTCTTCCCAAACAGAAAGACAGGTAAGCAGATGTATTTGATACTTATGATAAGACATCATATGAATTGGAACAATTGAACAGACAGCAATTAAGAGAAATGGATACTGGTCGGATCAAAGCATGAGGTGATGCCATGCTGCTCAGCTTCTTTCATGTGTGGCATGTTTTATTCAACTTTGATGAAGAAATGTCATGCCAGTGATAGGCAGGTAGACAACTTCTCATGTAATTATACAACACAAGACAACTGGCGCAGATTTCATAAAGAACGGTTGGGCAAATACAACGCATCGAACTACAAAACATGAGAAAGCGCAAGGACTGGCACCTGTTTGTACATTCAACTGGAAAAGTCTAACAAGTGGTTTCAGGTGGAGTGATTAATCAAATTTGAACACCAGCATCTGAACACTGTAGTTACAAAGTCAAATACACATTTGAAAAACAATATTGTCTTTAGAGTGCAATGATCATCTCCTCATTAATATGAGGTTCCCTAACGTGTATCTAGGTGAAAGCTATTTACATTTCTCCATAGGTATGTGTAAATACATTGCTGTCATGCAACTATGGATGGAGGAAATTCATGAAAATTAAAAATTACATATTTTTTTTTTTTTTACTTGTGTATATCTAGATAAATAGATTTGACAAGGTTCTTGCTTTTGTTTAGGAAGAGCCTACAGAGGCCAATCCACCTTCACTTGCCTGTTTGCTGCATTCAGCTAGGGCAGCTTGCAGTATCTTGGCTGTAGCAATGGTCCAAGATGTTCTGGCTCCGCCAATTAGGCGCGGCCACCACTGCTCTTTCGGGCCCTGTGAAAGGTGCCAGTACTTGCCGCAGGTACGTTGATCGTATGTTAGCCATTGACTGACAGCCGGTTAACAGGTGTCGCACGTTTTCCGTTTGCTCTGGAGTTTTGCACAGTCTGCAAATTTTAGATTCTGATTGGCCTCTGATTTGAAGTATCTCATTAGTGTGTAGTAAGTTCAAACGTGCACTTAAAACAAGTTGGCGGAGAGGTCTGCTTGGGAATCTTCTTAGAAATTGGGTGGTTTCATTACGTTTTAATGTGTAGGGAGGAAGCTGGGCGAGGAGTTTGTTTTCGGATGCTTTTTCCAATGTTGTAATGCAGTCTGAGTCGGCCAGTTTCCTTTTGATTTTGTTTGGGTTCGAGATTAGGTCTTCTTCTGTGCATGCTATTTGGTCAAGTTCTGTTTTTATCTTTACTTCCCATTTTTCCAGCATTTTTCAGTTTCCTGATGCAGTTTCCGCTTGGATGAGATGGTATAGCGGAAGACCTTGAGATAGGATCGTTTTCCTGTACAAGGCGATGCTATTGAATTCTACCATTGCTTTTAGCGAAACCAAACCTAGTTCTCTCCTTATGGCGGCCATTGCCGTAGATTGTGGTAGGTTTAGTACTGACTTCCAGAAATGGCACTCTAGCTTTTGCCAAAAGCCGTCTGGGATCGTCGGCATTGCTTCGGACCAGTATGTGAGTGCTGGGACAACTTTCGCCTTGTAGAATTTGATCGTTGGTATCATCGAGAATCTTCTGTATTTTTTTCCCAAGATTTTTGCTTGTGTTGCTAACGCTCTCACTTTTGCCCAGAGATGGATTTGCATACTGGATTCCTGCTTTGAGTTGTCCACAATCACCCCCAGCAATCTGAATTTTGATACTGACTCAATCTGGATCTTTTCCATTGCCCATTTGAAGGTGTTTGATTTTTTCTCAGCTTTTCCCAAAATTAGGATTTTCGTTTTGTTCTTGTTTACTTCCAAGTTTGATTGCTTGATATACTTGGACAAAGTGTCTAGTTGTCTCTGCAGGCCAATCTGCGTTTGGTCCATTAGCACAATGTCGTCGGCGTATGCTAGGCGTGGCATTGGGACGTTGCCTATTTTTGGGGGGAAGGCTCTCACCGCAGAATAGGTCTCTTTGAAGTCACCCATGAAGGCCACAAAGAGTGCCGGGGACAGTGGGCAACCTCGTTTGACACATCTGTGCATCGGAATCTCACCGGACAGGAGGCCTTTTCTGTCCAGTTTTACATGCATTGAAGTGCCCGTATGTAGTGCCTTAATGGGATCTAGAATTGTTTGCGGGCAGTGCCAGAGGTTCAGTTTTTCCCATAAAAGTTCCCTGTCAATGCGGTGAAAGGCTTGAGTTAAGTCTATAAAGGCCACAAACAGACTAGTAGAAGCCTCTGAAGTTTTGCTCTTGGCTGTGTTTAGGAGCATGATGTTGATTGTGGTGGATGAGTTATTTTTGAACCCCACTTGAAAAGGGTCATTACAAGGCGCCTCCGATGCCCATTTTTGAAATCTCTTTAAAAGGAGCATGCTGAAGATTTTACCAATTGTGTCCAGGAGGGCGATTGGTCGATAGTTGCCCGGGTCTGATTTTTCTCCCTTTTTGTAAATTAGGACCACGTTGGAGGTTGTCCAGGATCTCGGAACAGTTTGTGTTTCTGCACACTTGCTGTAAACCAGGCTGATGAGAGGGGACCATAGGTTTTGAAAGTTTTTAAGGTCTATGTTGGTAATTCCGTCGGGGCCAGGAGCTCACAAAGCTTTGAGTTTGCTAATTGTTGCACTGATGTCTTCTTGGTCCGAGACGTCCACCCAGGGGTGGTTCCCCTTGACTTTGTTCAGGTCCTGCCCAATTCTTTGGCAGCCGAAAAAGGGCTTCAAAGTGAAGTTTCCATTTTTCTTCGCTGACACAATTAGATGGTTTGTTGGTATTTTGTTCCGTTCTTAATTTCAGGAGCGACCAGAATTCTCTTGTGTTTTTGCCTGCTCCTTTTTTTAGTATCTCTTCCGAGTCCTTTTGATAAAGAGTTTCACAATGATGTTTCAGCCAGGCCTTGTATCTCTTTGTTTCCATTGCCACTTGGGCCAAGAGGCTGCGTGAGAACGATTTTTTGGCTTTGCGCTTCAACGAGTAGCTTGTCATACTGGTGAGGGCCCAGTTTCTCTGATCCAGGTCCGCTGGGTCAGATTATGGGGCTCAACAGTGGTTGAAAGTCCATGACCACTGCATCATGCTCGGATACGCATATTTTGGTTTTGTAGTTCCTCGTCGGTTCTTTTACTCTTGCCGCTGACAGTTTTAAGTGATAGCCCTGTACGTTTGGCTCAATTTCTGCGTTCATTTTGGGTTTTTCTTTCTACCATCGAGCTCCATGATGCTCTTAGGAGATTGTGGTCGCTGGGTTTAATGCGGATGACTTCAAATTCCGTTATTAGCTCTAGCATTGCGTCTGAGGCAAAGATGTAGTCTATGGTGCCTTCTAAGGAGCCTCTCTCCCAGGTGGGGAGACTTCCTGGGAGTGGGAAGGACAGCTCCAGGTTGTGGAATCCTCTCAATGACATCAGGTCATTCCAGAGCTCCCCTCTTGTTTCTGCTGCAGTTTTCGATCTGAAGGCCTGTCTTTAGGTGGTATTTTTCTGCTTCACATTTAGGTCTCTGCAAATGATCACGTGAGAAATATGTTTTTCTGCATATATAATGTCGATTTCTGTTTCTAACTTGTGCAGACATTTTTTGTCCGGGATGGCTTGCGGGTTCCAATATGTGTTTATAAATGCGATCTCAGTAGTTGTTTTTTTTTCTGAGTGCTTGTCGTATTTTGTCCAGGACGTTCTGATGGCTAGGTGGTGGCTTGAGAGTGAGATTGTCTCTATTATATTGATTCCGCTGTCCACGCTTTTTGCCAGAAGAAGTCCTGATGATGGGCGACCCAGCCTGTTCTTTTTTGATAGTGCGAATGCTATCTCAATACCCTCAAGGGCTGGTTTTTCTGTTAACCATAGTTCTTGTAATGCTACTATGTCGAACCGGCCCAAGTCGGGCCGCCTTTGGTCATGAGGTGCTTGTACCCACAGGTGTTCCATGAGGCGATTTGTATGCTTTTGTTCTTTATAGAGGTTGCGTCGTTGGAGAAGTAGTCTCAGCTGCCCCGTCTCTAAGAGCTGTTGGTTGCTATTTTTTCAATGTTGGGATGAGCGACTTTGGCAGCCAGGACCATAGTGGTTTTGAGAGCGTTGTTGATGCTGAGATGTTTGGGTCTCTGGTCTTGCTTAGGTCCGTGCTGTAAGTAGGTACCGATGATTGAGGCATTTGTTGACTTGAGATGTTTGTCTGTAAACTTTGTGATTGACCCAGTGCGTCTCTTGCCATTCTTGACACGTCGATCTTTCTGGTTGAGACTTTTTCTGGTGACTTTGGCCTCTCTTTCAGCGTGTTTTTCAGGCTCTCTGATACCTCTTTATCATGATTTTGCCTTTTTTCATTGTAGAGTTGTTCCATTCTCATGCCGTAATACAGGTTTTTTTTCTGTGGTGTAAGGTGGAGACCTCTTCACTGCGTCTGAGTCCATCTGGGCCGTGATGTCTGTTAGCCTTAGAAAAAACTCTAGTAGTTCGTCTTGGGCTGATTTCAGTTGTAAACTGTAGTTCTCCGACCTTATATATAAGGAGCATTTGGCTTTAGTGCCTGAGTGGTATGGTTCCACTAAGGTTAGGTCCTCTGTTGATAGGTGATGTAGGCTCCTTAATTGTCTGAAGATTTTCAAAACCATTCTTCTATTTAGGATTTTGTCCTCTTTGTTGTTACTTATTTGTTCTAGTTTCAGAATTATGCTTGGGTGACCTTTGTCTAGTGCTGTCTTCTTTCTCTGTGTATACTCGACGCTCTTATTTGGTCCATTTCGCCGTTCGGACATTTTCTGGGGGTGGGGACTGTCTGTAAAGTTGCTTCTGTTTTGGGCCAGTTGGTTGTTTTTTCTCGGGCGATCTGTAAAGCTGTAGGTGCACCTGACGGGGGTCTTGTCTGATCTTTGGTGACAGGGAGACTTGGGTGAGTCGTGATGGTATTGTTCTCGCATCACCCGATCGCCTTTTGGGCTTTTTTGCAGCAGGTTATTTGTGGATCCTTTACGAGTCTGTTGGTCCGACTGGTTGCCTGCCTGATTCCCAGTCACCCTTGGTGGGGTTCAGGCATCTGTCCTGGTTTTCTTTTCGAAGACGTCCTCTTGATCTTCGTATACTGACAGGTTCATCATGGCTTTGTCGGATAGAAAATCTTCGGCTGTGGTCGGAGACCTGGAAGGTTTGTTCACTTGATGGTTTATGGGATTAGGTTGTTTTGGGCCTTTCCCCGTGGTTGACTCTTCTGATGGGGCTCGATGTGAACTTTTTCGCCGGATGCGGCTGGTGTCTTGCCTTTTTGGAGGGGGCAATGTGTTTATTGTTGATTATGGAAGTTTAAGGAGGTTTTGCTTATTTTTATGAGCATTGACGTTGGGAGCTGGGCTTTTCACTTTTTTTTCCTGCAATGCGATTTTCTGCGGGACCTCAGTGGTGGAAGGAGCCGCTTCTGTCAGGTTTAGTTTAAAGTTGAATGATTTGCTTTGTGGTAATGCTGAAATTGTGCCATTTCCGGTGTTGGTGTTAAAAATGCTGAAGGCCCCTTGGGTTTGAGTTTCGGCGTTTATGGTTTGTTTGGTCAGATCTATGTAAGATGCTGGTGTGGGAATATTTGTCGCCGCATTTGGAGGTGGACGGGGGAGGTTCTTACCCTCGGTCGGGTTCCCAGTTTGCCTTCTTCTGGGATGGAATTCTGTGCTGACTTCTTCTTTTCTGCGGCTATTTTCTCTGGGTGTTTTTCCATTGCAATCATGTAGCCCTCCAGAAATGTTAATTTTGAGAGGGTCATTGCTGAGACTGTTGTGTGATCTTTCATTGAGTCATTTATTGATTCATACATACAGTTTACAGAATGGAGCCAGGGCAATGGTGATTGCTGACATGATGGTCAGCATGTCCGGTTTCTTCGTTGACGTCTCTTTTTGAGTCATATTGGGTCTTTCGTTTCTGCTTGATGCCCCCGACGGTGAGTTTGCGAACTGCTGGTAGGACTTTCGATGAAGGTGTGATGAGGATAGTCTATGGTTTCGACTTTGGCCCATTCTACCGGTAGAGGGTTGTTGGTTGTCCTATGTGTAGTGTCGGCTTTTCTCTCTGTTTGATCTTTCCACCTGAGGATTTCTCTGTGGATGGGGGGAGTAAGCAGTTTATGGGCCTTCGAGGTTGGCCCTTCTGAGTGGTTCAGGTCTTGGGCTCTGACTTCATTGCCTGACCTGCTCGGGCTGGGTGTGAACGGTCCAAGCTGTGAAGGCATGTGCTGCTGGCCCCCCGATGGTGACTGATGGCCGATTGGGCCTCTCTCGTCTTGATTTTCCATGATGGTTAATGCGGAATGAAAAAATACATATTACATGTTTAGAAATTTTACAGAGAAAATATTCTGAATTGCCCATAGCCTGGGTCAATACATTTGACTTTGCTCACACTTGTTGTACCTGTTTCTCGAGTATACTCATGATCGGAGGGTCTTTAGTTAAAATGTTTATTTGAATAATAAGCCTGCAAATCTTGAGAGACCTGAAGTAATCACAAGTTAAAGCCATCTGGAACACAGTCCTCTTGTTCATCACAAAAGAAAACACATTGGACCTCATTAAGAGTATGGTAGTAAGTGGTAAAATTTGAGGTACCACTACACCAAATTATGAGTTTTGGCTTTGAGTTGAAGATTTACCTCCAGCAAAACCCTGGAGATAAAACTTGCCACTCAACGCCAAAAAATCTGCAGAATTGGTGGAATTATTGCAGCAGTAATTTTGCTAAAAAGCCCCATAATAAATGGAGATTTATACCACTACCACCACTTGTAATCAGACAGAAATACGGAAGACCAAGTGGCAGCAATGGTCATTTGTTTCCCACAGATTTACCACAGAATTACTGCCATACTCGTAATGTGGCTCATTAAGTCCAGAACAACAAAGGGATCATGTGCTTACAAGAATACCTCTTTTCAATTCCAAATTAATTCAAAAGCAGTCCTCCAAACTGATGAAATCTAGGTTGGTCACATGGTGGGCAGCTTTGGTTTTAGAACAGAAGCATCACAGGAAAATCAATGCACTTAAAGTCTCAACTTTGACATTACATTGGAAATAAATCTATCTGTTCCTTGAGCTAATGGAAATTCAAGCATATCCGTGAAATCAGCAGATTTACGGGAATCACAAAATCCATATTTCATTGATGAGGGAATTCCTAACACAAGATATGGATGAACAAATGATTAGTCTAAATTGCCCGGAATCGCCCTTTGTCACATGTTTAGACTAGGGTTCACCTTATAAAAGAAGGGGTCTATTCTCAGGGAATGGCAACGTGTTAAGCAAGTCCATGAAAGGATTTGACCAATCTTAAATTGCATTGTCGTATGACATATTATAGGACAAATTAGAGATTAGATAAGAAAACTCCAAGAAGTGCGGAGAGAGCTCTGGGATTCTGAAGGCTGCAGAAAGAGGAAACTCTGTATAACTGTAAGAACACTGAGGTGACAAGACAATTGGGGACAATTACAACATGATGCTGGCTTCAGTGCAGAGACACTTCAAAATGCCTTTATCTCATACTAAGAAAATGTCTCAATAAAACTAGTACCTCATAATTTCATCTCGGGAGGATAGTTTTGTGGCAATGCACTTGCCTTTGAAGCAATACGACACGGAGCAACACCGGGTTATACATAACCAATTACAATATAAATGACCAATCACAATGACAACTTAAGGGTTGAGAGAGAGCATAGACCTTGTTCAAGAGGAAGTATGAAGCAGAATCTACCTTGAATGAAAACTGATTTCCCTGAAGAAGAACAGCTTTTCCAGAGGCAGATAATGTGGAGAGCGGATGGCCCTACCTGAGTGCAACAATTACCTCGAGGTTCTGCAGATCCAACCAGGATCTATGACTTAAACCAATTCTCCAAGAGTGAGAATGAAAAATCCCAATTTAAAAGAATATATGTCCCCCCCCAGAATTCTTTTTCTGCCAAGTCCCTCGAATAGGTGGAACTGAGAGGGGAAGTAATTAATGGAGGCTGATTGCAAACAGATGTGTTAGTGTTGTAGCGTGAAATGCACATTGCTTTCTCACTATATGCAAAGCCAGGTGACCTCTGATGTAATTCTGAACAAATAGCATTTCGGTGCAGCGTCAAGTAAATGTAACTCTTTTTTATACGTGTAAAAACTGGGTCTAGGAACTGATGCACACGCACCATAGCCTGACAGAGAATAAATAAACCAAGACCTGGAAAATCCTAAAAATTTAAAACAGACATATTGGGATAAAAGGGGGATAAGATGCGCCATTTTCATTCCATAGAAAATGATGACATTTTAATGGACATTCAAACCTCGTCCATGACTTAGCCAAAAAAGGGGAGGAACCTGCACTGGATGGGTCCTATTTGTGGAATTAAGTTATAGTAATACACCCTGTCGGAAAATCTGCAACCTTTTTCTGATACCAATACATGTTATTAAAATTGGAGAAAATAAAGTGTTTTTAAGAATAAGTCATTCTTTAAAAGAAAGTTCATTTTTACGTATATGTGTGCAAAGTATTTAAACACATTGGCAGACTAGTGGCAATGTAAAGATTGCATTACATTGTGCTGCTTAGAAGTTGCATTTTAAAATATAGAATTCACATTCAGAAATGTTAGTATTTGATTTATAGGAATGAATATATGTGTTATGTAATCTAATGAGATGTATACAGGCTGATGGATTGTCTTCTGTAGACTAGCTGCCTACGCCTGCAAAGGATTGTGGTCACTTCCCCAGCATGTGGGTTTGAAACCATCTTTGGATTGATTTCTTTACATAAATGAAATTCGAGTTTCTACTGCAGCCTGTCTCCTCTCCCAGAGGTGTGGGCTGGGATGGTGTACTAGGGGATGTTAAATAAAAGGGTGTGCATTACGAGAATAAAGCAACTGTATTGGCAATAACTCTGAAGACATCTGAATTGGAACAATTATATCAAGTAAGAGGATATCTGCGAAATGAGCTTAAGCAGATAAGATACACAGACATTGTGCTATGGACTACAAAATGATGACTTAGACATCAGAATTGTAGTCCGTTATTCTTATTGGTTAGATTATTAAGTATATTTGTATTTTGACCAAGCTATGGTGGAGTGGTGTAAAATGAACTGTATTTGCAGAGCAAATATTGCCCGCAATTGTGCAATTTTGAACTGCTTCTGTGTGATTGAGTCCCTGCCATTTTATACCAATTCAGTCAGCAAGCCACACATGCCACAGCACTACCAAAGAGCCATCTATGGAAGTTCCCCTCTAGCGATGCGACAGAGAGCAATGCATTGCTGGTATGCACATTAGGTGGAAAGCAGTCAATCTTTCTGTCTTTTAGGGAAGCACTATTTATGACACAGCTTTATCAACAGAAGACAGGCAGCAGTCAAGGAGCGGATAACCACACCGGCTAAGGGCTAATCAGTGTGGTACAGCGTGCCATACTAGGGTTTAGAGCATTCACGTATATTTAGCAAAAATCATCAATGTTATTGCAGGTTTAAAAAGAAAATTCATGAAGAAGCACCCCTCAACCTGAAATGTGCCAGTAGAATAACCCTTTTCAGCTAGCCAGCCACATATGCCACAGTGCTATCACATAGTCACCCATGAAAGTTCACCGACGGCCAGATTACAGAAACTTTGCACTGGTGCAAGTGCGCATTAGCACAGGATTAGCACTAGGATAAACATTGCCCTAGTGCAGAAAACAGTGTGACAATATTAGAACACCTTTACAGCATGGCAAGTGCAATTTTGCATGGTTTAACATAGGCGACAGTTAGTGCTTGGGCAAAAATAAAACTATACGTTCAGTGCATTTTTGCACCGGAGCAAACGTTGCCCTAGTGCTAATACGGAATGATAGTAGCACTAGGGCAAACCTTGCCCTTGTGAAAAAGGGATTTGAAGTATATATCTATATGTTATGACCCTTATGCTAATGCAATACAAATTGCAATTGTCATGGTCCAACGATTTTCTAATATTGTCCCAATGCTTTTTGCACTAGGGCTAACTTTGAAATAGGGTTTGTTACGAGCCAGCGGTATTCCGGTGGAACACCATGCAATAGAATTTCCGTCACTGCCACTTGTTCCGACTGTTTTACCGGTAAGAGGCAGTGGCGGTACCTATTTTTTCAATGGGTCACTATGAGCAGAAATACTGTGGCAGTAATTCCACCACAATAATTCTGTTGAAAATGGGTGGAAAATCAGCAGATCACCTCCAGAGGTGAATACTCCAACGTTCCGCCAAAACTCATAGTTGGGAGATTCATGAATGCAGCCGGATGTGGTAATACCGCTGCATTTACCCCACACCGGCCAACTCGTATTGACCCCCATAGTGCTAACACCATACATATTTGCACTTGCACAGGTGCAAAGTTTCTGTGAACTGGACCCTAGTCTTCTGTTACACTCAGTCCTAACCTAGGTTTAGCTTTACAAATAGAGACAAACACAATCTTTGATCCCAAAAAACTAAGCCAGTCGTGCCTGTCACATGTTAAACGGGAATGCACTGTACTTTATACTGGGCACATTATTATTTCAAGTTACCTTCTCATCGGCAGATTGGTACATCAAGTGACCTCTGAAAATAAAATCTAAAATCTAAAATCATAATATTACTTGGTATAATATAAGGGAGGGTGTGGTGTGTCTGTGTGTGGAAGTGTTTGACATGTTCACAGGAAAACAGCAAAAGTGATACACCTCAGTTTTTAAAAATGTAAACCGCAAACCTGTTTCCTTGTCTCAGGCTGCCTTCTATAAGTCAGCAATGCAATGAGCAGCATTCCAGCATCCATCAAAGAAGCAGTAGAGGCTACAGTGTCAGTGGGATGCTGACCACAGAGCACAAATCTACGCTTTAAAAGTGATCAAGAAGCGAAAGGGATTCACCAAAGCATCTAATTGTACAATTCCACACTATGACACTGATTCATGGAATTCTTTGCCCGGTTCAAAGTGTATTTTTGCAGTGCAAAGTCTGTGCAAAGTCTGTACATAGTCCTTTTGTAGTACAAAACAACAGCATTCACAAACTTAAGAAAGCAGTCAATTAGTGTCTGGCAAGTCTCTGGAGAATATCTCAGCGGCAACGTGCTTGCCTTGGAAGTAAGACGACACGGAGTAGCACAGGTTTGATGTCTGGCAAGTCTCTGGAGGATAGCTCAGCGGCAACGTGCTTGCCTTGGAAGTAAGACGACACGGAGTAGCACAGGTTCGATGTCTGGCAAGTCTCTGGAGGATAGCTCAGCGGCAACGTGCTTGCCTTGGAAGTAAGATCCCCGGGTCCCGCTTAGAAACCTCTGGGTATTAAGCTCATTGTAAATAACCTATCATATCATATCAAGCTGCACTTAGTGACATGCCCCAGCAACCACACCTCAGCCCCTCCGATTGAATTGCTACAGAGAAGATAAGTCCTGTCGAAGGCCCTCAGTATGCATGTTACCACAGCACTACATTTGCAGCAATTGTTTGTGGTACTGGTAAAGCTTTCCCAGTACACATAAGTGAAACTGCACAATCCCTGGCAGCAAAAGCGGTTACCCCTTCGCTAGAGGACATATTTGCTAACCATGGCCCGTCGTCGTCGATCAGATCCAACGATGGTCCCCCTTCGAGAGCAAATATTTCAGGCACTTCGTAATAAGTTATGGAATAATTCACCACAGAATAACCCTGTGCTGGACCCGGGCAATGGCGATGTCAAGCCATTCATGAGGACAATTATTAAGGCATTTTGTACAGCGCATGAAACAGGGAAACGGCTACAGTTGACACTTACTACTTTTCTCATGGATTACCGGATGACTCCCCACAATGCAACAGGTGTCTCCCCGGCTGAAGCCCTCTAGAACAAAAAGGTTAAGTCAGTGATTTGGGACAACAGATCAAGGTAAACAGCAGATCAAGGTAAACAGAAGTTCAAGGTAAACAGCAGATCAAGGTAAACAGCAGATCAAGGTAAACAGCTGCCTTTGAGGGATTATGCACCCATCACAGATACGCTGAGAACTATAGGGAAGAAAGTATCCAGAGAATGATACAGGAGCAGACAGTCGAAATAGATCAGTTTCTTAACAATGATACAGGAGCAGACAGTCGAAATAGATCAGTTTCTTAACATGATTCGATACCCAAACCACAATCTGAGCCTCCTACTTGAGCCAACTCCTTGCAAAGTGGGCGAAAAGAAAGGGCCCATGATCACATTCGAAAGTGCCGACTCACATATCACCAAGAATTGCATCTGGTTTTGAAAGCTTGGAAAGGCAACTACCAAAGGCGCAGAGTAAGATGTGAGACAAGAAAGCGATGAGAGCGAGGCTACTCAAAAACACCAGACATACCACATGGGACTATTGTGAGGTAACAGCAGGGGCACAATAATCCCCAGACGAAGAATCAAGTGACGAACAAGATGTCCGCCGGCGCCATCACCTTTGTCCATGAAGGGAACACAGGGAAGACTATAAGGGGCTGGATTAATTTCTCCATATGTTAATAGTATAGTTGTTATACCTTGATTTACATTAAGAGGGATGTTATGACAAGGAACTCATCACGTGCAGTGTCCCCATCATAGCTGAATAGGAAGTGAGGTAATGAAGGGAACCCACCCTTCGGGGTCCTATTCACTCTTCACCCAACTAACGAGCATGTCCACGGTTCTCCCTAGGTCTTCACTATATGCTTCTGGTCTCTTTAGGTGGCCCTGTAGTTGAGAATAACCCTGTGTTTCACCTTGTATGCTTTTGGAGCAGAGACACAGAAATGTGGAATAAATCTTCTGCATCAGTGTTAAAGCACAGAGCATCTTCCTACTGTTTTTCTTCTGCACAGTGTGTTGGGCACGAGGGTGCAGCCTTTCCTACCGGCTCCTTGAATCGTTTGCATTGTGGTAATATCATCCAGTGACAGTTTTCACTGTGTTTTATGTCTGGGACTTGGGCATTGCCCCCATTTTCATCTAAATGGCTGCCATAGTGCAGAATTCAAAGTGACTTTGCACTGCTGAAAAGTGACTTTGCACTGCTGAAAAGTGACTTTGCACTGTTGACACAAACCCTGATTGAAGTGTATTTTTGCTGTGCAAAATCTGTAAAAAGTCAGTGCATAGTCATTTTTGTCGGTAGTGCAAAGTCACTTTTCAGCAGAGCAAAGTCACTTTAAACCGTGCAAAAAAATGCATTAATCTGCCCTTTGTAGTGAAAGTGTGTTGCCGGGTTGACATGCAGCTAACAAAAGTCCCACTGTTAGGGAGAATGTTTATTTCTAGTGTTTAATTCCTCCCTCCTTAGAGACCCCCAGCTCTTTTTGCTGGACTTTAGAGCATTTAATTTCTAACCTAGAGAGACTGAGACCTTTTCCCACTCTCTCATGTGTTTATTTTTCTGTGATTTAGACTCTGCGTTTCTTTCGACTTTGGAGTCTGACAAACTCCATAGGAATCATCTTTGCATTGTGACACACAGCAGTGTCAGAGCAGTGAAACAGGGAAGCCTCTCAGAATTCCCAAAGGTTTCAATACCTTCTCTTGGTGAAACTACTATTTCCAAGGGCAGTGAATTGAAATTAACTTGACCTACATTTTGTAACTTTCTAGACCAAGCACACACTATCTTACGATAGGGTGCTGGAGAGGTTACTTAGTATTCCCTTTGTCTAGTTTCTCATATAACCTTTTTATGTTACCCATTCTACAATTAATGGCTGATGGCAGTGGTTTACTTTTTCCTACCATTGTGTGTTTCTACCTCAGGCTGCAATTGCAGCTGCAGCTGCAGTAAAACACCCATGGGTGCCCAATTTGTCAAATTGGCCCTGGTCTTCTTTTTTCGCCATTTCTTGTTGGAAAGGTCCTTCTTGATATTTACTCTGGACGCCAAACCAGGTTTGTTCCCTTTGTTTCTTTTGTCTTTGTGCGGGATTCACTGGTGAATCCCACCTCCGGCTCCAGCGTGTCTGGCAGGGCAGGGAGCGAGGGAGGTGCCTGAAACTCTCTGTGCTTAGTCTCCTTGGTTACAGGCATGCACCAAAAGTGATTGGCTGGAGGGCTGTCCTCAGAGGACAGCCACCCTGCTGCGTGATTGACAGCTAGGCTGCGAATGAATGGGAGAAACCTGCATAAAAGGTGAGGCTTTTTGCTTGAAAGGCAGAGTCGACCACCGGATGAAGGAAGGAATCCGAAGAAGAATTCCTGGACTGTTGGTTTGCCTGGTGAAGCCCTGCTGCAGTGCTGAAGCTCTGAATCCGCCTCGACGAGAGAAGCTCTGCAATGGACGACTTCTCCCCTTGGATTGGTGGGACCAATCAACCCCAAAGTAAACGTGTCTGGACATCCTATCGGAGCTGGCTGTACTTACCTTGCTGCTGCAGGAACCGATTGCCAGAGAGAGGAACACCAGATCAAGTGCATCACTTTTAAGTCAGACCCGAGCTACAGAAAGATCCTCCGGACTACCAGGAAACAGGACTGACCAAGCCTGAGCCACCTCAACAGAGTTCCAGACCCCAGATGCGGGTAAAGTCCATAGTGGTATCCGAGAACCGCAGTGGTGCTATTTGTGATAGTCGCGAGGAGCTGACCCCGCAAAGTGCCGCTGATTTGAAGTTTGCCCGTTGCTGCTGCCGATCTTCCATTCATAGTGCAGGAGTCCCCAGATGTCCTCCCTCTTGTCCCCAGGACTGACCCCCAGGACCAGGATCTGCAGACCTACACAGGAACAGAAGCCAGCTGGAAGCAGTATTTCTTCTAACCAAAGGTACTGTAAAACTAAGAGGATTTACCTCTTGTTGTGTAGCCTTGCTAGCTCTCAGTTGAGACTTGTCTTGGTTGTATTGGCAGAGTTGCTTGCAGCTTTGCCACTCCCAAGCCTCCCAGCTTGTGGCCCTACAGTGAATTATTTTTATGCAAAAACTTATAAAATATTGTGCAAGACATTTTACCTACCTGCAAGAAGTGCTGCAGCTCACCTAGACTTTTGATCAACTAACATTGGCTGTCATGGCTCCCTGAAAGATTCTTCTTACCTCTGACTTTGTTATTTGCTTTTCCCCCAGGAAAGGGTACATTTACTTTGCATTGTGGGGTTCAAAAAAGTGCTTACCTGCTTAAGAATATTTGTTTGTATTCTCTTTTCTTCTGCTTATTTACCACAACCTCAGTATTGCTCTAAACGTACCAGTGATATATCAATGTCCACAGTGTCCTAGTTATTTAAGTCACCTCAGGGTGTGGGAAGAATCTGTGTGCCATCCGAAATGGGTATTTACTGATTTAAACAAACTGAGAGAGTGTATTTTTGAAGTGTATTGGCGTCAACCAATGTTAACATGGTAGGTCCTGTTCCTTGCATTTTTTCACCATTAGTGGATATCACCCAGTTCACCGTTTTAAACGCAGTCTCCTCTCTCACTATAGGATGACGCTCTTCACATTTAACCCAGTCTGACTACGGCCTTTATGTCCTGAAGACAGTTTGGTACCCACCCTGCAGCGCTGCTCCACTTCTACCAGCCGCTGCTCCTTGTCATCTAATTACCGAACCAGAAACACCTACCTAAGTGTCGAATATGTTAACTGTATTGTGATCTCAAACAATACATAAAATAGACTGTCACTAGTATGTACTAACCCACTATTTTGCAGACTACAAATGCACTTTTGTATGCATATGTGCTGTGCTACGGCACACAAAAACTCTGTAATTATGTCTTCCTTTTAAAATAAATCTCTATTGTTTTTTGTATCCTACGGTGATTCCTTTTGTCTGAGCTAATAGTTACATAGCTCTCTTGCAAGGCCTTGTTGACCTCCTGTCAGGTCTTTGGCCAGGGAAGCCTTTGACTCTACCCCCTGTATTTGTGTATTTTTGTGTTACTTCTATATTGCTCCCTTCTAAATATAGCTTATTCAACTGATTGATGAATACATTAATAATTGTTTAATCAAGAAACCTTGAGTGTATGGTCCGCGTTACGACCCTGGCGGTAGCCATGCCCTTATTAAAGGCACGGCTGCCACCGGTAATAATTTTTTACTGGGTCCAAGAAAAGGGCAATGACCGGGTATGCTGACCTTGGTGGACCTGGTAATTGCCCTTTTCTTGGACCCGGTAAACATCAATCCACATTCCCATTTGAGCCCCATAGGGCTCAATGGCAATGGGGAGGATGCTAACAACGAGCCTGTTAATGACGGGCCCGTTGTTAGCATCCTGACCTGCTAGCAGGTCCTGTTTTTCAAGTCTGGCCAGACCAGACATGAAAAGTGGGACCCGCTAGCAGGCCTCGTAATAGGGCATTCCGTAATGAACCGTGCTGGTCCCGTACCGGCACCGTTCATTACGGGACCGCCAGGGTCCTAATGAGGCCCTAAGTGTTGATTTGGATACTTGTCACTGTGAAAAATGTCTCTGAGAAAGTGGTGAACCTTAGCCTGCACGGTCATGAGGGGCAAGGGGACCAAGAGGTGTCATATACAGTCTGGATAAATTGAGACAGTTGAGAGAGCACAGCTACTATAATAATGGTAGAGGCAAGGTACTGATTAACCATTTTTCTTTTTACCGTTGTAATCCCCCTCAACTACTTCCATCACCACATTCCATCATGACAGCTTAGCATCATATGTTACAGGATTGGAATGCTGCAGACACCCTGAACCTGGGTTGGATAAGAGGCTAAAAGTTCCAATCTGCAATTCTGATGTGCAGTCTGAGTATATGATTTTCTCTATTCTGGTTTTTCCAAACATTTCCCTGGTGAACTCTTATCTGAAGCCTCATAATGGCAGCAGAGCTTGATTCTATTAACCTGTGTGGCTTCCAATATCTGCTGGAAGCCTTTGATTACGTTTACTAGAGACCAGTCTGCTGTCACTTAAAGGTGTTCCTTGAGGGAAAGGACCATGAGAAGTCCATGAAAGGTCAATGTGTCAGCTTCCTAATGGCAGAGTGATTTTCATAAGCTTGAAGAACTACAACACTGTAATTTGGCACTGAGCTACCTCCTCAGCCCTCACTCTCGTATGTAACTCAAGGGTAAGCATACTTAGCATATCAAAAAAGGGGACAAGTCCAGTGGCACAAAGGGGGAAGCCTACCCACACTGGAATAGTGGGGAAATTCTGCAAGCACTTGCATCCATCAAATAACCCCTCTTAGCTTTCTCAACTAGGAAGAGGTCAAGGCATGCTGCTCTATTCCATTAACCCATCTGGATCAGCCAAACCAAATGCCTTATGCCATACACCCCATAGAAGTCTTGTTTGACCCACCAATGCATTGACTCAGAGTCAAAGATAAGAGAACATATGCAACTTGAGTTTCTGCAACTGACAGAGTCAGTGGCTTGCATTTGCATTGCTTACCCAAGGCAAAGACAATGGGGGCACGTGTTGCTGTAAAGTAAGGAGGTACTATTGTTTACTGCATCATTACCGCAGCACCCAACTGCGAGTATTGGGATATGGTGGAGGAAAAACATCTAGCAAGAAGCTGAAGGTATTTCCATTACCTTACTGCACAAAACCAGCTAATTTGGCAGTATTGCTGTCGGCGGAATTGCCACCAGTGGTAATAACACCAAAATCCCCCATGGAGTCCTATAGACTCTTATTAATGGGGACTGATACTGCCTACTGCCACTTGTAATCTAGCCATAATACCGTCGGACCAAGTGGTGGGAACAGTAATACAGTTTGGTGTTATCTTGTGGATTAACTTACTAGATACCACCAACCATATATTGAGGCTCACTATCCTTGACGTTAGCGAACTTGAGGCCAATATAGATTTCTTGATTTTGACCAGTTCCGGCTTGTTTGTGACAGCATACAGGTCCCGAGAGCCCCACGTTTCATGGCGATCGGATTTCCAGGAAAGTCAGAGCGCCACAGGTGAGGTTATGCCACTGTCCTGCGGAATCCAAAGCTCACGAGACAGGAGAGAAAGTCTCTGAAAGAAGATGTTTGTCAAACCTAGCACTTTTACTTTAAACGCCAACTCCCAGGTCCCCACAAATCATTTTATCTGTATATGTGTAACATTTGTATTCCATATTTAAAAATAAAAATAATGGTCTGTAGCAGTAGTAATTAAACATCATTTCATGTTTCCAAATGTTACGATAAACATTTTCAAATTCATTTAAAAAAAAAAGTCTAATTTCCTTTGATGCCTGATCAACTGTGCACGGTTTGATGAGGTACACCATGTATTTTATATTTTGAATAATTAGAGACTATCTTGGAGGCTGCTACTGTTAAGATGGAAAAAGAAAGAGGAAGAAGTATGCGATGTTAGAAAAGACATTTGCATCATTTAGGGGGACATGTTGCTGTGCCCCTTAGCATGAGCACACACTGCCACAGTGGCGACAGGCAACGCCTACAGCCAAGGCAACACTTTGACAATTGCCAATGTCCTCTGAGGTGCCAACACTTCTCACTAAGGCCAATGGGGAGGCGCATGCAAGCACATTCATCTGTTTAAGGCTAAGTGGGGCCTCTTCACACTGATGCGTGCACTCCACTCTGCATCCGAGAGCAGCAGCTGAGCGCTGATTGCCCTGGAGGGCTCTGTGACTGCAGAAGTGGTGTGTGCAGGTTTGTCATGCTATCTCACCAAAATCAATATTGATATCAGTTCATATTCCATGCTGTAATGTTAAGAGATGTCTAAAGCTCACAGAGTGCTTCTGTAATAAACGTTATCCTGACATCTGTTGGTATGGTGGCGACAGCAGGATGTCTTCTGCATGTGACCTTCTGAGCATCCAGAACGCAGTTGCTTTGGTTAGTGGAATCAATTAGGATTTACTATGCAGCTGCAGAGATCAATTAGCTTCTCGGTAGGGGATCCTACATCAGCTCAGCTGCCTAGGGGCATGGTGCTCTTTAAAACATGGCAGGGGAGAGCGGGTCTGTTTAGGCTCAGCTGATGCATCACTACAGCCCTGACGCGCCAGTAGGTGAGCCAGGCGGCTCCTGCTGTCTGAACTAGGTCAAGAGAAAGCCAAGCTTGCCCTGGTGTGCCAGCACGCCCCAAAATACTGTACTACAAATACTGACACAGCAAAGCCAGATCCAGGGCCAACAATGCAGCCCCAGCATTGCAGCTAAAAGGCCTCAGTGATTGGGCTAGAGGTCTGTGGCAGTGCATGCATTATTAACGCTCTTTGTGTACTGCTCTTATTAGGTGGTGGTGCCAAACACACTTGATAAACTTCTTTTTTTTTTTCTTTTTTTTTTTGCGTTTTATCATTTTTATTTTCACCAATAAAGTTTGCAATACAACTAGAAATAAAGAAGCTTCATAAAATTACAAACCTGGTCACAAGATTGAGTCCAAAAGAGAAGAAAAAGAAGAAAAAATCATCTCATAATGCATAACACAACATAAATAAGGAGAAAAAGTAGAAGAAGAGAGAATATTGAAAAGAGACCAGAAAAGGAGAAGAGAATGAAACAGAACAATATCTAACTGTATCATTTGATAGTACAATTTATAAATAATCAATAAACACATCCCCACGTAACATGGCATGATCTTGGCTAGCATAAGAGCAAATCAGAATACATTTCAGGGTAATAGTGAATTTGGACAAACCACAACAGCATATTGAGTCACCATGAGACTTTAACCATACACATACATATGGGGGATCTTTCTCAATGTGTATGGTTAAAGTCTCATGGTGATAAACTTCTTCTTACCAACAAGCTGTGGCGCCTAGAACATCAGAGGGGGCGCCACTCAAGTCTAAATATGCCCCAAAGACTGCTAGGTGAGGTATGTGGTTTGTGGGCAAGTGAAGTACCAGGAAAATGTGTGCAAACGCTGTGTATTGCCTTAGCTCGGGGGCCTGCGACCTTTGTTACTCTAGATGTTTTTAACTAGAATTCCCATTAGCCAGAGGCGATTGTCAAAGGATCATGAGAATCATATTGCAACACATCTGGAGAGCTGCAGTTTCAATTCCTCTACCTTGGCTTCATGTCTGCGGGATTAGAGCTGACACCGTGCAGCACTGCAGATCACGCTTGCGTCAGCAATAGGGAAACATTCAGGTGTGACTTAAAAAAAATATGCAGAGGGAAGGAAGAGTGCTTTCAATTGGCATGAAATTCAGTTTGGAAGAAAGGAAGTTTGCAGCAGAGAAGGATGCAATGGCGATGAAAAGACGATCTGCTTTACACAGAACAGTGATCTCGCGGTGATCTCATCTAGGAACTCTGACTTTCCAAACAGACATGCTGATTGGTAGGGTAATGTTTACTAGAAGGTTTAACCAGTAGAATCAGGAAGTTGTGTTCAACATGGAATGCCTCATTGGCAGGGCACTCCCTAAAGGTAGAGTGGATACATCAGGAGGGGTGACAGTAGAGTAGCAGACATGCACAGGACAGTAAACCAAATGGGTGTGAGATGGATATTCGTCATCATACAAAGTGGAATGCACCACTTTATCCGGCCTACTTTAAGAGGGAGAAGATAGACTAAGGATGGCCAAGCCACACGTCAGAGGTGTGAAAGTTAGAAAGGAGGCAAGCACATTCCAGCAGAGGTGTACTTTGATGCCAAGCTGTCACAACAAAAAAATGTATCTTTCTGTGGAAGGCATGACTTTTAAGCACACAACAGGTGTGTGGCCAGTACAATAGAGTAATTTTAAAAGGCCTTTGAAAAAGACACAGATGATCAGTCATAATGCAGGTTTAGATACAGAACTAGAGAATAACGGGAGGTAGCAACTTTGCAGCAGGTAGGAGAAAGAGTAGAGTAGCCTAGCAACCATTATCTGTTCGATTTGCTGCCTAGGTGTAGTATTCTGGCAATCATTCATTGGCAAGGATTTCTGCTGGGGTTGGATTCAAATGGAATACAGGGATTGTCCATTGGTTTAGAAATAATGTCTGTGCTTTTTTGACATTCTTATCATAGGTTATAACTTTAATCTGGTCTTTGACATTTTAGAACAGACTGGAAGGGAAATAAGGATGTCAAGGGAGGTGTTTCAGCATAACATTGATGGAGCCCCAGTACCAGTACTTTTCAAAAAGCATTTCAATCAAGGTGACAAGTGTGTCAAGGTAAAAGTTACCACTGACTTTTCTGGTGGATTGGTGAACAATTAATTAGAAAAAACAAACAACAGGACAAAAGAAACTAATTACAGGACAAGAAATTGGAGCAAGTGAGAACCCTCAACCCCTCCCCTCACCCCCCTTGTGCACCATTCTCTTACACGCAAAGAATCACATGCATTCCAATGGAAGTGTTGGTCCAGACAGGGCAAAGAATCATACTGAATCAATGTTGCAAGCAAGGCACTAAGCCCCACTATGCAAGTCGTTGATACCAATGCTCACATGTTAGACAGTGTTAACAGGGAGGAAAATATAAAGTGATACAAAGCTTTGCACACGCTTTCAGGTAGGTGAGAACGCTCCATCTGCTAAAGCCACTTTTCCTAAGAAAGCAGGAAGCAGGAGCATAAAACACGTCAAAGGAAAAAACGTCAGAAACGAGAGATGTGAAGGGGAGCATTCCTGCGCACAAGGCAAAGAGACTTCATTGCAAAGATATGCAAAGTAAAGCCTAAAGACTCACCTCACATGGGAAGAAGCAGTGTTTAAACATGGCAGTGTACAGTGCCTATTCAATATGATGCAACAATATACAAGGAGAATACATAATATTTTCAATTCAAAACTTTCTGCCACAATCCCCTCCTGTGAGACCTTCACTCGAGTCTCATTCCATACGTCATTAGGGGAAAAATCATCATATGTCATAGCATATTCTTTCTTCAGTAGCATAACAGAAACACACTTGGGCCGTTTGAAAGACTTCAGAACAGGTATTGAATACCCGATAATAGAGACACTTAAAAACCATTATGTAGAAAAAAGAAGGTGAGGCGCGCACTCTAGTTCCCAGTCCTGTATACCTTCTGCAGTGCAGTTGATCTTCTCCGCCAAGCGCTTTCCTGTCTCTAACAATCTTCAGGGAGGCAGTCTTTTTAGGTGTAACTGATTATTTTTAATTTAAGTCTCAAGAAATTCTGGTAGCTGTAGTGATAACACAATTTTCTCAAAATTCAGGTGACCAGGAATCAACTCCCCTCAAAAAGCACACTTTTTTCACATATAGGGGTTGGGGGAACCATCATTATGGCTCTCCTAGGTGGGGCATGTTGACCCCACAGCCCCTGGAGCCCGGCACTCTTGGAACATTATGTAGAAAAAAGAAGGTGAGGTGCGCACTCTAGTTCCCAGTCCTGTATGCCTGCAGCAGTTCAGTTGATCTTCTACTCTAAGCGCTTTTATGTCACCAACAATCTTCAGGGAGACAGTCATTTCAGGTGTTACTGATTAGTTTCAATTTAAGGTTCAAGGAATTCTGGTAGCTGTAGTGATAGCACCATCTTTTCAATTCAGGTGACCAGGAGCATCTCCCTTCCAAAAGCACAATTTCTTCCCATAATAGGGGGAGGGAGGAAAACCATCATTATGGCTCTCCTAGGTCAGCATGTTGACCCTGGTGCCGCTGCCTCTTGAGTCCGGGACTCTTGTAGCATTATGTAGAAAAAAGAAGGTTAGACACGCACTCTAGTTCCCAGTTCTGTACACCTGCTGCAGTTGATCTTCTCCTCCAAGCTCTTTCATGTCTCTAACAATCTTCAGGGAGGCAGTCTTTTCAGGTGTTACTGATTAGTTTCAATTTAAGTCTCAAGGAATTCTGGTATCTGTAGTGATAGCACAATCTTATCAATTCAGGTGACCAGGAACCAACTCCCCTCCAAAGCACAATTTTTTCCCATAATAGGGGGAGGGAGAAAAAGCATCATTATGGCTCTACTAGGTGGGTCATGTTGACCCCGGTGCACCTGCCTCTGGAGCTCCGGGACTCTTGTAACATTATGTCGAAAAAAGAAGGCGAGGCACGCACCCTAGCCTCACCTTCCTCTTTTTTTTACTTAAAAACCATTAACAGGCAGGACTTATAATTATGACTAGCACTATAAGTAAAATCTGACCAATAGACACACCCAGGGGTCCCAAACAATACTTCAACCCAAGACCCACATGTCCAGTAGGCCTCTGTACTGGTGTGAATGAGGCAATACAGTGTGTTGAATGTGGGTGAGGATGTCAGTAATATTTCTTGAGTAACTAGGTATGTAAGTACAGTACTCATTTGTCACAATTGCACACCTGCTTGTGAGCTCAGAACAATGCCTAGAGCCTTACATTTATGAAGCTCCATGGTTTGGATGGCTACTTGTCCTCAGGATGATAGAGTCAAGGAGGATGTACTGACATTTGCAACATCCTCCACTAACCGTGACAGTTGGCTCAGACGGTCACTATTTATCTTAATGCCAGGGGCTGGTATCAGATATCCCACCCCCCAACAAGGTTTTCCCAATCAGTACTTCTTCTGAGACAGGACTGGGCTGGAACATGGGAGTATGAAGCACAGCAGCAGGAAACACCCCTTATAATAACTCCCTCCCAAATGAATTGGTAGATAGGATAAGCTCCCCACAGATGAAATAGGTTCTGGAATATGTAGCGTACCCAGATCGGGAAAATGAAAAATTCTGGTCAAAGGCAAATGCAACCATATTCATCACTGGAATTGGTGGACAGATAATAATGACATTAGCTAGTTCCCATGAACAGAGGACCTGGATTGGTGTAGCATAAGAGACCAACGGCTGGGGAGGAAAGCTGGAGTGCTGCTGGTTTAAAGCGTACTTGGTCTGGGCTGAGAACATTTGGAAGACTGTTTAAGCCCAAGTGGGAGAGAACATTCCTAGAGCGTCTGGGGCCTTGGAACTTGGTAACCAACTTCATATCTAAACAGACATCCCTCGACTGAGAAGGGATGGGAGCGATAGGGAACCTATTGGATAAGTCATGTGGTAGATGGGCTCCGAGCCAGCAATCACTAAGATTGAACATGCAAGTATATTGCCAGGAGAGATGCAAATAAGTGTTTTCCCTGTGACCCCAGAGATGTGCAGAGGAACTGTCATTTTAATTATAGGTGGTGTGGAAAGCATCAGTCGCAGTGAAGCAATACTATATCAATATTCTAACAATAGCAACAATAAACGAAATATAACCAGAGATTCAGCCCTATTACGAGTTTGGTGATATCACGGCAGTATACTACCAAATGTAATTACCATTACAACCATTTGGTCCTGCAGGGCTACCACTGAAACACAAGTGGTGGTAGGTGGTGTTAGTTGCCATTAATTGGAGTGCATAGGCTCAGGTAAATTTCAGAAACAACCGCAGGCATTGGCCAAATTCAGAGAACTGCTGGTTCACAGCCTATAGCTCCCAGAATGGTATTTCACATTGTTTCAGAGACATGGTTAGTTATGAGTCAAAGACAAGACACATAATTGGTAGAAACAAAGGCTGTTACAGCTCCTGTATTAGGTTAGAGAAAAGCATAAAATATAAAGCAGGGTCGCAAATGAGTCGCACGTTTAAGGTTTCAAGTATCAAGGTACAGATTTCAGACACAAAAAACACAGTACTCTCATCCAAACCTTTTCTTCACACACATACAAAAGACATGCACCCTAGTTCCTAATCCCTTCTACACTACCCTGACCGGCACAGTAGTCTTATGTTCTCTTAAGTCAGTGGGGAGCATGGATGCACTGTTTTTACATATTGTATTCTTCTCTGTAGTGGCCAACCACTTTCATTTGTCTTATTCAGATAAACAGTTCTTTGGGAAGGGTACTTTCCATACCCGGCTCTAGCAGGGGGGAAAGGAGGACAAGGCCCCCCACAAGGCCCCCCTCTGGCCCCCCTAGAGAGTAGGCCATGCCAGTGGAACCTGAGGGAATATGGGTTTCGGGGTGGATTTCACTCTACACATGCAGCAGCAATCTCAGCAATATCCTTCTGAGAGGCTGAACTGCAGAAGGTTGGACAGGATTTGTTTTCATGCCCTAGATAATGAGGTAGTGCCTGGATGCCTATGGGCATTGAGGCTCTAGAAATATATAGAAATAGAAATGTATGCCCTACAGCTATGAACTGACCAGGGAGATGGAGGGCCATCCATGTCTATGAGGTAGCACACTTGTTCCAGCTGGCTACCAACAACTAATTTTCTCAAACCTAAAATCACAGTTTTGCTTTCTGTAATTTAAAGCCAGTTTATCTTTTCCGGTAATATGGCAGTTTTTCGCATCATGCTTAATAAAATGGTTAACTGTATCAAACAATAAATGGCAGATGTTGTTGCTTGAACACATATTTCTGAAGAAGGTGCATCATCTGACTGGGGAACTTACAAATGCCATTCAAATTATTTATTCTGCTGCATTAACTACTTGACTATAAGTAAACAGATAAGCTTGATAGTAACACAAATGTAATTCTGGAGTGTTGTAAAATAAAATGTGATAGATGCAAGGCTTTGAATTAAACATTACCACTACTGCTGCTCTGCACAACAATGGTAAAGAAGGCGGGCCAGTGCAATGCCAGTGGTTATAATTGATTCAGACTTTTTCCTATTAGGTTCAAGCCAGAAATCATGCAGTGGAAAACAGATAGGTTGGAGGTAAAATATAAGGAGAAACACGCATCCTATGGTTGCATTTGTTTATTTACCCACCCAATGACTAGCCATGGCTATGTTAGAGCCCATGGCATCACCACCAATTACCTGCCTCTCGCCATCAAAACATAACCTTTATGGAACTCTTTGAGCAAGCTCCATCACAAAGTAACCCCAAACGCGTTACTATATAGGGCCTGCCAGTGTTATATCTAATAATTCTTTTAGTGTTTAATTACTTAATTGCTACTGTAAATGTGCACCCGGTATGATTAAAAAAATACTCTTAATGTGTGTCTTCAGCCAGTTGATTTTATAAGCAATATCTTTGTCAATTCCTCTGCCTGAGTGCTGTCTTAAACAAGCAATCGCAAAGCCAACAGTGTTTGCTTGTCTATAGGTATTAGACATTTGTCAGGCGATGCCATCATATGCCCAGGTACGCACGCCATTTTCCAGCTGTTCCCACCTTATGGTCAGGTGGTTCCCTTATGGCAGTGCCTGGCAAATGCCTATCCATGCCTAATCAAAAGCCCACGCTGTTGGTTTTGTCAATGCATGCTGGTTTCAGTTTGTCTCCTGAAGTGAACCAGTATATGCCCAGATGTGAGTGCCTTGATTTCCACGCCTTGGTAATAAAGCTGCACCTCACTGAGTTGGTCCAACAAAGCCCTACCTGAACATGTTTAGACTAGGATGGCAAGAATGGACCAGTTTCAGATCTTCTCATGCATACTTAACAGTGGGGCTCCAACCTAAATAGAATGTATCTTTGTCTGTGTGGAAGCCTAGGCTACTATGTCAGAACGTTTCTTGATTCAAACTAAGTACTGACTTGATAAGCTCTTACTGTTTGAGTAACTTAACAGAGTTTGCATTCCAACAGAATACATCATGTGCATTGTGGGTCTTATTTAGAAAGTATAATGTAAATCCTCAGTGCTGGGTGGTTAGGCAGCGTCGGAATCCCTTAAAGAGCACCTTCAAAATAACACGAGAGATAAGCGTTTCCTATAATGTTGCGTGCAAAGTATAAAAAGTGGTACATCTTTTCAAAATAAAGAGCAGTACTTTGATTGTAGGTACTGACATGCATTTTAATTTTTAAGAATTGTCTAAAATATGTAAAACAAATGTATATTTGATCTGTTTTGAAATTTTACTGGTTCTAATGTGCTCTTTTTATTGTTATTGCTTTTGATGCTCTATTGTATATTTGCTTTTACATAATGTGAATACTATTTCTCTTATGTTATGATTTCTTATGTTTTCTAAGATTGCTTTCTTCTCCTTTATCCTTTTCTTTAATATGAATCTTTGTGAACTAATTATATCTTATTTCTTATTTCTTTGCTGATTTAATTATTTGTAAAGGTTTGTAATAAACCAATTACAAGAAAAAAATAAAAAAGCAGTATTTAAATATTTCATAAAGAGTGCAATTGGAGGTGGATTTAACATTTGGACCTTGGGCAAATGCCCATGCCCCCCTGCTCTGCCTCTCTCCCCCAAATACAAACAGCCAGGGCTGCACAGGCCCTCCCACTGTATCTGTTTAACTTGTCTCAGAGGTAACTTATTTACAACAGGAAGTGATTAACATAAAGTAATTAGAGAAGAGAAAAGGCAACAGGTAGGGACCATTGCTGGGGCACTTTTTTCTTTAAATTGTATAGGGATTTAACAAGCTATTTAGGTGTGATTGTTTGGTGATTAGGATAAAGAAAAAGCGGTGTGAAACAATGATCTTGTCATGCATTTCATTTCACTTTGTGTCTGTATGAGATTTCTTTTGTAAATTCTCATTAATGTCTATGCTGGAGCATATATGTTTCCATTCAGGATGAGGAAAACAAAGCTACAATCAAAGGGGGCCATTTTCCAATTGAAGCAGAGTGCATGAAGTGGTGATATATACATTTTGTATGATTTGGCATGTGAGGTTGGGGACCAGAGGTCCCGCTGCCAAATCAGATTGGGTATGTACCAGCATGAATGTTTATGTTGGCAGAAAAGCAATTTACACCTGGTAAAAGCAGGCAGATTCCAAAGGAATCCATTGTGGTTGGCTCCCACAATCATTAATTGTGGAAGTGATTTATACTTCCCCAGACATGTAGTGGAAATGTAAAGGGCAAACATTTATGAATTGCCCCTTTTGCAAAAAAGTGCAAAGAGGAGTGGTCCCTTCCTGTGAAAATTTGGATTCAAAAAAAGAGCCTCTCTTACTCTTTTCATCAACACATTTCTACAATTATGAATACATTGTCAGGTTGATTTATCATTTGATTTGTGCATTTATCATAAGTAATCTGTATAACATTAAGAATTATTGTAGGTATTCAAAACCAAACTTCAACACATTTTTGTACCAAGTTGAGCTTAGAAGATACATGGTAAAGTATCTAAATTTCAGGCTAGGCTCACATTCTGGCTTTACCACTTAACTAAAGTGTGTGATCCTGTACAAATCATTTAATTTCATTATGTCATACCTAAAATTAGGTGCCCCTAGCAGTGATTCATTTTGCCTTATGAGCTATTCAGAACTCCCCACCCATGGTTTAATAGATGGGCACCACAAGCATTGGAACCCACCAAGAACACAGACACACATCTTTCTTTGAAAACACCAGGCTGCATGTATTGAACACAATTGTGTTATTCAATAGTAAATCAAAGTAAACATATCAAACAAAAGGTCATCATGAACATTTTTAAAAAAAATGTGTTCTAGTTGTCTTTTACAACTTTTCAAATATTCAAACACATACATACATATATACACTTACAATTTTACAAAAGATAAAAACCAAAAAAAAATACATTCTTACAATTTGTATACATATCACATCACCCATCACATTTCGCAATCTACATACAAATCAATCACTTTAATTCATTTTACTACAATAATTACACAGATGGCCAATTTAGCCATACCTTGCCTCTTACAGCTGATCAATTACCCCATTACCTTCACAAAACAGTACATTACACCTTTTGCGCCTCTAGACCAGGGAGCACAATTTGCAAAAACTGAACTATAGCCAGTTGAATTCTTGGGCGAGTACTAAAGAACAATGAATGCCACATTTCATTACTCTCCATTACTCTCTGTGTTACTAAAATGTTTGTGAAACATCTAGCTCGTACATTACAGAGAGCTTCGCATTCAACTAGCAAATGTTAAAGGGTCTCCTTTGTTCAAGCACAGTACAGTATCTGCAATAGTTTTGTTCTTTTGACAACTTCCGTCTTTTATAGAGAACGTCTCTTGAGTACCATAAGTTTCATCTGAATCTTAAGTACCCCATTCTCACCTTTCGGGAGGGGCTATTCAGCAAGTACCCTGACATCAGAATACAAAAATATCCAAGTCTTTCTACTGAGAACCTCTTGACATGTTCTCAGCCCAATCCGCTAAGTATATTTTCCTCTTTGCTCTCTATCTGGATTCGATACTAATAGTTCTATCGTAATATGAGCATTAGCCAATTTGATGAACACATGCTTTCTCCATTTAATAGCAAAGATGTTCGAAGATTTCAACAGATAATGGGCTATCACCTTCAATATGTTGTTACATTCTCGTTCCAGTAAGGACTTGCGAAGAAGTGCACACTGTTTCCAAGTTACCTGTGCATACATAGAGGTCAACCCAAATTTGGGACGCAGAATTGCAATTGGAACAGTACTGGATAAGTTTAAAATCTGTTTCCAGTAACTTGATTGCAACCGGTCCCAATAAAATCTAGCTTTGAGGAAAGAACCTTCAATGCCATATAGCACAATCGGGAGTACCTTCATTTTATAGAATAAAACTATATGTTTGATGGAGAACTTCCCGTAATTTCCAATCAGCAATTGAGATTGGGAGGTGAGCTGCCGTATTTTATTTTTCCTTACCTCTTGTTCTGGATGTCTACTTTTTACATTGCTAATTAACACCCTCAGATATTTGTATTGGGACATGCTCTGCACATTTTCCTCATGGACTTTCCAGGAATACTTTTTACTCAGGATAGACTGCTTCTTTTCACATCTCAATATTTGGGTATGTTGATTTCTAGGTGATTTACTTGTACATAGAGGCCCAAGTTTGTCAGTATTTTCTGAAGCCCTTGTGGCATTTGGGACAATAGCACAAGATCATCCGCATAAAGCAGATAAGGGATCCTTTGATCACCTAGCTTAGAAGAATCTCCCATAGATTTATTAAATTTGAGTCCTAGATAAAAGATAAAGAAATTAAATGAGAAGGCTGGCAGAGGGCACCCTTGTTTTAGACCTCCATGCGTTTTAATTAGAGGATATAGCTTACCATCAAGGCTAATTCTAACTATCACCGACGGATTTGAGTGAAGAGAAATTATCAGTGAGAGAAGAGTATCCGGACACTCATACTTCTTCAATTTCATATATAGCATATTTATGTCTATGTAGTTGAATGTGGCTCGAAAATCTATAAACCCCAAATAGAGGGACTGGTTCCGCTTTGCCTGCTGAGCTTGGATCATAATTAACAAGATAATATTCGGGATAGTACCCAACCCGGACTTAAATCCTGATTGGAATGGATCAATCAGCCCTTTGGTCTTCAACCATGCCTGCAACTGTTTAAGAATATTTTTGCAAAATAATTTCCCAAGAATATCTAAAAGAGAGATTGGTCTATAGCTAACAGGTGATGCTCTCTCTCCCTTTTTATATATGGTACTATAATTGCTTGAGTCCAGGCCTCAGGTAAGGATTGCGTGAAGTTCACCATTGAAAAGATTTTGAACAATATTGAGGTCCAGATCTCAGGGTGCTTTTTTAACTGATAATTGGACAGCCCATCAGGCCCACTGGCTTTACAATTACTTGAGGATTTAATGAGCTCAAGGATATCCACCCATTCAAAATCAAGGCAGAAGAGTCAGGAGGGCTTCAACTGGTCAGGTGGTTCATCCTGCCTTACACAAGCATAAAGTGTTCAACCCACAAATGAACCGGGATGGCTGTTGATTGCATTACTAGCTGGGAGGTATTGACAGAATGATTAATCATAGTCCATATTCTGGCAATGTTCTTACTAGCCAGTGTTTTTAGCATATTAGCACCGTCCTCCTGGTACATGGCAACATGGTGGGACTTCAGCCAATTCCTGTACCGCGTACTGAGAGTTTTTGTTATTTGATGACGCAGGAGGTAGGCTCATTTATAAATTGCCTGAGATCAGCTCTGAGCAGAGCTTTCCTATCCTTAATTGCAGGGTCAAACTGATGTAAATGAGCTTGCTTCGATTATATTTTTTGACTTTGATGTTGTATAGCTTGGATAAAGTCAGTGTACACACATTTCGACTTACCAGGCTGTGTGCCAAGCATCTCACACATAACACCCAGCTTATTATCCAATTGATCAAGCTCAGACTCTGACCATCAAAGGCGATTCCCCGCTGTATCTACCACACTGGTACCTCGCATAAAAAATTGTTTGTTTCATTCTTGAGCACCCATCCGCCATAAAGTTGTCAACATATTATGGTCGCTTGCATTTGTTTATATGACAGAAAACTTTGCAATTAACGGCCATAATATACTATTTATATATATATAGTCGATAATCGACTTACTATCACCCTCATGCCATGTCTCGTCTGGGGGGATGTCTGGAGATAAAGCTCTGTTAAACATAAACAACCCTCTTGCTTTAATTGCCATCTCAAATAGCTGGTCTTGTTTTTTTTTTTGCTGGGATCTCCAAACACCCCACATTTAAGTCACCCGCCAAAACCAATGCATTAATCTTTAGATCCTTCCAAACCAGATCTAGTTGGTAATTTAAATCAAGGAAAAATGTGTCTTCTGACATGGCAATCGGGTTCCAGTATATGTTTAAGATAGCAACTTCAGTCTTTTTAAAACATTACTTTTATCAAGAGCATAACTTATTTGGTGCAGCCCAAAATTGTGAAGTCATCCCTCTCACCATTTTTACTGCGGTTTGCAGGCCAGAGTTTGGTTGTCCGCTAATTGGTGCAAGTGCAGCATTTATGTGGATTTCATGGTTCTCCCGGAGTGGAGATTCTGACCACCATGTCTCTTATAAAAGTACTATGTCCCAATTATTCAATGGCTTTGGTCATTATTGATAAGATGCTTAAACCCTCTTGTGTTCCAACTCATGAGGGATATTCAATCTTCTATTCTTTGTTACTTCTGATTATGGTGATTGCAACACACACACATAGCGATGTTTGAGTTACTTTTCATCACCGTATTAGCGTGAACAGAGGGCAGCACCTCAGATCTTACACTCACATTTTTCAAAGGGTGGTCAAGTATTCCCTTTGTCTCCAGACTTAGTACAAATCCCAGTCTGGACAAATTTGCTTTATTCAACCACATTAGATTTTGCACAACTCTAGATTTGATCCAAAGCCTTACTGAGTTTAGGTGCCCCTTCTTGGTGAATTCAACAAGTGCAAAATCGGAAGAGACGATGTCCTCCAGTTGCGGAATTTCGGAGAATATAGCCATCACGGCTCTCCTATTCAAATCGTATTGTGTAATTGGAGGGGGCCACAAGCAAGTACCAAAGAATAGGTGCAGGGAGTTTTCTGTTAGGTGTCCTTACAGTTCTTTCAATCTCTTTTGACAAACCCGTGTTGGAAGTCAACTGGCTTGGCTGCAAATTATTCGCCATCGCTTTAGCAACAGCATTTTCTATTAAATTAATGATGGTACTTGTTATATTCTTCTGAGGTCCCTCACAAACACCTTGGTAATTACTTCCTAATGTTTTCAAGACTCCCTGAGCAGTATCCACTGGAGGCCTTAACCACTGTTTTTCACCTTCTGAGGAGAAGGGTTTGCTCGCAACATCTTCATGTTCACAGCATCTTTCGTGCACAGATTTTTCACCCAGCTCTTTTTTATTGGCAATAGTGTGGTTTAACTGTAAAGAACTCACCACATTCCCATCTATATCAGACGTAGGGGGAGGTACAACAGTAGTATTGCAAGCCTATATATGCATCCACTGCTTTCCTAATTTCAACCCTTTGTGCCATTAATTGATCATCGCCTCCCCCCTTTTTCTGTGACGCATATCTGGGGCTATTCTGTGGGCCCTGTAGCTCCTGACCTAGCTCGTTCAGCACCTCAGCATTCTCAACATTCAATACTTCCATTAGTTTATCAAGAGGGGGATACTCCATTGCCTGTACTGGCACAAACTTAAGGGTATAATTCCTTTGAGAGTGTGCTAAATGCTGATATGTTTCTTTAATTGCCTGTGAGGTTATTAAAGTATTTCGTTTAGGCAAGGAGATGGTTTTAAAAAAGTGTTTCACTGATGCCTTGCCAGCACTCTTAGGTGCCGGTTGGTTTTTAGGGAGTTTTTTCGGCATTTCTTTAAATTTCTTTTTATTCTTTACCTCAGAGGGATCTGGCACGTGAGGTTTAATTAGGACTTTTTTACCAATCAGTTTTGCACTACTTTGCCCAGATAATTCCGGATTCCCTTCTAGGGGGTCTGTTGACTCCATAGAAATGTCATAATTAATCTTTGGGATGCAGGGCAACAGAGGCATGGTATCTTCTCTTGATCTGTTAGAGTTACAATTATTACAAGGCTGAGGAAGCCCCATAGGAGTACCTGTTTGGGTGGTTGCCGCAACCACATCAGCCTGTCTCTTTTTGTCATTGACTTTGTTGTTAGTAGCAAAATCCTCTCTCTCAATTAACCATAGAGGTGTTTTCCCAATTTTTCTTCCAGTATAATTAGTTTACGCTCACATATTTCCAACATTTTAAGAAGAGCATGCATTTTAACATTCATTGATTGCAAGGTTGTGTTCAGCATATTATTCTCCCCTTGGTGGCACAGGAGAGATGCATTTGTGCTATGGTTAAGCATTAATACATTAAAAGGAGATGGTGACATATTAATTGGTGAAGGGGGTACATTTCTAGAGATGGATTCCTCACAACTTTGTTCACTCTCTGAGAACATTACAGGGGAGCTTGAGAGATTTTCCAACATCACACTGTTAGAAAACACTGAGTCATTCGGTTTTAGGTCAATAATCACCATATCCCGTTTTGCTTGTTGTTTTACTTCAGGTACTTTAGGTATTAGACAAGAGTTGGGCAAATATTTCAAAATAGCAGTGTCTGTTAAAGACTGATCTATCGTAAGGAGCTTGTCCTTTCCAACACTAGAAGAGCCAATACCCTCCCCTCTAATGGGCTCTAGGGCACTCCCTGTATGGGGTTCCATAGAGGATAGATCAAGCTCTACCGTTTCTGGGGTCCCAGTGTCTAATGTAACTACTTTTGCTCTAAAGGCAGATAAGGAGACATTGCAAAATTGCCGGATATCGGCATTCCCCAACGTTCCGTTACCAGCCAAACCCCGTCTAGGGGTGGAGCAAGCAAGAGAGGTCGACCTGTTTTTCATTACCAGCAGGTCTTTCTTCTTGCGCACCAGACTTTGTACAGGTAAAGCTTCTTTCTGATCCTGGAGAATCATGGGGCCTTCTTTTCTGACAACAATTATAGGGGGGTTGTAATTTGTAATTATTCACCAATAATTAATTTTCATTGGTTATAAAGTTAAAAAAGAAAGAAAGGGAAACAGGACTTACCCCTTTCACACACCCTGGAGTTAAACCCCAAGAGGGCTTTCAGCCACCTGACCTACAATGTCATTGATTTATTGCCCTACGCCCCGTGAACAGTAAACATTATTTTTCAGTACTTGCCGGTGCACGTGCGCTGTGTTGTGGGTAATTGTAGAGATCGGGGAACCTTAGGGTAAAAACAAATGAGGCACTTAGTGATTCAGTGTCCAATGGATTCCAAAAGGGAGAGCAGAAAGCAAAAACTCACGTGGCCAGCGAAAAAAACACACAGTCACCTAATCCTTAAAGAGACCGGTGTGATTCGGTGTTGCAGCTAAAGTCGTCCTCCAAGAGGATTCCAGCTGCACGGCACCAACACGCTCAGTCGCAGCAGCTGATCAGCAGTTCAAACGGTCTAGCCAAGCTCCTCCACAGTAAACAGTACTTTTCAGTACTTGCCGGTGTGTGCCGAACAATTGCATATTATAACCAGTATGTACCAAGCAATGACGTACAGGGGCATAGCAGGGGAGCAAGGCCATCTCCTCCCTGCCACACCCCAGCAGGAGTGAAACCAGGAGGCTGGCAACCCCTCAACCTGCACAGTCCACCTCATCATGCAGCTCTCCCAGCCCTAGCACTCTCTCCTACATGCTAGCATTCCCTTACACCCTTAACTCGATTAAAATGTGCTGCAAAAATGCAACGTCATTTTCTAAGAAATAAAATCTCCTATTCCTTACTTCAGTATTCTGGGGCAGGGGGGTCCATCTTTCACATAAGATGAAGGTACCACAAGCACCCCCTCTGGGGCCTCATGGGAGTAACCACAGTGTTCAGGAAGGCATTGTTGGTCGAACACCATCTGAGATGGTACAAAGACTGGGGCCTCACTGCTCAGCCCTCTCAGAGGAGGTGGAGGATGCATCACCCTCGCTGTTCCCCAGCCAGGCTAAGAAAAACATACTGGGGGCTGTACGGAGTAGGTGGGAGTGGAGGTAAATGGGAATGGTGATTATGGGAGCTGAAGGAAGGTGACTGGGGGTGGAGGAGAATAGGACATAATAGCAAGGGGAGAGCAGATGAGTAGGGAAGATAGGTACATTGATTTTGCAAAACTATTGTCCTTGCTTTTCCATTTGCACTGTAATGTGTAATGAGGGGTGCACATGTATTTTTCCGGATCTGGGAAGAGATTTTTGCTGGATCACGGATCTGGGAAATCTGGATTGATGCCAACACTTTCGTTAGGGTGCTCCTAGACCCAAACCCAACGAATTTGGGCCCCCCTTATCACAAACCTGGCCCACCCAGATGAAGATTCCTGGAGCCGAGCCTGCGGAAATTTGTTATGATTATCCAATGATACTGGAGGGAAAGTACTTTCCCTCCAGTATCATTGGATAGTCACAACAAATTTCCGATTTCAGAGACAAATATTTGACCAAACATAACAATACATTGACACAATTACCTTTGTTCACCCCACCCACAATTTTCCAGACGCCTCTTTCATCCTCATCTGCTCTGTCTGCCCTCCTTGAGTCTTCTGATGCAACAGCCAGCATTCCTCTCTAACAAAAATATCTCTCCTGGGCCCACGGGATCACCGGGAGCTGCGCCTGGCAATCCCTTGGACTCAGACGCAGGGCAGTTGGAATCTGACGTTTAATGCACCAAACTTGTAATGGAAAAGTGATCACTGACTATTCTGGATTATTGATGAACAATTGCTTTGTAAAAAGCAAAAACCACAGACAAGACAAACAAACGGTAGCAGGAGACTTCAGCGCAAGTTAGAACCGCACTCTCCCTCCATGCACTGTTCTCTTATACCCATAGGAACACATGCATTTCTATGGAAGAAGTGGTCTAGACAGGGCAAAGGCAAAAGTGTTACTGAAACAATGTTGCAAGCAGGGAACAAGGCCCCACTATGCAAGTCTTTGATACCAGCAGTGTTCTCACAAGTTAGACAGTGTTATTATGGAGGACAGTATAACGTGATACATTTAGTGAAGTTGATTATACTCCTCAAAGCTTCACACATGCTCTGAGGCAGTCAAGATTGCTTAGAGCATGAGGACTTCCATCTATTAAAGCCACTGTTCTCAAAAAAGCGGGAGCCTAAAACACTCTTACATATGCCAAAAGGGAAACATGTCAGAAGCGAGAGATGTGAAGGTGAGCATGCCTAAACACTATTTGAAGAGCCTATATTGCAAAGACATGCACAGTAAAGCCTAAAAACTCACCTTACAGGAGCAAGAAACCATGTTTAACCATGGAAGGTTACATCATAATGTAACAGTATACTAGAGGAATACATATCATTTTCAATACCCAACTTTCCCTGGTGTGTGACAGTGTGCTAGTGTATATAGAATAGCATTGATAGCATCAAAAAGCTTCTTATGGTCCAATCCATTTATATATTGCCCATATAATAAAAGCCCAACCAGTGCCATAACCAAAGTCAGATTTCTGTAACTTGCATGTTACACGTTGGTTCAGCAGCCAGAGGAGAGAGTTGTAGTCCACTCCAGCAGTCGTGTGCCTTGGAATGAAAACAATGATCGCCTTATATGAATGTGTTTCCAGGGAATTATTGTGTACACTTGCCCAACGAAATCAATAAACTAAAAGAAAACAAAAATCTCAGCTAAACTAATAAGCCACATCATCCTTGCGAATTTAACCTGAATTAATTCCCATGCCTAAGTGCAGCACTGGGCTGCGCAGCACCATGTAGGCTCATGCCAAATGGTGTTTTTCTCGCCACATACAGTCCCCTTCCCTATATCCGTCTCTTTCTAACCAACCCCTAGAGCGACTCAATTTCCTACCTCCACATATAGCACTCTGCTTTTTCTCAGTTCCTTTGCATCACTCCTCTCAATTCTGATGGCGCTTGGGTGAGAAGAGGGGACTTCACACAATGTATTGCTCACACTATTTTATAATGGCAGCCATATAAAAAGAAAAAGGTTTATTGATAATGTTACTACAACATGTTCAAGTTGACCATCTGTACCCATTTAATTGGGTGTGTATATTTGAAATTGCACATTACTTCTCAAACGGCCACTCAGCTAGCGTTATAGCTCACAGCAGCTGGGCAATTACCTATTTGACTTCCCAGTAAACCTTCATAATGGCCCCGCCTTCATCCAGAGCCAGTCACATGGGCTCCCATGAAATTAACAAACATTCTTATTGGCTATTTTGCAGTTCTTTATATTTGTTGTCATAGAGATACATTTTTCATATTTGTATTTTTCCCCAAAAGATCACTCGGAGACAGTGACTGTTCACTCTGATCAGCATTATATCTGATCATCAGTGCGGATGTTGCATGTAAGCCTCATGCAGGGTCGGACTGGTCCATAACATTGTCTCAGTCACCAATGGAAAAACTGCCCCACCGTTGCAAAGGCAATTCATTTCTTTTGTGACACTGTTTCAATAGTAACCATGGGGGCGCTTTTAGTGTGGTGCACATTTTGCATTTTAAAGAATGTATTCAGCAACACTGGTCAAAACTACTAGCTGCAGAGTGAATAAACTCACTAAATTATCCAATAAAGTGACCTACTTTTACCCAGAAAACTGGGCCACACCACTATTTTGTGTTTTTGGTTCGGCCCTGGGCCTATTCCCCGATAGGTCAGTCCGAGCCTGGCCTCATGTACATTAAAATTCATCATTTGGACCCCATTTTCTAAATGTTCTTGTGGGAGATTCCCCTGCATCCCTACCTAGAGGGGTTGGGTTTTCTCAAAACATTTTCCGGCACTGTGTAATATGGGCCACTTTTAGAAATATTGCCACTTCCAGTTTTGGTCCCCAGTGCACCCCTGAACTGTGAACTAAGTGGGTATTTCCGAGCCTGCTATTCATAATATTAGAGAGTTTGAATCCGACAGTTATGTGTCGTACAGATATAACAATTGCGGAAATAATTCTTGCAAAAGAAGACCTATGAAGATACTCATTTATCAGAACGAACTGCGATCAATTATCCAGATTTACAAGTGTCATGTGTACTGCAAACATGTACATTATGATACATTTCCATACATATTAATGTTATCCCTAAGATGAACAGAAGGAGCAAATTCAATGAACATGACACTAAAATGAATGCTCTTAATGTGGTTGCATGCAGACTCATGAAGTGATCGTTTCCAACCTGCAAACCTAGACACACAGCACTTAGCACCACTCTATTTAACACTGCAATGTCCGGACTCACATGCAGTTCACAAAATGGTAGAGTGACAACAACACAAAATGGATACGACCCAGTGAAGGATTCAAGTGTGCAATAACACACAGAAGCCCAGTTGCTGCACTGTACGGGCATTGGCGTCTTGTGTTCCAGCACTATTCCACAACTTCGGTCCTATGGATCTGAAAGGTCAGGAAAATCATACATGAACTAAAAAAAAACACCAATGCAAAACCTCATATGATCTGTGCCTTGCGCAGGCACTGCCGCACCCACTCACCTACTGCCTGTGGGAAATATCCTAAAATGAAACTTCAATAACCGGGCACAAGTAACAACATGAGGATGTCCATGAAAAGATGGAATAGAAAATACAGAGGCACATTCTCCCAACCCTAATATATCCCCTTGCCCCACACTCCATCTATTAAGTTGCTAAAAATGTGCCATTTTCGGCCATGTTTAATTCTTATGTTTCTGCACATACCATAACATAACCACCTAAAGCAAGAATCTGGAACCCCTGGCTCTGAAGGTGTTTTGGGCTATGGCCTGATGTTAAACCACTGACTATGTAGGCTACGAGGGGAGTTGTCCAAAACATCTGCAGAGCCAAATGTTGCAAGCCCCAAACTAAAGCTAGGCCTGGTCAGCATACAATATTGCTTCATAGAAATACATTACTTTGTGGCAATTTTGTATCTAGTAGTTATGTGGTAATTTACTGTGTGGGGTTAGAATACATACATATATGTAGAAGGATAGGGGGTCTACAGGTGTGGGTAAGGGTGGGGGTGGCAGTGGGTGGGGACTATGGAGGGAGTCACTTATTGGAGGTGGCAGTGTACAGTAGGGGAGAGGGTGTTTAGAGTGGATCACCATTAGAAGAAGAAAACAAAGTCAATTACCACACAGTAATTTACTTCCATGAAACATGCAGGCACCTGGAGAGAATTGTCAATTGATGATTGTGGCAGAAATCTGTTGAATATTTTGAAATCTCACCTTCTGCAGTGACTGCCAAGGGAACTCTCACAGCAGGTTTTACATTAAATTTCTCATATAATTTTGCATTTGAGAAAGTACATTTTGACCGCCCCCTTAACAAAGACTTGCACTGCAGACCCTTACAAATTCTATGAACTAGAGTCTGGTAAATAAGACATAATTGCTAAAAAAAAAAAGCATCATAATCCTGGATTCGGAACGTTGATCATTGCTCGGATGGGTTCAGGGCTTCGCACATATGGTGAAAGATCAGAGTTCTACAGAAAGAATAAATGACTGTTCCAATCCTATCTGTAATGCTCACCTGGCTCCCACAGGTGCGTCGGTCAGACCCGGACAGATGCGGTCTCCACCCACATGATGCGTAGTGCAGCGATGACTGACTGGATCTGCCCTCCTAATCTTGTCTGCTTAACCCGTAGAAATATTCTCCTGCAAGTGGAGAGATGGATTTAGCCACTTGTGGATTCAAGTGATGGCACCCCCACAGGCCTCCCCAACTAATCACCTCCGAAATGCCCTCACAGCAATCTCACCTTATATTCTTGAAAGATGAGCTCTCCATCCTGCGTGGATTTGCAGGGGCGCGTCGATTCCAGTTACTTCACTGGTTTGAAGGCTCGGGAGAGTTCCGGAGAGTATTGACTCTGAGGTTCCTGTTGAGGACCAGTAAGTATTAAGTTCATAGAGTTCAATATGTCCGATGTTCACTCTTGTTCCCCCCTTCCTTTCTTGTCTTGCAGCTGGCTCGTGAAAAGATGCTCTTGTGGCAGCTGGTGGCGCTCAGGTAAGAGTCTGTATTACCCGGCGCTGTCTGGTAAATGTTGCACGAGGAAAACGTGTTGTTTTGTCTCTCTTTACAGATGCGGCACGTGAAAATAAGGAGAGTCACAAAAGGATGCCTCTGGTGGTAAATCAGGTAAGTCTATGGTGGTAAGAATTATATTTGTTGGTTCCCTCGGCTCACCTTGTGGTTTTCTTTTGTCTCCTAGGTGCCGAAGTTCGGCGAAGAAATGATGGAGGCAGCGCGGACCCGAAGGATGCTGTGAAGACTGGTGAGTATGGCGCGGCGCTGCAGATGGAGGTGCGGCGTGTGCAGAAATGATGTTCTTTACAGGTCCAGAGACAAGATGGATCCAGAATCAGGCGTGGAATAGAAATAAGTTTGTTTTCTAACCTTGTCCCTTTCTTTCCTCTTTGTTTTAGGAGCTCCGGATTTGAGGCGGGCGTGGCAGAAGACTGGATGCAGGCTGCAGGCACAGTGAGTGTTACGCTGCTGGATGCAGAATAACGCGAAGCGTGTGTTGCTGGTCGGGTGTGGATTAAATAGCCTCAAAAGTAGTCCTAGGTAAGAAGTCCCTAGAATCACACCCAAGTAAAAAATAGTCCCTGTAGAAAAATAGTCCCTTTCAGGCTTCATGTTGGATTGGAGTCATTTGCAGCATGGTCTGCCTGAGGTAAGTAATGACTATGAGCCTGACGCCTTAGGCGCCAGGACTGAACCCAGATAGCCCCTAGCCGGGGCTGCTGAGGTTTTACTAAATGTCTAGATACCTGCTCCCGGGGCTGATGGGCTTGGTCCGGATGCCTGGGGTTAGGCATCATGACATCCAGTGACAGGTCCTATCCAGTGCAGGAAATGTCATGAAATAACCAGTAAACGAAGGGAACTCAAAGGGTCTTTAGATGACATGTACAATGTCATGAAGTAAAGATAACTGGCCATAAAGTGTATATATATTGTGTGAATAGCCATGCGTACAAACACCCCCACCAAACACACAGCGTGTCAACAGTGATGTTTAGCGATTCAGATCAGAGCACAGTTTTCACATCATGCACGAGCACATAAAGCCACCAGATGATCAGACACTGCTAAAGCAGGCAAAGATTCAAATGTAGCTCGCAACAGGCCTTTACATCTCCACACTGCACATGGCACACCACAATATCAGACCACGTTACCAGTCCCAGCCCACGGCACTTAAATAACTTTTCGGATATCTTAGAAAGCAAACACATAAAGTTGGAAACCGGGATTTACTTCAACTAAGCATTTCAAAGAGAAAAAATTGTAAAACTGGATATGTTTTACTTCAAACCACGCCTGTCTCTTTGTACAGCAATGGGACCGTGCGCTTCCGTTCCGTATATACACTATCTTAGGTATCAGAACCTTAGGGTTATGATCAAGGGTTGAGATAGGTTCAAAGTATTGGCTTGAATCATGCCTTCCTATTATAATGTCTTGTGGCACCCATGCTTAATGAAGGCTGTAGTAGTTGTCCCAGGGTGTAAGGCTGGCAGCTCTCGGAAGAGTAGACTCATGTTTGAACGACACTCAAGGCAGTTTCCTAGAACTATCAAATGACAACACCATCTCCCAGAGTGCAAATTGGACTGGTCCAATGGCTAGCGTTCCAATCTTCTTACCCAGGCTGCAGAGACAGTGAATCAGAACTGGAGGCAAGGTATGTGTTTATGAAGATTGGCATAGGGTCATTTTGAAGTCCAAATTTAGATGCTGCAGAACCTTTAAAGCTAAGGGCTGTAGGCAGCTAGTGACAACACAAGCATGTAGGGATGGAAAGGTAGACTTGTCATCATACCTGTAGGTGTTAGAAGGAACCACCATAGGGATTATAATTATTTTTATAATTGCTTTTTTTATAACATGCTTAATATCAAAGAGGTGTCTAAGGGCGGCCCTGGGACTCTGCGTAGTCTTGCTTCCAAGACGAGGGTGTTGCACCTGAGCTATCCTCTCAGCCCTCCAACCATCATAGGGATGATCTGCTGAGAAAAAAAGAACCAACCAGGCTCCATATTGAAAACCAAGCTCTTTCCCTCAAATGACCGCTGCAGGGATCCAGGAAAGCTTTTACAGTGTGGGTATTTCAATCCCTACATTTTAACGTTGGGGTGCAACATTATTTTATAGTGAGTAAAAAATACGTGTCCATTCCCAATGGAAGTATTTTCTGGATGAGTAAAATATATATTTTAACTTCAAACCCAATAATGTTCTGTAAGGTAAACATCACTACACCTAGTATTACATGTGATTTAAAAGATGCATTGAATATGTAACCTTAAAGGTCAGAGCAGGGACTGATGAAGGAACAAACATACCTGAAATGACATCAACATTGCCACTTATGTACTAATGCCGTCAACGTTACAATGGTTACCTTAGAGTATCACTGAGAACCTATAGTAAATATTGCCTATATGTATAAGGTATCCATATTTTGCATGTATCCTAATTGTGTAGGGCGGCCTCACTTTGCGTATATAGCCCATTTGTGTTAGTCAACCATATCTAGCACTTAGCCTATTTGTGTAATACCTCACCTCTCCTATTAACTAATTATCGTATGCCTACATGCAGTTAATCCAATTGTGCAAGCTAGCCAAACTTTGTGTTTAGCCTAATTGTGACAGGTATCAATTCTCCACTGTTAGCCAATTTGTGGCATGTAGCAACCCTCTGCGGTTAGCCCAATTGTGTCATGTAGCCACACTCTGCAATTAGAAATTGCAAGGAACACTCACATGTCTCACTTAGATAGATTGTGAAGTTTAGCCATGTAGCACATTTAGATACATCTGTGAAGATAGCCATGAAGCGCTTTTAGATACATATGTTTAGATTAGCCACGCGTCACACTTAGATTGATTGTGAAGTTTAGCCATGCAGCACATTTAGACGGACTTCTGAAGATTAGCCACGCGTCACACTTAGATTGATTGCATAGTTTAGCCATGCGGCACATTTAGATGGACTTGTGAAGATTAGCCTCGCGTCACACTTAGATTGATTGTGAAGTTTAGCCATGCGGCACATTTAGATGGACTTGTGAAGATTAGCCACACATCACACTTAGATTGATTGTGAAGTTTAGCCATGTTTCACATTTAGATAGAATTGTGAAGTATAGCCATGCGTCACAATAAGATAGGTTTGTGAAGACTAGCCATGCTGCACCTTTAGATACATTTGTTGAAGATCAGCCAGGCATCACACTTAGATAGACTGTGAAATGAACCAAGCGTATCACTATTAGAATTGTATAGATTAGTCACATAAAGAATTTAGAACCACCCCGCTCCTGCTTCCTCCAGCACACCCCCAAGCACTTTACATGCCCAGTGGGCTAGCCAACCTATACACTAACACCCACACAACACAAGTAACACAAGCTTACAACAGCAAACCTGGACACTGGCCCACACCCATACGGATCCAACAAGCTGGTGCGCACAACCTGAAATACCATCCAGTCTACAGATAAAACACACAGACACACTCCTACACAACAAGCAGTCACATAGAAACAACACAGCAATTGAACCTTATCCATACGGATGCAATAAGCCAGTGCACACAACCAACATTCTGCAAGCCAACAGCCTTACACTCCAATTTCTCCTGGTTCTGGACCTATCCTATCACTCTTCCCTCACTAACCAACCCTGTCCTATTACTTGCAGAGCCACATGAGCGCATGGGGACGGCCCGTAGGTGGTTTTATAAGGTGTGTTAGGATAAATAACTAACCCTATCAAAATGAGGAATTACATTGTTAGGTCCCTTAGCATGTTACGTAATGTGATGTAAAGTGGTGATATATAGTAACTTTCTGCCTTTTGTTAGCCTCACGTAATTCCAATGCAACATACACTCTAACGCAAGTCATTATGTACCCAATGCTGTGCTGGAGGAAGAAGGGGTGTTAGTAGCACATGTCAAATTAGATGTTTCCAACAGTTATAGTGACAATCTACTAGATCAAAACATATATAGAGAGGTTATCCAAAACCTCAATTTAGGAAAAAGCCTCTTGTTCCATCTTAATTATTAAAGCAGATATACACAATATATGGGTATCACAAATCCCCTCCTTATTTAATTGTGCCCTTTACTCTTGTGGGCTCCCTTTCAACACCAATGCAATTGGAATTCTAGAGGCTGCCACAAGATGGGTCTTCCACATGGAGCACAAGATGTGGAGGGCAAACATCTTTAGTCACAAAATCCAGCTTCTATTCTCACCTTATGTAAGAACCCCTGATGCCGCATTACGGCTTCACGCCAGGGAGTGTCCTGCCCAGGAGAAGTCAAGGGCATCCTCGGGAAACATGAAGGTAATGGTTTCCTTACACAGACATTTGGCCCTCATTATGAGTGACCTGGTCCAGAAACAAGTGCTGTTAACAACAGATACCGGAAGCTTTTCTGGACCGGGTCACTCTGGGTTTGTCAGTAGGGGCTTCGAACTACTGGCAGGCCTGACTGGCCAGTAGTTCAGGCCCCTACCGGCAGATAATCCACTGAAGCACCGGCACCGTTACTAACAGTACCAGTGCTTCAGTGTTCCCATTCCTACGCAGTATTATGGAGCTCCACGGGAATGGGAATTTACTGTTCCGCTGCCGCCCGCAATATCCCGCTATTCCCGGGATATCGGGTGGTGGAAAATGGTAAACGGTAATTTCCTCCTGAGAACTGATCCAAATCTTGCATGTTTGCCAGCATCCAGTGCACGCTGGTTCATCCAGCTAGAATAATCACGCCAAATCCTTAATCACATGAGGGTCAACCATGCATTCCAACTCTAATGCAACATTTCCTCTCAGTGGATTGCAGCTGAATCCACTAGCCGAGCCTGCAGATGTTGGCAGGACCATTTCCTGGAGATGTCACCATGGTTATCCACCAGTACTTTTTACTCAGAAAGTATATATGTTATGTAACTGTGTTTGCTACTGTAACATACCACTGCAAAAATATAAGGACTTCTATCAGATGAAATGCTGCTGCTTTTAAACACTGTTCCTCTTGACGCATCCTGGAGCACGTAATCCCTTCTGTAGTGCAGTCTATCGAGACAGCCTCCTGTCATGGAGGGAGATATGCTCAGCAGTCTTGTTTAAATGTTGCCGTGAGTAATACGCTCATTAGGAATGAGCGCAATATGGCTGTTGATGAGAGCAGGCAAGTATTGGGGAAGTGAGACACATTTGGCAGGATGTCTAAGGCCCGGGCCAAAAACCCATGCAAATTCTGTCTCAGCCTAAAACGGTAGCATGTAAATTAAAGAGGCATGCATCCTATTGAAGGAGTATCTCAGACTGCAGATAGAAACAAGAGGATTTTCGTAACCATTTTGTGTACGAATTGGTTGAATGAAAAATGCAGAAATACGCCATTCATGTACTTATTTATTTATTGTTATTTTCTATTATTTATTATCAGAGTCGGCTTAGCAGTAACGACAACTATACATGTCCGTGCTTAAAGCTGTACTTAATTCTACTAATACTTCAATACAATAGGGACCTAGGTCGCATTCACAATGTAAAGGGGAGGCAAGACGCAGAGAAAGGGGGAGGCAAATAGACCATGAAGCGACCCTATATAATGCATCTAACTACACTACTTAACCCACATAATTATTTATTACTACATGTAGATGCATTTCCCTTTACAGTTAAAGATAGACAGGATGCCGTCTCCAGGAATGGCTTCAGTCCTAGATATGAATGCAAAATAATATGGTTTATTTATTGTATGTATGTTCAAAGGTGTTCTGAAGGTAGCAGCATGTGCACACTACACTTGCACGTGCTGTATTTTGACGTTGCAACAACAGCATGCTATCAAATCAGCAGTGACATAACATTGTAAACACTCTAGCCATAGGTGGTTACAGTAGACTTCCCAGGGCTACATTTGGGGGTAGTCAGTTGCATTGTTTTCTTGACCGGTTGGAAGTGCAGTCCAGGGAGTAGATGAAAATGCAGCGGATCATCACAATAGGGAAGACTGAGGTGGCCAGGGAGACATGGAAAGATCGGGGCGGAGCTACAGAATGGTAAGCAGACGCGGGGCACAAAAGCTCAGACCAGGACGTTTGGGTCAGGCATGCGTACATCAGGATTCATTTTGAGTACACAGGTAGAGAGTAAGAAATACATTTGCAAGCCCAGTTAAAATATATAAGATTGCTTTTTTGTTAATCTTAAAATAACATTTTTAACTTTTCTTCTTTGCTTCTCTCTGCAGCCTTCCACAATCCTTTTTTTTAAATTATTATTATTATTATTATTATTATTATTATTATTATTATTATTATTGAGTGCAGACCTAGCTTTGATTAGCAACGGGGTGCTTTACAGGGGAATAAACAAATGCATAACCGAGCACTTTAAAGAAGTTTACAACAGTGCAGATGCATAATGGAGCGCTTTTCAGAGTTAAGAACAGAAGAGATATACAGCAGGGTGTAGGATACAGAGGAGCACAGAGGAGGGGTAAAGCTGTAGCTGGTGGCAGGGAGGAGAGGAGTGGGTGGCATCTAGCGAGTCAGGTGACACGAGGGTCATCATCCTCCTTCACCTTTGTTTATTGCATACATGCTGGGTAGACATGTAACACTGGTCATAGTGTAAACCTTTCTTCAGAACTATCGAGCAAATGTCCGTCATTAGCTGTAACTCCATCACCATCATCGTTACTCCCCACCAGACCCGTCACTCTTCTGCCATATTCCACCTCTCCACTCCTGCCTCTGCCTGAGCTGTCGCCCACTTCTGCACCTTCTCATTAATTGGCCCTCGTGGTAGCTGCTTCCAATCTCTATCTATCACAAATATAACTTCCCAATAATCATGATTACCCTTCACTTGCACCTACTCTTCCTTGAATTGTCAGCTACCCCCACCCTGCACATGCTACCCCAGCCCATCACTCTCACCTGCTGTAAACACTGTATAGCACTACCCCCTTGATGCATATCATTCCCTTCCTACTGATATATGTTGATACTTTTAAGGTTAATACGTTCCTCTCTCCATGGAGCCACCCAATGTTCCCCTTCATTGGCTGGACTATGACTTGTTTACTTAACGACCATATCCTTTGAAAAGCACCATGATAATGGACTGCTCTGACCACTGTTATTTTCCTATTGTGCAGCGTGTCTGAACTAAGGGCTCTTTGGGTGCTCAATAAATGCAAAAAAATAATCTTTCTCTGACAAACAACCTTAACAAATGACAAGGAACTCTATAAGAATCCCTTGCTAGTAGCCAGCCCATAGTCCCATGTTGATGACAATTACTACTGAATGAGAACCAATTCAATTATAATTGGACTATTCTTCTTCACTCACCAACCCTCAAACAGGCCTTCAACTGTCTAAGCACTCTATCTGCCACCACTACAGCCGCAGTGCTAGAGGAAAACCTACTATCAACCTACACCGAAATTGACAATGTTGGTTCATACAAATGCCCACGTACTGGAACCTTTATAGAGCAGATATGAGCACTCAAGAGAATCAAAGGGCAGGAGATCCTTATTTCTCCCAGGTGTGAGGGGACCTCTGATACAAGCATCCCCAGGGAAACTCATGAGAACATCCCTACCAAACGTGAGACTTCAGGAAACCCTTCCGAATGCAATGAGTCCTGCCCACCCAAAATGCCTATGGATCCACAATCTGCACTTGGAATGATAACCTTCTTTAGGAAATAGGTAACTCCTTGGGGCACACCAATGTCTGGACCATCTAATACAGACTTCAAAACGAAGGAGACTAACAAGGGAAAACCAAAGAAAGATAACAGACACTTCTTATTTGCATTGTAGAATGCAAGAATGGACAAAGAAAATCACACACTTGTGGGAATCACCAACACTTTGCTTGATCTCAGCTACCCCACAATTCTGGAAACCAACCTACCTCAGTAAATCAAAGACATTGGAAAAGCAGACCAAATAAACCAGGTAAAGTGCTTCCATTGGTGTTCTCAAAAACCTTCATAATGAACTATGTAGCCTACTCACATTTATGTATAATGCAAACCCCCGATGCCATTTTGCTGGCATCCCTACCCTGTAGAGAGTTCCCTTAAGAAGGGATAGCCATCCTTCTAGTAACCTTGCTATCATCCAACCCAATTATGGTGGCTTCTATCCAGCGGGGACCTCTGGATAGATGACATTACAAACAAACGTACCCACATAGCAGATGGCGTTACCCATTTAGTCATAACATGTCACTAATAACCATGGCCACACACTAGAAACAAAGTCCATCATGGACATAAACATGACCAATCTCACATCTCAAAATTAATATCAGACAGACTTGATCACTGTCAGCTGAATTTACATTGAAACCGTGTTCCTGGCCGAGCCCCAGCATCCACCCAATTAATTCTTCCTAGCACAGATGATCTGCCAAGAGTCAAGGGCAGTTTCACTGATCTTTTGAAGACACCTCACATACTAAAATATTCACAACCAGTCCCAGAGTTCTGCCTAAGAGTATTCCCTCTGGAAATTGGAAAGGCGGTGGATGTCGTGGACCCCTAATTCTGAAAATGAACAAATCTGCCATGACATCTTCCAACAAATGGTTCAGCAAATACATGTTCGGCCTAACAAACATAGGGCCTCATTACGACCCTGGCGGAACGGGTTAACGGGTGCCGCAAAAGGATGCAGACCCGTTAAACCCGTTCTGCCACATTATGAGGTCCCCTCGCGGGACACGGTAAGCATGCCTGGTAACCGTGCAAACCAGGCGTGCTTACCGGGTCCCGCGAGGGGAAGAGGGAGCAAACAACGGGCCACTCATAATCGGCCCGTTGTTTGCTCCCTCTCCCATTACCATTCAGCCCTATGGGGGCTGAAATGGGAATGGGGAAGGTCCGGGTCCTTGGAGGGAGGAATTACCGTAATTCCTCATTCTGGGAACCCGGACGCGATTTCGGCGGCAGCCATGCCGCCAATAGCGGCATGGCTACCGCCGAGGTCGTAATGAGGACCATAGAAAGAACCTAGAGAGAATTGTATGTAGATCTGACTCTGAAGTGGGCAAACCTGATTGAAAACCACCCATTTTCTGTTATCAGACATTAATCCGGTGAACATAACATGGACAGCTCCTAATGTGTATTTCCTATTCAATAACCACTTTGGCTGAAATATTTCAGATTCACAATCAGATGTCAAAACCAGCCAAAGTTCAAATTGCCTTGGCTGGTGGAAGACCAAAAAACAAGTATGAAGCAGTGAAAGCTAAAGCCTGCTCCACAAGCCCCCTACACCATGATCCGCTTGCCACCCTTCTTATCCTTTACCCCGATGGATCAGATGACAACATTACTAACAAAGATGAGAACTTCCCCTGCTCGAGCTGAATCTTCTAAGGCAATGTTCATGGAAGAACACAATTGGCCATGACCCTCCTCTCTGACCTCCTTTTTATCAGGACTCGTTCCCAAACCTCTATACAAAGAACACACCACTTCCCTGAAGAAAGCATCTTACTGCCCCAAACAATACAGACAATTTCCAATCAGTCACAAACCTTCCTAAGTAAATGAAAGACTAACTCTCTCTACCACAATCACCTATCTGGGATGACACCTTTAAGAAGACACTCTGATAGCAACCCTCCTAAGTATGAGAGGTGAGAAACCCCATATCCTTGACCGCTCTGCACTGACTCTAATTGTCCTATGTATTATGTTACACACAGTCCATTTTATGAGACTGGCATCATTCTTCAAAGACAGGTCCTTGTCCATGCCCATGGGCCATCTCCACTGTTAATCCTACCACCACCCTGGTGGGGCTAACCTGCACGGATCAGGTCTAGCCCAGTGGGTGTTCAAACCTCACCTCCATCCTAGGACTGTCCAACACCAGTGATAGAAGTGTACCAACAAAGTAGTGGAACCGTGACTCCGGCAGGAGACAGAATAGGAAGGAAGGGTGCAATGTGTAACACATTTTTTCAAGGGTTGCAGTCATGCTGGTTGACAGCCAATTGAGTTGAAACAGATTTCAGTTTAGCTATAACTAATATCTGGTGAGAAAACGGAGAAGCATGCTTCAAATACAGAAAGAATATTTCTGCAATAGTGAAAATGGTTGCAAAAAGTAGTGGAGCTGTTAAAAGTAAAACATAAAAGTAGTGGAACACTGTTCCCGCTCGCTTCAACCACAGTCTAAAACCACTTTGCAATGTATGCAGGTGTCAGACGTGGTCCACATACAGAAGAGCAATGGACATCACCCCAAGATTCCAGGGCTCCCTCAAAGAATGCATAAGTGTATGGACCTTAGTGACCTCGGTCCTAATGGTTTAAAAAATGGAGTTCTAATGTACGGTTCATTTAATGCCTCGAATCTGAAGTCCATGTGATCAAAATTACAGGGCATCCAGCACTGCAAGGCACTCTGGGTAACATTTGACTAAAAAATGGCCTTAACCCACAGATCCAGCCCATATTCAGAAATACCCACCAACAACTCCACAAATCCTTCTATTTCTCGAGTTCCAACACAAACTGGAAGTGACCAGAGCATTGATGTTGGTGGATAGCTTGGCTACAAGTCGTAACAATGGGCAGATGGCATCATCCACTGGACCATTACATTTGAGCGATAAATATGGCCTATAAAATCTACTGTTCAATATTCACAAAGTCCCTCGGGCAGCAAAAAGCGGGCATGTGCTGGTGGCATTGCCAAACAGAGCCCACAGTGAAACACTTCCTAGAAAAACATAGGCTGACTGACAGACACCTGCAATTCAGAAATACAGGCTCGATCCATGGTCACCAAAGATCTGTCCATCAACCAGAGAATCTTCTAGCCGCACAAACATTGTCTAGGCCTTGAAAGCTCTACCTTACATCAGACCCTGTATACACCACCATTGCATCGCACGTTGTAAGTTTAGCACTGGAGACTAAGGGAAGGGGTTGGGGCTGTGTGTGAATAATGTGTTGTCTATACACTGCACTCCTATGTCTCGGGAGGAGAGCACAGGGGCAACGTGCTCACCTTAAAAGCAAGAGGACACGGAGCAATACAGGTTTGATCTCCCGGTCGCGCTTAGAAACCGCTGCGTATTAAATGCGTTATAAATAACCTATCATATCCATTTCAAACCCAGCACCTCCTGTTTCCAGATATTTTAATGTTCGTGCAGCACTGTTACCCTGCCACATAAAATAATTAATTAAGTAAACAGATAATAACATAATGAAATAGATACATAGGGAGGACTAAGAAGGCAGTGCAGTGTAAGACCTATAGTCACCATGTCAAAAGACTAAAGCAGAGTAAAAGGAAGCTCCTGCAATCTGTACATGTGCAGCACATCTGGAAAAGAGCTTATAGCACAGCCGCCAGGTACGGTATGCATCGGCCATCATACGCCCCTTGAAGACACTTTGCACAACACCTCTGCCAGAAGAATGGAACTTCCATTCATGACGGAAATTCGATAAGTTGCTGCACACATAATGGCTATCCAGCTCTCGCATATCCTCTCTAGACTTCCTCACAGAATCCATACACATGCCAGCTCGACATAGCTGTCTAGCAGGGACTTGGCCAACCCCTTCATACCTTCGTATTGGCCAGTATGCACACAGGCATAGTAGTACCTACCTTCACAAATGTTCCCATACCTGGACTCTGGTCCCTCTGGGGTGTTGCGCGCTCTGACCATACTGATGGTGAAAGGTGCTATACAAATGACGCATTACATTACACTACACACCGCCAAACCACCATGCACACACTGTCTCTCCGAGCATCATCACTTATTCACAGACATGCCCTGCATCTGTTGACTGCAGAATGCAGTTGTTCAGTCCCCGAGCTCACGCTGCTGCATGTCTTGCAGAGGTGTGTCCTCTTGCTAGAATACTGCAACCTTGCAATTGCAATCTCCTACATTTTATCTTTGCATACAATCCTGGCTGTGATGAACTAGCGTCAGCCCTCAACTGCGTCCCAAACATGTTCCTAATTCGCTCATATGCCAAGCATTGCAGCAGGCCCAGCTGCTGAGTGTTTGTATAATTGATTTCGAATGCAGGTAAACCAGTTATATTGTTAGTGCAGTGGATATGTTCTCCTTTTATTGAGCCGATAGGCAGTCTCTAGGCCGTCGTATGAGCTCCGCTGGCAGACCGGTAAGCAATTGGATTTGCCTACCCGCGGGACTGCGTAAACGCGCACGAAGAAGCAGCTAGTGCTGCAATGCACAGAGAGTACATTAAAGAAGGATGTGGTTCGGTTTTCCAAATGATGCAGCTTTCAGACCCTCTCTTTCAAGGCACCCAACATTGCACTGCACCGGAATCCGTTGACGTGGGGACTCCGATATCAATTTGCCTGGTAAGGCAGGTGTGTCCTTGCAGTCACTCACCCTATTAGTATTCTCTTAGTGGAAGGATGGATGTGGATTTCTGCCTGAAATAACACGAGTTGCCCATTCACACCTGGAAGGCAACTCTACAGAAGAATAATTGATCGGCTACAGTGGTGCACCACACATGCATCAATCGCATGTGTGCGCCTATGCCATGCTTCTGGTAACTTTGACGGGACACTGATATCATCACTGGCACATTGCTTTCCAATCACAGTCATTTTGGTTCAAGGCTGAGCGTGCACGCTCGAGTGAACCCCCTTTTTGGGGTCAAGTGTAGTACATTCAGACCGAGGCAAGGAGTATAAGAAAACAGCATAACTCACACAAAGCCATACCTTCCCTGTGCCTCATGCACATCCTTGGGAGAGACTCAGAAAAGGGGCATTCTGGAGAGGAGTGCAATGATGGTCAGTTTCTTTCCTGGAATTCATTCTGTAGCACCGTTTTCTGGTGGTGAGGACCCACGACTCAGCACATTAGCACTTCCCATGATATTGAGGCTTAGAGAGCCTCCTGAGTATTTTCTCCACACGTTATACACTGCATGGCCAACACATTCTGAAAGGGTGTTTCGTGCCAGTCTTGAGCCCTGCTTCCACTTAGACCAGGGTGGTCCAACTCTGGGCCTCGAGTTACGGAATCCTGGCAGACTTTCAGTATAGACCTAATTAATATTCCTGAGGAATTATTTGCATACATTTAGAATCATTGAATCCAAATTTATCTCATGCTTATTAATGAGGGGTATCCTGAAAACCCGGCATGGAGCCAGCTCTTAAGGCCTAGAGTTGGACAACCCTGACCTAGAAAATCATAGACTTCAGCTCACAAGACCTTACACCATGCATCTCCTTCCCTCCCCGCCGAGTGGGGGCAGAGGACAGGGGATGTTTCTGGCAGAATATGCCATACTTCCTTCAACCACCCCTTGGAGTTTTCTAATTCCTTCTTCAGCAGGAGGAACATAAATCAGCCCTTCTTAGAATTGCACAAAGTTGTAAGATTTCAGAACAGCTCTGGCTTTGGTCTATTTTCTGACAGCTGCTTGTTCCTTACTTATTCCAGGTGAGTTTTAGGTGCCTACGACAGTGGGTCATTGAAGATTATTCGACGTTTCCATTTTAGCCTCTCGTCTGTTGCTATGATTGCAGCTCTCTGATCTGCATGTTTTCTGGCATCTAATTAAATTCTGGTGCCCAAGTTTGATAAATGCTATTGGTAATAGAGCTTGGCTACCAGGTAATGGCTGAGGGCAGCATGGATAGTTTATTAGCTTGTCATGTCAATGAAGTTTGCTGAACATGGACTAATCCACAGTAGGCCGAGGGGGAGGAGCCAGAAGGATTCAGAATCCAATACTAGGGTTTTTTTCCGGGCCATACTTATCAGTCTTCCTATTTGGCAGAGGCAGCACTGTGATCTAATGCATGCTTGGGGGACATGGGGTAAGGTGGGGATTTCCCATGGAATGGTGACCGCCATTGAGATATCTATAACAACACCAGTAATTCCCCTGAGTTGTGTGCGTGTAGAACAACTGAAAGCAAAACCAAAAGGTGATGACAGGAAGGTTTACAATTAATCTTAACCTGGGGCACGGCTCTGGGCAACCCTCCAAACCACTGTAACTCACCCTGCCAAGTTAAGGGGAAAGACCACATGCAAATCAGGCATGGTCCCACCCCAAAAGTGGCAGACTAGGTCACAACCCTTTTGCAGGAGACAGCAAGCATCCCCAGGCATGGTTTGGCCTCATAGTAGTAAAACTGTGCATAATGTATGAAATTGAAGTTTCTGCACACGTCAGAATGTGCAGACATCTCAACATGACCTGGCCATGCATGCATACAGTATGCAGTATGTGTTTGTATCGTTGGAACGCCAGGTAATTCTACAAATGAGAGAATGCAGAGATGTGTTAAAAAGCCAGGCAAAGCCTGTGAAGACGTGTGTTTACAACATTCACACCGCCTTGCATACATGTAATTGACAAGGTCGTGTCATGGGCTTCTTTGGGTCTGGCTGTTCAATGGTGGTGTGCTGGAAAGTCATGACTTGCTGCTTCCTCCTTTTTTATGATCTGGGAGACAACGCACCTCTTCCGTCACCCCCAGAATTACGTTCTGGGTTTCTATAGTAATGTGAGAGGTAGGGTTTTAAATCAGTCTTGTATTGGTCCGTGAGGGAGAATAATTGATATTGACATGTTTAGGTCAGTCTGTTACCCTTAATTTCTGGGTGATCTTGGTCAGCCAGTCCTCACATTTGAACTGTGGTTTTGAGTCTGATTTTTGAAGCGTTCTGAAGTGCCTGTTTTAGAACCCAGGCAGAAATTGGGAAATGTCAATGATCCATATGCATTTTTCCAGTATGGGAGAGGGATGCATTTTTTGGGAATAACATGGTTCTCCAGTTGCTGCTGTTCCATCTCTTGTGTGGCCCTGCTCAAAGTGCCCTTGCCTAAAATGTGCATTACTATGTCAATCTTAATCCTGGAAGAAATGACTTTGCAGAAAGGGTCCGGGGAATATTTGAGGTCATACAATGCATAGCTGGCATGACACACATGCACGTACAATGGCCCCTCCAGAGATCATGAATTCCCCTGTGATGAGTTGACTTCTGTCTGCAGGAGTATATGGGTGAGTAGAGGAGTTACATGTGATGATAACAAATTACAGAGAATGCTTTAATAACATACATTTATTTTGGGGGTTCCCCCCTCAAACCTCCTGTTTCCCTATGCTTTTTAACCCACCCAGTCCCTTCCCCACCAGTTTTAAACCCTTAGCCAACCCCATATACATTTTAAACAAAAACTCAATATTTGTTGTTATTGTTTCTTTATTAAGGTTATTCTAGCCTACTCATCCCTCTCACTTCTACAAACCAAGAGCCAACACTATCACAAATGTCACTATCAATGGACACAGTTAAAGGATATACCTTCTTCGACTTTTGTGATAAAGTGGACATTGGGAAGGCTGTTCTCTCAAGAGGGGTGTGAATGGGATTCAGTAGCAACCTAAAAAGCCAAGTATAACAGTCCACAAAATACACTTTGCACAGTTCCATGAATCAGGGTTTGTGTCGGCAGTGCAAAGTCACTGTTCAGCAGTGCAAAGTCACTTTGAACTGTGCAAATAATTCCATGAATCGGGACCAATGTTTATTCTGGTGCAAATAAAATGTAAGTGACATTATGAGTGTCTAGGGCAACCAATGGGTCAAGGGGACAGTTATTAACAGCAAACCAAGCTTCTGGGTGCTGTGGACGCCGATGGAGCCTCGTTCGGGTACAGCGGTTTGTGTGATCCCATGCAGGGAAAAGGGATGGAACTGGTTTGAAATGGTAGATGAGAGCAGTTCAAGGGCAGTGTCCGAGCAGTGCTCACCAGGGCCAGTGCCAAGAAGGCCATTACAGCCAATCAGGGCATGGGAACATTCTAAATGTTAGATTGTCAGAGGTGTTCATGTGCTCTTATGGGCCATTTCGGGAGCAGTCCGGAAGATGTAATATTCACCCACCCAGAGTTATATCATTACCCTATTGTATTTTTATCTTACATACCTGCATGCCAGTATACATGTGTTAACAGTATAACAATGGCAATGCTGGCACTGATAACTCTTAACATTCTGCTGCTTGAAAGAAAGCCGAGCAAGCCAACCAAATCTGTCACCCTGGATGTTGCCCAGACATTGTTATTCCCCATGACTCCATTGAATGCCTCCATTGAGTGATGGTATGAGGCTCTCAGTGGGCTCTTGGAGACAATCATGCCCCAACATATGGCGGCTGTGTCACAGCTGGCTCTTCAGATCACATAACATGTTCCTTTTAGAGAACACACTTAAAATACACAGTTGAATTGTGAAATAAAAGGAGAGCATATGGCAAAGTGCTTGCAGTTGTTGGACGCAAACAGCTTTTTTAATCAAGGTGTCAGCCTTGAGAGGCGGCTATTATTAGTTCCAAACTGTTTCTTTTGATGCTTTGCATTCTGAGGTTTGCATACAAATGTGCACAGGCGATTGCCGGTGGAAAGGATAAGCCTGCATTGCAGCAGAAAGCGAGAGATGCATGCATCAATCATGGTCTGGAAACGGAAGAGGCGGGGTCAAGGATCTGCCCAGTCTCTCAAGCAGCTTCGTTCAAAGGAAGAAAGAAGACTTCCAATCACATTTTCTGTTGCTGAATCTTCCGGTGTGGTTAGTGCTTGACTTCTGTGGGTTCTGCGTATTACATAAAGCGTGTCCAAACAACACACCATCCACTATCTCCCAGTCAAGTAAAGGAATGTATTTAAAGTAATATAAAACAGGATGATACCGTTGGATATGGGTTCAATAACCTTGAAGGATGGCTGGTGCATAGTGTGCATCTATGTTTCCTGGTCAGATGTTTCTGTCAAATTTGTTTTTGGCGATGAATGCTTTGTGTATGGTGTATCAGGCATTGTTTGATTTATTTAATTGTTTTTTATAACGCGCCTAATACCATAGCTGAGTTCAGTTTCTAATCGCGGATCCAGGATTCAAACCTCTGTTGCTCTGCCTGGTCTTTCTTCCAAGACCAGCACGTTGCCCCTGTTCTATCCTCCACATGCGTGTGGGTAATAATGATGCAGTCATAAAGGGTCATAACCTGATCCTGCAGGGCATGGACATGTCAATACAGGCAAAGTGTATCTTATGTCTTTGTAGCCATCACATGCAGTGCCTATTCGCTAAATGACCGTAGATTCAGTTCATGCCTGCTGACCACTCCCACATCCATTACACTATCAAATAAGCATCTGGGATTGGTGGCAATGGATGCAAGTCAGAACTCACAGCCATTGCTGCATAGCGCGTGGAGGGTGACTCAGCATGCTGTTGAGATGCATCACACTGTGGCAGGGTCATGCAGTGGCACACCACCTGAGTATTGCAAGGAGCAGAAGATAGACCTGAGTATTGAGGATTTCATCCCTTGATTTGATCTTTGATCAATTAGTTGCACTGGTCAATTTCAGTTTGGGCTCCAACAGTGGCTCTTGACAAATGAAACATTGATGCATGTTTTTAATTCTTTGGACATGCTACCCTACATTTAAGAAGCAACTCATTAACTATGTCTGAATGTTGCCAATGAGACGGACACAGCATCATGTGATAGGTTCCTCCAAAGGTAACGACACGGCTCAGTATAATGGCCTTACAGAATCTTGCCATATAACTACGCATTGTTGCAGAAAGGTCACACCGGATCGAGTAGCTGAAGAGTCTAGAGAACATCTTTCCACTCAAAGGGCCTCATCACGACCTCGGCGGTAATGCCGGCGGTATTAGCGCTGGCGCTAATAGCGCGGGATCACGAGTTGGGCGGAATTGGAAGTCCCCATTCCCCATTGAGCCCATTCGGGAATGCCCCATTCCCCATTGGGCTCAATGTGGAAATTTCGCGCTCATACCTCAGAGCTGGGTTGAAATCCGCCGAGGCCCTGATTCGGCGGACCCTTAAATCCGGCGGTAATAGCGCTACCGCCAGATTTAAGGGTTACCGCTGAGGTCGTGATGAGGCCCAAAATGTAGACCTGATAATGTTACTGAGAACCGAGTAGATGAACTCATTCTTATTATTGATAGGTTTCCCCTGAGCATACTGATACAACAGTGAACTAGAAGACACAATTCCAAGAGGTTTCAATGGGAGAATATCCGGAATGCAAACACATATATATATGTATTTTCTGAATGAGCTTTAGACTCATCAAATGTTTCCATTGAGCTGTGTGGAGCAGCACAACAAATGCACTCGCCTCTCTGAAACTCTTCAGGCTCTTACAGCATTACCCCTCTCAGAAGCTATACACAAGTCAATCTACTTCAATCCACAGAACGGAGAGTACAAACAAAGCATTAAATGACCGCACACAAACTCTCCGTCAAGCCTGTTATATAGGATAATGACCAAATACTCATCCCAACCAAAAAACCGACAATCATTGGGAAAGGCCAACAATATAAGGTTCTAGCTGAGTGTCTGCAAAAGCAAAACATATACAAACATTGGAGCAATGTTGTTTATTGAAGAACAATGTCATTTAGTGAACAATTCATTATGTAGCGGGATTGTTGCATGAACATTGTCATCAGCAGCAGCATGACCTTTGTGAAAAAGCCTACCCTGCCCCAAAGATACCATCAGTACTGGCAGGTGTGCTGGATGACGGAGACACATGGAACATCAAGAAGCATCTGCTGCCTTGATACTGCTAGAACTATCTACTGCTTGCCTTACAGGGGACCATGAAATACTGATCAAGCAGGTACGCAGGTTCGCCAATCAAGACCCCAGCGTGGATTTAATTGGATCTTTCCTAAGTGGGGAAACACTTTTCCCTGACACTACCCACACTTGACTCTCGGCCCAGTTTATAACCTGCGGGTTGCTTTTGGGATCCACCCTCTCACCATTGCTTTTCAATCTATACATTGTCCCTTGGTCTCTTTGATAAATGTCTCCTCTTTAAGATGTGGAACATATGCTGACGGCGCACGCCATTTCATCTGATGGCATTCGGTGAACATATCTCCAGTGAATATGTCATCAGGAGGGGGTGTTTTTTTAAACGTGCACCATGACTATTATCATGTAAGTTTCACCAAATCATCTAGGACTTGAGTTTAGAATAGTAAATAACACCGGAAGTACAATATGTCGGGAAGTGACATTTCCACATAACACCAATCTATATGGAAAAATTGATAATTCTGGCAAGAATATAACACATTGGGCCTCATCACGAGGTTGGAGGTAGCCTTGCTGGTACAAGACTACCTCTATACCGGTATGGAAATCCGGCACCCGCGAATGGGCAATTACAGGGGTATTCTGACCCTGCCGGACCCAGTAATTGCCCTTTCGCGGTCGCTGGTGCCGGTATATCCCCATTCCCATTTCAGACCCATAGGGCTCATTGGGAATGGGGATGCCTGTAGCAATGGTGCCGGTGGGGCAGGCATACAGGGTTCGCGGGTGTCTTTCATTCCACCTAGGCAGACTTGGCGGACTGAAAGGCACCCGCGGCACAACTCAGAGTTTGCCGGTCCAGACACAACAGTACCGGTAAGCTTACCGGTACCGTTGTGTCGGCGCAGGTAACCTTGTTATGAGGCCCATTGTCTTATGGCTATAGACTGAGGGAGGTGTAGAAAGAAACACAAATGAAAGGGAAGCAAGATTGATGTTCTCGAGCCGTATGGGGGAATGAGTGTCTGGATCTTTGGTAATATTTAGTGTCCGCAAGTTAAACCTGACGTTCAGAACCTTGACATAAATATCGACGACAAATAACTCGAAAAACCTGATGACCTGTATTACAGGCACCGGTGTTTCGTGTCGTTTAAAAATTCAAATAATAACAATAAGATAAATCTTTCATTATTTTACGTTAATGATCGAGCAACACGTGTTAGCAGTTTCTCTCGTCACATTTGGATTATTGCACCATGAGTCGACTAATGAAAAAGTGATCAGACATTTCTTCAGAAAGCAGCGGCTAAAAGCTGAGAGCCGTGATCATGCATCTGGAGCTCTGAGAGTATTACCTTATCTGCAGCTGCAGAAAAAAAAACAAAGAAAAAAACTTGTATATAAAGTCAACATGCCGGCCCTGATTAACCAAGCACTTTTCAATGGGATTGTGCAATTCTAAAACAAATTATTAATCCCTGTGTTTCAAGCTCTTCGCTCGTAACTCCTTTTTTTAGGAGTTAAGCTATGCCTGCATAAGCCTGGCAGGAGCTTACCATCTCAATTGTCATAAGGATTGATATGGATCGGCTGACCTTTGAAATAAAAACAGGTGACGTTTTAGATCGCTTCCACTTACTTTTGTCTTTGATTTTCAGCTCAGAACAGAGTATTGCTTTGTAAAGGTCAACATTAGTATCCGCGGTTTCCATCCAGACAGCTCCAAGATGACTATTTGGTGACAGTGCTCCTTAGAAATTCAAGTAAATAGAAGTAGTATTCCAAAAGCGTGCTTTGCGGGGTTTTGTGTCTGTTCCGGTCATGCATTGCTCTGTTGCTGTCCTTTGCTCGAGGAGATGGATGAGAAGAATATTGCCAGTTGGTAGCCATGTGGACCAATTGCTGATACATGCTCCAAGTCAGGACTATGTGAAGGTATAAGGCAGATATATTTTTCAAACATATGCATACTGCACCTAAAAAGGAAACTGGTACTGCCATGCTGGCCAGCATCACATTTGGGGAGCATTGTAAATGAGTGCGTGCAGTGGTAGCAATAGCCAGTGGGATTAGACTCCAAGGAGGTGAGTGAGTGTCAAGCCTTACTTAGAATTGTAATGTTAAAAAACTCGTGAGCTAGAGACAGGGATCAATATGGCTAGTAATGAAACTTAGGGCCTCATTACACGGAAGGCGGTAATGGTTAACGGCCACCGTTAATGGTAACGGTGACCGTTAACCATTACCGCCTTACTACGAGGTCCCTTAGCGGGTTGGTGCTTTAACGCCTGCTTTTTGCAGGCGTTAAAAACCAACCCGCTAAGGGACCTCGGAGCTAATTACGGCACCGCAAAATAGCGGTGCCGTAATTAGCGCCTTCCCCATTCCCATAGAGCCCTATGGGGCAGAAATGGGAATGGGGAAGGGCAATGGCGGAAGGGGGATTTACCGCCCCACCAACCTTGGAATGGGGCGGTAAATCCCCTTTCCGCCAAGGCGGTGCCGGTATTTTACCGGCATGAGCCATGGCGCTAATAGCGCCATGGCTCACCGCCTTCCGTGTAATGAGGCCCTTAGTCTGATTCAGATATTTTTGAATGGGGATTCGTGTGGAAAACTTGAGGTTCGGGATATTATTGTGTACCAAATAAGTGTAGTGAAATTTAGAAATGTACCAATAGCATTACACTACTTATTGTAGGAAGGCAGAGGCGCATTCAACTTAACGTAAAAAAAGAGAAGGGCAGCTTCAAAGCCCTGACGGTGGCTACTTTAATGAATCCGAAACGCTTCGACACAACAGCGAGGCATTTGGTTTGTAGTATTAAGCTGCAGCAATTGTTTAAGTTAAGTTCCTAAGGAGGGACTGCGAGTTTGATACGCCTCTAAAATCTGTTATGATCACTCGTGTGCTCCAAATCAGGTACATGTGTGATTGCATTGTGATATTGCCGTCATGTTATTATAATTTGTGAATGTGATAATAAACCTCTCCTTGTTATGAATTGTATTGAACTCATGAATAAGAATTGGCTGCATCGTTACTGAAGGACTGTGTCCGATAAGAGTCCACTGGGGTCACCTCTTGGCAACAACACGCTTTCTTTACTCACCTTTCATGGTGTTCCCTGAGGCCTGGGAGCAATACACCACCGATCCAGAAATGAATAGCAGTCTCTAAAGTAAACACCACTTTAGAGTTTTACACTAATGGACTTCAGCCCACGATTGATAGGGTACCTCATCCCTTAATTTTGCTTGCAGTTGAATAACATGTTTTGACATGTTAGGCTAAGTCAGACCCCAACCCACTCTGAAAACTATTGAAGTATTAGAGGGTGAGCAGCACCATATGTTGGTCTTCTCCTCTGCCTGCTCTAAGAATAACACTCTTATTCAGTGGATTTGCTTCTGCAACTACCTCCTGAGAAGCCACAGAACCATGATGCCCCCCTAGATCAACCATGCAGCATGGAAATGCAGGCTTTGCTATCCTTATATTGTGAGCCTCGTGAGTGCCGGTGGGGAATGCAGGCAGAGTTTGCACAGGGGGACGGATGGGAGGCAGGAGGGGAGGAGGAGAACGAGGAAGTGGAACGGGTTGGGGAGGCTGGGGAGAGGGGCTACTGGGATATCACACGGGCCTGTGGGGGCCTCAAAGCAGGTCAACAATCCTCAAAATGGGGGCTCAGAAAGAGCCCGGGGGCACAACACTCACCAGGCTCTGCCGATGGCGAATGCAGGCAGCGTGTGCAGTCTGGCCCGTTAGGCCCAGCTGCTCCGTTGTAGTGCACCAATCAGGCACAGGGGGACGGATGGGAGGCAGGAGGGGAGGAGGAGAACGAGGAAGTGGAACGGGTTGGGGAGGCTTGGGAGAGGGGCTACTGGGATATCACACGGGCCTGTGGGGGCCTCAAAGCAGGTCAACAATCCTCAAAATGGGGGCTCAGAAAGAGCCCGGGGGCACAACACTCACCAGGCTCTGCCGATGGCGAATGCAGGTAGCGTGTGCAGTCTGCCCGGTAGGCCCAGCTGCTCCGTTGTAGTGCACCAATCAGGCACAGGGGGGCGGATGGGAGGCAGAAGGGGAGGAGGAGACAAAGGAAGTGGAACGGGTTGTGGAGGCTGGGTACGGGGTTTACTGGGAGAATTACACGGGCCTGTGGGTGCATCAAAGGAGGTCAACAATCCTCAAAATGGGGGCTCAGAGAGGGCCCCGGGGCACAACACTCACCAGTCTCTGCCGATGGGGAATGCAGGCAGCGTGTGCAGTCTGGCCCGGTAGGCCCAGCTGCTCTGTTGTAGTTCACCAATCAGGCACAGGGGGACGGATGGGAGGGGAGGAGGAGAACGAGGAAGTGGAACGGGTTGTGGAGGCTGGGGAGGGGGGGTTACTGGGAGATGACACAGGCCTGTGGGGCCCTCAAAGCAGGTCAACAATCCTCAAAATGGGGGCTCAGAGAGGGCCCGGGGGCACAGCACTTACCAGGCTCTGCCGATGGGGAATGCAGGCAGTGCCTGCAGTCTGGCCGGTAGGCCCAGCTGCTCCGTTTTAGTGCACCAATCAGGCACAGGGAGACGGATGGGAGGCGGGAGGGGAGGAGGAGAACGATGAAGTGGAAAGAGTCGGAGAGGCCGGGGAGAGGGGGTTACTGGGAGATCCCACGGGCCTGTGGGGGCCTCAAAGCAGGTCAAGAATCCTCAAAATGGGGGCTCATAGAGGGTCTGGGGGCGCAACATCACCAGGCTCTGCCGATGGGGATTGCAGGCAGGGTGTGCAGACTTCCCCGGTAGGCCCAGCTGCTCCATTGTAGTGCACCAATCATGCAGAGGGGGGCGGATGGGAGGCAGGAGGGGAGGAGGAGAAAGAGGAAGTGGAACGCGTTGGGCAGGCTGGGGACGGGGGTTACTGGGATATCACACAGGCCTGTGGGGGCCTCAAAGCAGGTCAACAATCCTCAAAATTGGGGTTCAGAGAAGGCCCGGAGGCGCAACACTCACCAAGCTCTGCCAATGGGGAATGCAGGCAATGTGTGCATTCTGGCCCAGTAGGCACAGCTGCTCCATTGCAGTGCACCAATCAGGCACAGGGGGTCGATAGGGAGGCGGGAAGAGTGAAGGAGAACAAAGAAGTGGAACGGGTTGGGAAGGCTGGGAAGGGGGGGTTACTGGGAGATCACACAGGCCTGTGGGTGCCTCAAAGCAGGTCAACAATCCTCAAAATGGGGGCTACAAGAGGGCCCAGGGGCGCAACTCTCACCAGGCTCTGTCGATGGGGAATGCAGGCAGCGTGTGCAGCCTGGCCTGGTAGGCCCAGATGCTCCGTTGTAGTGCACCAATCAGGCACATGGGGATGGATGGGAGGTGGGAGGAGAGGAGGAGAATGAGGAAGTGGAACGGATTGGGGAGGCTGGGGAGGGGGGATTACTGGGAGATCACATGGCCTGTGGGGGCCTCAAAGCAGGTCAACAATCCTCAAAATGGGGGTTCAGAGAGGCCCCGGGGGTGCAACACACACCAGGCTCTGCCGATGGGGAATGCAGGCAACGTGTGCAGTCTGGCCCGGTAGGTCCAGCTGCTCCGTTGTAGTGCACCAATCGTGCACAGCGGGACTGATGGGAGGAGGAGAACGAGGAAGTGGAACGAGTTGGGGAGCCTGGGGAGGGGGAGTTAATGGGAGATAACACAGGCCTGTGGGGGCCTCAAAGCAGGTCAACAATCCTCCAAATGAGGGCTCAGAGAGGGCCTTGGGGCGCAACACTCACCAGGCTCTGCCAATGGGGAATGCAGGCAGTGTGTGTAATCTGGCCCGGTAGGCCCAGCTGCTCTGTTGTAGTGCTTCAATCAGGCACAGGGGACGGATGGGAGGCGGGAGGGGAGGAGGAGAACGAGGAAGTGGAACGGGTTGGGGACGCTGGGAAGGGGGGGTTACTGGGAGATCACATGGCCTGTGGGGGCCTCAAAGCAGGTCAACAATCCTCCAAATGGGGGCTCAGAGAGGGCCTGGGGCGCAACACTCACCAGGCTCTGCCAAAGGGGAATGCAGGCAGTGTGTGCAATCTGGCCCGGTAGGCCCAGCTGCTGTTTTAGTGCACAATACCGGGCCAGACTGCACACACTGCCTGTATTCTCCAGCGGCAGAGCCTAGTGAGTGTTGTGCCCCTGGGCCCTCTCTGAGCCCCCATTTTGAGGATTGTTGACCTGATTGGATACCCCCACAGGCCCGTGTGATCTCCCAGTAACCCCCCTCCCCAGCCTCACCAAGCCGTTCCACTTCCTCATTCTCCTCCTCCCCTCCCGACCCCCACCCTTCCTCCTGTGACTGATTGGTCAGCTCACCTGTCATAACTGACCTTCCCAAGGCAGCCTTCTGCCCGGCAGTCCCTGTGGTTAAGAGCCCCAAAGGGCTGCTCCTGCAATGGCGGCTCCAGAAAATGTCTGCAGGTGTCCGCAGGGGAAGCCAGTGAATCCAGCAGTGAACAGCCACCAACAAAAAAAAACTGTAAGTGTGGCATGGGTGGGGTGTAGAGCAATTACTCTACTCCAGAAAGCCCCCACCACTCTACTTTACCTTTCCATAATGTAAACTGCCATAGACTCACACTATGCACGCCTAGAGAGACTTTGACCACCAAGCCAAATGCATTCAAGACTGGACTGCATTTGTTGTCCTGCATAACATACTAACATACTTGCCAATGTTTACTAATGCCACTCCCAGAGACAATGATGAAAATTAGCCAGCCTCATACTAAGACAGCTGCTATAATGTTACCAAGTGCCATACTTAGATGGAATTGTGAATGATAGCACATGATTGGTAGCATATCCCTCACTCGGAATTGTGAATGATATGACGTCCCACACTGAGATGGAATGGCAAATGATAGCATATCCTGCACTTAGATGGAATTGTGAATGTTAGCATGCACCACGCTTAGATTGAATTACGAATGATAAGTATGTGCCTCATTCAGATAGACTTATGATTGGTAGCATATCCCTCACTTAGTTAGAATTGTAAATGAAAGCATGTGCCACACTTAGACTGGTATGTAAATGATACTATGTGCCTCATCTAGATAACATTATGATTGGTAGCATATCCCTCAATTAGATTGAATTGTAAATGATAGTATGTACCATACTTAGACTGATTTGTAAATTATAGCATGTGCCTCATCTAGTTCAAATTAAGATTGGTAGCATGTCCCTCAGTTAGATAGAATTGTGAATGATAGCATGTGCCTCATCTAGATACAATTATAATTGGTAGCATATCCCTCACTTGGTTGGTACCGTAAATGATAGATATAATTATGAATTATATCATGTCGCACACTGAGATGGAATTGCGAAGGATAGCATGTGCCACACTTCGATTCAATGGCAAATGATAACATATCCCACACTTAGATAGAATTGTGAATGAGTGCATGTGCCACACTCAGATTGAATTATGAATGATAGCATGTGCCTCATCCAGATAGACCTATGATTGGTAGCATATCCCTCACTTAGTTGGAATTGTAAATTATAGCATATCCCACACTGAGATGGAATGGCAAATGATAGCATGTGCCACACTTAGATTGAATTGTAAATGATAGCATGTACCACACTTAGATGGAATTGTAAATGATAGCATATCCCGAACTGAGATGAAATGGCGAATTATAGCATGTTCCACACTTAGATTGAATTGTAAATGATAGCATGCACCACATTTAGATGGAATTGTGAATGATAGCATATCCTGCACTTAGATAGAATTGTGAATGATAGCCTATCCTGCACTTAGATAGAATTGTGAATGATAGAATGTGCCACACTTAGATGGAATTGTAAATGATAGCATATCCCAAACTGAGATGGAATTGTGAATGATAGCATATCCTGCACTTAGATAGAATTGTGAATGATAGCATGTGCCACACTTAGATAGAATTGTGAATGATAGCCTATCCTGCACTTAGATAGAATTGTGAATGATAGCATGTGCCACACTTAGACTGAATTGTAAATGATAGCATGTGCCTCAGTTAGATACATATATGATTGGTTGCATATCCCCCACTTAGTTCGAATTGTAATTGATAGCATGTTCCACACTTGGAAGGAATTCTGAATGATGGCATGAAACACACCTAGATGGAATTGTGAATGATAGCATATCCCGCACTTAGATAGAATTATGAATGATAGCATGTCCCACACTGAAAGGAATTATGAATGATAGCATGTGATTGGTAGCATATCCCTCACTTAATTGGAATTGTAAATGATAGCATGTGCCACACTTAGATGAAATTGTGAATGATAGCATGTGCCACACTTAGTTGGAATTGTGAATGATAGCACATCCGACACTTAGATAGACTTGTAAATGATATCATGTCTGGGTGTCTCACACCTATTGTTTAATGGAGAACTTGTGCCTAATGTACGCCCCTGTCCTGCTCTTGTGCTTGATTGCAGGTGCTTACTGATAACCACCATATCACACTACTATGCTTACTCTCCCTTATACACCATCATTCAACTAGAACACAGCTGTACTATGACACATGCAGTCTAGCTGTTCTCATAATAACATGACCCACGATCTCCACATCATCCTAACAAAACACAGCTAGCTGAGCACATTCCGGCTAAATTAAGTATCTCCTCAGGCCTAACACAGCCAGAACTCAGTCTGGGTGTCCACCCTCCAGACTAAACACATTTAACTGATTTCCTCAGCACCACACCTACCGTTAAGATGCAGCTATCATGCAACAACCACACCAGCTGCATGCATATCCGGTGCACCCACACACCATACCACACTCTCTCTCTGTTAGTGGTACCCTTTGTGTTTACCTCTGGAGGGACTCCACAAATCTATTCCGCAGACAACAACAAGAAAACACTTTCCTACCTGTTCTTCGAATGGAAGCGAGGATTAGAGAAGTCCACCTGAAGCAATCTTCCAGCGCCTTCAAACACAGGCATTGAAAGGAGGCTCCTGGGAAACCCTCATGGGGAAGAAAACCCGGTTGTAGTTAGACAGCGCTGAAGGTTGATCAGGATCAGCTTCTTACTCGTTTCGCGTTGTGACGCTCTTGTAGGTAATTAAGGAGTTGGGTATTCTCGGGATGTTTATTCGTTTGGCAAACTGGAGATAGAAAGAAAGGTTTAGCAAAGGTAGTTATAGGGACCTTCCTGATTGATCTCAAGATGTGCAAATATACCTGGTTTGTAGTCACGAAAGGCTAGTAGGAGGAGTTATCTTAGAGTCGTGAAGAATGCCCAATCTTATGAAAAGAAAGTAACCAAGTAAATAAAAGCAAAAGAATTAGTAATGGAATGGAAGGAAAATGATGGAAGAATGGAGTATGTCTGATGGAGCACCTACCGATGCCGGTGTGAGAATGGGAACTTGAATGTGTGAAGGGTTTTGACCCATGCTGAATCAATAGACTGGGTAAATGTGGGGATGAGCTGTCGCCACCCATCATTCCATCCCAGAGTCCAGGAGAACCGCGCAGTTGTGCGCATACCAAAAGCGCAAGGGTGAAAGGTGGTGCCAAAGGAAAAATAGCAGCATCTGTCAGAGCAAAAGCGCTTTTAAATCACCTCTGTTTCTTTGAGTGCAAGCTCCAAATGTCCATTCCAAACATTGCAAGATAGCTAATACCAGAGACCTTTGTTCAAAAAATCCGTTTTACTGATGTCAAAAATGTGCTGAAATCATGGGCACAAGACCACACTAAAGATTCAACCTTCTTGTGGAGGGGGGTTCCACATAACCACTCAAATGTAAGGATGCCCATCTAAACAATAGCAACAATCTCCTGTCAAATTCAAGACAACTCAAAAATGGATGCAATACCGGTACTCACCACTATCAGAAAGCCGGCGTTTTAAAACCACCAGACTTTTGTGTAAAACTGAACAGATGAACCCAAACCAGGCCAAGGAAAGACTTGCTAAGAGGTGGATACAATGTAAAACTATATTGTGAAATGACTTGAAGGAAGTAATTATTTAATGTATATGTAAAAATTGTAAGTTTGATTTAAACTGGGAACTAAAGTGACATTTAGCTGAATTCTGCCTGACAACTACCCCCGACAGGAGAAACCTGCTCAGCCACTCTTCCCAGGCATAGCTGCATCCTGCTGCCCCCACGAAAAGGAGATGACACCTCACTGATTAGATTAGGGGAGGGGCACCTGCAGGAGGTTGAACAAAGCACTGTCCTGGGCTCAGGCAAATGTTATATTGGGGGGGGTCGTAAAATAGCTTCCTCTTGGGAGAAGTGGGAGGAGAAGTGCCTCTGGGAGCCACCTGAGCTGGAGGCGGGGACAGACAGAAGCTTTCCCCATGTGCTTTGGAACCTAAACCACACCCATCTGGGCCAGAGCATATTCTTTTTTAAAAAATGGATAATTCATAGTACAGACGTGTCAGAATTATATAAGTAATATCATTATTCTTGTGATTTTTCTGTGCACGTTTTAAGAGGTGTTAGGAACCTGTGGTGTATTCTGGGGGGGTGCTAGTGGAAAATAGGGTCTTACTACAAATGTCTGCATGTTAAAAATCTGACACTTCATCAATTAATGTCCATACTCCTTGCGCACATTTGTGTAATTTTTGGTAAATGTCAGATATTGGTAAACCGACCAAAAAGCACAAAATGTTGTTATTTTTGAATGCAAGCCCCCAGGAACATCAGAGGCGGACAAGCATGGACCATAAGGACGATATAATGTGTACATGTAATTTCAACAAATTGTGTATCTGGGAAAAATGTATTGAATCAAATATAGATTTGTGGGCAAATTGACCAGGGGAGGATCCTCTGACCCATAAACAGACCTCATCATGATGACAATCCATTTCCTTCCCCAATCATGGGAGAGGGGAGAATTGGGCCAATGAGAAGTAGAGAGGGGCAGGCTTAGCTAGGCCCAGGCACACACCCATTTTCAAAACACATAAAAAGGAACATTGAAACCCAGGTAGGGACATTCACTTTCCACTTTCTTGCGGGACGCTTTGCCGGGAGACTCCAGACTTCAAATCCATCAACCTCCAGAGACCAGAGATCCAGAGAGACCAGAGATCCAGAGAGACCAGAGATCCAGAGAGACCAGAACCGGTGCTTGACAGACCCAGACCGCTGTGAGCAGAACCAGAGATCCGGATCACTGTGAGCAGAACCGGTGCCTGATTGACCCGCCGAGCAGAGAGAACCGCCCCTGGACGTGTTGACCAGATCCATGACGAGGCCCATTCATTTCAAAATTAGGAGTGAGTATCCGCCAGAACTGTGCAGAACCCAATCTTTTAGTTAAAATAATCTAATCCAAACTATTTTAACCTAATTAGAACAGCCTCCCAGAAATTGTGTCATCTGTCATTTTTAAAGCTACACAACTGTCACCTGTCAATTCTGCAGCTGCAAGCTGTCACCTGTCATTTTGAGTTTACTTTAAATCCGAAAAACTACCTTCACAAAATCGTCTGTATCTCTGGAACCGTTCGTCCTAGGAACAAGATTTAACTTTCCTCTGAAACCTTAGCATTTAAGCTTCCCAACAAGCTGAGAACCGACTTCCTTATACTTTTACCGCAATCGCGATTTACGCACTCGCATAATTTACCGCGATTTGCAATTTGGCCTGATTTTGTCATCTGTAAAAAGATAGCCGCTTTTGCCTGAACTGCTAAAATTCTTTTGCAACCTAATAACCATCCCTGAACCATTGTTAGGGCTGACCTGAACTTATTTAAAGTGTCTACCACTCACCCTGAACCTCCTACAGGGAATTAAAAGCAATTTTAGCATTTTTCACTTCATTGTCATCACATTCAAAGCATTTTGGGCCTGTGTTTCAAACTTCTACCTGTTTTCCCTCTAAGCTTGCTGGGGGGGAACTGAATTTCGTATTGTATTTGATTGCATTCCTGAGAACTGTGTGCTCTTCCTTTCCATCTCCTTATATTGCATAAAGGGGGGGAGAGTGAATTGCCAGAGAAAAAGTGATTATCTTATCTTTTGCTAAAATCATATCAAGTTATTTCTGTACTGCATTTTATTCCTCATTGCTTTTCCCTTGAAACCATAAAAGTATTTTGCTACCTTATCCATCCTATACTAACTCCTCATTGATTGTAAAGAAGGGTGCTAGAGCCAGATTACCCATTGTTGATCAACATTATATCCATAAGTGTGATATCAATTATTAATTTATTATAAAAGTGTGATATATATCTTGTTAATTTTTCAAATAAACCTTTTAATTTGCAAAACAAACCTACTTCTTGGCTCAGTGGGGTCAGGGGGATTCTAAGAGGGGGGTGTTATACAAGGGTTGTCATCCAGAGTACTGAACTGGACATAAAAATACATCAATAAGGGTTTTCCTCAGCATCCCAGACTAGGCATTGACTTAGCTGTAGTGTTGATTGAATATCGCTTATAAAGGTGAAGTTCCGGAGAGGTCGCGGCAGGATTCAAAGAGTGATGTCAGGGAGGAACCGGTACGGACTTTACTCTGGGGATAATAATACAAGAGATTGACAAGGACAAGGTTTGCAATGCTAAAGACGGTAACTCACAGAGTGGTGCCTCTGAAGACAGTAGCAACGCACTGTTGCTCGGGAGCCATGGAATCCAGTACTGTTTCTGGGTAGAGAGGAGGGGCTTCGCTCTCGTCTCCCGTCCGAGGAACTACACCGTTCCTCCTTGTCACAGGCGCCATGTTGGAGGTACAAATCCTCATCCTAGGCTGAAGCCACCAACGGTGCCACAATGATCCACCCCACAGGCCAGTCGTAACACTCTCTCTACTGACTGAACTGCGGTTCCCGAGTACGTTCAACCTACCAGGGCTTTGAGATCATAACAATGATATATAAGGCACTAGATAAATGCCAAGTAACATAACATAACATACCTTTGAGAACATTTCACCCAAATAGTGCATTTGAATAATTTTAAGTGGAATCTGTATTCATGGAGAACTGCATCTGCCAAAATGGATGCAGCTCACACCTTGATCTGTGAAGCGTGCCACAGATCAAGATATGACATGTCTTTACGTGAATGCAGTGCTCACTGCTTGCCTTCTTGCTTGGAGCAAATACCTACTGCAATTCTAATGAGCAAATCAATTGCCCATTCTTTGTGACTCCATGTTGCCGTCTCCATTTCCTGGTAAGTCACAATGGACAATCTTGCCACAGTGACATACCAGGAAACGGAGACTGCATACATCCCCTCACTCTTTCGAACATTAATAGACGTGGTGAGCATGCCACGTATGAAGATAAATTGCTCCTGCATTCCCTACAGGGTGGTGGAGGGGGGACGGACATTACTATCATTCTGCCCCCATACATTTACTGGGATGACGGTACCTCTCACGTGGTTAGACACAGTTGGGGTCATTATGACCCTGGCGCTAAGGGGTTAACGGCGCCATAAAAGGCTGCAGCGCCGTTAACCCCTTAGCACCTAATTACGAGGTCCCTTTGCAGGCCTGACCTTAACGGCTGGTCTAGGCCAGCCATTAATGTAGGGACCCGCAAAGGGACTTTCGAGGTAATTATGGTACAGCAATTTACGGTACCGTACTTACCGCCTCCCCCATTCCCATTATGCCCTCTGGGGTGAAAATGGGAATGGGGAAGGGCCATGGTGAAATGGGGAAGTACCGCCCGCCAACCTTGGAATGGGGTGGTACTTCCCCATTTCACCATGGCAGACTCGTTACAATACCGGCACCGTGGTTTAGCGCCGGTGTTGTAATGAGGGCCAGTGTTTCGATTGTGTCATGCAGAATCAATCAGCATTGAAGTGATAACCTAACGCTGAAAAAAGTAGTGCGTTATTTCGCTGACAGCAGCCGAGGAGAATGGTGATGATTGCTGTAAGTAATCTAAGACCTTCACTATTTAACTTTCATTTTAACTACTTTATCTAGTTTTTCTAAAAAAAACATATCATGAAATGTTATACTTGGTTTCAGCACACTGAGGGTGGTTTGCTCTTGCTGTAGCTATTGTCCTTTTTCTGTTTGGCAACTGGCGTGATTTGTTAATAAAACAGCCAGGCAACAGTAAGTATCCCGCAAGGAGTTTGTGCTGGATGCATGCTATCATTATGCTGGAAAAGCATCACTCCACAAACATGTTCATTTGAACATGTGTCCCCTATACTCGCAGGACCTTTCGGGAACTGGTGTGTGGACAAGAAGATAAATTAATTGGCCAATACATTCCTTTCAGTCATGAGGAAAACCTGCCCCCACTCTTTTTGCAGGGATTTTTTTTAAACTAGTGCAGCATCTATATTTAATTACAGGATTCCTCTAGTAGATTATGGTTACTAGGATATTTCCCACAAGAAAAACAAGATATGGGGACTAATATGTAAAGCTTGTTTCCAGGCATCGGCCACAGATATATTTTGTGGGGATTTATCCCATGCCAAGTGATGAGAATCCATTAACAGGTCATGCCATTTTAGAAGCTTGATATTGAAACTTCAATAAAGTCATTCAGCAATAATGGCTCATCCAGATAAAGGAATCTAAGCACAAGAGTAACTTTATACAGAGACTATATACAAGTCCATCATAAGACTGCTTTATGAGCTATTGAGACATGGTGGTCTCTCTAGACTATGCAACAATATCTTAATCCTGTCAAGGATCCGGAAATTAGTGGGCCTTGATGACGACCTGGGAGTTGAAACATGTGTTGGCTGCCTACAACTTGCAGAATAAACATCTATTTCCTAATTATCTGAATTATTGTAGTGATGTAATCTCTAAATCAGTGGACTCTTGCAACTTTAGGGGTGTTTTTGAGCGTGAGACACCTTCCCGAACCTAATTCTGTTGTTAATCAATTCAGGCCTGATTCAGCAATTGACTATTTGAAAAAAAAATATATTAATTCAGCTTTTGCTTCTTCTTTTTCTTTGTCTTATTGTGCCAGATGTTTATATAGTCCACTGACTGGCATCACCTTCTCTAACAGTGTACAAGGTAGATGGTAGCAAATTGATCAATTGGAGTGCTCACACTCAAACACAGAGAAAGAAGGGGCCACCCAACTCGGCGTACCTAGCCCTAAGGAAGAACACCCTAACCCTGGCGGGGGTGTCTATCCCTGGGTAGCGCGTGGTGTATCGCCTACTAAATAGATATAGAGGAGAGAGCTGTCCCTCAACCTTCTATACTGGTGGCTGTGTCCAGTGACAGACACATATCGTCCAAAAAGAACAGAGGATAAAAAATGGTATTCTCCAGACGGTTGAGCAATGTTCAACATGGTATGGATTAGATCTTGGGGCTGCTTGATCTAGAGTGTGGGCACAACCTGCTGAGCAGGTCAACTGTTTTTTACCTTCCAAAGTGTATAACTTTGCTGGTGCCCGTGGGTCACTAAGGTTGGGATAGAAAACAATTCGTCTGGAGAAACCACTGGTGGGTGGAGAGGTAAAACACAGCCGGAGGAAGGCTGGGGGGCTAAAAGGTGGCTCTTGTAAAAATGTTAGCTCACTCGGTGGTGATGAGCGTGCTACAACAAGTCATTCAGGAAAAAATCTCTCTGTCGGTATGCAAGAGATCAGAGGTGGGTCATGAGAGCCCTCATGACCGAAAGGGGTCGACCGGTTTCAATGGCGTTAGAGGTTTATGCCATCTTCATCAGGACCATTGGTTTTAAATGCAAACTGGGTTGGCAGGGTTCAGAAAACAGCTGAACGTGATCAAGAATTTCTGGTGTCTCCTGTAAGGAGACAAAAGAAGGGAGGGGGGTGGAAATAAAGGGGAGAACACGGTCAGGGCAGTTGGGGGACACTAGCAACATAAAAACAATGCAAGTGCAGAAGTGGAGCTCTTAATGTGTTTGGGTGAGCATTAAAAGCAGGAACTGTGAGGGTTACTAATTACAGGAGAGGTTGGGGGTGCCTGGGCACCTGCGGTGGGTCTCGCCGCCTGGGGGCAAATGCATGGGGGGTTCAGAAGGGAAAGGGAAAGGACTGGTGTGCAAACAGAAGGGTGAGTGCACCATGCACACTAAAGATGGATGGAGTGCCATGAGGGCCAAAAAACTGTGAGCCCCTATTAGGTAAACCCAGGCTGGTGCAGTTAATGTGTGCCATTGTAAAGTGCTAGAAAAAACTTTTACCTCTAGGCCAAAGTCCAATGTAGGAGGCAGGAGGCCGATGGAAATCAAGGGTGGTTCGAAGCACCACACAGTAGATGCACAAAAAGCGGCAAACAGGGCTCACAGGGCCCTCCAGAGATGAGCAGCAGCCCTATTGCAGGTACGCCCCCGACCCAGGCCTCACAGCTGCGACTCCACACAGCCCCTGCCAGGTTTCTTTGGAGTCCACCTTAACAGTAATTGTGTTCTCAACAGGTACGCCTGACCTGTGAGCCCAGGCACCCCCAACCTCTCCTGTAATTAGTATCCCTCACAGTTCCTGCTTTTAATGCTCACCCAAACACATTAAGAGCTCCACTTCTGCACTTGCATTTTTTTTATGTTGCCAGTGTCCCCCAACTGCCCTGACCGTGTTCTCCCCTTTGTTTCCCCCCCCTCCCTTCTTTTGTCTCCTTACAGGAGACACCAGAAATTCGTGATCACGTTCAGCTGTTTTCTGAACCCTGGCAACCCAGTTTGCATTTAAAACCAATGGTCCTGACGAAGATGGCATAAACCTCTAACGCCATTGAAACCGGTCGACCCCTTTCGGTCATGAGGGCTCTCATGACCCACCTCTGATCTCTTGCATACCGACAGAGAGATTTTTTCCTGAATGACTTGTTGTAGCACGCTCATCACCACCGAGTGAGCTTAACATTTTTACAAGAGCCACCTTTTAGCCCCCCAGCCTTCCTCCGGCTGTGTTTTACCTCTCCACCCACCAGTGGTTTCTCCAGACGAATTGTTTTCTATCCCAACCTTAGTGACCCACGGGCACCAGTAAAGTTATACACTTTGGAAGGTAAAAAACAGTTGACCTACTTAGCAGGTTGTACCCACACTCTAGATCAAGCAGCTCCAAGATCTAATCCATACCTTGTTGAACATTGCTCAACCGTCTGGAGAATACCATTTTTTATCCTCTGTTCTTTTTGGACGATATGTGTCTGTCACTGGACACAGCCACCAGTATAGAAGGTTGAGGGACAGCTCTCTCCTCTATATCTATTTAGTAGGCGATACACCACGCGCTACCCAGGGATAGACACCCCCGCCAGGGCTAGGGTGTTCTTCCTTAGGGCTAAGTACGCCGAGTTGGGTGGCCCCTTCTTTCTCTGTGTTTGAGTGTGAGCACTCCAATTGATCAATTTGTTAGCATACTCATGATGCACCTAGAATATCTACCTTCCTAATATAACCGTTGTTGTTGTGTTACCATAAGTTTTCCTTGTTAACGGTTAAAAGGACGATCACGGTTTTACCGTGCACTTTAGCTTTCCAAGCTTTCCCTGTTGTTTTCAAGCAAGGTAGATGCCAGCCAATGTCATTGTCTAATTCTCCAGCAATGCGAAATATAATTCTGTATCAGTCTATGTGTATGTATGCATATGTTTTAGGTTGGCATTTTTTAGGGAAGTGCCTAATTTTGTAGGAAGAATATATAGTACAGAAAATATTTGTGCAAACATTCTTGTTGTGTATTTTTCGCCTACCCTTGTAACAATTTACATGTTACAATAAAAACAGAAGCTTTTAAGGAGAAAGGGGTACAAAGTAAGCATTTGCAGTAAAGGAAAGAAGCAAATTTGGTGTAAATATTGAGGCATGGGAAGATTATTCGGGGTAAGAAGGAAAGCAGTCCATGTAATGTGGGTGGAGGGCATATTCGATTTTTAATGGTGCAGGAACATTTAGAAATTAAAGAGAACATAACCACAACATGGATAAGAGAAACAACTATTGCTTGTGAAAGTTCAATGACTTGAGGAATAAGAAGTGTGAACATTCATGTTCGTAAACATACTTTAAGCAGGAGGCATTCACAGAAAAGGGTTAGCAGTGATGAGGACATGACAGTCAATAAAGCTTGAGTTTGCTAGCTAGCATGTTTGTATAGGCTGGAGGAGATGAAGAGTATTAATGCTTAGCAAGAAGACCTTTCATTGGGAAGAAGGTGAGGAGGGGTGACACGGGTGATTTTGTTGGTATAGATAATGGAGACAAGCCACGCAAGGGATTTGAAGAGCTTTATTTTTGGCTTTGAGATCCAGATGATTTGGGCATGAAAGACTCCTTACTGTGTGAAATGTTGATGGTCTAAACAGGAAGTTGGCTTTCACCCAGATTTAAATGGGTGGAGGATAATGATAAATGCCAGTAAGCTTCATGATCTTCAAAATATCTCTGAAGGACCTATTCAATGAAGTCTGCAAATTGTTCCTGGAAAAGCACTTGAAGAATGAGCCAGTTCCAGTTTAAAGGTCAGCGCCTAGATGGAACTCTGCAGTTCGCTCAAAAGAGGAAAAGTCTGCACTGACTATCACCACCATGCAAACTGACTGGAGCAAGCCGGAATGTCCTTCAGACAAGCACATACATGTTGTCCTCTTGAATTGTTAGCTACGCCCTCACACAGCTTGATCAGACTTCATGGACCTCAGATAGTTAGCTTTTGTGACTATTGCCCACCGGATACATTCAGAATCTAAATTGTTCAACTTTTGAGAATGTACTGTCTTGTGCCACAGTGTGAAACTGGTGTACTTGCATCTTGTGTCGGCCTCTGGAAGGGCTTCTCATCTGCATGGGTCAATATTTTCAGACTCACAAAAATTGTCAACAGCAGAACTGGCATTGCCAATCAAACATCTTGGAACATTTTGGAACCATTCATGTTCAATCTTCATGACTACATGCCATCTATGGATCAATTATCAGACACCTCGTCCAGCTGCAGTCATTTCATTGTTAAAAGTGACTGGTCAAAACAGTGATCGAAGTGAGTGGGAACGGTCGCTAGTGATGTTCCACTACTTTTATTTTTTTTCTGTTTACCATTCCTCTACTTTTTATGACCATATTCACCATTATATATAGAGGATGTGTCCATTCATGTCCCTATTAAAGTGTACATTTGTAACAGGGGCCTTAGCTACTAACCCCTTACACTATTGCAATGCCCCGGCTGCAAAATCTTGTCACATGTTGCACTATGCTTCTGCCTACCCTCTCCACTGCCGAGACCACTGTTCCACTACCTTTTTCAGTTACACTTCTAAGACTGGGTCAAAATGGTTCTCACTGACCAAAACAAGAACTGTGAGGAATACCTCAGTCTTTGCCTGATATGAGCTGCACAAAAGCCACTAAGGCAGACACAAACTTTTCTTACTGTGTGCTAATTCCAACTCAGGCCCAACTTTGTCCACTCGTGTCTACTGTTGCTAAAATGTCCCATCTCACTGAATTGATAAACATACAATCTAGAAGAATTTGTGAACATGTTTCTCATATGATTCATTTTTATAATGGTAGTTGTTGAATTTATTTAAAGGCTATAAAATGTATTTATTGTTCTCTTTTCTCAATGTGTTATTCCAATACAAGTAAGAGATAATTATAATTAGTAAAACAATATGATATTTTTCAATAGCCTTATGATTGGTGTTGAATTTTTTTGACACTTAACTCAGTCATCACAGTTGGATTTGTGATACTGACATCACTCTGTACCGGTGCACAGGTAAACTTTGAGCTCTGCACCCTGCTGGCTGGTAGCTCACAGATTGCACCTTTGACATGAAATAATCATGTTCTTTACAAATTGGAGTCCCAGCTGGGCCAATTTAGTCTTGTGAGGTCCACATATTAAGAGCCACTAACTAAATTGGATATTAATAGCAGGTATTATGACAATATTAAGGTGCTTATTAGTGGGGGCGGGGGTCTTTCATGAAGTGCTATATTATTATTATGTATTATGATTTTATTATTTTTACTGATGGTAGGCAGAATTATAGTTTGTGTACTTTCTCTGTCTGCAAAATACTTAATTAAACAATATTTTCAGATAACATGTTTAAAGATCTCATTTTCTCACCCACCATTACTAAACCATGTAGTCTGGTCGAATTGATTAGATAGATTATACTTTTACTTGCATTCCTAAAATAATTGTTTACCTTTTCTCTAAAAAAGGGGTAATTTCTTCTTTGATTAGGATGCATTGAATTTAAAGGGTTGGAACAGTTCTGGGATCACAGGCCACATGTCTCTGTTCCTTGTGTGCTAGATTTATCCATGATCACCCTCATGCAGGCAACCCTAATTTCAGTCAATTACCTCTGTCTATTTGGACTGAATTTATTAATCTAAACCTAGAACAAAATGTTGTTGCCAACAGATTTCAGAAGGTTTTCATGATCCACTTCAGTTTCAGCTCTTGGCAGATCTAGTCTGGGGAGGTACCTACCTGCAAGGGCTGCAATATGACTAAAACTTAGAACCAGGAGAAGTCAGCCAAAGGGAAAGCATCCATGCTCTGATTCCTGACTTGCACTCAAGGAGAGGCGTAGGCAGGGTAGGGCATGAGCGGGCAAGGCCCGACTAAAATCAGTAAATGCCCATTCAGCAGCACTATGTGGGTGTTTACAGATGTCACTGTGCAGATGGGCAGCAGGAGTCACTCTCTGGCTCATTCAAGCATGTCAGGAACCACAAAGTTCTCTTTGGTGCTTGGCTCTTGTCTGCCATGGAGCACGGGAGCCAGAGGCCTATGGGGCAGCTGCCAAGGCGGCATTGTGCAGACCCTGGAGGCAAATAGGTAAGGGGAAAATTATGTGTGTTTGTGTGTATGCAAGGATTGTATTCATGTATGAATGTATGGCTGCATGCATGGAAAGGGGTGTGTACGTGCGTGTATGTATTTAATGTATGTATGTGAAGGGGTGTCTGTAAGTGCACACATATGAATGAATATAGTTTGAACTTTGTACATTGATGCTGGTGTATTTTTAAATGAGAATGACGTGTGAATATTCTGGGTGCTTGTGTGAATCATAGAGAAGCTGTATGGGTGCTTGACGGGTGGGTTAATGTGTATGCATGTGTGCGTTTATGAATCTTTGTGTGAATAGCACTTTCTACCCAGAGTTCAGACTGGAGATGCGGGTGCTGCAGAGGCAGCCAGCAGATGTGGAATCAGTCCCCAGCATCAAGTAGATAACAACTAATATTGTCTCCCACTGGTCTTGTTTCCCTAGGTATTACCGTTCAGACAGACCATTTGAGAGATGTGCATTGCATATGTGTGGTTGAAAACTATACACCTTGATGCACTTTACAATGTAGGCATTATCATTTAAATCCCCCACCAAATGCAGAATTTAAATCTGAATCTCCTGACTGCAAAGTGGTCACTTAACTTGTTAACAACTTCTCTTTTTTAGGTGGAAATGACCTGATGCTCCGTCTAATTAACATCTGACAGCAGGAAAAGTTTAGAAGCCTATTTTGGCCTGTAGGGTCCCCTTACAGCCTGTCCCGCAAGCAATTACTGCCTTTTGACATACTAAAAGCCTTACATTTCACAGGTAACAGCCAGTCTTCGGCAACATGTGACCTTTATTCAGGGGGCATGGGAGGGAGCCGTACACATGTTGCTGGTACATTTATCAGTTTGCACTGAGCATAGAAACTGTTGTGTGTGTGTCTGTGTATGCAAGGCTGTGGCCCAACAGGGGGCAATGGAGCATGAACATTTTTTGACAGGACCACAACATGTCTTATTGGCATTTTTGGGCAAATAAAAGATAACTTGAGTGTTATTATGCCAAGGAGGGGCTGGGGTGGGGTGAATGGTACTACAGTGGGCCTGACTGTGTACTATTGTGGCATGGAATTGTGGGCTTACATTAAGGGCAAAGTCAACATTATGAGTGCTCTTACATGGGTGAGGGGAGGGATTGTTTCTTTACCGTGGCATGGCATTATTCTTACTGGTGTCAAGGTGAAAGGCAACATGAGTGTACTTACATGGGAGGTCTGGGCATTTGTGAAACCCTCAAGGCAATGTTTATTAACTTAGGCATGACTTTTGTTAACTGGTGTTAGGACACAAATTACAACAAAAGTGTTCTTATATGGGAAGGGTGGCGTGGATTTTTGTAGCCAACAAGGACATGTTTTCTAACCATGACATGTTTGTTTTTGTACTATCATTAAGGCAAGGCAAACAGGAGTATGTTCTTATGTAGGGATACTGGCATATATTGGCAAAGCCAGCATGAACATGCTTGGTTATAGTATAATTACTGGCACTATGGGCAAAGCAAACAAGAGTATGTTCTTCTGTGGGAATATTGGCATGCATAGATTCGCCAGCATGGACATGTATGGGCACAATCACTATGAAAATGTTTTTACACTTGCAGAGAACTGCAAAATAGTGGGCAAAGGCATTACAATGCATTGGAAAAGTGCATTGTTGGCTGTCTTGAATTTTTTTCATGTCTTACCCCACAAACCCGATTGTAAACAAGGTACACTAAAATGCACAATTGTAAACCATTATTTAAAAAAAAAAGAATCTCGAGGGAGACGCCCACATCCAAACACTACATGATTAGTTCAGACTCCCCAGCTATTCCTGGTCGCTCCTGTGCATTCAGCAATGGGCAGTGCAAACCCCTTTCCTCTGGGGGCTCCTGTTGGGGTGGGTCCTACTACATTAGCTCAAGGACTCAATTTTTAGGCAATAATGGCTAAGCCGTTGCACCCAAGTACTTAGAAGAGTAGTGGAAGTTATGCCTAGTGGAAGTTATGTCAACTTCAACCTCATGAGCTCCAGTTCAAGACACACGATTCTAAAACACTGGCCTCCTTTTGATTTTGAGCTTTCCTTGATTCACAATCACAAAACAGTAACATTAAATCTTCATGATATACTCAATCTGACCCGCTTCTGATATTGTTCTCCACAGTCATACAATAGCAGACGAGTCACTTTTGGCACTATATGTGTTTGCTGAGTGTCATTCTTCCCCATAATCGTTCACCCCATCACGTGGCATTCACATATACGCAACTGTAGGACCAGTAGATATAGCAGCCTTACAGACCAAGAGAGGGGCCATTATCCAAAACATAGAGTGGCCAACATGTTACGGCCCTAGGTGAAGCCAATAATGTGATGTGATTAGGAGGAATTACGATCTATAGAAGCCCTTACTTGTGTGTGTGTAATAATTAATACAATGATGCAGGTAATTCCAACTCAGAGAAGATGATCTGCTAACCCATCCCCATTTCATAAGTTACATGCCTAAAGCATAGGACTTTGCCCTGCTGCACCAGTCTCCTGGTCTGCAGTGTCTGCTCTCCAGTGGCACAGAGTAGGTTCAGAGGTCCCATGTGCCTTTTTTGACAGCGGTATTTACACCTCAGTGTAGAACCTGCATTTAAAGTCTGCACCTCTGTTCTAAAACCACCTAGCCATGAAGAATTACCATTCTGGTGACAGTTTAATCTTTACAAATAAAGTGATTTTAGAGTTTAGGGTAAAGTAGATAGTAATTCACACAACTATCAGAAGAAATATCTGATTTAAATTATACATGTGACAGCACAGAGAGCCCAGGCCAGGTGTGGAAGAATTTTGTGTATTCTGATAAAACAGTTTGGCTCTGCCACTAAAAGTGCCAGAGACTTAATGACTGTACCTATCCTTTGTTCCTTTGTGAGCACAGGTAACAGCTCTCTGCAGGGAGACAGCTACTCAGAAGAGGCTGTCCTGGGAATCCAGTATCAAAGGGCACATCCAACACCAAAGGACTGGCCTAACACCACAGTGTTGCATACCAAATGGGTCTTTGATTTTAGGGGTCTGAGAAGGGGGCTGGGAGCTTAGAACAAGTGGGAAAGGGTTCTGCTATCTTGTTTCTCTCTGCAGCTCTATTTAATTCCGGTCTTCACAACTTCCTTTAGCAAAAAGTACTTTGAGCATGATGTCAGAAGGCAAAGACCACTTGTCCTAATGACAGGGACTGGACCCCTTAAAGCAGACACACTTTTGTCCAATCAGCTGTGGAGGTTTACCTATAATAGAGGGGTCTCCCACTCTCTCTTGTTTTGATCTCTGAACTTCTTCACTTCAAGAATAATGTGCTGTTTCCTGTAGGGAGAGCAGTACCTTCCCAAAGTGCTCCAGTTGTGAGGAGAAGACATGCAGTGCAAGGCAGATGTGACCTATGCTCCCTAACCATCTCCATTGCTGGAGCTAGACCTGCCTCTTTGCTAGCCTGGGACATCACTCAAAGTGAAAGAATCCTGCAGTAGGGTTCCAGCCTCTCCCATGGTTTGGAGAACGAGAGAAAAGTCCTATCTTGTCCATGAGCCTCTGGATTGAGACTCGAAGCACCTTGAGAACCAAGACAGCCAGGATCCCTATGCTTTCATTGTCGGACCACTTTGAGCCTAGTTCTGAGCATGTTCTACACATTCAAACCATCAGGACACTCCTAAGATGCTTTTGGCACAATACTGATCTTCAAGCTGGTGTGGTGTGTTCTCAAACCATGTTGCCACCACAACATGTCAGCGGAGCACGTAGTTTCCTCTGCTATAGCAAGAAGCTCATTGCTGCAACGGCCTCTTTTACAGCTGCCCTAGAACTGCCTGCTTCTTTGTTCCCGATCCACATCTATATTCAAACAGATCCTAGTGGCTTCATCGAATCAGAGATATCAATGGATTCATTATACTACCCAAATGAAAATGTGCATCCAGCCACCAGCTTCTTTGCAAGGTTCCATGGGTTTATACTGACAACCAAAATAATGACATACATTTTCAGTGACACTTAAAAAACGAAAAAAGTAATTTTCTTTAAATCTTTTTATTTGGGTACAGCCCCTGGCCCCCGTTTCTAAAGCTTATTTACCCTCCCCCAAATACCACCACACCTTTTAATCCTTTTAATCCCTTACCACACCCCCATGTATAAATAAAGTTTCCTGGTAAGACTTGGTCATCCAGGTATATTATAAGCAAATAACAACAAATCGCCAAGGCTATTATGTCACACACTTTCATAAAACCATCTTTTTTTATTTTTTTATTTTGTAATGAGTAGCACATATATACTTTTTTAAATAACAATTCATTTATACACATTTTTTAGCCAAAACAAGTCCTTCATACAATATTGTATACAATGCTAAAAACACATATCTGTTTCAGACACAAGATCTAGACCCTGGTATTTTCCAGTGTAATATTTCAGTCCCTTTTTTTTTTCCTTTCGTGTAAAGCCTTCCCTAACTTAAGCAGTGCTGGTGGTAGCTTTATATAAAAGGTTGACACAGTGGGTTTCGGGCATCTCTTCACCCACTGCAGTGTCACGAGTATGCCGCCTTCATCAGGACAAAATACAGTTTCTAGAGTACACAGCCAAATGTGTATTGTGTCTACCAGGGGAAAAAAAAACACAACGAGGAGTAACATATTTCTTAGATAAGGATTCACAGGATGCCATTCCAGGTATAGGAGCCTAAGACTGATACATGAGGGGGAGGGGGGGCATCCATCCCGGCACTGTATGCCCGTCATACAAAATAGTCCTGTGCACCATTTTCATATATACACTTTTTTGAAGAGCCTAGGTGCCTGGTACCATGCAATCTGAATATATAATGTTCTGGTAAAGCAATGCTGCTCGTGGGTGCATCAATGCTGCTCGTCCCGGGAGGATAGCACAGCGGCAGCGTGCGCGTCTTGGAAGCAAGACGACACAAAGCAACAACAGGTTCGATCCCCGGGTCCGCGCTTAGAAACCTCTGAGTGTTTAAGCGCGTTATAAATACGTAACTAAGACAAAGAAAAAACACAATTACACAACTAAGAAAAACTAACAATTCCTGTAACAGCGCCTCGATGCCTGCGGGCTGTGTGAGCGCTTTATAAATGTAAAATAAATAAATAAATAAAATAAATAAATAAAAATAAATAAATCAAGACTGCCATAAAGTGTGCAAAGGTTACTAATGGCCAGCGGGTAGCGTCAAACCAGTAAACATTTGTAGAAACGATTGTTAGTAAAGGTGTCCCCACCAACGCGCTCGCTGTATTGTTTGCATGAATGTACTTACAGATCATCTGGCGTTGTGTTGCGGCTGCGGTGTAGGTCGCTAAGCAACTGCTTGTAACAAACCCAGGCTATTTAAACGTACATGATAGCATGGCGCCCACCTTGGAACCACTAGTGCGGCATGGAGGTAATGCCTTTTGGCAGGACTACGAATGTAATAAGTGTTAAATTACTTATAAGATTGAGTGGAATCTATGCTCTAAAAAAAGACCTAACTATGGTAGATAACTTGACCTCTCAGTGTAAAGCCAGTAGCTACGGGCACGGAGCCGAGTACCAATTGCCTGCATAAAAATGTGTACAGTGTGTGTCCCAATGAGGAACTATACTGCCAAGATGGTACAATACATCAAAAATATGTAAATGCAAACTTGAATTCAACATCAGCCGGTGTGAATAAATGTCACAATTACATTACTACTTGGCAATAGATATACAACATTGTTATAAGTGACAAGCAAAACATGTTCCCGTGATCACATGTATATCCCCACATGCCAAATACACATATATATCAATCTAATTACAACTATACAACTATAGTGGCGCAGTCTTTAACAATAGATATCACGACAGGCATAATTTCATGAAGGTTTTTTAGTAGCCAATAGTGGCCAACATTCTTTTACGAAGGACTTCAATTTCACTTAGCGAAACAGTATTACTCATACAAAAATAGATTGTTCCATTCAACTGAAATGTTCAAACCATTGTTTAGAGTACTTAAATTATAAATCCATTGTTATTCAAGTTTGTATAATTGAGCTGCCAAATCACCCTCTCTGGGGTGTGGTTTTAGTACCTGCAACACAAACCAAATCAAGTCTCGGCAAATGTGTCCTAAATGCTTGTAGTGTTCCACAAGTGGGTTATCCGGCACTTGATTTCTTATAAATGATCAATGTTCCAAGATTCTCTGTCTCACCTCTCGAATGGTTTTACCTACATAAAATAATTTGCATGTATACGTTTACTAAGATTCTACTTTTTTGTTGTGATTCAGGTGTCACTGAACATGTTTGTTGTTATTTATTTTTCGTTATTAACACTGCATACCTCTTTGCAAATGCACCGATCCTGCTGGACCTCTTGATCTGCACTTCTTCAATTGCCACGTCGAACCGCAGTGAACTGCAGCTCGACCTCAATTCGACACCTGCCCCAGGTCTGGAACAACACAACCGCCACATTTGAGCCTGTTACAAACCGCTCGCACAATGCCAAGAAACCTGGTTTGCTGCTGTTGAGTCGTCAAGAACAGAGGAAATATACTATTAATTGCCAACTGTCCTCCTGGTCCATTTTTGGCCCTAGAGACAGATTGTGTCACCTTCATCAATTTGTGCACAAGAACATGTCCTATTTATCGACACTGTGCTTTTTTGATTGCCTTTCACCCCTACGTAATTACCCATAATACTGTCTTCACACATTCTGCGTTCTTTTCACAGGAGTGGGTTTTGTATTTGGTTATTTAGATAATATTGCATATGGTGTGTATATATTTGTATATAACCTTGATTGGATATTCATTTTATTTTGAATTGTTAGGTTGTGCTGCTTAGGTCATTACTGAATCAGATACACACCCCTCTTAGGAGTATAGCCTTACCTTGGTCCAAGTTACCACAACAGGTGAATGAGGTATGTCTCTTAACCAAGCTCCTTGCACCTTTATGATTGGGATCACTCTTGTTTTGTAGAAGTCTGATGGCTGAGTAGGTGATTTTGCTACTACTCATTCTTTTACTTACTCCTGTGTTATGTTATGTTATATTATGTTATGGTGCGAGTCTAGAAAATACCCTACCATAGCACAGATGTTATATTATGTTGGCCGAAAACCAATTGCATCATATGCCCAACATCGCCAATTACAGAATCGACAGGATAACCATAGAGTGTCCATTTTGTTCCTGCAGGATCCGCCATTTGCTTTCTCTTGCTTTTCTGTTCAAATGCTATGCAAAAATGTATGTCATTTTGTTCTGCTCTTGCACAAAGCAAGGCCGCAAAGTTACATGTTGAGAGACCAGCTGAGACAGAAATGCCCAAGCAGTACAGAAATACATTGTTTTCCTCCCTCACAATTCCTTGAAGGCGAGCCGAGAGGCATTTAATCACCAAGCCAGGTGCCAGCTGGCCTCGCTGAAGCTGTAGAAACAGGCTGTTAAAGGCATGAATTATACTCTCCTTACGGCCCCCCTTTTTGGGCCCTCTTAGATCAGACTGACCCCTAGTTCACGAATAGAAACTAGAAGAAGGCAAGCGATGGAATGTGTCTCTCTTACGAACACAGTTTGTTCACTAAACAAGTGCATTATGTTCTCTGTAACAAAGAATCCTGTCTGTGTCTTGCAAACTGCAACTGTTGCTACATCAAGTAATATAGATCAACAAACATCTCAGAAGGTGTCATATTTGTCATAATTGTCAATCACCGAACCCTAGCTCAAGAAGATACATTATGGGCGGTTTTGATGTGTCACCAACTGATAGTATGATTGTCCTTATGACACTGTTGTAGAATGTTCGCTCTCTTCGGCCGACTGAGACTATTTGCTTTGCAATAAACCCTAGATTTTGGGAAGTGAACCTCGTGTCTGTCGTATTAGTTTGTGTATGGTGATTGTGCCTTGTTTCCATGCGTGAGGGTCTTCAGGGCCTAGCAATGGTATTTGGCATTTATATAGCGCCTTATCATTGGTATGATCTCAAAGCGCTGGTAGGTTGAATGCCCTCGGGAACTGCAGTTCAAGTCAGTAGAGAGAGAGAGTGATGTATGGTGCGTGGGCGCCCCGGATATGTGTGGAGCTATTGTGGTTGTTGCATGATAGCTGCTTCTTAGCGGTAGGTGTGATGGGGAGGAAATCAGTTGGATGTGTTCAGTCTGGATGGTGGACACCCAGTCTGAGTTCTGGCTGTCTTAGGTTTGAGGAGACACCTAAGCTAGCCGGAATGTGCTCAGCTAGCTGTGTTTTATTAGGATGATGAGGTGTTTGTGGGGTCATGTTAGTATGAGATCAGCTAGGCCGAATGTGTCATATCGTAGCTGTTTTCTGGTTGAATGATGGTGTATAGGAGAGAATAAGCGTAGTAGTGTGATATGGTGGTTATAAGCAAAGTGCCTGTGACCAAGCACGAGAGCAGGACAGGGGGCGTATATAGTGGCATACATATATAAAACGACAGGATGGATAGGTTAAACACGTGTTACAGATAATGGTACATATCATATAGATAGCATATCATTTACATTTTATCTAGATGAGTCAGGGGCTAAGCATCCCAATTTCATCCAGTGTGGCACATGCTATCATTCACAATTCTAACTAGATGTGACAGAGGCAGAAGGGGAAGAAGCCATTTTGTAAAACTGATAATGAACCCTCCCTAGTCCCCTCCCTATTCCCCCCTAGGTCTATACAGCTTTTATCATATAGTGGTAACTGCAATATAGGTTTCTGAGTTGTTTTGGTGAAGTAAAAGATAAAGCGTTTTGAAACACATTGTGTATAGGTGCTATATAAATAAACTATCATATCATATCAAGGTGTATAGCAAGCAAAGTAAAAATAAGAAGGTTTTAGTGTTTGCATGTATTTATACTTTTTACTATTTTACTTTTTTACTATTTAAATAATGTTAGCTTTATAAAGTAAGCTGTTTCCTTTAGAACATAGTTGAACTGGAACAGTGTTAGCATGTGCATGCTTTAGGTGTCATAACAAGGAGCTATTGCTCTCTACATAAGTGGAAGCATTGTTTCCAATTTTAGCTTTGACTTTGGTGCGTTAACTTCGACATTGTCAAATTGCGAGTGTCATGTTGAAAGACGTATTGCAGGTAAATGACACTGCTGCTGCTTGAATGCAGAAACATGGTTTCTGTTGTTACCCTGACTGCCTCGGAAGTAAGAATGTTTAGAGCGCAGTCAATATCAGCAGTAACTGACTTTGTTCAAATGACTCATATTGGTTGAAATTAGGCTAGGGATGATCTCAATGCCTTAATACAGTGAATGTAGATACATTCTTAGCATAGTTCGTCTTTGTACTGTTCCCTGCATTGTTCCCTTGCAGGTCGTTGGTTTCTATTGCATAATAAAATGAAACAAACAATAGGAAGAAATGTACTTTTTTCATTATTTGTTCCAACTTGAATAAAGGATTTTATTGTTTCCAAGCTTCTTTTATTCCGTACTATTGTACTGGCACCCAAGAGATTTCTTTTAAAATCTTTTTTGTTGTTATACCTTTCCTGATCAGTCTTTTGAATCTGTATTTCCTAGTACTAATACTGCATTATCGTACAAGGCCAAACAATCGTGTTCATGTCTCTGAGCTAAGGATGGAAACTTTGCCCTCTCTGTCTTCAGGAAATCGCTTTGAGCATGCATAATCTTTTCAAGCAGGATAGCAGGATTTGAGTGAACAGAGCGTGGAACATGTGTCCCTATTTCGTGGCTTGGCGGCTCATGGTTTTCCTGCATTATACAGTAAGGATCTGGACAGAAACATTGTTAACTTATCATGACTTGTGACAGTTTCCCCTTCCTGGATGCGCCAAATGCCACCGCCTAAATGTAATTGTCTATTGGCTGAGTAAGAGAAATTGCTCCCTTGCTAGTAATTTTTAATTTTGTTGCATGGTTGAAAGTGATTTTGCACTGCAGACACAAACCTTGATTCATGGACCTGTGCAAAGTGTATTTGTGACATGCAACGTCAGCGCAAAGTCCCTTTTGCAATGCAACATGACTTTGCACTGAATTTGCATGGAAAAAATGCACTTTGCACAGTTCCATTAATCAGGGTTTGTGTCAGCCATGCAAAGTAACTTTGAACCCTGCAAAACATTCCATGAATCGGGTCCATATATTGGGCCTCATTACGACCCAGGCGGTAAGTTACCGCCTGGGTCGTACTTACCGCCCCATTCCGAGGTTGGCGGGGCGGTAAGTCCCCAATCCCCATTTACCCTTCCCCATTCCCATTTTTGCCCCATAGGGCATAATGGGAGTGGGGAAGGCGTTAATTACGCCACCGTAAATTACGGTGGCGTAATTAACAACAAGGTCCCTTAGCGCCATGGATTTTAACACCTGCAGGTGTTAAATCCTCCATGGCGCTAAGGGACCTCGGAATCAGGCGGTAAGGGTCGGCGCTGTTTACGCCGCCGTAAACCCCTTACCGCCTGGGTCCTAATGAGGCCCATTGTAATTAAACACATCATATACAATGATTGCTAAATACCTTAATACAAACTCCACTGCTATTACTGGATTCTGGAGTATAAATAAGTATGAGAGTATGACCCAGCGATGCACAATCCCCTATGACATGGCCTCTGCCAAGTGATATGTACCCCGCAGCAGTGTATTGCCTCTTCTTTATCCTATAAGAGGAAACCTTGCTGTAGGCCCTCATCATGAGTATGCCATTTCTACAAACTAAAATATAACATTTACTAATAACGATTCTGCTTACAGCAGTTCAGGAAATGTGCCCAATTGGGAAAAATCCATCGGGTTGGCAGTAATGCATATGGATTTCCAGAACACTTGTGGCATTTTTTACAATGTACCAGGTCCATTTACACTCTCATTTATTTCATATAAAAAAGTGCTGGGAATTCTGGTGTGGCTTGACGGTGCTTCAGGTTGCTAGGTTCTCTCTTCTAACCTTTCTTGCAAGGTCTTCAGTGGTCCATGGTTTGTGTCTGCTGGAAACCGGGGGTATCTCGCCACTTCCTGGAGCTCTCCTGAGGACTCTTCCTGGCGATGAGTAGACAGGGGGCAGCAGGACGAGTAGATCAGAGAGCTGGTAGACCTTGGAATATATTGAGGGGTATGCTCCTCGTCTCCTGTTTCTCCTGTATTTTCTGCCCTAGCTTACAGTTATAACTACAGCAGTAAGATATGATTCTCTTAGCTCTGAGTAGAGGGTGCAGAGTGGAGGGTCCAATTTTGTTGAGAAGGTGTACAGTACTTAGTACTCAAGTTTAAATCTCGGACGTGTATGATGAAATGAGTGATTGAGGCTGAGAGATTGGGTTGTGGTGGCTATTAGCAACCTTCTAACACCACTGTCTACTCTGCAATTAAATGTGATGTCCTATCTGCTTTAAGCTTCGGAGGTGGTGGCACAGTTTCTCTGTCCAGTGTGGCCTCATGCTATTTATGCTGACATCATAGTGAATCTTAAAAAATAAAATCAATAACACAGTATTAGGAAGTGGTAGATTGTGGGAACTCTCTGTGTGTAAGGGTGACTGTAGTCAGCAGCAGTCTGTGTGAGCCTGGTGAGCCAGGCTGTAAATGTGGGGAGTTAGCATAATTTACAGAAAAATGTTGTCAGACCGTGGAACGTTCTGTGAGCTCTGAAGCCTTGGACGTGAGTGTTGGCGCTACTATTTGGAGCTGTGTAAGGCCTCTAAGGAGAACTATCAAGTATGCATGCGCTGCATAGTAAAATGGCTTACAGGGAAGGCATCCCTTCTATACCAACCTGTAAAGTGGTACATATGACATATGCAGAAATTATTCAGAACAAATCTACAAGCCAATATTGAGACATGGTTCAACAAAGGCCAAATAAAAAAAAAAACAACTACATATAGTTGGAGTGGGCAGTCCCCTGACTCCCACCTATCTGACTAGTTCTGTACTCTGACCTCACCTACCTCTTACTCCACCCTCTTTCTTTCTTATTGTCCTTCATGTGAGGTGTCCATGGCTGTGCTATAGAAATATAGTATTATAAAGTAAGGTAGGTCCGCTGTGTTGATTGTGAGCGGCAATCGGGCTATCAAAGCTGCTCAACCGATGGGGGAACACACACTGTTCAAATGATACATATGTAATAGCGAACCTGCACAAAGCCTTGCATTTTGAACTGCAGAGACTCTTGGCAAGATCTCTGTCACTTTTCTGAAATGACTCCAAATCTTTGGAGCCCTCTTCTTTTGCGTACAGCCCCACACAAGATGGCTCATGGTCACCTAAACTGCAAGACTTGCCCGACAACACCCAACCTATTGCACACTCTTCATTATTTGCAATTAACTTCATTCTCAATTCATTAGTTAAATTATACAACAACAAACAGAGCGATTTTAAAGAACAGAAGTTTATTTTACATACACTAAACACAAACATGGCTTTCATCGAGGGTTACATCTTGGCCAAATCAAGAAAGCCTGTGTAGGAGAGCCAATTCCTGGTCTGGCACCTCGGTCCATGTCTCAGGGAAAAGATACTCTCAGTGACGGTTACTGGGTTATCGAAGTCAAGCAAAGTAACCCTAGTCAGACCGAAGGTATACTCCTATGTGTGGAATTACTCCACAATGTACAAGAAGAAGGGAAAGACAAAATAAAAGGACCATGTAAACAAAACAATAAAAAAATGGAAGTAAACAAATCTGTCCCTATAAGGAGAAATAGCAGCTTGAGGAATGTTTTAGGAAAATTAAACTAAATCCCATACTGGATACAAAACAGCTCAACAACAGTAATGTGGACAGGACAGTACAACAAGAGAAGGGCCAGTGGAGCAACTCATGCTGGATGCACCTATAACATGAACGCAATCGAAATTAAGGGATCCGTCGCTAGAACTGGGTAAGAAAAAGACAATACAATCAATGGTGTGGTTCCTTAAACAAGGAGAGTTTGAACAGTCCTTTGTTGGAAGATTGTTTACAAAGAGATCAGACGAAGTTACGGGAAAAGTGTCCAAACAAGAGAGTATGTTAAACATATGTGATATTTCGATATATCCAGAGGGAAGTATGGAGATATCCGACTTTCCAAACACCTTGAAGACCTGCCTGGCTAAGGAAGATAAAGCCGTTTCTCTGTTCTTCACTATGCTATATGCAAGATGGCATAGGACGTTCGAAACAAATGACTAAAAATACACAAATTGTGATGTCCTCAGAAAACATGTATGATGAGACTGGGGTTAACCATTATGACTGAGGTGCCTAAAATCGAACAGTTTACCATGGGACTAGAAAGTATGTTTAAATCAAACCCTGTAGAGCTAGTGAACCGTGGTAGCATTCTAAAATGATCAGAGATTCCCCGTTTAAGGAATATTGCATCGAAAGACATGGAGTTTGTACGCTTCCCGGAAGATGACAGAACTGACTTGGTTAAGATTTGTTTCTCGTCTTGTCATAAATATCTGACTAGAACAGGTTCCGGTAATTGCTACGTTAGGATACGACATTGAAAACATTGAAGAATGAAGGGCCATGATTCGTGGTATTCATTGTAAAAAATGCAGCAAAAACAAAGCTGATCAAACAAATAGAGCATTTAAAGATATGATGCCCCATGAAACAACTGGCCAACGTACGCTACTCAGAAAAGTCACAAAGGGAGGACCTGGATTGTTCTTGGATTGCAAAAGTTCATACGTTCTGGGGGGAAACCTGTACACTAGCTTAAAGAAAGATAACTCTCTTTTAAATATTCTAACCTGGAATACCCGAGCCCATAATAAGCTATTTGATGGCTGTCGTTCAGTATTTAATCTTACAAGATTTGACATACTTTGGATTGAAACAACGTGGATAAGGCAATGCCCTGGGATGGTCAGGTTTGATATATACAATAATCCTGATGAGAAGGGCATGAGAAGGGGTCAGTTCGGAGGCCTGATTATTAATGTTTGTTTATTTTGTTTGTTTGTTTGTTTATTTATTTGTATTGCGCACCAGACCCAGGGGTATTCGGGCGTGAAGGCAAAAAGAGGGTTGTTCAACTTAGGTTCAAGTTACAAAAATAAAACTGGAGGTACAGTGCCAACAATTAAACCTGCCTCCCAACAACATTTAAGCTCTCAAACACTATCATGGCCAAATAAGGGGGGGATGTGCGTAAACGTGCGTTTATTAGTATTGGAACCCAAAAAAGGGGCAGGTCAGAAATATTTTTCAAGAGCATAAGGTATATTCTGGCAGACTGGCACGCTACACACACTTGTCAGGTATTAATCATTGGTGATATGAATTGTAACTGTATGACTGAGGCATACGGAGAGGGAAAGGACGATGAAGCATCAAGAAACCCAACGGAAAGTGGAAGGCGTGGAGTACTTTAATGCAAGTTTGGAACCTGCTTAGATTCAAGGGGAACATTCTTCTGGACGTTCTTTCCAGACATAAATGGCCTAATGGGAAATGTGCCTCTACAATAGATTATGTCTTTGCCTCACTGCGATTGTTCAATAGATGTGTATCTTTTGAGGTTTTAGAGACCCCAGCCAGTGATCACTTTCAAATAACCTACTATAGTAATATAAATATGGGTCATAAACAAGCAGCTACTATAAGTCAGCAATATCAGTTCAAAGGGACACTCTATTATAATCAATTGGAATGAGCAAGCTCGCTTCAACAAAAGGATGCATATTATAACAATGAAAAAAAAATGGAAGATTTAAATAACCTATTCCACCAACTTCCCATGCACTTGCACAATCTGAATGACACCTGGCCTAGTAGGATCGCTGTCTGTCTTCCCTATGTTCCCCCTCCGTTGCCTTGTGACGCCTTGAAACACTTGTGTATAGGCACGTTATAAATGCCATATCATATCATAACATAACTTGAATATGGTACCTGGGTAAGGACAGAAGTAGAGAAAAATGCATCACAAAAATCTCAGGTAGAACCCATGTCTACGACTCACAAGTTGTTGAAAAAAGGAACTGTTTGTGAAGAGAGAAAAGATTGTGTAAAAAAACTATGGAGGGCACGGAATTAAAAGACAGATACAGAAAATGAAAGAAAACATGTAAAAACTGTATCGAAAGTCATAGAGCAGTATTCATTTAGCAAGATTCGGAAATACAGCAAAAAAATAATAATTGAGACAGACAATTCGTTGGCCAACCCTACAAATAAAGCATCCTGGTAATCTTATTATGCACAGGTATATGCTACAACCAACACCAAAAGTATAAATGTACAAAAGATCTTTCTAGAATCTGTTCGGTGAATAGAAAAGAAGGTGAGGTGGAGTGGCAGATAAAAAAAATATAAAAAATCGTGGGCATTTGTGATGTCATCTTTGATGTGCTTGGTGTTAGTCCTGGGTGTTAGTCTTAGCAGTGCACAGTGGTGGCGCGAGTTATGGTTGCTAAGCTTACCATAACTGGCAAATTTCAGAGGTTTTTTGGTTTTACTTGTAATCCTTTAACAACGCTTTTTCATTGAATACATATTATAAAGAAGGAACGTTTTTAATAGTTCCATGCATCAATTGTTATAATGCAACTATAATTCTTGCTTTCAAATAGGGAGTGGAATTTGAAAGTCCAGACTTTGCTTAGTCTAAGGTGGAGGGTAACCAATGGAGGTGAAATTTAAGCATTCCGTTGTGTGTGCCAATTGCAGTCATTAGATTCAAACTTGTCCTCATTTCAATTAAGAGAATGTTTGGATGGACATTTTTTTCGCATTGTACAGAAAAATCGGAGGGCCTGCCCCGAATTCGTTATGCTGTGGCTTGGCCATAATCATATGATTAGTTATTTATAATGCTCTTAATAACCAGAGATTTCTAAGCCTGGACTGAGGATCGAGCCTGTGTTGCTCCATGTCGTCTTGCTTCCAAGGCAAGCACAGTGCCCCTGAGCTATCCTCCCAAGTGCTGAGGATAATGGCAATTAAAGTAAATTGTCAAGCTCTGAATGAATGTATTCTATATTCCCAGCCACTTCTAGAAAAAAATAAATCTTCCAAAGGAGGATCTAATCTCCTGTCCACAGTTACTTAAAAAGCTTTACTGGCAACAGCACTGGATAGAAACAATGAGAAGATGATAATTACAAAGTCCATGAACTGCCCCCGTATCTGAAGCTATTTCCGGACAGGTACTATAGAGGCCTGTGTCTGAATTTATGATTTAATTTGTTAACCACTAGAGGAGAACAGAGCATCAGACAGAAGTGGCCGCAATCACCTAGGAAATTTAGGTTTTGCTGTATAAAAGGGGAAACAGCAACACTCAGACATGTATTCATTGAGTGTCCTCATTTAACATCTATTCGAGCGAGATACTTTTTGAAACTTGTCCACGATGCTATTTCAGTGACCAATGACCAGTTCTGGTGCGGGATCCTCAATGGGACCAATAATCGCTTGATAGTCGCTGCTATACAATACATACAAGAATTGTTAGAGGGACAAAATGAAGTGAGGCAGTGGGAATTGTAAGAGATACTTGCTGAGGGTCTTTAAATTGCCAAATGATAAGTACTTTGAATTAGAAATGTTTATAAATGCTATGTAAAAGGAGACTTTATAAGATAATCTGTTTAATACTCAAAAGAACATGTGATTATGAACTATGAGTTCTCTTTCAATTATTTTATATAATAATATTGCAAATTTGAGACAGATGTAAGATCTGTTTTATTAGTCTTCTTTTACCTAGTTTTTACTTTTCTTTTCTACTCTTTCAATTCTTTTGTTCCTTTTCTTTTCTCTTGTGTTGTTCTGAGATGTAACATGGATTTACAGTATGTAATTATAAATAATAATTCTGTTTATTACATGGAAAATGTGGTCAGACGATGGGTATGCACACTTGTTCACCTACTTTGATTGCACCAATACACAACGTTTTACTGCTTTCAAGGCAAGCTCTTCTTGTAAGAAAAGTGAACACATACACAAATAAATACATGCATAAATGCATAACGAAATACCGGTGGAACTCTAGAGGAGTTTTAAAGATATGTCTTCAAATGGATAAACATGGTGCTAAATGTTCAGGTGTTTGACTTAATATTATTGTGGTAATTGCAGCATGCATTGTTTATAGTATGTGTTGGTATAGTGGCTGGTTTATAATATGGTGGCCAGTAACAATAGCCAGCATCAGTAAATACCTCCTGCTTTTACTGTTACCAGTATACTCGTAACAAACGCCTTACAGATCCTGACCTCTGATTCTGTTAATGGCTGGCAGCACGAGGTTTCCCTCAGTGCTGTGCATAAGGATGTAGACTCGGGTTCACTATGCAAAGTCCTTTGTATAGGTGCCAGAAGCAAAATCTGTTATATGCCCGGGGCAATTAATGAATGATATGTTCCCCTTTTAAAAGGGGTTTTAAAAAGAGATGTAGGCTGCCTAATGCATAACCTTATCTACTCTTGAAAATGTACCATATCAGACACTGTAAAGCCACATTTAAACATAATGCAATATAACAACTATTGGCAATAGTCTTGACTGGTCCATTGTGAATAAAGCTCCTCTTTGTTACAGGCGGAGGGTTGGGGGATGAAAAGGCAATGTTCATAGACAGCTGGAGTATAATTTAAAGAACAGCACAAAGTAGCATAAGAGGGGGCGCATGAAGATGATTACAGTAAGGGGGCAGGGATAACAGAGCTCTGAAGGGGCACTGGAGAGGACTAAAATTCACAGTAGCCAGCAAGAACATTTGACCTTTCTCATCCCTGAGAATATTGTGAATAATCGAGTATCACTGGGTTGAATATTGTCAATCATTTCCTGTGTGAGTCACGCATTGCAACGCCCACATGCAGTTTTTGACGGGCTATGTTGGCGGGTGCATTGGTATTTCAAGTGGCAGCATATTGAGGCTGAGTGTGCTTTTCAAGCGGGCGATGAGTGGAATCGCTCAAATTCTAGGACCCGGAAGATATGCCCTGCCAGGAGCAAGTTGTTCCTCCAGAGCGCTGCTTCCATTGCATTCTGCATTCAATGCAATGAATAGGTTGCTGCGGTGTTTGCAGAAGAGGAAACAGTGGAAGGTGGTGTTAGAGCATGGAGCAGATACATAGGAGGGGTCTGCCAATGACCGCATGCATTGACGACAGTAGGGTGTGGGGCTGAGCATGTGGCAGGTGACCATGGCAGTGTTTGGACAGTAACACAACACAGCAGTTAAGGTGATTTTTATTTCAGAGCATACTGGACTATTTCATTTATCGGTATATGTACAGTATGGAAGATACCATTATTCCAATGGTACACAATGAGCAAAAGCAATGTAAGAAAGGCCCCAACAAATCATCTCTTCCAAGACCCCAGAAGCAGAAACCAATGCAGTAGTTCCCCACAAACAGGCCATCACTGTTAGTTGCAGTGAAAGTTTATACCACACACTGAAAATGTGAAGCATCAACCAAGATAGCACATTTCTCAGTCAGCTAAAATAGCGTTGTTTTGGCCATTTCCCAATAACAACAAGCATTTGCACAACCTATAGTTGTTGCATTTGTGAAGACATCGGATAGGCATTTGCCAAGCACTGCAATGATGTTCGTATCTTGCCATAAGATGGCAACAGCTGGGAAATTGTGTGATTATCAGGGACCAAGCCAAATGCTATGTGGTGCATATACAACGAAACGAACTGTTGGCTTTGACAATGTTTGTTTTTAAGATGACTTCAGTGCAAGGGATAGCTATACATCAGGTGGCTGGTGGGAGAAGAGGTTGTGAAGACACTCTTAGTACACAAGTAGCACATTTACAGCTGTGATTAAACCAAGAACTCTCAACAGGCTTCTTAGAAATGACCCTGGCAGGCTACAATTTGAGGATGCTGCTTGATAGCTCTTATCTCAAAGAATCAGCGACATTCAAAGTATCAGTGGCATACGTGTTTGGGCTAGGAAGGGGAAACCAATGGGTTGGAAAGGCCACAGTGATTATAATGGATGTGGCCAATGAATGGGTGGCTAAGTAACCAAGCACTTACAAGCTGTGTGCCCCTCCTTACATGCCGTGCCATCTTCCTTCTAAATGTACTGCAAAGGTCCTGGCTTATAATTGGCGCCCCACCTAATAGCCACAACTAAAAAGTAGATCCAATCTATAAGAAGGAACACTAGTGATGCATTGATGAATGCATAATCTATATGTAGAAAAGGTAATCATTGTCTATAGGGGCACGGTAATGTGAAACTATGAAATAGGTATGGTGAAACGTAGACAGTAAAGCAGTGCAGTGATCAGTACCTAATATCCTTTTATTGCATAATACATCTATTTGTTGGGGTAAGATGGCTCAGCAGGTCAAACACGTGTTGCTGTGATCTGTTTTTGGTCTGCAGGTCGCAGGTTCAAATCCTGGCAAGGTCAGCTCAGCATTTCATCCTTCCAAGGTCAATAAAGTAGTACCGATTTCGGATGTGTTAATGTATGAAATATTTCTCCTATGTAAAGTGTGTCAGATTCAAGTGCTACATACAAAACAAATTATTAGTATAGTTGGTGCATACATATTTATTATGGCAGCCTTATTGAACATTTCATATGTGCACTCTACATAGATTTATATTACTGCACCCTATATAAAATGAAACCAACAAACTAATATGCAAGATAGTTACATTTCTAAGAAGTGGGGGGCTTTCCGTAGAAAGAAGAAATATTCCAAATAAAATAGAAAAAAAAAACAATTTCTCTAAGGATTGAACAAAACATCTTCTTTGCTTGAAGCTTTCTTTACATGAAAGAGCAGCAGGCAAGCTTCCGGAAAGGTCGAGATGAGTAATAAAGAAGCAGAATCTGCTTCAGGCAATCCCCCGACAAACAGTTGGTAAATTGGCAAAAACAATCCAAGCACATATATTTTGTAATTCTTTCAAATGCAGCAAGACTGTGCCATTTTAGTTTTGGCAGCCAGAGGCCTGTTTCATAGTGATGCATTGCGTTTGCAAGACTTTTATCACCTATCACCATGAAATTAGTGATTTGCCCTCGGACAAGGTGTCCTCGGGTACTTGCAGTTAGTTAGTTCAGGTGAATCACTCACGAGTTAAGCACTCCTCTCAAACATGGAGGCAAGCCTATGTCTTCAAATCCTAGAGCAGGTCCGATTCAGCCTTTCTAAGCCTTACTAAGTTATGTTATGCTCCTTGGCATTTACATAGCGCTCCATATATCATTGTTATGATATCAAAGTGCTGGTAGGTTGAACGCCCTCGGAAACAGTAGTTCTGGTCAGAACAGAGAGATAGTGTCGTAGGGTGCTTGGGTGCACCAGATATGGGTGCAGCTAATGTAATTGCCAGGTGGTAGCTGCATCCTAGCGTTAGGTGTGGTGCTGGAGATTTCAGTTGGAGATGTGCAGTCTGGTGGGTGGACACCCAGACTGGGCGCTGGCTGCGTTAGGCCTTGTGGGATGTTTTTACCCATGCATCCAAGCCCTACCATAAAACTGTGCTGTACTGGCATGGAAAACATCATGATGGCCAGAACTCCCCAGAGAGTGCACAGGGAAAACATGAAGAATAGGCTGCCACCCATTTTTGCCTATGATGTGAGCACAGGAGGGCACTGCCTAAAACCACCATTGGGCTACACACACAGTAGCCTGAAACCTTTGGGAATGGCAATGCTGATTGCCAAAAAGCAACTAAGAACTGTGGGGAATTAATTTTCTTAATCCCAAAAATGGTTGCAATACCGGTACTCACCACTATCAGAAAGCCGGCGTTTTAAAACCACCAGACTTTTGTGTAAAACTGAACAAATGAAACAAAACCAGGCCAAGGAAAGACTTGCTAAGAGGTGGACACAATGTAAAACTATATTCTGAAATGACTTGAAGGAAGTAATTATTTAATGTATAGGTAAAAATTGTAAGTTTGATTTAAACTGGGAACTAAAGTGACATTTAGCTGAATTCTGCCTAACAACTACCCCCGGCAGGAGTTGAAACCTGCTCAGCCACTCTTCCCAGGCCTTGCTGCATCCTGTTGCCCCTTGCCAAAAGGAGTTGACACCTCTCTGATTGAATTAAGGGAGGGGACCTGGGAACTGGAAGGGACAGAACAATGCAACTTCCTTGACTCAGGCAAATGTTATATTGGGGGCGTCGTAAAATAGCTTCCTCTTGGGAGAAACTGGGGGGCAGTTGTGCCTCTGTGAACAAGCTGGCTTGGGGGAAGTGGATAAACCAGTTATTCCACCATGTGATGTGGGAAGCCACACCCCTTTTTGACCAGAGCATAATTTTAAAAAGATAGATAACTCATAGTGCGGACTTGTCAGAATTATATAAGTAATATCATTATTTTTGTGATTTTTCTGTGCACGTTTTAAGAGGTGTTAGGACCCTGTGGTGTATTCGGGGGGGTTGCTAGCGGAAAATAGGGTCTTACTCCAAATGTCTGCATGTTAAAAATCTGACACTTCATCAATTAATGTCCATATTCCTTGTGCACATTTGTGTCATTTTGGGTAAATGTCCGATATTGCAAAACCAGTCAAAAAGCGCAAAATGTTGTCATTTTTGAATGCAAGCCCCCAGGAACATCAGAGGCGGACAAGCATGGACCATAAGGAATATATAATATGTGCATGTAATGTCAACCACTTGTGTACCTGGGAAATATGTATTTGGATCAGATATAGATTTGGGAGCAAATTGACCAAGGGAGGATCCTCTGACCCATAAACAGACCTCATCATGATGACAATCCATTTCCTTCCCCCAATCATGGGAGAGGGGAGAATTGGGCCAATGACAAGTAGAGAGGGGCAGGCTTAGCTAGGCCCAGGCACGCACCCATTTTTAAAACACATAAAAAGAGACTGCTGGGACAGGTGGGGACATTCAATTCCATTTGCTGCGGAGCATGCTGACCGACGACTTCACATCCAGAGATCCAGACTTCAAATCCATCAATCTCCAGAACCTGTAGCAGAAATTAACTCCAGAATTTGTAGCAGAGAGGCCTGAATCCACCAGCTAAATCCTCTTCAGCAGGCCTCAAAACCAACCAGACTATTCAACAGCCGGGCGAGCTGTTTGAATTTTTGCCAAGAATTTTTGCAAGAACCTGTAGCAGTATCCAGAAAGCAGTGCTGTATCCGGAACCCGAGAGAACCACAAACCAGACCGTTGTGAGCCGATCTAGTGCTTGACAGACCCAGAGAGCAGAGCTGACCGAGATAGCTGGGACTTCAGAACCACCCACCGGAAGTCCCGTCCAACCTGACCAGACCATGACGAGGCCTATTTCAAATTGATATTGTGAGTACCTAGCAGAACTGTGTAGAACCAATCTCTTAGTTAAAATAATCTAATCCAAACTATTTTAACCTAAGTAGAACTGCCTCCTAGAAATCGTGTCATCTGTCATTTTTAAAGCTGCACAACTGTCACCTGTCAATTCTGCATCTGCAAGCTGTCACCTGTCATTTTGAGTTTTACTTTAAATCCAAAAATCTACCTTTATTAAATCGTCCGTATCTCTTGAACAGTTTGGGCTAGGAACGAAATTTAGGCTTTCCAACGAACCTAGAACCGACTTCCTACTCCCTATACTTTTCCCGTAATCGCGAGACACGCACTCGTGAAATTTACCGCGATTTGCGATTTGGCCCGATTTCTTCATCTGTAGAAATCAGCAGCTTGTTGCTTCTCTTTGTTAAAATCCATTTTCAACCTGGTAATAACTCATAGGGCATTGCTAAAGTGAGCCTGAACTAATACCAACAAGCATCTCTCACTCACCCTGAACCTCTAGAGGGAATTAAAAGCAATTTTTGCACCTTTTCACTTCCTTGCAAACCACATTAAAGTAATTCGACTGTGTTTAAAACTCATCCCTGTTTTCTCTAAGCTTGCAGGGGGAACTGGAACTGTGTATTGCATTATAAAATGTGATTTGTGGGATTCTTGAAGACTGTGTGCTCTCCTTCCATTTCTTGTATTGCATAGGGGGGAGTGAATTGTCAAAAGAAAAAGTGATCATATTACCGTTTGCTAAAATCATAACAAGTTATTTCTGTACTGCATTTTATTCCATCTTGTGTTTCCTTGAACCATATAAAGCATTCTTTCCCACCTTATTCTTCTGTTCCTATTCATAAGTTACCTCTTGCTGCTCATATTCACAAGTGTAATATCCATTATCAATTTATTTATAGAAGTGTGATATATATATATATATATATATTGTTTAAATTTTCAAATAAACTTTTTAATTTGCAAAACAAACCTACTTCTTGGCTCAGTGGTGTCAGGGGGATTCTAAGAGGGGGGTGGTATACAAGGGTTGTCATGCAGAGTACTGATCTGGATATAAAAATACATCAATGAGCATCCCAGACTAGGCATTGACTTAGCTGTAGTGTTGATTGAATATCGCTTACAGCCTGAAGGACGCATATGTGAGCAACTAGGCCGGAATGTGCTCATGTAGCTGCGTTTTAGTAGGGAGATGAGGTGTTTGGGAGGTAGTGTTTGTATGTGAACAGCTAGGCCGAATTAATCAGGGTCATAGCTGTGTTAAATTATGGTGTATAGTAGAGAGTAAGCTTAGTGATGTGATATGATGGTTAACTTTAAAGCGCCCAAAACCAGGCATGTGAACAGGATGGCAGGGAACATAGCGACAGACAGACATATAGAGACAGGGGGCTGGGCCTATAGCGACAGAGGGGGCATATGGATATATAGCAACAGCATGGGGAACTGGAAAGCAGGGTACACAGTGACACACGAATGGGGCATGCTAACATTTACATCCGCATTTCTATCCAGATGCGATTCAGGTTTACGCGCACAACTCCACCCAACTGTGGGACCTGCCTGCATCCGTACTTCTATCCAGTTGTGGATAGGCGCATGAAGTGCCCATCATTGAGCTGGCTAATACTTACAGCACTTAGAAGCTGAAATTACTTACCATGAAGCCCTATAAAGGAACATACATTTAAGTTAAGGATGATGTTATGTAAGTGGGAACAAATATAGCTGACTATAGATCAGGATTAGCAAATGTAATGTTCTTATAGAACATGACATATCCAATCTACTCTGGAATTCCCTTTCTTGGAATATCTTGTTCATTGTTTTGTATGGTCAGAACACACACATATTGTTGGAATTTAATAGAACTGTAGCAGTGCTAATCATATCCATGTGAATGGTACATTTCTATTAATTTACTTATTACTTGACATATTTTTCAACTGAACCTTCAACCAGAGAAAAGGCTTTTCTTACATAATTGTAAACATAAAATACATGAAAACCAACCCAGGAAACACAAATGATTCAAATTCTGAAAAAAAGGAACAACTTCAAGCGAAAGATTCAACATAAAGTAACATGCATTGGCAATGCCTACAGTTTTGGCTGTTGTGTATTCATGGGATAGTCATCGTCTGGGTCCTGTTGTAATGGAACTAACTGTTCATTATTGATATGAGCTGAAAAAAAGCAAGCACATAGGCACATGATAACAGTTCATGAGAAATACCTAGCTAATACCCAAATGCAAGCCAAAACTGTTGGCTTTGGCAATACTTGTATTGTATTGTATTGTATTTATTTGTAATGCGCACCCAACCCGAAGGTAGCCAGGCGCAAAGGCAGCAAGAGGGTTGCAAAGCTTTGTTACATACGTGTGGCGAGGTCCAGCTAGGGTTACATTGCCGGAAATATCACGCCAAGTAGGAGGGTAGAACATGTACATTAAAGGCAGTACTATAAACATATTTACAATTAATGCATAGGGGACGAACATAACATGTGCATTAGGGCAATACTATAAACAAATTTACATTCAGTGAGGCGCCACATGGTAGTGGCACATCTGGATCTCTAAGAGTCATTGTGAGTCGAGAGATTTGAGCCAGTGGATGGTCCTAGCTCTGAACTGGTGGTAGGGTAGGTCCTCCCTGCACGACGGAGGGAGGGAGTTCCAGTATTGTGCTGCTTTTACTGGAAAGCTGTTTCCTCCAGATGTAGTACGTTTAAACCTGGGCACCAGAAGAAGGTTGGAATTGGCCGTTCTCCCGGGGCGAGAGAGGGTGGGTCTGGTGAATCTGGCGATGAGGTATTGGGGGGCTGCTTGGTGGAGGCATTTATGAATCAAAGACACTGATTTAAGAAATATCTTGTCCTTGGTGGATAGCCAATTAGCAGTTCTTCTGGAATCTGAGATATGGGCTTTCTTCGGGATGCTAAGGGCCGCTCTGAGGGCATTGTTCTGGAGTATTTGGATTTTGTTAGAGATATATTTGTTGCAGCCTACATATAAGGCATTGCAATAGTCCAACTTGGACAGGATCAGCGCCCTGGCCAAGGTGGTGCAGTTGGTGGGGGAGAGAAAGGGTTTGGCTGCCCTGATAAGTTTGCAAGTGTAAGAGGTGGCGGAGGCCATTGCGTTCACTTGTTTGTTGAAGGTAAGGGTGGAATCTAGATAGAATCAGAGGGTTTTAACCTCCTTAGCTACCATTATTTTGTTGTTGTTAATTATGAATGAGGAGTATTTGTGGCTCAGTTTGTTGAGGTGGTGTGTGGAGCCTAGAATGAGAAGTTCCGTCTAGTCATCATTCAGGCATAGTCTGTGTGAGGCCATCCATGCCTGGGTGATGAGGTAAACTTTATTAACGAAGGCCAAATCCTTGTCATAATCCCCCGACAACGGGATGAGGATCTGGGTATCATCGGCATAGTTAGTGTAGGTGATACCCAGATCGTCTAGATTGCAAGACATCAGTGAAGGACAGGTATACTGCTGTTGAGGGCACTCTTGCTTAAGGCATTTCTACTACACCAGATGCTTATTTACAGCTCCAATTAAGCATTAACTCTCTGAAGACTGCTTGTAAATACCGCTAGCAGGCATTTCAGCACAGCATTTGATGTTACTGCTTCAAAAAGTTAGCTCCAAGAGATACCAGCAAGAGATCCGAGAACTAAAACAGTGGTGTTTTGCTGCTTGTCAATCATAGGAAGATCACATCCTATCTTTTCCTTCATTTTAATCACTTGAAAATACCGGCCTGCTATTTAAAAACCATATGATTCCTCACTAACATAAGTCTGATACACACTCTCCCCATCTAATCTAAACATCAAAACCTTGTTGTGTGTGTGCAAGGGATTATCTCCATGATCTCACCTCTTGCACGTGCACTTGTGAACTTGAGAACTTGCCTAAGCCATTGCTAATGATGATGCAACCCCTAGAATATCTGCTATCATTTGCCAGTGCAAGCCTCCACCCCATCACTGGATTCAAATCAACTGGTTAAGATGAACGGTGTCCGAATCCCCAGTCACGATCCGCTCGGGTTCAGGGACTGATTGTGATATGTGATGGTTGACCACACAACAATGCACCCATTGCTGTTCCTGCCATCTGCTTAATGGTATGGTATGTTAGTGCTTATTTGCAAAGCGCCTATACACAAAGCAAGTGTCTCAAGGCACTCAAGGAGGGAGGGAATAAGGGGACACACAACAGTAATTCAGAGGCCATAACTACAATTGTGACTTTACTTGATGCTTCCCCATGAGGTGACCATGGTCCGTTCCCTCATCTCATTCCTACTGGATGGCAGCAACCGCATTGACCCTCACCTTGCCATGTCATCATCCACAGACTTCAACAGTTCCTATATGCATCAGCTCATCCAGTGCTGCAGCTGAGGAGAAAATCATCTCCCTTGTCTTAACCACCATTCAGTGTCTGCCTGATGCAGGCACTCAATTATATGTGGCTGAAGGTCCCTTGCATTATACAGTTATGTTCTTGTACAAATGTCAACACCATACTCCCCAGAAGCCTTTGATCCTAGCCAGACCTTGCACTATATAATGTTTGCTTTTGCATTTCATGCTCTTAGTATCTCCAAAATTACTGCACTATGTGGGGGGGTGGGGCTGCAAATAGCTATATGCCCTGCTTCCTTATTTAATTATTTGTGTGTTTAGCATGGCACCCATATTCCACCCAACCATCCTCATCAGATGTTCTTCTTTACTGTTATCCTCTTTCAACTCCGACACCAATGATCCCAATATTGATATCGTAATGAAGGGCTTAGAAAGTGTGCACCAAACTGTAAAAGTATGTATATGTATTTCAATGACTGTCACACGCTATACTATTGTAGTGAATATCTGTAACTCATACACACTAAAAAGATTTCCTCCCGCCATCTCAACCCCCAGCAAATACTTGACCTTTGGCTTCCCCGATAGCCTTCTCCAGCATCTCACAGATGGAAGGTATATGGGGTGAACATGTCTCTTAGTCACTCCTGCAGCATTAGCTCTCTATTCTCTCAGTACTTGTTTTTGTTCAATGCTGCTGTATACTATGCAATCCACCATCGCTTCCATTCCCAACATAGGGCCTCATTACACGGTAGGCGGTAAGGGTTTACCGGTACCGATAAGGGCACCGGTAACGGTAAACCCTTACCGCCTTACTACGAGGTCCCTTTGCGGGACCCGACCTTAACGGCTGGTTTTACCAGCCGTTAAGGAACGAGCCCGCAAAGGGACCTTGTTGCTAATTACGGTACCGCAATTTGCAGTACCGTGATTAGTGCCTTCCCCATTCCCATTGAGCCCTATGGGGGCATAAATGGGAATGGGGAAGTGCCTTGGTGAATGGGGAATTACCGCCCCCGCTCACCTTGGAGTAGGCCGGTAATTCCGCCATCCTCCAAGGCGGACACAGTAAAATACCAGCGGCAACCATGGCGCTAATAGTGCCATGGTTACCGCCTACCGTGTAATGAGGCCCACAGTCTGCAGCCAGCGCTTCACTGATCTTCCTTCTCATTGCATGACTTTGAAAGGTGTGTAAGTATTTGCCTTCATCACCTGCCTGCAGGTACAGCTCAATAGAAATACTTTCCTAAAGTGGTGTTACCCCCTGCTGCTCTCTGCTTTTCCCTCCGACAGTCTCAGAATTGGACTGCTGATGATATCATTGTTTATGATTTGATGTATTCTTCTCATTTTGAAACTAAATCAGGTATATTGGTTGTGCTTGGACCTCTCCTTTTAACAAGGTGCAGCCTCTACAAACAGTTTAGAGTTTCACAATGTTCCAATTGAAAAGCTTATCGTATAATACATGCACAAGTCTATCCTGCTCGGTGGATAAGGATCTCTGTATGGTTGATACATGTCCCAAACGTCCCAAAAACAATAGGCTTCTACGGCTGTTTCATGTGTTTACCATTGAAACATCAGAGACACAGCCCTCAAATGCACAGCTAATAACCCACTAAGATTGCCATCAAGTGGAAGAAATTAATCATAGAGCCTGGAGGGTTCCTACAGGTCTTTCTTGAATGTTCTCCCACTATTTCAAATGCAAACTGAGCACTGTTTGAAGATGCGTTCTGAAAAATGCCTCTGTCAAAAATAAATTATCAATTCTATTGAAGAAGAACAATGTTGAACTAATTGAAACGGGGGCAAAAGGTTAAAAAAAAGAAATCATTAAGGAAGGGTGGCTGGTTAAGAGGGGGGACAAAGGACATATAGAAAGTGATGTTGTGACAAATTAACTTCTGCTCTGCAAGGATGGGTAGAGGCTAAATCTCCCACTCATCACTCACACTTATACCAATCAAGTGTCAACACAATCATAAAGGTAACACAGACACAGTTAAGGTATATGCCTTTTGTGGTAACGTGGGCCAAGGGAAGGGTATACTCTCTAGAGGATTGTGAATGTGATTCAGTAGTGACCCAAAAAGCAAAGCATAGCAGGTCAAAATAAAAAATGTACAATCAAGATTATATGAAAATATATGTACTTTAATGCGTCTGCCTGTCGGAATTTACTGTTGTACGGGTGACCGGCGGCCGCGTGTGGGACAAGATTTTCTGTGTGCCTCAGGCATGTTTTACGGTACAGCCCATCTTGGACCCTTGTAGTCACTAGTACATCCATCCTCGCTTTTTGTGTTATCAATTGGACACATTTGGTTGGAGCAATCCTGGCGCTCAGCATTGTAATGTGCAGGAACTTTTCCTGGGACGCTGTCAATTAGTTTACACAGGTGGACCCAGCTACAAATGAAAGGGAGATTCGAACAGCCTCCCTATGTGTATGTGAAGAATGTCTACTTTTTACTCCTGATGAAGACGTTACTACAATAAAGTACATACGTCGAAACCGGTTGAGTGTGGATTGAGATGAGGTCGTGGTCGGAGACTTCTGGGACCCATCTCAATTGCCTAGGCCACTGATACTATCTATTGTGGCCCGACAGATTGATTGAACATTCTTTCTATAAATTATTCTGATGAATCATACGTCATGAATTTTCTTATAGATTTTATAGTGTACACCCATTGGTGTTTGGTATGAGTGGTTTGTTGGATGGATGCATGTTGATGAATGCTTGGACGATTGAATGGAATGATTTTTACTATTTAGATGTGTTCTTTTTAACAAAAGTTGTTTCCTGCTATGTAAATTGTTTTTTACAAGTGCAGATTAAATCATGATTTGTTTCATACATTAAATTTGTATCAGGTTTAATAAAAATCCTTGATACCAAAAACTCTTGAATCGTATCCTTTGGATTTCTTTCTGCGATCTAATTTCATATTAATACTCCCATCCAGGGTGTGGGGTCCCCTGTGTCTTTCAGAGAACACTTTAATTAAACACACCATGTACAATAAGAAGTAACTAGAAATCACTGTAAAAATCAACCCCTGTAGAAAGAACACAGAGATGCAAGATAGCAAGATGCAGCACCCTGCGTAATAAGTCAGTGGGAGAAAAGGCAACAAAAAACACAATGTTCAAAGGATATGTTCTTGAGCTTCAAAAAACAATTAATGTGACCTGTCCAGTCTCTAGGTCCCACAACGGACGTGTGGGACAGTTATCAATCAATCACACATTTTTACACTGTCTTGGCAGTTTGGCAACAGCAACCCAGGCTTCTCTGCGCTGGTCGTTAGTTCAAGTCAGTTTGAGATGCAGGAGACACGGTCGTCCCGCGGCAAGCATTTGAACTGGGAGAAGGCTATAGTTTGATGTGGCTCAAGCACTTCAGAACATGGAGGTCACCGGGCTGGGTTATTCAGCAGACTGGATCATGGCAGGAAGTGCAGGCAAGGCAGTTCAATGCAGCTTGAACGATGCAGTTCAGGTAGAACACCAGTGCCAGTTTGGTCAGTGACTCGGTCAGCAATGAATAGGCTGGTGGTGAAAAGGGTGGTTGGAATAATGGAGATGCATCAGCACTTCTCTTGTTCATGCTAAGGCACTGACATATTTTGGCAGGCATGGTGCAGTGGTGAACTTGTTTGAATGGGCAGGCTGCGGTTTGAAAGGTGATGATTAGTACGGAATGTTAAGCACTTGACCTATGAAAGAATTGAATAGTCCTGCTGCACTTACCAATTTTCCCAGATGCAGAGGCAATAATAGATATTATGGCCCTGAATCTCAAGAATACCTTGTAACTTGTTGTGAATACCCTGGCCCCTACCAAACTTAAAAAGAAATCTGTTGAGGTTAAAAGAAGTAAACCATGGTCTCACATGAACTACAAATCCTAAAAGCTGCCTCTCTCAAGTTATTTTATCTTTGGAATGCCAATCAAAATCTGTTAGCACTAAGTAAATTTAAATAGCGCATCTAAGAACTATAAGGCTGTCATAGTGGCAGCTAATAAGATGTTCCATAAACTAAGAATCTCTCAGGCAACCTCAGATTTGAGGGAACCGTTTAAGATTCTTAAAGAGCAGGTGATCACACCCCAACCGAAGGCATCTACAATTATTAAACATGATAAGTGGTGCCTTGAAATTCAGAATGCAATGTCCCTGAAATTGGTAGGGTTTCGAGAAGGCATTTCAATAAGAACTGCTCTGACTGCTGGTAATGGGGACATTAGGGAGTTTAAAGCCTTTGTTCGAGACGAGGCTATCTCTATATTTAACTTTAGTCCAATCACTACTGAGGATTTAGCTTTGGTAATCGCTAAGCTTAAGGCTACTAAATGTACGGGCGATCCCTGTTACTCCACCATCATTATGACCTGCCCACCCACACTAGTCCATTCATTAATGTTTCCCTTTCAACTGGCATGGTTCCTGACAATCTGAAACAGGCTTGGGTTACACCACTTACACCACTGTTAAATAAACCTGGCCTGGACCAAGATATTCCGGCTAATTATAGGCCTATAACCAACACCCCCATCCTTCTCAAAATCTTGGATCGAGTGTCCTATTTACAGACTGCTCAACACCTTCATCTCTTTCCAATCTTAAACCCTCTGCAATCAGGTTTTAGACAGGGTTTCAGGACCAAAACCTCTCTTTTAGACCTAGAATTGAAGCTACTGAACAGTAGATAAAGGTCTCGCCTCCCTGCTTATTTCTTTAGGCCAATCTGCGGCATTCAAACTTGGTGACTATACCATCCTGGCGGAGCGGTTAAAAGAAGTATCACATTTCTCATCTGCAGCAGTTCAATGGATGTTATCCTTCCTCTTCAATACAATCAGCGGGGTCAGTGCAGATGACGTGATGGCTCCGCCTATCTCTGTGCTTTTTGGTGTACTGCAGGGTGCCTACACGTCACTGTGTATTTATAACATCTTCATGGCCCTTTCTTTGCACATCTTGAACAGGAAGGGGTCCTATTCTCTAACTATGCGGATGACACACAATGTGTCATTCCGCTCACATGGTGTCACCGTCAAGATGAAATGGAAATGAATAGAAATTTTGCTATTATTGAACGCTGGATGATGCAGAACAATCTGGCGCTCAATTGTGGAAAAACTGAACTTATGGTAGTGGGGTCAGTAGGAACACTTGCCAAACTGGTCAAAATACTAGGAGGTGTTCTTGACCAGGCACTGAATAAGAAACCTTATGTAGGATGCATGGTCTCTTCAGTAACATACTACATCAAATTGTTTGCTCATCTCAGACCATACATCTCCAAAAACAATGTGGAAGCTATTGCCCGGGCAATAATAGGTGCCAAAATTGATTATTGTTGCAGTCTACTGGCAGGGGCTAGTAAAGCAACCATCAATAGACCATAGTGGTCCAGAATGGGGCTGTTAGAGTTGTCACAGGTCTAACCTTACGCTCCCATCTAACAGAGTCTCATTGTACGTTCAACTGGATCCCTGTGGAAGCACAAATCACTTTCAGGCTACTAGTAATCACATTCAAGTGTTGAATGGGTACTATGCCGACCTATCTTCAAGATCACATTAGGGAAAAACCCAACTACAGAAGGCTGAGATCCAGTAACCAAAACTTCCTATTCTTACCAAAATGCAAAACTAAGAAGGTTCAGGGAGGAGCATTTTTTGGTGTAGCTCCCATATTATGGAATTCCTTACCAGCATTGTTGAGAGGTTTTTCGTCTCTGAGCCTATTTAAAAAAGATCTCAAGACCTGGTTGTTCGAGATAAGTAGCCTACTTTTCATCTTTTCCAGGCGGCAGGTATATACCATCACTTCCTGGACTTTACATGTTGCTTATTTTTTGTTTGTCCTTGTCTGCGCCCTCACACCATATGAATGCGCGTTATAAATAAATTAAAGTAAAAGTAAAATGATGCTAAAGGCAGCTCCAAAAGGTCCTGGTGGTGTCAACTGGGTTAAACATGCTTGAATAATGCCTCGCAGTGGTTCATCTGACAGAAATCCTGTTGGTCTTGGCTCTCAGGAGCTGTGAGTCCAACACAATGGTCTCAGGGATGAGATGAGTCCTTTTCTCAGGCACCCAAAAATGGGGTAGGTTGGTGCACACCTCCAGGAGTACCCAGAACAGTGAGGTCCTGGGCAGAGTGTGTTTGGCAGAGTTGCATGTCTTGTTCCACCAGCAGGTTCACCCCCAATGGTCCCTGGGCATGGTTATAGGGCCGAGCTTGCCTCTTTCTTGGAATAGCTGTGCTCATCGCACTACTGGAAGCCTCTGGAAAGGACTGCTTTCCCAACAGGGTCCAACAAAATCTTCTTGAATCTTTGTAGTCCAGAGATGATTCAAAGAAGTGCTGGACAACTCCTTCGTGTATATGCAAAAGCGTTGCCAATTGGTGCAGTGAAATCTTCTTGAAGGTTTGAAGTCCAGAGAAGATTCAAAGAAGTGGTGGGATACCGCTTCTTTTAAATGCAAAAGCCCTGTGGTGATTGGATTATCCCTAGCCTGCTATAGGGCCCCACTCTCTGTTCTTGGAACAAGTGGACCTTTCTCCTGACATCACATTTAAAGTGGTATGTGCTACAGGAAGTGTAGGGACAGGAATACCATAACTTAGGAATAGCTTATATGTAGAGATGTATCTGCCATCAGGTGGGGAGACCCATAATTATAGGGTTTTGCTACAGGCGCACATATCTTACTTGGCTGTCAAAATGGGCACCTGTGACCCCTGAATCTGGTATGTGCCATTGGTACTGAAGGCGCTGCAGGTCAGTATCCTGTTGCAGCAGGGCACAGGTACACACTATGTTTTTGGGATGGAGCTTTATCAGAGGGGAATCTGATCAGCAGATTTCCCTTTCAAAGTTGAAGTTACCTGTATAATTTTATCATTTAATACAAAATCAATAAGCCAAGGCTTCTACACACTTGCCAGATGGTTTTTCCCCCAGGTGGCTAGTGGATTTGTAAATTGGAGGGGTGTAAATATTATCCACACATTAATGGGGACCATCAAGTTTGGGGTTTGTACTTGAGTAGTTATTTAAAATAATGGGTTGAAATATTGCATTTTTAGCACACTTTTTGTGAAATTCTTTTTATAAATCTATACAATTTATAATACGATGTGTAGAGTGACACCTAACAAATATAAAAGATGCCTAGTCACCAACAGTATACTGGAGCATTCTCCAAAGTATCTTTAAGCTGGCTGTGCCCACAGTAAAATGCAGTACTGTACTAGTGTAAGAGGGCATTTTCCTGCTGGCTCTGCATTGCAAAGCCATTTTTGTCATTGTGAATAGCTCAAAATGCCCCAATAAATAAATACGAGGCCATGCTGCCTGTGACAATACTGCATGTCCTAAATTTCTTCTGTAAGACTATAATCATGATCACTTTACCCATAATGCAAGTAATGCTGCTATATGTACAGAAGTCGAACACACTAATGTTGGCTCTGCCGATAATGCCAGTAATGCCACTGTAAGCATAGACCTGCATGCTGGTTTTGTCAATAGATTCCAGTGTTTGCCAAGAAAAAAAACACTCATATTGGCTTAACCTTTATTGCACTGTATGACAGCATTTCCAATCTGTACGTTGCAATGTATGTTGTTATTTACTATGTAAGAAGGCACTTGTGTTCGCTTAGCACATAACACAAGTGGAAGAAGAACTGCTCTTGTTGGCTAAGCCAAAACTGCATACAAATGTGTTTCCATGTGAGCAAACACACGTGGTGTTTTGCCCACAATCTCAGTAATGTCACTGTGATAAAACAAGTCCATCATGACGGCTTCATTATTGGCCAGTATTCCAGTGGATGAACATAATCATATTGTTTTTTGTCCATGCAGTAATTCCACATATGAAAAGAATCCATGCTGGTAGCAACACTATTTGGCAGTATAAACACACTCATGCTAGCATTTCCAAGCAGACTGCATCAATATATACCAGTATTTGTTTTGTAAAACACACTCATGTTGACTTTGCCCATAGTCCACTGATGACACTGTTAAAAACATGACTTTGATGTACTTTTCAATAGAACACCCTCATTTTGGCTTTGCTATCAATACCAGTAAGTCACCTGTAAGGAATCATGCGCTGCACCAATATACAGCACTATTTGTAAAATACAGTCATGCTTTCTATGCCAAAGGTGCACTAATGCCACTGTAAGAACATAACTCCATGTTCACTCTGCCAATATATGGCTGTATTTGCCATGCAAATGACATTCATATTGGCATTGATGGCTTTAGAGCTGCCAGAAGCACGGCAACTGCTCTCCTGAACATCCGTGAAGACCTGCTCTCCAACCTTGATTCTAACATCCCTTCTGTCCTCATCCTACTCGTCTGCCTTTGACACAGTCAACCATATCATCCCGCTCAACCATCTCTGTGACAACCTGGTTATCACTGATCAGGCTCTGGCCTGGCTGACTTCTTTCCTCTCTGAGCGATCCTTCCAGGTCCAACTTGGGTACTTCCTTTCCTCTATATTTCTCTCTACCTGTAGAGTTCCCCATGGGTCTTACCTTTCACCCTGGCGCTTCAACCAGTACCTGGCAAATCTCGCCCATCGCATTGTTGCTCTCTGCTACAACTTTCAGTGCTATGCGGATGATACTCAACTCATTTTCAGGCTGCCCTCGGCCACCTCTTCTCTTTCTCTCTTCTCAAATTGTCTGTTTGCTATTCAGGAGTGGTGTGCCGCCAACGATCTCTGCCTTAATGCCAGTAAGACAAAGATTCTCCTCATCAGCACACCTGACACCCTCCTTTCCTGTCAGTCTCTCCCCAACCTCCCTTGGCCCTCCTCCTACCCCCACCTGTGAGGCTAAGAACCTCCGGGTCATATTCAACTCCACGCTTTGATGTTCTGCCCACATCTCTGATGTCTCTAAAAAGTCAAACTTACAACTGCACCTCCTCAGTGGTATTCTGCCTTTCCTCTCCTTCCCCCAGAAACTCACTGTCTCTCAAGCCCTGGTTCTCTTTAGGTTGGACTACTGCAACAGCCTCTTTCTAAATCTGCCTGATTCTACTGTTTGCCCTTTGCAACTCATCCAGAACAGGACTGCAAGACTTGTCCTTGGCCTCAAGCCCTGGGATAGTATCTCTCCTGTCCTGAAAACTCTTCATTTGCTCCCAGTGGCCGCAAGGATTAAATTCAAGACCCTTTGCATTGTCCACAAGGCATCCTGGAGCCTGTGCCCGAAATACCTTCAACTCTCCCTCCGCAAATACCTTCACTAACCAGCTCTTCGCTCCTCCACCTCCCACTCCCTCAGAGTCCATCGTTTCTCATAGAAATAAGCTGGGGGTAGATCTCTGTCTTCGGCTGGAGCCTCCCTCCCTGACACTATGAAACTTAAGGAGAACCACCTCTGGTCCTGGAAGCACCTCAAGACCTTCATTTTTGCTTCTGCCTTCTCTCACCCTCTTCCCTGCTGATCTGTTCTTTTGTCATTGTGCACCTGGTTACCCTCTGTTTTTTGGCCCAGGTACTTGCCCACCCTGCCATGCACCCACACTGCCTCCTTGCAACCCTTGGACTTGGGTCTGTGTCTGTAACGCTAAAGCCCCCACTTTTTCTGCACTAACCAGACACCCCCTGTCTCTGCCTTAAACCTATCACTTGCCACTCGCTGGCTGCACTACCACTTGTTGTTTTTTGTCCTTTGCTCAGCACTTTCCACCTTTCCCTCCACCCATGCACTTTTCCATCTTCCCTCTCCCATGCACTTGCACGTTCTCAATGTCACTGAGCCTAGCAAGATCATTGTCGTGTTCTCCCTTGTTCCCCTCCCCTGCCTCATGGTGCTCTGAAACACTTGAGTGCAGTGTAAGAAAACAAGTCCAAACTGGCAGTGGTAATAAATGTTATTGTTTGCCATCTAAGAATCCACTCAAATGGCATTATCCGTAATGCCAGTAATGGCATTGTACGAAAATATGCCCATTGTGCCTGTGCCAATATATGCCAGAATTTGCCAATTAGGAACAGATTTATGTTGGCTCTTCCCCAATGCCAATAATATCCATGCAAGAAACATATCTGTGAAGGCTGCATCAATAGATGCATGCATAGGTCAGATCATGCAAATAATGCATAACTTCCACTCTAAGAAATAAATGTGCATGCTGCCTGCACCAATATTTGTCAGTATTTGCCACACAAAATAAACTCAGTGTGGCTTTGTCCATAATACACTGAGGTCTCGGTGGACGGCTCTCTCAGCTCAGCTCAGCAAACCTCTACCTCCTCACTATACCCCCAGCCCCATGTGGCTCCTCACGCTTCCACTCCTTCCAACTCTTGGCCCCCCTACACTGGAACTCCCTCCCGTTCTCGATCCGCTCCACCCCTACCTACTCATCCTTCTGCCACTTCCGAAAGCCCATCTTCTTCACTCCCCCCTGACTTCCCTTCCCTACCCCAACCCTCCAACCCTTTCCCCCCTCCTTTCCCCCCATTCTCTCCCCTTCAACTATGACCTTAAATTGGTAACACATACTACTTAGGGGCAATGAGGACACCAGATCACTCCCCCTTCCCATCCCCTCCACCCTCCCTCCCTCTCTCCCTACCTCAAATCCTACACCGTAACTCCCTTCACCTACCCCCTCCTCTGCCCTCCCCCAATCCACTCCCCTCCTTGTAAATAGTTCTACTTATTGTTCTAATGACCTGTTCATGTTTGTAAATATGCTTCTCTCACCTGTTGTTATATTATAAAGAGCTTTGGCTTAAAGCACTATATCAATTCAATAAACATAAACATAATCATAAACATAATACATATCCAAACTTATTGTGCCAATCTATGCAAGTTTTGGTCAACTACGAACAGGCTCGTATTGGCTTTTCCAATAATGCATTAATGACATTGTATGGAAACATGTCCACACAGGCTGTGTTCATTTATATAGAATTATAAATGGGTAGCTATCAATTATTGATACATATTCCACTCGCTGTTTACAAGTGAAATGTAACACAATTCGAGAAGCTCAGGTTTTCTGTGATGACACTCGTAACCCTGAATTGGAACATATCTTGAAGTTGGTAGCTACTCATCTTTAATGTAATGTTGCGTATTCCCCCAGTGCCCATTTTCAGCACTTCATCCTGTTCTCATGTGCAAGCATTACAGGGGTGGAGAGAGGAGACAAGTGTCAACTATGTGCAAGATATGTAAAAAAAGTAAAAACAACCCCAACAAAGAAAGGCTATACCTAGCATCCTGCCTATGTTTTGTATTTCTCCACCCTCCCCATCTTCGAAGAGTAAGAAATGTACCTGGTGTCCTACTCCTGTCCCCAAATCCCTCATGTGACCTCTTGTCCTGCCCATCCCAAAAATATAAAGCATATCTTGTGCCCTTCTACCATTCATTACCTACCTTTTGGTATGCCCTCATCCTTTTTCAGTGTGAAAATAAATAACTGGTATCCCACCTCCCTCCTACATTTCCCAGTTGTGTACCATGCACTCCGAAGCCCCATCTAGTAAGAAATACATTACCTGGCTTCCTGCCACCCACTCCCAACACATTCTCATTCACCACCCAGGGATGTCAATTGGGGGTTTGCAGGGGTCGCAACTGCAACCCCATGAAGTCTCCCCGTCTACCCCTGTAGTCTTGCTTGCTACCCCTAAAATGAAATGTAAAAAAAAAAAAAAGTGTTGCTTTTCTTTTTTTTAATGGAAGCTTCTGTGCTGTGGCCAGTGCCATGTGACTCTTTGTTCCTGCAGTGGCTGGCATTCTTGTTCAGACGTATTAAAAAACAGGGGGTACCCTAAGTAGGAAAGAATAGGAATAACACATCATTTGTCTTTCTGGAATTCTTTACAATAGTTGCTAGACTCATTAAAGGTTTCTTTCGGGCACACTTCAGGGGATGAGTCACTGATTTAGTCTGTTCATAAACACATCAAATTCACAATGCAGACAACAACTTCCAAAAAGCATTTGCATCCATTTCGGACTATGTATTTTGCTTTTTGCAAGTTGCAGTTATAGCATGTTGTTTTCTGCCGTTGTCTCTGTTGTGATCATCACAAGACATTCCATCTCGGTATCCTCATTCAAATGACAACATTCTTGTGCCTAAAATCTTGTGTACAGTATATACATGTTTGACCATAGCACATCAAGTGGCTATTGATGCCATTGTGCCACAATTAATGCTTTGTTGCAATGTGTCTATCTCTCCCATCTCCCTGGCATGCTGTTCAGGATGTTTGTTTGCATGTATGAGGTAAAGAGTGCCCAGAGTATGGGATGTTGTGTGAGTGTGTTGCTTTCCCTATTCTGCCAACCTCAGAAGCCTGAGAAGTAGATCCACACAGGATTGGCATGCAGCCAATTTTGCACAAGACCTGCAGATGAACTGGCCTGCTGCTAAATCTCACTTACCAGTTTACTGGTATCCACTAGACAGTGTAATTTGCTTTCTGCCTTTGAGAACATTCAGACATGTAATTACCCATTTTCCCATAGCTGGAAAGATAGCTCATTGGGTTGAGCGGTTGATGTTGCGATGTGTGTATGGTTTGCTGGTTCGAATCCCGGCAAGGCCGACTCAGCCTTTTATCTTTCTGAGATCGATAAATGATTACCAACACAGGTGAGGTGATGTGGTATTTATATTTGTTCTATATAAAGCACTTGAGCATAAGTGCTATATAATAACACATCATTATCATTTAGCCTTTGGATGCCTGCTTGCATTCACAGTAATATGGGCCTATACACACTGATGTTAACGATACATGTGTTAGTCCATTCCTGTATGAAATGCATATCACAGTGATATCATAACCATATTTTTTGTTGCATACTGGGTGGGGATGTCAAGAGCCGTGTGACGTCACTTCCGCTACCCCTGAAATTTTGGTGAAATGACGTCCCTGTCACCACCTTTCTACTTCCCTTTCACATCACTGTGACAATGGGAGCAGGGCAAATGGTAGGTTGTTAGCGTTTCAGCTCATAGCAAGTCCACATCAATGCAGCAGCTGGAGCTTTGTTAAACTGGGGCAAGCACAGCTCCTGTTGTGACAGATATGCTCAGGTTGTTTGGGCAACTGCCTCCGCTTTGCTCAGTTACCCGGAAACCTAGGAAATCAGAGAAATATGCTATATCTGCTTGATGTGAGATCATATCGATTAATTATGAATAGATTTCCGAAATAAGTGTTTTGTTTGCCCCTCTTGACATCCAACCTGGCTGAGCATTTATTACTCGATGGGACAATGATCAGGCATTGACAAAATAAAACCAGGAAGCAGGGGACGTTTTCAATTAAACACATTTCCATGTTTGTCGTTCCTTGAAAGTACCAGAAACACTTCTCCCTGCATATCCATAAAGTGTGGGGTTGTGCAGGAGCACCATTACCAGCGCTCCAGTCTGCTGTACACCAGGCACAGCTGGGGAAGCAAAATGCATGCCCATGCTCTATGGATATTACACGCTAGGAGTACCACAAGCCTATGTGTTGCCTCATCGAGCCTTGCCCAGGAAAGCTGCATAAACTGGCTGCTGCAGCAGAGGGAGGGCTCAGGTTTTCGCTGTGCCCGCTGTGCCGGCTCTTGTTCCTCCTTAATAAGAGGCAGGTTGACTCTCTGTCACCCTTTATAGAGGAGCCACTACTGAATATTGAGGGTATGATATGATAAGATATGATATGGCATTTGTAATGCGCCTATACACAAGTGTTTCAAGGCGCGACGAGGCAGGGAGGGGGGAACAAGGGGAAGACAGACAACGATCCTACTAGGCCAGGTGTCATTCAGACCGCGCAAGTGCAGGGGTAGGGGGAAGGGAAAAAGTGCAAGGGGAAGGGGTGGGGGAAGTGCAGTACAAAGTAAGTAGAATAAAAAATAAATAAATAGGGCCAGCTGGTGGCAAGTGCAAGGTAAGTGCAGACAAGTGCTGGGAAAGGAGGCTGTAGGGATACAGAGACAGTCCCACAGTTCAGGGGTTGCCAGGGAGGCAATGCAAGTGGAGAGTGGCTGGGCCCAGGACCGAGGTCGGTGAGGGTGGCCCAGTTGCAGATTCAGTGCAGTTTCAGTGAAGTATTTAGCAGGGGAGAGGTAGAGAGAAAGCAGAAGCAAAGAGGAAGGTTTTGAGGTGCTTACGGAACAGGAGATGGTTCTCCTCAAGTTTCAGGGAGGCAGGAAGGCTGTTCCAGAGGGAGGCCCCTGCCGCGGAGAGAGATTTACCCCCAGCTCGTTGCTTCGAGAAGCGGCTGACCCTGAGGGAGCTGGAGACGGATGAGCGAAGGGCTCGGGAAGGAAGATATTTAGGAAGAGAGAGTTGAAGCTATTTAGGCCTCAGGCCCTAGAAGGCCTTGTGGACAATGCAGAGGGTTTTGAACTTAATTCTCGCAGCCACTGGGAGCCAATGTAGAGATTTCAGTCCTGGAGAGAAACGGTCCCTGGGCTTGAGGCCAAGGACAAGTCTTGCAGTTCTGTTCTGGATGAGTTGCAGGCGGAGAGTGGAGGCAGGCAGATTTAGATAGAGGCTGTTACAGTAGTCCAGCTTCGAGAGAACCAGGGCTCGGGAGACAGTGTTCTTCTGGGGGAAGGAGAGGAAGGGAAGAATACCTCTGAGGAGGTGCAGCTGGTAGTGTGACTTCTTAGAGACGTCAGATATATGAGGAGAGAAGGAGAGTGTGGAGTTGAAGATGACCCCGAGGTTTTTTGCCTTGCCGGTAGGAGTAGGAAGAGGGCTGGCCAGAGAGCTGCAGGGAAGGAGGAAGTGGGTGTGCCGATGAGCAGAATCTCAGTCTTACTGGCATTAAGGCAGAGGTCATTGGCGGCACACCATTCCTGGATAGCAGACAGACAGTCAGAGATGAGGGAAGGAGAGGAGGAGGACGAGCGTAGACTGAAAATGAGCTGGGTATCGTCCGTATAGCACTGAAAGTTGGGGCAGAGGCTGGCGATGCAGTGGGCAAGGAGTGCCAGATACTGGTTGACCAGCCAGGGAGAAAGATTAGATCCCTGGGGAACACCACAGGTGGAGAAAAAGATGTCAGAGAGGAAGGACCCAAGTTTGACCTGGGAGGGTCGATTGGAAAGGAAAGAGGTCAGCCACGCCAGAGCCTGACCAGTGATACCCAGGTTATCACGGAGATGGTTGAGCAGGATGGCATGGTTGACAGTGTCAAAGGCAGAAGAGAGATCGAGCAGAATGAGAACACACGGAGTGTTGGAGTCGAGGTTCAAGAGCAGGTCCTCCCGGATGTTCAGGAGAGCAGTTTCCGTGCTTCTGGCTGCTCTGAAGCCAGATTGATGGTCATGAAGACTACCAACAGATTCAGCATGGAGGATAAGCTGGGAGATGGCCAGTTTCTCCAGGAGCTTGCCCAGGAAGGGAGTGATGGAGATTGGGCGATAGTTAGCCGAGCAGGAGGGGTCGGAAGAGGGTTTCTTGAGAAGAGGGTGCACAAGGGAGTGCTTGAGGGGGGATGGGAAGACTCCAGAGGCGAAGGAGTGGTTGCAAAAGTCAGCCAGGGCAGGATCCAGGGAGTCAATGTGGTCCTTGATAGTTTTGGAGGAACAGGGGTGAACCTGTTTAGACAAGACTTTCATAGATCGGACTTGTCTGGAAACCTCGTCAGCAGAAAAAAGGGGAAAGGCAGAGAAGGAGGGAGGCGGGGTGGCTGCAGAAGGGTCAGAGTAAGAGCCGGGAAGAGGGGGTGGGAGGTGATAGGAGGAGAGTGATGTCCTGAGTTTTAGAGATGAAGTGAGGGGCCAGTGCAATGCAGAGGGCCTGGGAGGGGACAGGAGAGGTAGAGACTGCAGCAGGGTTGGCAAGCCCCTTGCAGATTTTAAAGAGTTCAGCCGAGTTGTTAGATGCCGCAGAGATGCAGGCTTGGATAAGGGCTCTCTTCTTGGTGAGAACGGAGAGACGGTATTGCCTTTGGAGCAGGCGGCAGGACAGTTTGTCAGAGGATGAACATGAAGCACGCCATTTCCTCTCTGCACCCTGCACTTGCGTTTTAGGGTGACGAGATCTGAGTCATACCAGGAGTTACATTTGGCTTTGGGCTTCAGGCGGATTCTCATGACAGGGGCAAGGATAGCAAGAGTATCAGATATAGCAGAGTGGAGCATGGAGAGGGCTGTGTCAGGGTGGGAGTCAGCCGAAGGGGGGGGGGGGCGAGAAGGTGGCAATGAAAGCCTCAACTGACACGCGCTTCATGGGTCGTATGACCGAGAAGGTGGGTTGCAGTGATGAGGGTTGCTTTGCCTGTGGGGTAGGGAGGGTGAGGTGGGAGGATAGGAGAAAGTGATCACTCCAGGAGAGAGGAGTGGAGAGAGGGACGGAGAGGGGAAGGTCAGAAGAGATCAGAGCATCAAGTGTGTGCCCTGCAGAATGAGTAGGCCCAGACGGGAGAATAGAGAGTGAGAGAGAGTCGCAGAGGTCACGAAAGAGTCCAGTCGGGGGACAGGAGGCATCCAGGTGGATGTTGAAGTCACCAAGAAGGAGGAGTTGAGTGGTAGAGGACAGGAGTGAGGAGGAGAGGTCAGCCCACTCAGAGAGGAAGGAGGAAATTTGACCAGGTGGCTGATAGATAGTAGCCAGAGTAGATAGAGGGTAAGGGAAGTACGAACAGTAACCCCAATGGCAAAGGGAAAAGGGGTAACAAAAAAACTTGTTTTTAGAATGGTGTTATCGTCTTTTGTTATTGTTATTTGGTTAAACAATATAACAGTTAATACAATTCATAAAACACTTTTTTTTCATCATTTTTTTACATAATCACAAACATATGCAAATAAAAATATACACAAAGAAAACACCATTTAGAGAATAGTATAGAAGTAGCATGATTCCAATTACAAATATCTTATCACAACGTTATTAAGAAAGATATTTTTCAAAATGGTGTTTTTACAAAATCCCAGGAATTGAACATCACTAGTTTTTTCATGCAGGACACCCCATATCTCCTCTCCTATGAGAAGCTACAATGATTCCCCACCTCTCACAACCATCTCTCACCGGATAGTCTCTGCACACTTCCCTTTTCCCATTCAGAGCTTCTAGCACCTTAGAAATGTTCCAGGATAGCAGTGTGTGCCATATCGAACACCACATCGACCCAGACCTGCCTACATTTAAAAAAGAAAAACCAGGAGATCCACGTCAATGGTGGCCCCGCCCATATCCACCTAAGACCACGACCACTTGCCCCTCCCACATGTCTACAAAAAAAGGAAACACAATAGTATGATGCCAGAAAAGGGGTGGGATTTGCTCGCTGGACCTTCTATCAACCCACACCTCCATGTGATTGGCCACTAGCAGTATATTTGTAGCCAATCACATGAAGATGTGGGAGGGGTTTCTGGCACTCATGGAAACCCGGAGTCTTCGGGCTAACCCCGGAGACTAGGCAGGTCTGCATCGACCACACCAATATTATATTTGAATAGTTCCATGTTCTCTGGCATCAGTTTCGATAAATGCTGTACTTGATCTTGAGTATTTCCTCATTTGAATTGATTTGCTACATACAGAGGAGTTGCTTGGGGGCGGGGGGGCTATGGGAGCTAAAGCCCCGGGTCTTTTGGTTGTAGCCCCGGATAGAAGCCCAGGAGCTACAACCAAAAGGCTAGCTAGCACCGTGTCCTGACAGTCTCAACATTAGGGAGAATAGCTCAGCGGAAACCTTCTTGCCTTGGAAACAATGACGACAGAAGCAACGCAGGTTTGATGCCGGGGGCTGTGCTTAGAAACCTCTGGGTATTTAAGTGCGTTATAAATACCAACTAAGATAAAAAAAAAACAATTACGCAACTAAAACAAAAACAATCCCTGTAACAGTGCCTCGATGCCCGCGGGCTGTGTGAGTGCTTTAAAAAAATGCAAAAAAATAAAAAAAAATAAAAAAATAGGGTAGCCCCAGACATAGCAACACCACGGGCTACAGATATATTAAAGAGCCACAAAAAAGGGTCGATTTCTACTTTCTGTTAGTGTTATCTAGGTCCCTCCAATAGATGCAATGTAAAATAAATCTGAAAGCCTTCTTTCTAGGTCGATGGTGTGCTTAATATGGTGTACAATACTGCAAGCAAGCTTTTTCTTTTTGAAAAGCCCGTCATCATTACTTTGAAGAAAGATGGGAGACCTGCATTTTTCGACCCAGGACTCCTTTTTTTCTGGCCCCGGTCATCTCTGCAATAGATAAAAGGCTGTTTGGCGAGAGTGCCCTCAGCATGCCAGTCCTTGCCAGCAGCAGCAGCTGCTTCTTCATTCATATTGCATGAGGGTTCGAAGGCAAGCGACAAACCTGAAATGAATCCTGACAGAATCCTGAATACAACGTACATTCGTCCCCGGGAACGGAAGTCCTTTCAGCAGGGTCTGGCACCGGGGAAACGCGGGGGGATTCGGTATCATGCTGACTGCGGGTGCCACAAAGGGCCGGCGCAGTTCCCTGCCACTTGCTGTAGGGCTCTGCTGGTCCCAATAAAAGTTTCATTGTCTGGGAAATTGAAGAGGAGTTTGGCGGGAAAAGAAAGAGCGGGGCAGCGGTTGATGAGAACGCCAGGGAACTGCAGCGAGGCAGCGCATAACCATGTGTAGATGGAATAGGACCACCATCATATTCTCCAGACAACGCATTTTTCATGAAGGTTATAAGAGAATACTTGAACAGTTGTATATTCAACTCATAAATCTTAAGAGCTCAAACATCTTTTCCTCTCCACTGAAGTGCGCAACAGGGGCAATTTAGCGTCATGTATCCCGTTTTAAACACATTGGGGGTCATTACGACCCAGGCGGTAAGTACGCCAACTTTACCACCATGGTGTAAACCATGTTTACACCATGGTGGATGGTGGATTTACCACCCCATTCCAAGGTGAGTGAGGGGGTAAATCCCCATTTCCCATTTTCCCTTCCCCATTCCCATTTTTGCCCCATAGGGCATAATGGGAGTGGGGAAGGCGCTAATTACGCCACCGTAAATTACGGTGGCGTAATTAGCATCATGGCGGGTTAGCGCCATGGATTTTAACGGCTGCTAAAAGCAGCCGTTAAAATTGGAATCAGGCGTTAAGGGTTAACGACGGCGTTAACCCTTAACGCCTGGGTCGTAATGAGGCCCATTGAAAACCTCAGCAGTTTTCTAGTGCCTGTGATATAGCACCTGGGAACAGATTACAGAAACCTTGAACGGGTGCAAGTGCAATTTTGCAGGGTATTAGCACTAGGGAAACATTGGGGCCAGATTCGAAAAATGTTGTACCATGAAAACTGCAATTTTACATGACATCAGCACTGGGGAAAAGTTTTCCCTTGGCAAAAAACCTATTTTTCCAATGCATTTTTGGACCTGGTCAAAGTTTCCCCGGCCTAGGCCTAAAACGGAAGGGTATTTGGACTTTGGCATCGTTTTGCCTGATACAAAAATGCATTGGAAGTATGTTTTTTGCACTAGGGTATTTTTTCCCCTTGTCAGGGTGCAATGGTTTTCTAATATGACCCCAGTGTTGTTGCACTAGGGCAAAGTTTCTGTAATGTGGGCCCTGGCAGACAACTTTACCAATCCATTTTCTTCATCTCAGTCATTCATTTTACATATACCAGACAGACATTCTATTTGTCTTTCGTTTACAAATCGCTCCTCGGTTCAGCATATTTAAAACCACTTCCCCGGCTGACATTGCTATTCTGTATTGCTCTAGACTCAATAATTGGGTCCTCTCGGATCTCGGCTTCATCGTAGGATATTGTCTTAGTTTTTCTCACTTTCATCCATTCCTCCTCCTTGAGAGTATTAAGGAAGAGCTTAGTCCTAAAAGGTATGACTATTATTTTTGATGTAACCTATTTAAACAGGTGGTTTTGCCTTGCCAGGTTGAGAAATGGACAAGGTGTGAAGAGCCTCTTGTGCTTCCTTATTTAGGTTAAATATCTCAAGACAACAATCACTTTTCTAACATTTTTATTACTTCCCTTCTGGGTGTTTGACCTTCTTCTCTGAAAGAGACTTTTTGGGTTGTGCAACGTCCAGACATGGGGTCACATTACAACCTTCTTGCTAAAATGCTGGTAATTACGGTGCACCAGTATTACTGTTTCCTGCAGGCCGACCACCAGAATTACCATCACATTTCAGGGCCTCCAGGTGACCACACTCGCCCCTGCCAGGAACAATAATACCCGCACACCGGAAATGTGCCAGAAATAGAGATACTGGCTCCCAAATTGTTGGAATAACCGCACCGGTATTTCTGGCACTATGGAGACTGTCCCCCACATGCCAAGTGCCTGCCACAAGTGGTGGGACGACTTGTGGCCGAGGATCCAAAACTTCCAGTTCACTCACAGGAGGGAATCTGCTGCCACAGGAGGATGGATTTTGGCACCCTTTACCCTCATGCACTGGGAGGAGAAGTGAAGATCCATCATGCACATGGAGGGCATTGAGGGAGTTTGGACAGTAGAAGCAAGTGCTGGGTCCCAAGTTGATGGTGGTAAGTACAACAAATACCATGTAAATTCAAATGTTGAGTCCAAATACATTCATGGGCCAAAATGTGTCAGTCAGAGCAAATGGCTCAATCACACACACATGCCAGGGGATGCAGGAAGATGTAGCCATGCACAAGCACCATAGCCGCAAAGCACAGCCCCAAACATGGACACATGACAAGCACCCATGTGTGCCAAGGGAGAACAGGACATGAATAATAGGCCCACCGCACACACAACAAAGCACATTGGCAGACCAACAGTCAATGTGCACCCCTACCTCCCACATATAGAGCAAACAGTTCAAAGAAGCCGCATGACAAGATCAGGACACAACAAAGTAGCATGAGTGTAAGGCAAGGCCAAGGACTTGACTACCAGAAGACTAACCACATGCTCATCTCACCACAACAGGCACCTCCTCTGACAGCAATGTGCCTGTACCATCGACATCACCCCAGTACCCGCAGGCAGACCTGCAAAGGCCACACCCCCACCTCCAGCTGCACCAGCACCACCTCCTGTGCCAGCACCACCACACCTTCTGCTGAGCCAGCAGCTACACCACCACCAGCTATGCCAGCACCACCACTACCACCATCATCTGTGCCTGTACCAGCACTGCCACCACCAACTGCAGCCAGCACCACACTTGTGGTCAGTGGCCCCACTGTCACTTCTGTGCCCTTCAGACCACCATGGACACAAAAGCCACAAGGCCATTGTGGAAGGTACCACAGTGAGGAGGACATCCACACCCCCTACCTGACCCTGTCTTTTCAGCCCGACAACACCACACATCCCCTTCCTCTACCCATGTGCAGCATCCTTACTATGGATGCAAGACTACGGGCAATGGAGAACAGGCATGAAATGACAACACTCACCCAGCAGCAGCTCACGTATCGAGGCTGCTGCGTCAAGGCTGTATCACTGCTGCCCTTCTCATCCTAGCCCAGAGGGTCTGAAAGGGCAATGAGGTGATGCCAGCCATGTCTGCATCCCTCACGCACTCCTTGCAAGTTACTCTTGTGCACTCGCAGGCCCAGGGGTCTGACCTGCAATCGTCCACCACTACCATTGGGAGCTCAAAGCCGGGCAGCCCAAGGCGCTGCCCCCCAGCCACTTTCATTAACACCTGAGCCAGCCAAGAGCGCTGTGCAGAGGAGGCAGTAAAAGTGACACTTTTCCTTACACCATAATTCACTTTGCGCCTATGGGGTGTTTGGGGAGGGGGGAGTTTTTTGTGGGGAGTGTAAGGAGTTGATAGGGAGGAGGATGTGTGGGGTGAGTGATGGATGTGTGTAGAAGGGGACGGGTGTGTGTGGGGAAGGGGAGGGGTGTGTGTAGGAGGAGGTGGTATGTGGGGAGGAGGAGGGCAAAGGGTGTTGGATTTTGCACTTTGTTTTTCAATACATAGTTTTCACTAGAAGCAACGAGTGGACATATCTAATTTTGGTGAAAGTATTTATTGTGTGTTCACATCATATGCAGTAAGGTGCAAGGGAAGTGCAGAGTGAAAGGGATACTCAGAAAGAATATCTAGGAGTTCTTGACGGGCCTTGCGTGTATGGGCTTGGCTGGATCTGCATCATCAGCATCATCCTCTGGCAGAGGAATGTCCAGATCTGGGGCTGGGGTATTTTGCATCTGATGCAGATATTATGGAACATTTCACAGGCCATGACTATCTGCCCCACCTTCTTTGGCCTCTAGATGAATGCACCCCCAAACCAGTGTAGGCATCTGAAATTAGTCTTTAAGAGCCTGAAAGGCCGTTCGATGGTCACCCTGGTCCTCACAAGTGCCCTGTTGTATGCCATGTCCTTGTGTATCTGGTGATTCCCCAGAGAGGTCATCAGCCACATTAGTTATCCTGAGTCACCTGCAAGGGGAAAGGACACATGTGAGTGATGATACCCGGCAGTGGTGCTGCCTGTGACAGTGGTATCTCAAGGGTCAGTCTTTGCATGCATGTCCCATGTCTCGCCAGGACAAACATCTCATAACCCTTGGTGGCCTAGTCTACAGATGCATTGGCAATGGTGGAGGTGGGAGGGGGCGAACCTGTAGTACATTACATGTGGATGTCGTTATGGGCTTGAAATGGTGTGACTGCTACATCGGCAGTCATGTGCTACTCCAGTGTGCTGTGGCCTGTCAATTGAGGCTGCACTGGATGGTCCTGCATTTACAGGTTGCTTGCCGGTCATGCACTTGTGACATAGATCATCCTTCGCCTGTCACCCATGCTGCAATGTAGGTGTAAATGTTTATGTATTCACCCAACATCCAGTTCCTTTGTCCTCTGTGATGTGCCATGTAAGCCAGTGGGGTGCTTTTACACAGGACTATGGAGTTGTGGGTTGATCCTGGGAACCTGGCACAGCAGTGCATGATTGTCAGGTCAGTGTCAAAGGTCACCCTGACATTGAGGAAATAGAACTGCTTCTGGTTCCTGTCGATCTCCTCTGAGGAGTGGGAGGACACCAGCTGTAGGTGCAGGCAGTCCACTGCTGAGTGAACGAAGGGAACACAAAATAGGGAACATAATAATACACTATGGGTTGTGGGATGTATTGACCAACTCCACTATGCTATGTGGCATCACAATGCCAGTTATGGTGAAAGAAACAGCAACAACGGCGGCAAAACCCTGGTGCGCGCCAAAAACCTACAAAAACCATGTGCTTCAGCACACAAAAAGAGGGATGCACAACCCGCCACCCATGGTGCATGTGTGGGGGAATAGAGTACACCCTGCAGAAATGTGCCAGTGGGCTCCATGACCAGCAAACAGAGTGCAGAGAGAGAAGCAGCACTTTGCAAGTGAAACCCAAATATGTGCCTACAAATGACATTTGCTCTGTTGCTAAAAACTCCTAAATGCTGATACACAACACTTCTCCACATTCAAAATCTTGCCTGGTGCTTTAATTCATGTATCAAATGAAGCATTGTGAAACATACAAAGTCTGAAAACGGACAGCCTCCGTGCCACAATCTGGATGCAGTACCTGGGACTACCTGAATGACAGCTGTCAGAGGAGTACTGAGGAAACTTTAAAGTGACCTAAAAACTAAAAACTCTGCTGGATTAGCAAACATAAAAAGGTTTGTTGCCAAAAAGGAATACAGATTTTAGTTGTGTTTTGGATCCCACAGATTTTAAGACTAAGAAGGAAATGTATTTATGTTTGATGCAACATGGTGTTTTTTGCAGGATTTAAGAAGTTAATTATCTTGGCTGAGTAACAAGAGCTGGAAAAGCAGATTTCTCCCAGAAGGAGGGCCTTCCTCTCAGCAGAAACTCACTGGGAGGTGCAAATTGCGGGTTAGAACAGAATCTTGTCTATGGAAAGCAAAGGAACAATGACAGAGCTTAAGCCTAGTAAACTGGAAGTGTGAAGGGGGTCGTGAATGACCTCTGGAAGGAACAAACAAGGATGGGATGCCCTGGACTGCAGGGGTACAAAAAGGACCGAACCATCTGTTGCTAAACATGAGCAAAGAACAATTCTTAACAGACTCATACATTGTCATCCAAAAGGGTGAAAAATATAAAAAGGACAGAGTTGTTAATTGAATTCTTGGCTGCACGTGTGAAGCGGTGGCAGAACTGTGTGACATGCTCTGGACAGGAATGGCAATATATGTGGTTTTATGCTAAATGTATTAATGTTCGAATTGTGAAAATGTACACGCATATCCCTATGTTAAACATGCACATTTGTGGAAATGAGCATAACATTTGGAAATTGTGTTCATAGCAAAAAGGGCAAAATTCTGTAGAAAGTTGAGACAAGATCCCACCACTGCAGGCTTTTGAGGTATAGCTGCCACATAAAATATGGCATCTTTGTGTGTGATTTGTATAAAGGTGACCGATGTAGAAATGTACATTTAGTGTCAAACCCGATTCTGAGACCAGTGGCTAAAGGTAGGTCTCTGAGGATTGTAAAGCAAATCATAAACTGTGACTTCATCTGGCCTTGATCCAATCACTCGCATTGCAAGGCGGAGATGAAGTGTGGTCCTATTCCAGCTCACAGGGGCAAGCTTAGCTAAGCCGGCCCATACACCCACTTAGTGATGTCATTTTAAAGGATAAATAGAGACAGCTGACAACACATAGGGACTCACTGATCCAGCCACTTTCCTGATTCCGGGGAAGCACTCTGATCCAGTATTCTACATCCAGCTTTAAATATTCTTCCAGATCCAGATGCCAAATCTCTTGCTAGCAATAGAGAGATATTGATTGCCAGCAAGGCCCAAATCCTCAAATTTATTCTCTTTACCCAGTAAAGCGCTGGGTGGTGTTAGAAGGCCTTTTGAGCCAGTATCCTGAAATTCTCTGGCTTTCTACCACTAGGCTTGTCTGAGGAACTGCAATCCAGCAGATTGAAATACCCACAGACTAGGAGAGCAGATCCTGTGTAAATCCGGTGACCGGCCTCGCTGATCAAGTACCGTGCCTGATGTGCTGTCTTTCCTAGACCAGACCCAATCCATGACCAGAACTGACGGTCCAATTTAAAAACTGATCCTGTGAGTATTAATAGGAAGAACTGTGGCCCATATTATATTTACTTTGTCTTATCCCTATCTCAAACCCATCCTATCTTTCATTCAGAACCAGTATTGTTAGGAGTATCTTTGCATTGTTTTATCCCTATCTCAAACCCATCCTATTTTTCCTTCAGAACCAGTATTGTTAGAATTATCTTTGCGCTGACCCTTTTCTCATCTGAAGAAGTCGAGTTTCCTTAGCAGGCAGGTCGCCCTGATCAAGTGACTGTATGATCCCTGTGTGGTATTCGCTTTTTCATAGTCAAACCCATTTGTCATTTTCAAAAGTGCATTTCTGTTTTCCATTTTCGCGCCTATTTTACAAAAATGAGCTATCCATGGAACCTAAAACAGTTCAAAACAGTTTGATTCTCCCATTATCGCGAATATCGCGCACAGAAAAGTGTGCAGCGATTTAAAAAATCTGAAAGATTTACACGTGTGAAATAGCTCTAAACTGCTTCCGACTTGGACGTTATGATTTCAAATGTTTTCTTTGGACTAAATCATTGCTTGTGATTGTGTGCAACTGTTCAAAGCAGCTCCCCTAAGAATTTATAACAAATTATGTATTTTTGACCACATTTGGTGTTTTTGCCCAGTCAATTCTGAAGACAATTGTAAAATCCAACCTGACAGCTGAAAAGTCAATTTCGTTTTTCTCTTGCTTTTTATGGGGGGAAGGTGGGACTGACATTCTGTTATGTTATGTTATGTTGCAATTATATAGCGCCTTATATACCATTGGTATGGTCTGAAGGTGCTGGTAGGTTGAACACCCTTGGGAACCGAAGTTCAGATCAGTAGAAAGAGTGGAGAGAGTCAAAGGTGCATGTGAGCACCAGGTATGTGTGCAGCTCGTTCGATATTCGTGTAATAGCTGGTTCTTAGCGGTAGGTGTGGTGGTTGAGAGATCAGGAGAATGTGTTCGTTCTGGCGGGTTTTATCCAGAACGGCTGTGGCTGCGTTAGGCCTGAGGAGAACGACTGGCTGGGGGGTGTGAAACCAGCAGTGTTTGCTTAGAATGATGTGCAGTGAGCGGCGGATGTTGGTATGAGAACAGTTATACCGAAGGGTGTCATAGTATCTCTGTGTTCTAGTTGAGTGGTGATGTAAAGGCGAGAGTAAGCGTGGTGGTGTGATATGATGGGTTATATGATCTTTTAAATGCTCTCTGCATTCTAAGCCATATTATATACATCATGCAATTCTATGCGCTCCAGTCCGTTCAATACACTGGTCTGCCCCGCGCACTCTAGTCTGTCCCGCACGTGCACTCTTGTCTGCCCCACGCATGCCCTCTTGTCTGCCTCACGCATGCCCTCTTGTCCATCCAACGCATGTCCTCTTGTGCACACGCATCCGCTCCATACACTCAACAGCTCCATACACTCAACAGCTCCATACAGTCATCCGCTCCATCAACACATCCGCTCCATCCGCTCCCTACACTCATCTGCTCCCTACACTCATCCGCTCCCTAGACTTATCCGCTCCCTTCACTCATCCACTCCATACGCTCATGTGCTCTATACACTCATGTGCTCTATACATTCGTCAGGTCTGTACATTCATCTGCTCCGGCGATCTACACACTCTCCCCACTTCCGCATTCATCCACTATCCACACTTGTGGGCTCTACATACTAGTCCACTCCACATATTCATCTGTTCTACACACTCATCCGGTTTACGCTCATCCGTTCTGCATATTCGTCTGGATTGCGCATTCCTGCATTCCTGCATTCAACTCACTTCTCCGAGATTTGCGCACTCATCCGCGCTACACATTCCCCCTTTCTATCTCCTCTGTACATACTCACAGTCTCTGCGCACTCACCCATTCTGCGCACTCACCCCCTCTGTGCACTCACCCCTTCTGCGCACTCACCCCCTCTGCGCACTCACCCCCTCTGCGCACTCACCCCTTTTGTGCACTCATCCCCTCTGCGCACTCATCCCCTCTGCGCACTCTTCCCCTCTGCACACTCATCCCCTCTGTGCACTCATCCCCTCTGCACACTCATCCCCTCTGCGCACTCATCCCATCTCGCACTCATCCGCTTTAAGTACTCGTGTTTTTCACGTATCCAGCAGCAATATCCTGTTCTATATATTTGTCTCATATACTCATCTGTTCTGTACCTTCATCTGCTCTGCACACTCATCTTCTCCATATACTCATCTTCTCCATATACTCATCTGGTCCATTCACTCATCTGTTCCATATACTCATGCGCTCCATACACCCATGTGCTCCATACACCCATGCGCTCCATACACCCATGCGCTCCGTACACCCATGCGATCCATACACCAATCCGCCCCATAGACCCAGCCGTTCTATACATTCTTCTGCTCCGGCTATCTACACACTCTCCACGCTTCCGTATTCATCCGCTATCCACAATCCTGTGCGATAACATACTTATCCACTCCAATACTCATTTGTTCTATGCACTCATCCGGTTTACGCTCATCCATTCTGCACATTCATCAGGCTTACGTATTCCTGCGTTCTACTCGCTTCACTGTGTTTACGCACTCATCCGCACTACACGTTTGTCCACTCTACACGTTCATCCGCTAAATATGTTTATCCGTTCTATACACTCATCCAATCTACATTTTCATTTGATTTCCACATTCATTCAAACTATATAGTTATCTGTTCTTCCATTCATGCATTCTTCCACTCAGCACATTCATCTGTTTCACCTGCTTCATCTGTTCTAACTATTTCATCCACGCCATTCACTTTGTTCACTCATCATGCATTCTGTCTATTTCAGGAGTTTAAATCTCATTACTGATTCCGTAAGATTTTCTCTTATAAACCATTTCACTGCTTTGATCTACTTTATTCGTTTAATTCTAGTTGTCGTTCTATTTTATATTGGGGATTATTGGCTGTCAATTTCTTGCATCAGGTAGTTTGTTGGATTTGTGTCATTGAGTTGCTGTTAGTCTGTTTGGGTTATTTGGTACAGGATGGTTTTTAGGGGAAGAGCCAGGTTTTCAGCAGTTTGCGGAAAGACAAATCCTCGGTTAGGCAGATGTGGGGTGGGAGTGAGTTCCATAGCGAGGGCGCCAAGGCTGAGAATGATGATCCACCTAACCTGACTGAGTTTGTCTTTGGTATGAGCAGGAGGCCGGCTGAGCTTGATCTCAGGGTGTGAGGGGGGTGATAGGGTTTTAGCTTGTCTTGAAGATATTGAGGTCCAGTTTTATGCAGTGCTCGATGGGAGATGCATAAGGTTTTGAAGGTCACCCTTCGGGCTACTGATAGCCAATACAGCGTCTTAAGGGCTGGGGAGATGTGGTCTCTTGGGCCAAGCACAAGTAGCAATTTGGCAGCCGCATTTTGTGCCCTTTGGAGTTTATTCAGTTGGTGCGCGTGGACTCCGAGGTATAGGGGGTTTGCGTAGTCCAGTCTTGATATAACGATTGATTGACCTGCAGAGAGTCTGTTTGGAAAGGAGAGATATGGAAAGATGTGCCTAAGGGTTTTAAGGTGGTAGTGGCAGGACTTTGAGACGTTGTTGACTTGGCGCGAGAGTGTTAGATCAGAGTCAAGGGTGCATCCAAGATTTTTCACTGAGTTGGAGGGGGTCGGTGAGTTGCCCATGGCGGATGATCAGGGTGGCGGGTGCGGAAGAAGTTCTGAGTTGCCACATACCATGATTTCCGTTTTGGAGGGGTTTAACAAGAGGTGGCTTTGGGACATCCAGAGTTCTATGTCAAGGAGGCAGGAGGCCAGGTCAGGTCGGGAGTTGGGATTTGAGTTCAGGAGTTTTAGAATTAGTTGAGTGTCATCGGCGTAGTTGTAGCACAGGATGTGGTGTGAACTAATTATCAGTCGGAGGGTGATCAAGTAGAGATTGAATAGGAGGGCGGATAGGCATGCTCCTTGGGGGACTCCTGTGTCGACTGGTCTGGCATGGGAGGCATAGGTGGAGAGTATCGCTATTTGGTGCCTATCTTTGAGAAATGAAGCTATCCATTTAAGAGCGGTTCCACAGATTCCTAGGGAGTGGAGGCGGTCTAGGAGGATTGAGTGGTTGATTGTTTCAAAGGTGGCGGATAGGTCAAGAAGGATTAGTGCAGCGCATCCCACAGAGTCTGCTGTCATTTTAAGGTCATCCCATATTGAGGGTAGGGTGGTTTCAGTTCCGTGATGGGCTCTGAAACCTGATTGTGCGGGATCAAGGAGGTTGTTGGCTTCAACAAAGGCATTTAGTTGGGAGTAGGCGGTTCGATCAATGAGTTTGGCAAGGAACCTGGTGTTTGGGATGGGGCGATAGTTTTTGGGCTCAAGAGGGTCGAGCAAAGGTTTTTAATTAGCGGTTTGACATGAACGGTTTTGAATGTGTCAGGAAAGATACCAGAGCATAAGGAGGCATTTATGATGGATCTTGCGTGTTCACCTGCGCAGGTAGAAGCGAACATTTCTTTGAGGGATTTGGCTGGGCAAGGGTCCAGCGGAGAGCCGGATGGTTTGCGGGCAGATAAAAGTTTGAGAAATTGCTCTGGCGATATTGGACTAAAGGATTCCAACGTTGGTCGGGTAGTGTTTAATTTGTTTTATTCCTGGATACCTGCTCTCTCCTCACATTTATTTAATAGCCTATTGGGGGGCTGAGGGGTGTTGCAGCAGGAACCTCTAACCATAGTGCTAGCTGTTCTGAACGTACACGAAAGTATTATTTTCTGTGCTGCATTTGTTTTGCTCATTACTTATTCCTAGTGTATTAAAATATATTATTCTGTGTTCTGTCACCCCATTGGTGATTGTTGTTTATCTATTAAAACATATTGTGATTACATTTTAAATACATAAATAAATATTTACCTTTGCAAACCAGCCTGATTCCTTCGTCAGTGTGACTGGGAGGGTCCCAGGAGATGGGTGTGATATGAGTGGTATATCGTTCAGAATATTGAACTTATAGATACAAATAAATAAGGGTTTCAGTTGTGCACTACATGCTGGGCTTTGACTTGGGTGTGTGTCAGACTGAAATCACTTACAGCTTCTCTGGAAACCATGTCAGTGCCCCAACCCGAGGGAGTGGGTGTGCATAAAAGACGTCTTTTATGTGAAATGGTGCCTCAAAGAATGAGTAATTTTTTATCTTTTTGCGGAATAGGAAGCAGATGAAAACAGGTGAATAATAAATTCTATGTAGCCTGTAGACTCCTATGTTTCACACTTTTGTTTGCTCTTCTGTATAACAAACAGACCTCAAGGTTTTTGTGTACGAAGGTATGCACACCAGGTCCCTCGAGTTAGTGTACTGACATGGTTTCCAGAGTCCCATAGTGGATTTCTGATATGCACACAGTGCAGGAGCAGGAGGCATTTTGTGTTCCCTTTGTTCGCTCATAGTTAGATTCACCCTTTTTTAACACAGAATCCTTGTTAAAAACAAATTTGGGTTCACCTGTTGTATACACGGCAGTCCAATGCTGCCATCACATAGGGCATTCTGGCAATCGCATAGAAGCGGGCCTTGCTGGCATTTAACTGTACCTGGGTGGTGGGGGGGGTGATGTGCTGACCCACCTGAACCAGCACTCTGGAGAAGGCAGGCTGCAAAATTCCATGCAGCATAGCCACAAATTGCTGGAATGCGCCACTGAAAAAGAAATGCAGGGTCAACACTAACTTCAGCAGCAGTGGTATGGCTGTCCTGATTGTAATCCTGCTCCCAGTGTCCTCCTGGATGTGGGTCAGGAGGTCATGAATGCTCTCTGTGTTGAGGTGGTACAGAGTAATTATCTGGCTGTCTGGAGAGCCCAGGGTGTGGCCCTTGTGCGAGGGATCATGGCACGCATCCGACTTCACCACCTGCATCACCTGTATCCCCATTATCCTCCTTTTCCTCCTCCTACTTCTACCCCCCGGCCTCCTGTTGCCACTGATGCTGTCCCAGCACATGCAACTGGACATCAGAATGGAGCACCTCTAGGTCCATGGTAGCGACAATGAGTGGCAGCATGGTTGTGTTGGAAAGTGTTCTTGGGGAAGGTGTGGCCATTAATTACTGTTCCTATGCACATTGGGTTCACCTGTGTGGATGGGGTACACCAGTGGCCTTATTTACCTCACCTGTGTCAATTTACCGGATGTTCTGAGGTGATGTTTTCTCTGCCTTGGTTTTGATGCTATTACTGGCAAAAATCTTCCAGTATATCTGGCAAATCCATTCTTGTGATATGTAGGTGATACCATTGTGCCAGTATTACCAGCACAGTTTTCCTGCATTGCCTGAATTTAATTCCAGCCACTGTGTTCCGGCAACCTCATACTTTGCAGGACTGGTAAAAGTGCTGGTAAACAGTATTACCAGCACATTTACTGTTTACTGGCAACATTGTAAAAAGTGTTGTGCTATCTGTGTCTTATCTCTCCATTGTTTTTCATCTCATAGGAGATAGACGGAACATGAATAGCCGGATATCGGAGGACCTTGATGGTTTGTATCTTTGTTAAAGAGTTTAATAACTTTCCTCAAGGGTCGAACAATAAGGTCTGGTCCTCCAGATGTGTTGTTTTTTCATGGGCAAACCCGCTTTGAGGTTTAAAATACCAAAAGAAATGAGACGGACAAGGAAGAGTGATGCAGAGGAAATGTCCAGATTAATTTTGGGTAATACTCATTATTCCTACTGTTACTCTTCCTTGCCACTGTCATTGGACCATCACATTTATTATTGGCTCATGAGTCTTAATAAAATCAACTGGATAATTATGGGTAGGGTTATTGATTCTACATCTCTTTGCAGGAAGAGGAAAGATTTTTTTAAAAATACAAAGAAAAAGCAAACAGGCATCTGTTTTAGTGCCGATTCAATGTTAACTTGCCTCTGGACCAGCATAACTCGTCCAATCCTGAGACCTGTTTGACTAAAGGAAAGCACATAGGAGCCAAGCTCAATGCTGTCATGCACCCAAGACAAAGGAATAAGGTAATGTGAAGTGGACTTGTCCCCCTGGTCCACATCTGGGATTATAGTGACTTTTAAGATCCCCATTCTCTGCCAGTTTCATACACAACATGTTCTTGAACACAGACAGTGTTCATTAAGTGCATGAACACCTTGGCTCCTCCACCCAGAGTGCCATACTGTGTGGAGCAGGTAGATGCTTTCTCACTAGTTCCCGGCCCCTCACCCCCATCATACTGGAATGATCAGATAAGAGCTGTAAACGGGTCCCCCTGTGTCGTTCATCATACCACATTGAGTGTATGAGAGATGTTATGCACTCAGACAACCATACAGAATGCACACACACATTGAGCCAGTGGAAGGATGCCACATGGAAGGATGTCAGCACACACCTATGGACAATCTGGAGTGTTAAGTGAAATCTGATAAAGGTAGAATGATGTTATAAAGAAGATATATGAACCTATGTTGAAACAATAAAAGAATATAAAGTTACATACTGATCAATAAATGTAAATATGCAGTAACACAAAATAGAAAGGAAACATATATAAGCTTACTACAAAGGTATATGCAATGTGGCTAGGATGGCAATGATAGGAAAATAGACGCTGATTAATGTCTAAGACAACCAAGCTACCTCAGAAACAGACTATCGCCATGCGGCTGCAAGTGGTTGCCTCGTCTAAGGAGACGCAGAAAAATTGTTTGGCGTGCAGAACTGATGAGTCAAGGTTGGCCCAGAATAAAGGATGCTATTTTAAGAATTAAGCACAGAACAAGAAAACAGCTACAAGAGCCCACTGTTGGACACTTAAAAGTGTGTACAGCTCATATGAAATAGTGTGAGCAAGTCTCTAGAGGCAAAGAGGAGCAAGTTCATCCAGCATAATTGAATAAAATACCATAAAATTGAAGGTTGAAATGGGCAAATTTGTGGTCTGCTAACACATGATTTCAGAGAAGAGAACATGGGCTATTCATTACGCCTCAAATGAAGATAGTGGTGTGCTCACACTCCCTTGAATATTGCAGGCCAGTAAGCTGTCAACAAGATCAACTACAAAAGGAAAACTTTGGTTTACAGCCTACTGAGGAGAGGTGTTGGACTAATTGGGAAAACGGGTAGAAGTCTGATGGGGATAAAACATCTATTTTTTTTCACTTAAGTGCCCCTAAAAAAGTCAAAGTCCATGGGTGGGATAGCATGCCAGCTATTCATTGGGTTTGAAGGGCAACCTAACAAGCAATGTTGCATGGACCAATCCACTGACAGTTTGTCCATTATAATAGTACTGTATGTATGTAGAGGTAGTTCAAGGTGTGCCCTACAGATAATGTGTTGTTAAGGATACAAACCCTTATAGTAGATATGTTCTCTGAACTAATTCTTTCCCTTCATACGATTTTTATGTTGACTCATAGAATGACATCATAAATGATGCTTATTGGTGTATAACGATATCTGTCTAATCAAGCTGCTTTGTGAGGGTACATGCATCAGTCCAATGTTGGTCAGGTCTCCCTACTTTATGAACTGAGAATAAAGTAGTGTTTTGCCATATTCCTTGAGTTTGTCTGGTTATTTGTTCTGTGATCTTTATTCATAATTCCATCTCACACAAGAGACGCGTCAAGGTGCTAGAGCACAATACTGTGCCAGCTTGCATGTTCTGTGTTTCTTTACAGAGGAAGGTTTTTGCTTATCCTGCTATTTCGCTAAAGGTGTGTTTCATGAGAATAAGTGGCTAGAGCGGGACCTGAGAGTTAGGGAAGTAGTTGAATGGCCCGCTGCTGCTACTGCTCAGATAGTATAATGCATATGATGCATTTTTAAATCTTGTCTTATACTGAATAACCTCCTTACGAGAAACTTCCATCTTCCTGTCATCTGTGCATGCAGCTGAAGACCAACACCATCTTCTGAACACAACATGAACCTTGATTGGACATTATTTTCTTTTGGACACTTTGTACAGGTGCTGTTTGGGCTGCTGTTGTTAGTTCATATCCCCCTTGAACGTATAGCCTGCCCTTAGCCTGTGCTACTACACACAAGGCGAAGAACATATACTTTTCTGGTTGTACATATTTTACCTTTGTGATTCTGATCACTGCTGGTTTAGTAGTAGTGTGGAGATGAATACACAGTTTAGACACTACTACACCCCTGTACTTCTGCAGGACAGTGGTCATTTTTACCCAGGGTTGCCTATAGAATCTATTGAAAAAAGGGTGTCATCAGATGTATTGTACATCTTGTGAAGAGACACAGAGTTGGTGTCAAGAAGTGCATAATAGAGAGTGTGGATACAATTAGGGCAGATAGCAGTCCTAATGGTGGGCAATTAAGTACATTTCCAACCTTCACATCACCCAAGGGCAATGTGGCAGCAAAAACACTTGCATTAGTTGTTGCTGGGTTTGGGGGAATAGAAACAGTGAAAGAGCAGGCAAGTTACTTTATAGTTAGGGAGGGGGGTGCGTGTGTGTGTGTGTGTGTGTGTGTGCGTTACATTCGAGAAGGATGTGTGGGTGTGGGAGGGGTGATGAGTTTGGATGTGGACAACATAATAACAAACAGGAATCAGTCAAGGAACATATTATATGCATAATGGAGAGTGGTCCTTGGCATTAATTGCACTCACCGGTATACAGGCTTCAAGCATGCCTTACCACACCATTCTCCAGATGTGTAATCTAATGGGTCAACCAGGATGAAAGCAGCAGGGGAGAATCACAGGAAGATGATAATGATGTGGGAAATTGGCAGTCCCCACCTACGGAAAGGCTGATAAAACCAAGAGCATCAGGCAATGGTTGTATTTATAAAGATGATCACCCCTTCACTGATATGACTGAAGTTGTGCAATACCCTCCTAAAATAAGATTATGGATGCCGGGCTAAGAGAGTGTCTCAACTCTTGCAATTCAGAGTGTGTCTCCAGTGCTCACGCCAAAGTGCACTATTATCATTCATGCATGTAGTTAACATGTAAATGGTATCAGACAAGTCACTTTAGCTGATGTACACTGATATTAGGTTATTCGTGACAACAACTCCCAAATCCCTCAGTACACTTGCAGCCACATGCAGGACTAGTGACTATTGGCACAGGCCATGAATGGCATTGATTTGCAGGCCATGCTGAAGTGACATATTGTGCAGTGTCCTGCAGGCCACATTGCTCTTGCTCATGGTGGGACAGACATAGGATTGATACCACCATTCCACCAGTGGAAGGAGGTCCCAGATCAGACCTTCCCAGTGAGTGTGAAGGCAGGCCTATGACATTTGATGGTTGGCTTGGTCAATGCTAGCGGCAGCAGCAGTTCTCTGGTTGTCCAAATCTGGACTAGCATGAACGGTCATGTTCTTATATGGAACGTTCTCACGTGGGAAGGAATGAAGAGGGCCCAAAAAAATGATATTATAAAGAACATAGCTTGTGTCATAAGGAACTGTCATTTATTATGTATGGCACTTGAAAAGGCGTTAACATGGTAAAAAATAAAGGTGTATGTCTGTGTACAGGGGAAAAGACAAAACAGCTTCACTGCCTCTAGCCTGTTCAGGGAACATCAAAATACTAACTGGGATGTGACTTAAAGAAAAATAAAAGGGGCCCAGAATAGTTTAGGCACTGATTAGTTCATTCAAAATGAAATAGGAGAAGCAAGTGTCACCTGGAAAGGCAGTATGCAGTGAGAATCATCCCAACAAATTCCAAATTAATTCTCCTACGAACCCCCACCAAGCATGCACAAGTACAGAACTGCTGACTGGCATGAAGCTAAGCGGATTCACGCCTCAACTCTCGACCAGTACAAAATCTCTCAAATGTACTATAGATTGTGACTGTTAAATCAAAACACACATCGCCAAAGAGAATGGGATCCGTCACACATGCTGGAATCTTAAGAAATATGCTATGAGTGTCTGGGCCGATTACATTATAGAGTTACCCTTCCTTCAGTCCCTGGGTCTTTAGTACGGCCCAGGTCCAATTTTTAAAGGAAGGTAGCTGGGTTTCCTCCTTTCGCTTTCTCCATGAAGCCAACGACGCAGACATTGCCGGGCTGAGTCATGGAATTATTTGCGCCGGAATACGGGGATTTGTGCACCATTCTGCCCGCAAATCCCCATATGTTAAACAGGGATTTGTGGGCAGAATCAGCCCCTGCATCTTCCGCTGCTGCCATCTAATTCATTCTGTAAATGTAAATTTGTTCATGTCCGATTCCACTGCAAGAGTCTCTACATGGGTCTCCTTAACCCTCATATCTATGGCAGTAACTGTATCATTAAGCTTGAAGAATTGTCGAAGCAGCAAATCTAATGTTGATATGTTCAACGTTAGTGTGTTTTCTTGTGCACCCTGATTAGCCTTTAGATAGGCGAATTCCTGCCTGGGTTGTGGTGGAGGAATAACCACTCATGATTCTGGTAGATTGGTGAACAATATATCAGTAAAGCTGTAACAAATCACAACCAATGGCAGCACGAGACTCTGGCACAAGAGAATCCCCCTTCCTCCGTGCACCATGCTCTTATACCCAAGAGCACACATGCATTTTATTTCAAGGGGTGGTCACAATGGGGCAAGGTCTCACCTTTATACATTGTTGTTCACAGAGAATAACCCCACATTATGCGAGCCTTGATATGACTTCCACCCTGCCATGCTAGCTAGTCTTACCAGGACAGCATTTAGCAATTAATCCATTTAGTCAAGTTGAATATACTCCTTAAAAGATTTGCACACGCTATGAGGCAGGCAAGAGCACTTGCAATAGGATGACTTCCGCCGGCTAATGCCACTTTTCTTAAGACAGCAAGTACATAAAACATGTTTGCGTATGCCAAAGGGGAAATATGTCAGAAACGAGAACTTTGAGGGCAAGCATTCCTACATGCTAGGCAAAGGGTGTTTATGGCATTATGGCAACGACATGTGCAGTACAATCTACCGTCTCACCTCACACAAGCTAGAAGAAGTGGTTCAGACATGGCAGTTCACAGTGTGTGCACAATTGTATAAAGTGGTAATATGCTCGGGGAGTACATAGACTTTTCTGTCCTTAAACCTTTGCTCCACAAGGTCTAACGCGTGTTAAATATGTTTCTTCATTAGGTATGGGGCTCGTCCTGCTGGCCTGCCTTTATACGTCTCTTGTGATTTATCAAGGCCTCTTCCAGTGTAACTTTGAGATCTTCATTGTCTCTTATTTCTAGCTGGGAGACTTTAGAGCAAGACCATCAGGATGTTAAGGTCTTGCTTGGCTCAAGTATGTACGTGTCATGCTTGCCATTGGTATCATTAGCTATGCTAACATCTCCTTTATCAGATAGATGAGAGGGATATGGACCTTCTTCCACAGGTACCCTCTGTTCTGCTCAGTTCCCTTCAGTTGTTTCTTTCAGTTCCATTCCACTGCAATCCGTAGAGAATGTCGGAGAAGCAAAAAAACATATGGTAGAATTGTTCGAAATTCAGCTATACAAAAATGACATATGGCCTCATTACACGGTAGGCGGTAAACCATGGCGCTATTAGCGCCATGGTTCATGCCGGTAATTTACCGGTACCACCTTGGTGGAAAGGGGAATTACCGCCCTATTCCAAGGTTGGCGGGGCGGTAATTCCCCCTTCCACCATTGCCCTTCCCCATTCCCATTTTTGCCCCATAGGGCTCTATGGGAATGGGGAAGGCGCTAATTACGGTACTGCAAATTGCGGTACAGTAATTAGCTCTACTGGTCCCTTTGCAGGCGTTAAATTCCCCAACCCGCAAAGGGACCTCGTAGTAAGGCGGTAAGGGTTTACCGGTACCGGAAATACCGGTACCGGTAAACCCTTACCGCCTACCGTGTAATGAGGCCCATAGAGTCGAAAATTCAGAACAATTGCACCATACGGCAGCATTATTGTGAACAAGGGGAGCGAGGGTTCAGGGGGGTGTCCCGAATACCCTTGTTCGCTATGATGACTTCAGGGTTTGCAGGGGTGTCCCCCGCTTTCTGAACATTTTTTTTTTTAAAAAGGTCAGTGCGGCACCAGTTCCTGTGCACGTAAGTGGAATGAACATGCGCCAGAGGGAGACAGGGGAGTCGGCGGCACATAACGAAGTGTGCCGCCAAACGGTAAGTAGGGTGGTGGGTGAGGGGTAATTGCAGAAATGTGAAAATGTCGAAAAGGTTTTGCAGTTAAATGAACTTTGTTTTTTCTTCCCGCTGACATTTCCCTTTGGACATTTGCACATATCCACTTGGTCTCTTTTAACTGACCTTATTAGAATTGCATTGCTCTTTGTTCTAGCCTAATTTCACTGCCGAGCAGTTGAAGGCTATTCTCTCTGTGTACAGAAAAAGATCCTCCAACATGGCCGCAGGCGTACCACAGCCCCGTCCCCCTACTAATAGCTTCACTTTTTGAAGCAGTCTAGTTTTAGTTTTTTCCCTGTATATTGGACTTGCTGTTCCTTAATTCACACTGAGTTTCCTTTGCCTTCTTCCGCGGAACCCGCAGCCACCTATTCATTTCTCTCCTGCCTGGAGTCAGCACTGCTGCGGTCCCTTAGCACACCTGATCAGGGCAATCCCATCCTTGCTGCATATCCACCAACTCCCTGGCAGGATATACTGTTCCCTTCTCGTCAGCAAAGTCTGCTTCCAGAATGCCATGACATGGAGATTAGCCTGTCGTCTCCCACTCGCAGGATTGTATGAACTGTGATTGATTCCGCTACTGCTTCTATTCAATTAGTGAGTCTTCTTGGACTCTCTGCATCCTGCTGTTCTGCCTGTTGTCGCAGAAGACCCTTCTAGGACTGCAGGGAATCCCTAAAAGGGCTTCATTTCAGACCCAACCACCATCTGCTTATCGTTGGTTAGTTACCGCCTTCTTATGCTCTGTTTTTATGCTGTTTTAGGACTCCAGGTGGTACACAACTAAAGAATTGAGGCACTAGCGAGGGGAGCTCTCGAACTAGGTGGCCACTTTGCAGGCAGCACTCCCCGGCATATGTCCTTTGTGAATAACGATTCGCAATTGTGCAGATCCAGCGGTAAGATGGGGCATTTCCACACATGGAATCGCATATCCTGTATCCACAAATAGGATGCAAATATGATTCTGTGCAAAAACCATGCATTCCAATAAGAGACTTAAGGGAAGGCCTCCAAAATCATGTTTAGTCCAGATGGACAGGTGTGGCTTATCGACTTTGTTGTGTGAAGACATTTGGCCTCATTACGAGGTTGCCGGTATGCTTGCTGGTGCCGTTTTTACCGGACCGGCAAACTCCGAGTTGTGCTGCGGGTGCCTTTCATCCCGCCAGGTCTGACCTGGCGGAATGAAAGGCACCCGCGAGCACAGCATGCCTGTAGCACCGGCACCGTTATGATTGGTGCCGGTGCTACAGGCATCCCCATTCCCATTGAACCCTATGGGGCTCCAAAGGGAATGGGGATCACCCGATTCCAGCACCCGCGAAAGGGCAATTACCGGTCCAGCAGGGTCAGAATACCCCAGTAATTGCCCATTCGCTGGTGCCTCACTTTCATGCCGGTATGAATATAGCCTTGCCGCTCTTACCGGCAAGGCTACCTCCAACATCGTAATGAGGCCCATTGTAATTAAGTAGTACACAGCAGACAGAGGGATGTGAAACCTTTCTTTTTCCTGTTTTCTTTTTTTTGTTTATGTATTTCAGATTAACCCTGATAAAGGATGCCTTTCGTAATGCATTGGCCTGATTCCATATGTTTGCTTCTGTGTCACATTGCTCAAGATCATTCAATACTAAAATAACAATGTATGACTTACATGATTGCAGGATTTTTTTTTTTTTTGAAAGGTGAATATACCCAGAGAGGGAGTACACAGCACAACATGGCTTCCCTTTCGTCTCTGGCTGGGTATCTTTCTACACAGTGCTACCACGTTTGGGGGATCTGCAGAGCTCCCACACTTGGCTTGAAACTTTCCTGGATTTTGTTGGTGGTGCCCACTCACCTCTCTCACACTAAAACAATGCCTTCCCCATCCCTTATTCGGAACATGTGCATTCTGAACGTGGTGGTGTGTGCAATGGATTATGTGTGGCCCTCCGGTTAATTGTTTTCACTCGGTACATCAGTCGTATGCACAAATCTTTCCTTCTACAGTTTAACCCCTTTGGCAGAGAGAAGTTTCCAGCCCTACATGGGCACACTGAGTGCAGAGCTGCAGCAAACCCAGCTTCATACTGATACTGGCACATATACATTTGCATTCCAGCCTGCCTGTCTGATGAACTACTGAGCAGCACCTTATACCGCTGCAGCATGGCTGTGCCCACAGCGAACACCTGAGCCACCCACCCTGCTGAGTCAGTGCTGCCAGTCAGCCAGGCGGTTTAGAGCAGTGTGATGGCATGACCAGTAGTGGCACCCAGCACTGTCACCTCCGGCATCATTGTTATTCATGGGACTGGATATCAAAACAGAAGCACCGGCGTGAATGACAGACAGTAACATTTAAAGTTGCCAACACACATTGCAATTGATCTGAGTCTGAGACCATGAGTGCCGGTGCTCAAAAATAAGTGCCAGGGCTCTGCCCTGGAAATCACCCCCACAAATGAAGCACTGCCTGTAGCACAGAAGCATGGCCTCCTGGGAATGTGCAGATATCACCTGTGCTAATTAAGTGATATGATCACTTCAATGACTCTCACATCTGAAAACACTGCACAATCTATGCTTGTATCAGATACCTAATCGCGAATGGGGCCCATCAGATGTATATGTGTATGTCTGATTTACTAAAATATTATACTTTGCTGTGTGAAATAAATGCATGTTTCTTAAAATACGATTCTATAAAATACATGGTGTCCCCTTATGAGTAAACTAATGTATTTGTTTAACTTTAGGCTGCTCTTTTTAGTTTGGGCGGTACTTGTGCCAGCTATAAGGCAAATCTATTGCATTCGAGTACAGATCCAGTTCTGTCTTCAGCCACCTGATTTCTAAGCACCATATGTGTCCTTTACTGAAGTCCTTATCTAAACAAGCGTTGGCAAAGTCAACAGTTTTGACTTGTGTATAAATATTAGTCATGCAGGGACGTCCTTTCACCAAAATGCCGGGGTAGCGGAAGAGACATCACATAATCCTTGACCTCCGATGACATCAAAGGAAGTGATGTCTTTTGGCCCACCCCGAAGTGACATCATGGAGAGCGATGGAACACAATCTTTCACCCCTTGACAAAACAGCAAGTGGCATTACATAGCATTGTTCTTAAGTACACTACAAAAAATATGGTTATGATATCACTATAATTTGATATTCATTTCATTAACAAATGGATAACCATATGTATCATTAATATCAGTGTGCATAGGCCCATATTACCAAATTACTGTGAATGCAAGCAGATGTCCAAGGCCAAATGATAATGATGTGTTTTAAAATAGCACTTATGATTAAAAACTCTATATAGAACAAATCATACACACAATTTCACCCAACCCAACCTGTGTTGTACTCATTTATCGACCTCAGAAGGGTGAAAAGCTGAGTTGAGGTGTTTAAGAACAGACTAAATCATTGACTCGCCCCCTGGTGTGTGCCTGAAATAAACCTTTAATGAGTCTAGCAATTATTGTGTAGAAATCCAGAAAGACAAATTATTTGTTATTCCTATTCTTTCTTATGTAGGGTCACTGCTGAAAGCTTTACACGCGTGGAACCCCCTGTTATTTTAAGAGGCCTGAACAAGAAAGCCAGCCGCGCCAGAAACAAAGAGCCACATGGTGCTGGCCACATCCCAGGAGCTAACAGTAAGTTACATTACATTTTTAGGGTAGCATGGGAGACCTCCGGGGTCCCAGCTGGGACCCTATGGTGACCCAAAAATGACGTTGTCGTAGTCGAGTGACTTTCCCATGCCTTCAAAAAAGCCCAAACTGTTGGTATTATCAATGATTGTTTTCTTTCCTGTGTAAACATTCAGAAGTAACACAGTTTAAACGAAAAAAACGAGCATTCCTTTGAGAATCTAGTTCTAAATTCACTATAGAATGGTAAAATTCTCATCTGCGGCTCCCAGAAGTTATTTGTTATGCAGGGTTTGTATTGACCATAACAACGTTAATAGAACTGTTTTTGAACTAAAAACACGAACAAATCAATTCAATATACCATTTATATGTGAGCAGAAGGTACAAATATATACAGTTTTTGTTAAGTGAATTCATTCTCGTGTAACGAAATGACCTACATTATGCAAACACCATAGCAGGCACAACATGCTACACCTGGTGCCTTTGTTCTCAAATCTTAGGCGTGGCAAGAGAAAAACAAACCAAGTGCCTTCATCAAGTTCTTTCGAGTGAACACTTCTCGGTGTCTCCAGGCTGCCAATCAGAGAAATCGCTAGGGAGGAGCAGGGGGTGCTATAGCCCTGTGAAGTGGGAGAATGGAAGACCAGGCTCCCGTCCTTCGCCTCTCGCGCTTGGCCTAGAGGGTCACGACCCAAACACCCGCCACGAGAAGAGTTTGTCCATTTACCAGACGACCAGATACCCTGGTACAGGAACATACGGATGTGTCCATCTGCTTGCCCAGCAGCCCGCACTGGCCATGCCGACACCTGCGGCACGGATCAATTAGACTAAAATCTACACGTCGTTAGAGATGCCATGACGACCTAGACAACGGGAAGCACATCTGTACAAATGTACACACTGGACATTCCCACACCAACCTACACGAAGAATATACTCAGTGCTATGACGTAGGCGACAGGCATATTCACGGACGTGCATCTTTATTATTTTTACATAGGCTTTCAGAACGCAGAAACGCAAGACGCGTCATGAACTCTTTTACTAGCTTGCTCACGCTTCTCTTGAAACCAGTTACCGCCATAAGAAGTATAATGAAGACAATACTGGTCATGAAATTATATGCTCCTATAACCTAAAGCACCTGTGCACCAAACGGACAACTTATGCACCAGGCCCAAGTAGGCCTCAAACAAGAGCTCCGTGGACATCAACAAGGCAAGAGTCAGTTGCTGATCCTGCAGAATGAGCTCGGCGAAGCAACCAGCCAAGGTCGCAATGTTGCAAACCCACGTTCCAAGAGCAAATCATCAAAGGCACGATGTTGCAACCTCGTACTCCGCGCACCAACGTTAAAGTCACACCGACAAATTAAACCAGACGCGCAGTAGAAAAACAATATTAATTGTGCAGAATTCTGCCTCTTTCACGGTCCCTCCCCACGTGACCAAGCCGAACCTGACGAGATGCCAAACCCAGGAGAACAGAGGCGTCTGGATCCCTCGCTACGAGACACTGCCAGATACACTTGAAAGGCTCAATGGACATCTGCAACAGTGGGAGCGGTCCCCCGTCCAGCTATGAATAAGTCCTCACATTGTCTGCATGTACCCATAGTGAAACATTGTTGCAACTTACAGGTACACCGAGAGCTGGGAACGACGGTGGTCCCAGGCTGGGAAGCTCACGGGCGCACCAATCAGAACATGGGGCTCTTATCACTGACGCCAGCAAATTTAGCCAATCCTCAGGAGTCTTCATGTAACAATTCTCATGTATCTAATTGTAGGGACAACCCAGATATACCACCTGACTACACCTTGTCCACTAATATCTTTCTCTATATGTGTGCTATACTAACCCTACCACTCGAACACCCAATTAAGAGTGGCGATAGGTTTTTTGTTAACTTTCTGAAGTGACGCAAGTAGCACGTCATAATACAGTAAAAAGGGCCTGCGAGCCCCACGATTGTGTGTGTGTCAGGACGAACGCGTACGCTCCTTGACCCATCCCTGCCGTTTGTCTAATAAACAGCAGAGTCACCTTGCTCCTTGTGTGCGTCTCATACTCTATCTCATCTCATCTGCGATATACACGGGAGGAGTTGGGGCCTCCCTGCCTGGAGGTCCGCGGACGGCCCGGCCGACCCCGGCAAAATTTCCCCCCCGACAAGTTGGAGGCACTGCTGAGATCTGTTTAAGATCGACTTTTTATTTTTACTTTTTCCAGGCACTCCCGTTGCGAGGAGGCCCGGCGGCGCGGCCCCCTCTGCCGTTGCCCCCTTCTGAGGACTACAGGACCATCGCGGAGCTGCGAGAAGACCGGACAGCGCAATCCGGATATTGGCCCTCGGGAGCCGGTTGAGAAGTATCCCGCCCGCGGTTGGCGAGTGTCCAGACGTGGTCCAGACGAGGGGAGGTGGCGAGCCGCTTGGAGGGGTGCACGCAGTCGAGCGGCCCTGCATCGAGAGAACTTGGTGAGCATGACACACACAACGAGCAATGAGAAATTGTGAGGGAGGGGGAGGAAGTAAATAAGGGAGGAGGGAGGTATTGTACAGATGCGCGGCGAAGGTTTAACAACTGAGTGTTGCTAATGGAATGAATGGTGGCGAGACGGTTGCGAGAGCAGTCGGCTACGTCACGCGAAAGAGGGGGGCGGAGCACGAAACATCACGTGTGGCCGCTCGTAGACACTGATTGGCCTAAGTTGCGACTAACGTGTAGGGGTGGGTGTGTGTGGTTTCCTACGATTTGGCATTTATTGATCAATGAGTAGATGAGGTTCCCTATTGTTCGAGCAAGAAACTCGATAGGTAGATGACGAGATTCCCTATTGTTCGAGCAAGAAACTCGATAGGTAGATGACGTTTCCCTGTAGGCGGTGGCTAGTTGCATAGTTGCCCAATACGGAAGATAATTGGCTGGTTAAGCCCTCCTGTTGAGGGGCGTATCACACGCGAGGCGACGCAGCGTGCGCAGTCCGATTATATTATTGATGAGATTACCTTGTTCCAGGAGAGACAGGAAGACAGCTGTAGGGTTAGCGGGGGTAGATTGCAAGTGTATTTTGAAATTAATAATGAGAATGTACCAGTAGCGTAAAGACATCGGTGACGTCACCAGTAGGGATTTAATAGGATATCGCGAGCACAAGGAACATTGGGTTTTGAAAGTGGTGGGGAAGAGAAACATGATAAGGGAGCGGATAAGAAGATAAACGATAACGAGTGGATCGGAAGAGGAGAAGTGGAGAGGGGCGTGGCTGCGCACGGAGAACGCCGGCCACGGCAAGTGTAAAAGGGGGAGGAGAACGAGGAATAAGGACGACTGTATAAGATCGTCGTAAGGGGTACGCAGCCACAGTGGGCTGCGTGCGCCTCGGCCGCAGGGGGCCGTAGGGGAAGGAATATACAATACAAAATTATACATATATATATTTGTGTTTTATTATTTTTTGTTTTTTATTAATTATTATTATTGCATAATTTGCCAAGGATTGTCGTAAGTCCCCACACTTACGGGGCCAGGTAAACAATATAAGGTTGTAAATTGCAAACTGATAGTGAAGGGAGGAGTAACAAGTGGGGCACCACTATGTCATATGGGACAGGGTCGGGAGGGTGGGGGAACACCCTCACTACCCCACTACAGCACATATGCACCACACTGCCACCCCATAGGGAGAAATTAATTAAGTACAACATAGAGTGGACCCAGGGGACGGATAACAAAATGTTAACACCATGGCCGCCTAATGGTAGTTTCGATCCATATGCCCAACATTCATTGCTAAACCATCTGCACAATACGTACAAGGGGAAGAAGTTGGCGAGCCATGTGGAGGTGTTTAACTTATGGAGGATGTTCCAGGGGTCCCGACCAGGACCAAATGGAATGTTCTCTATGGGAGAAACACCGGAAGTAAAGGAGATTAAGAAAGAGGGAACGGATGGGGAAAAGGGGTGTGAAAGGACAAAGAATACGGGGAATGAAGGAGAGGGAGGAGAAAAGATTGATAAATTAGAAAACATAAAAAAGGAACCGAGCAACGAGATACCCATAACACCGGGAGTGAAAACAGAGGGAGAAGGGTTGTACCCTTTAAGAGAATTAGGAGAAATAGAAGGACAGTTAAGGGCGGCTGAAGGATACTCGAACCCGGCATACAGCCCTCCACCATATGTGGCTCATAGGAAGATGATAGTGGGGGAGGGGAGGATTGGAGAAGAGCAGATTGTAGAGATAGGACATGATGAGTGGGTAGCTGCACAGATATTATTAAAATTACGGGGTTCACTAACGGGAGAAGAGAGGGAGGCAGTAAAGAGAACAGATGAGGATAGTACAAGGGAGAGTGAGATGAAGGGGGAGGAGCTATTACGACAAAGAGAAGAGATTTTGGAGGAAAAATTGGCAAAGCTAAGGGATGAGCAGAATGAATTAATAAAACAGCTTGAGAAGGGGGAAAAAGAGAGAGTGAGGAAAAGGAAAGAGGGTAAAGACGAATTGGACAAATTAAGGGAACGAAATGAGGAGCAAAGGATAGAAGCTGAAAGGGTAAAAGCAGCAGCAGAAAGGGTGTCAAGAGTAGTGTTGAGAGAAAAAAAGAAGGAAGAAGAAGATAAAGAAAGGGAATTGGAAATATGGAGGAGGAGGGTAGTATCAGAGGCAGCTAAGAAATATGAAGAAGGGAAAGCAATAGAAAGAGAAAGGGTGAAATGGGAAAGAAAGAAAGAAGATGAAAGAATATTGGAACAGATGAGCAACGAAGTGATGGAGGAATTAAAAAGGAAAAGGGAGGAAAATAGTAGGGAGATGGAGGAGAGGAGTGAAGGGGAAAGAGGAGGGAGTAATAAGGAGAGTGAAAAATGGGGGGATGTATATAGAAGTAGAGAAGTAGCAACAACATCAACACCAGGGGGAACAGTTGGTAACAAAGGAAGAGGAGAAATGGAGCTAATAGACTTAGAAACAGTAACAGTAAAAGGGAAAAAGGCAGAGTGGGGGATACCATTTATGACTGATTTTTGCAGTGAGGAGGAAGAAGGAGTAGAGAGGGTAGGAAGAAAGAGTGAAAGGGAAAGCTTAGATAAGCTGTACCTCACTAGAACAAACATAGACTCGCCATGGATCAGTAAGAGAAGGGAGGAGCTGGAACAAAGTGAGGAGAGGGTGCAACAACTAGTGGAGAAACAAACCCATGAAGCCACATCATCGCCATCTCCATCACGCCCTCCCCCATCGCACCCTACATGCTCAATCGCCACACGCTCGCTGCGCACAATAAAGCTTGCGCCCTTCATGGACGAATTGACTCCCTATGCATGTCGGCTTAGAGACCTCCCTAGCCGCAGGCAAGACAGACAAATAAACATACCCATATTAAACACAGGAAATGACGAAAAAAGGGGAAAGGACGGAGAGGTAGGTAGGAGCAGGGGTAGTAAGGAAGAATTTGAAGTGGTAAAGGAAATGGGGGAAGAGGAGGGGTGTGAGGACTCAATATTATGGAGCATAAAGGGTGACACAGGACACAACTTAATGCCACTGTTGGAGAGAGGAGGGGTTAGACCGCAGTATGTACCTTGGAAGCATACGGATAAAGAAAATATAAAATGTAGGCTCCCATCACTAAGTGGAGGTGCGGGTAAGTGGATATATGAAATGGAAAAACACACCGCAGGACAGAAACTAGCAGTGGGAGATGTGAAGGGCCTGTTAATATCAATATTAGGGGATAGAGCGGACGACATCTGGAAGAGAGCGGGATTCCATGGGGTAACAATAACGAACACATCGCATGATGGGGCGCCATTTGCAAACTGCAGACATGCGCTATGGCAGGCACTGAGAGTACAGTACCCAGACACATCAGACATAGGAGCAATTACTTCCCGTAAGATGCGTGAGAATGTGGATCCTGTCGATTATATCCAGGATATTCAAGAGAAGTGGCGCATGGAAACTAGAGAACAATGGGATAAAACACCAGCCATATTTTATCATATACTAGTACAAGGGCTCCCAGAAGGAGTTCAGAAACAACTAAAGAAAGTAGTGGGAATGGAAGCAAAACCATGGTCAGAAATACAGTTGACTATAGTACATCATTGCAGGATATGGCAAGGAAAAATGAAACAAAAGGAAGAGGACAGGAAAACAGAAGAGGCCAAACTAGTACAGAAAAAACTCACTAAATACACAATGGAAGGGGCACTAATAACTGCGCCCACACCAATGGCCCAAAGCCCCACACAAGTAGTGGCTGCACAAGATCCAGCTCCAATAGCACCTCCACAAAGTATAATACAGCAAGTGCCGCCACTGCAATTACACGCACCAAACGTGGGAGGAGGGTACCCAGTGCAAGGAGCTGGGTATTATAGTTATAACAGGGGGAGAGGAGGATTTATGAGAGGGAGAGGATACGGATATAATACCCAACAGCAGGTGGGGGGACTTGGAAATTCGTACCCCACAGGGCAACCGGTATACCAGGACAACACAGGGAGCTTCCCATGGCAGAGCAGAGAACCACCCGTGTGTTGGAGTTGTGGACTACTAGGACACATGTCACGTACGTGTAGGGTCAGGCCAGGAACACCAGCATGGAATGAGCAGGCACAACCTAGGCTACCACAAGAACAGCAGGGCATAAAACAACAACAAATAACGCAACAACAGCCACAAACATATTCACTGCCACAACAGCAATTAACACAACAACAGCCACTGCCACAACAACAAGTAGCGCTAACACAACAACCCCAAACTGAACAAACGCAATTGGGTAGGGTGACGGTCTTGGGACACAACCCTTACACAGGGAATGGCCAATCATTGTACCCCCAATAGGACAGCCCACAGACGGCCTTGGTGTGTCCCATCCTGTCAGTAACACCTAATAGTGCGGAGGAGCCACGCATAGAGGTAACGATAGGTGACAAAAAGTTATCATTCCTTGTTGACACCGGGGCAACCCGGTCTTGCATAAGGGAAGGTAAATTTAAGATGTCAGGCGAAGCCATGAACACCCAAGGATTTTCTGGGGCTAAAGGATTGGTTGCTTTTACTGATAACGTTCCCTTATCTATCGGAGATTATGATCTGTCAGTTCCACTTTTGTATTATAGTGCCTCACCAGTAAATATACTGGGGAGGGACATAATGAATAGGTTAAATATGACAATATCCTTTACAGAGGATGGTATAATTTGCTCTACTCCAGGGATTAACATGCTAGCAGCACGACAGATTATGCAAGCATACTGCGGGCAGACAGCAATTAGGGCGGAACCAGTAGATGGCGAGCTATTCCAGTATGGAACAGACATGGCATTTGCATGGATGCCAGGGATAGAATGGAAAATATGGAGGAGGCCAGCAGCTTATCTGTTCCGACCAGAAACACCTGTTAATGAACAAGAAGGAAAGGTGTTTGTAATAGACATTGACAGCATTATTGCAACAGCTGAGTATATTGCTGTGCACGCCCAAGACAAAGAAGGAAGAGCATGGAGGGCAGTGATAGCACTAGCAGAAGGATGTAGGTTGACCCAGGTGTCAGATGAGGAGCTGTTTTGTGAAGAAAAGGAGGAGGGAGAAATGGTGTTCATGATGAGTGTAGAAATATGGTTAAGAGTGGCTCACAAACAAATAGCGCAGAAAATTGCGATGGCACTTGAGGCACCTGCATGCACCCCAGTCCCTTTCTTTAAGGAGGATATGTCAAAGGTGCCCAAATCATTATGGACCATTAGCCCTTATGACGTAGGATGCATAAAAAGCATAGGGGGTGTACGGATAAAATTGAAAAAAGGTGCCATACTACCAAGAGTAAAGCAGTACCCATTGTCAAAAGAGGCAGATGAGGGCATATATGAAACTATAACGGCCCTTATAAACAATGGCATATTGGTCCCCTCAGAATCACCATGTAACACGGCTGTGTACCCAGTGCGCAAGGCTAAAGGGGGGTCTAAGCGCTTCATACAGGACCTCAGGCCCTTGAACAACATAGTGGAAGCAGAATATCCAGTAACAGCAAACCCGGCCACAATATTGTGTGGCATTCCAGCAGAAGCATCACGATTTACAGTAATAGACCTTAAAAATGCATTTTTCTCAATACCATTACACCCCGACTCACAAGATTTGACAAGTTTCACTTACCGAAATACAAAATGGAAACATACCAGGTTACCACAGGGGTATTGTGAATCACCCTCAATTTTCAATAGAGTAATACAGATGGATTTGGGTAACGTTGAGGTGGAAAGCACAGTGTTACAGTATGTGGATGGCATAATAATTTGCAGTATAAACGAAAGTAAATGCAGAGAGGACTCTTTAAAAATGTTGACTATATTGGCTGAAAAGGGGTATAAGGTAGACATGGAAAAAATACAATACTGTCAGGAACAGGTACTTTACATTGGCCAACTGATATCCCAACATGGAAGAAAGATTGCACCACAAAGAGCACAGGCCATCTCAAGCACTCCCATGCCACAGACTGTGAGAGAACTGCAGCAATTTCTGGGGTTATGCAACTACTGTAGGGCATGGGTATTTGATTACAGCTCATACATAGGACCCCTGCTTGAGGGTTTGAAGGAAGCAAATAAAGGGGAGAAAAAGTTGGGGTGGACTACGGAAATGAGGGAGGCATTTGACGAATTGAAGGACGCGATATCAACAGCTCCAGTACTGGCATCCCCAGACTATGAGCGACGCTTTTTTATATTTTCACATTGCGACTCAGCAGTAATGAAAGCAGTATTGGCCCAAAAAACAAGCATGGGCTATAAACCAGTAGCATTTTATAGCGGTCACTTAGACCCCGTGATGTTAGGCCACTTCCCTTGCGAACAAGGTCTCGCTGCAGCTGCTTTTGCAGTAGAAAAGGCATCAGCAATAACCATGGGGTGTCCAACTACACTGTTTGTGGAACATGCACTATTTGCAATATTGAATAAACCCAAGTCAACACTAACGACACAAAGGGCATCAGGTTATGAGATCATTTTGTCTAGGGCTGAACTAGCGATTGTTAGATGTAGCTCTGTTAACCCTGCAAGATTTCTAGCAGAAATAATTGAGGAGGGAGATTACGCCCACGACTGCACCCAACTAAATGAAATATATTCAGGTACTAGAAAAGTTGAAGAAAATGCACTAGAGGGAGGTGAGCTTTTGTTTATCGATGGGTCATCAACTATTGATCAAGGAGATGGGATACGGAGAACTGGGGCAGCAGTGGTAAAAATGATGGAGGCTCCGGTGTGTGTGGCTATGAAGTGTGTACAGTTACCACAGCATTACTCTGCTCAAGCCGCTGAACTAGTTGCACTAATATTGGCATTAAAGGAAAGTTTTAACAAACGTGTAACAATATATTCCGACAGTGCATATGTTACATCCACTGTCCACTCAGGGCTATCAAAATGGAGGAGAAGAGGGTTTAGGAGAGCTGATGGCACTCCAGTGCAACATGCCCTCTTGTTGGCCGAATTAATTGAAGTAATAAACGACCCCCAAGAGCTAGCCCTAGTAAAATGCACCGCACACACCAATGGTGAAGACCACGTCTCAAAAGGGAATGCAGCAGCAGACGCACATGCGAAATATGCTGCATACTTTGGTGAGATATGGAACCCCACAGACTCACAGAGAGGGAGAGGGAGGGGAATGGCTAGGGAGATGTTAATAAGAGAAGGGTACACCCATCTCCCAGCCACACAGATTATGGAATTACAAGCAGCAGCACCAATGGCCGAAAAGGAAATAGGGGTAAAAAGAGGATGTACAATGTCACCAACCTACGCACTATGGCGCCAGGGTGGTACTGGGAAAGTTGTAATACCGTTGGCACTTTTAAATACCGCCCTGAGCCAATTACATCACCCAGCCCATACAGGCAAGGAAATAATTGCAGCACGAATTAGAGAAGATTGGTTCTGTCCCGAGTTAAATTGTCATGTGTCAAATTTTATCAGCAATTGTCTCACCTGCCAACAGTTTACGGCCGGTCATACCCTAAAAGTGATAAGAGGTACCATACCCCGGCCAGAAGGACCTTTTCGGCACCTTCACATTGACTATGTTGATATGATCAACATATGTCAAGGTAATAGGTACATGATTGTAGTAGTATGCCCATTTTCTAGGTGGATTGAAGCAGGGCCCTGTTCACACCCAGATGCATTTAGAGCAGCCAAATTCATAGTAAGGGAGGTCTTCCCCAGGTGGGGAGTGTGCGAGGTGTTAAGATCAGACAAAGGCCCACATTTCGCAAACAAAATGTTCCAACATATCACAGCCCTGCTGAGCATAAAGCACAAATTTGCATGTGCATATCACCCACAGGCTAACGGTGTATGTGAACGCCTAAATGGCTTATTGAAGGAGGCAATTGCAAAGATACAACAAACAACAAAGAAAAGTTGGTTGTATTGCCTTCCGTTAGCCTTATTCGAACTAAGGAACAGGCCAGGGTCCGACCACCACCTCACCCCACACGAGGTGGTTACTGGACGTCAAATGCGCCTTCCCCTAACGCCAACGTCAAGGGCATTCACTGACCACGAAAGTTCAGCGAGTGTACTAGGTGATGAAATGTATCAATATGTGTCGTCTTTGATTACTAGTGTTGTGTTTGTGTCTCAACAGCTCGAGCACACGCGGGGCGGGTCCACCAGAAATAAAGAAGAAGGCGCCAGTACAGAATTAGAAAAAGAGAACTTGTGCAAACTTGCCAAAGGTGACCACGTGCTACTTCGCAATTTCAATAGAAGGTGGAACAACAAAAGGTTCACCGGCCCACATCTGGTAGAAGACGTATCAACAAGAGCAGTAAAACTAAAGGACAAGCGTGCCTGGAACCACCTACATGATGTAAAGATATACAAACTGCAGACCCGCCCCAGCGCCAACGACAGGTCCATTGGAAAAACAGCAACAACATCCCCGACAGCGGAAGGAAGTTCTACCACAGACGACGACCCAATTGTTCCCTTACCGTGTCACTACCCAGCTACCCCAGAGACAACAACTGACGAAGAAAGGGGTGATCACTACACTGCCCACCCCATGGTCACACGTTCAAAGAGTAAAAATACTTCCGCCATCTGAAAACTCCCCCGCCCCGCCCATTGACTGCCAAGGACAGTTGTAACTTAAACTGAAAGCCACTGGCCGCACAAATACACATGTAGACACGTGAATGTTCTCTTTTTCTCTCGCACATACAGGAACTGCGTATTATTATATAAATGCAACTTAAACTGAATGTTCTCTCGCACAAATACACATGTAAACACGTGAATGTTCTTTTTTTTCTCTCGCACATACCGGAACTGCGTATTATTGTATTGTTAAGTAGAAAGCTAACTAACAAGTCCACTGTCCAGGCGTAGATGGTACTCCCAGACGATAACTACCCAGAAGAATTGTCACACCAATTTGTATACGAAATAAAAAGGCCAACATACCTAAAAAGAAGAAGGGTACGTGTCTACTACACAGCCTTCCTCCTGGCCATAGAATATTACATGCCCCACCTCCGCCCATACTTGCCGGTCCTAAGAGACCAATCACTTAGAGTAGCGTGGGAGCAGCTCTTCGCCTGGGCACTGAATGACTATTTGATAGGGAGAGCTTAAATAAAACAAAACTAACATCTAAAAACGAGCATTTCTGAGAATTTTTAGGCGGGCAACTTTAACGTCGCAAGAATACGCTGCCAGGACTGCAGCAAGGTAAGAGCAAAATGCTGGTGAGATTAGCAATTGTAATAAAAATAATAGGGATTTTGATGATCACCGGATTTTTGGCTGCCTCTGTCTGGCAGTACAGCTGTGCTATCAATTTTGTTGCTGCACCCAAACCTAATATACCCCCGTTCCTTGCTGCAACAGGTGTTACGTCAGGTGGTAGTAGTAACATTGCACCCAAGCAAAATAGAGTTAAACGCAGCACATACTCAGACAATAAAGGTATTGATAATTATGTACAAGATTCAGCACACGTCACAAACAACATATGGTACCAACACATGACCCGCATTGGTAAGCAGACAACTGAGGATAGCTGCTACGTCTGCTCATTAATACCATACGCCATGAGTGCTTCACGAACATTTGTTGCCACAGAAATAAATGAGAAGACAGCGCAGTGCATAATATACTTGGCACTGTTCCAGACGAAAGGAAGATTTCAAGGAACTGTAGTGCACATGACATGGAAAACACGAGACTCATACCCATATGAAAACAACTTCCTCAAGACCTACTTGAGTTATCACAAGACCAGTTTACATGCTGAAGCATTCAAATATATAACAAGTGGCCCTGCAAAAGGAGAAACACAGAAAGTAACACTGCAGTATCTACCATGTGATTGGTACGCCACTGAAGTTCCGGGTAAACAAGGATGCTGGGAGAGGCCGCTACTGACGATAACAGGAAAGGTGTATCTGGACAACAGCTGGGAGATAGGAGTGATTGGCAGCAACATGGTAACAAAAGAAACTATCTCAACCATCGAGACACACAATCACCGATGTTGGACGGCGTGGATCAAGTATGTACCAATGCTCACGTGGGTAGAAGAAGATGAAGACCCAATAACTATACTACCGTTGACTGCGCCCAAGGTATGCTACCAGCATAAAGGAGAGGTGGACGTAGGATATAACACCAATTGCGCAAGTGTGACGGAGTTACCTGAGGGGGGAGCGGGAACAGCAGTAATAATGGACCATTATTGGGCCTGTGGAGAAAAGGCATACCATACACTGCCTCCCCTGTGGAATGGTGTGTGCACAATGGTACACGTCAATGTACCATCACTAGTGGTACCTAAGAAGCACGTCAATGTGGCGAAATTTCCTAGAATGAATGAAGGGGATAAGAGAAGAAAGAGATCTGCACCACTTCAGGAGGAGCAAGGGAACAGGACCAACAGCAATGACACTGTCCTAAATAGAAGAAAAAGACAAGGAGAGCCGCTGACAGGAAATTACCTGTGGGGAAGGTCGGAAACGGCACTAACATCAATACCGCCAGAACACAGACTATTTAGCAGAGCAGCAATGTTCTTCTCCTCAATAATACACCCGGGACTACAGGCTTACGCAAACGCAAAATGGCTCCAAATAACTAGATGGGAACTAATGATGACCATCAATTCTACAGTAAATGGGTTCAACGCAATAAAAGAGGAGCTGCGAGCTGTAAGGATGGTAGCACTCCAGAACAGATATGTATTGGACCTTCTCACAGCAATGGAAGGAGGAGTTTGTGCAAAGATAGGACAATCATGCTGCACGTTCATACCTGCCAATGATGCTGACAATGGTACACTGACAGAAGCAGTTTCGCAATTGGCCCAGATGCACACCAAAATGATGGATGAAAGCAACGGTGTGAACAAGGATAAGAGCTGGTTTTCACTATTATGGTCATGGATGCCATCCTGGCTGTCAGATGGACTGAAAATAATAGTGGGCTGTACTATATTGGCTGGAGCTACCCTGATCATAATTAGATTTTGGAAGGCACGAAAGGCACGCACTACTGACGAGTTACTGGAAATGGTGGGAATGCACCCCTTGATGCCAGCAGATGACGGCCAGCATACAGGTGTAATAATACAGGAGAGGGAGAAGCTGCGCACCCAAATAATTACCAACCATCTAGATCCACCATCAGTGAAGATCGAGAACCCAAGAAACCCCAGGAGCTACATAGGAAGATGGGTATACTGTATTCCTGGAGGTACCTGTGAATATATGTATTGGTCGTTTGAAGATCATGTAAACCACTATGGACATCTCGGAGGAATAACTAAGATATGGCGAGTAAGAGGAGATAACGAGAAGGATATGTTTGTGGTCGACAAGTCGACCAGAGGGGGGACTGAAGTGGGAGAATGGAAGACCAGGCTCCCGTCCTTCGCCTCTCGCGCTTGGCCTAGAGGGTCACGACCCAAACACCCGCCACGAGAAGAGTTTGTCCATTTACCAGACGACCAGATACCCTGGTACAGGAACATATGGATGTGTCCATCTGCTTGCCCAGCAGCCCGCACTGGCCATGCCGACACCTGCGGCACGGATCAATTAGACTAAAATCTACACGTCGTTAGAGATGCCATGACGACCTAGACAACGGGAAGCACATCTGTACAAATGTACACACTGGACATTCCCACACCAACCTACACGAAGAATATACTCAGTGCTATGACGTAGGCGACAGGCATATTCACGGACGTGCATCTTTATTATTTTTACATAGGCTTTCAGAACGCAGAAACGCAAGACGCGTCATGAACTCTTTTACTAGCTTGCTCACGCTTCTCTTGAAACCAGTTACCGCCATAAGAAGTATAATGAAGACAATACTGGTCATGAAATTATATGCTCCTATAACCTAAAGCACCTGTGCACCAAACGGACAACTTATGCACCAGGCCCAAGTAGGCCTCAAACAAGAGCTCCCGTGGACATCAACAAGGCAAGAGTCAGTTGCTGATCCTGCAGAATGAGCTCGGCGAAGCAACCAGCCAAGGTCGCAATGTTGCAAACCCACGTTCCAAGAGCAAATCATCAAAGGCACGATGCTGCAACCTCGTACTCCGCGCACCAACGTTAAAGTCACACCGACAAATTAAACCAGACGCGGAGTAGAAAAACAATATTAATTGTGCAGAATTCTGCCTCTTTCACGGTCCCTCCCCACGTGACCAAGCCTAACCTGACGAGATGCCAAACCCAGGAGAACAGAGGCGTCTGGATCCCTCGCTACGAGACACTGGCAGATACACTTGAAAGGCTCAATGGACATCTGCAACAGTGGGAGCGGTCCCCCGTCCAGCTATGAATAAGTCCTCACATTGTCTGCATGTACCCATAGTGAAACATTGTTGCAACTTACAGGTACACCGAGAGCTGGGAACGACGGTGGTCCCAGGCTGGGAAGCTCACGGGCGCACCAATCAGAACATGGGGCTCTTATCACTGACGCCAGCAAATTTAGCCAATCCTCAGGAGTCTTCATGTAACAATTCTCATGTATCTAATTGTAGGGACAATCCAGATATACCACCTGACTACACCTTGTCCACTAATATCTTTCTCTATATGTGTGCTATACTAACCCTACCACTCGAACACCCAATTAAGAGTGGCGATAGGTTTTTTGTTAACTTTCTGAAGTGACGCAAGTAGCGCGTCATAATACAGTAAAAAGGGCCTGCGAGCCCCACGATTGTGTGTGTGTCAGGACGAACGCGTACGCTCCTTGACCCATCCCTGCCGTTTGTCTAATAAACAGCAGAGTCACCTTGCTCCTTGTGTGCGTCTCATACTCTATCTCATCTCATCTGGGATATACACGGGAGGAGTTGGGGCCTCCCTGCCTGGAGGTCCGCGGACGGCCCGGCCGACCCCGGCAGAATTTCCCCTGATTTACTAAAATATTATACTTTGCTGTGTGAAATAAATGCATGTTTCTTAAAATACGATTCTATAAAATTCATGGTGTCCCCTTATGAGTAAACTAATGTATTTGTTTAACTTTAGGCTGCTCTTTTTAGTTTGGGCGGTACTTGTGCCAGCTATAAGGCAAATCTATTGCATTCGAGTACAGATCCAGTTCTGTCTTCAGCCACCTGATTTCTAAGCACCATATGTGTCCTTTACTGAAGTCCTTATCTAAACAAGCGTTGGCAAAGTCAACAGTTTTGACTTGTGTATAAATATTAGTCATGCAGGGACGTCCTTTCACCAAAATGCCGGGGTAGCGGAAGAGACATCACATAATCCTTGACCTCCGATGACATCAAAGGAAGTGATGTCTTTTGGCCCACCCCGAAGTGACATCATGGAGAGCGATGGAACACAATCTTTCACCCCTTGACAAAACAGCAAGTGGCATTACATAGCATTGTTCTTAAGTACACTACAAAAAATATGGTTATGATATCACTATAATTTGATATTCATTTCATTAACAAATGGATAACCATATGTATCATTAATATCAGTGTGCATAGGCCGATATTACCAAATTACTGTGAATGCAAGCAGATGTCCAAGGCCAAATGATAATGATGTGTTTTAAAATAGCACTTATGATTAAAAACTCTATATAGAACAAATCATACACACAATTTCACCCAACCCAACCTGTGTTGTACTCATTTATCGACCTCAGAAGGGTGAAAAGCTGAGTTGAGGTGTTTAAGAACAGACTAAATCATTGACTCGCCCCCTGGTGTGTGCCTGAAATAAACCTTTAATCAGTCTAGCAATTATTGTGTAGAAATCCAGAAAGACAAATTATTTGTTATTCCTATTCTTTCTTATGTAGGGTCACTGCTGAAAGCTTTACACGCGTGGAACCCCCTGTTATTTTAAGAGGCCTGAACAAGAAAGCCAGCCGCGCCAGAAACAAAGAGCCACATGGTGCTGGCCACATCCCAGGAGCTAACAGTAAGTTACATTACATTTTTAGGGTAGCATGGGAGACCTCAGGGGTCCCAGCTGGGACCCTATGGTGACCCAAAAATGACGTTGTTGTAGTCGAGTGACTTTCCCATGCCTTCAAAAAAGCCCAAACTGTTGGTATTATCAATGATTGTTTTCTTTCCTGTGTAAACATTCAGAAGTAACACAGTTTAAACGAAAAAAACGAGCATTCCTTTGAGAATCTAGTTCTAAATTCACTATAGAATGGTAAAATTCTCATCTGCGGCTCCCAGAAGTTATTTGTTATGCAGGGTTTGTATTGACCATAACAACGTTAATAGAACTGTTTTTGAACTAAAAACACGAACAAATCAATTCAATATGCCATTTATATGTGAGCAGAAGGTACAAATATATACAGTTTTTGTTAAGTGAAATCATTCTCGTGTAACGAAATGACCTACATTATGCAAACACCATAGCAGGCACAACATGCTACACCTGGTGCCTTTGTTCTCAAATCTTAGGCGTAGCAAGAGAAAAACAAACCAAGTGCCTTCATCAAGTTCTTTCGAGTGAACACTTCTCGGTGTCTCCAGGCTGCCAATCAGAGAAATCGCTAGGGAGGGGCAGGGGGTGCTATAGCCCTGGGTCTTTTGGTTGAAGCCCCATAGCTCCGAACTCAAAACGGAGAGCTTTAAAAAACTGTCAAGCATCCCCACAGAACGCTACGCTATCAGCGTATACATCCATTCCCACTAGTTACAAAAGAGCTATAATAACTTCCAAATCTGCTTCTTACAACAACAGAATCACCAACGCCACCTCAGAATCTAAAGAACTCTTCGCCATCTATAGAGAACCCTCCACTCCAGACACCGAATCTTTAGAAATCACTAAAGACGTAGAGTAGTGCACCAGTGTGCAAACAGCCTTAATAAACAAAATTGAACTCCTGCAGGTTAAGATCCTGGAACACCACAAAACCCTTTCCAAACAAATGAGTTGCACATCCTGTCCTGAACTCAAGACCAACTAAAACCATTCTCCTTCAGGGAAGTCTCAATACCTGAAGTAATAGAAATTTTCAAAAATATTAAACCTTCCAATTGCAAAGGAGACGCATGTCCGGCTAAACTAGTCAAAGACTGTACAGAATCCTTAGACACATTCCTCAAAACCTTGATGGCAATGGCTCATTCAGCTCTAATACTGTCCCTGACTGCTTAAAAGAAGCCTGGGTATGTCGTTGCTGAAAAAACTCACACTAGATCCCAAAATAGCCACCAACTACAGGCCCATCACCACCATACCGTTTCTCCTCAAGATTCTGGACAAGGTGGCATATACCCAAATACAACAATTCCTAGAAGAAAAGAAAATATTAGGCAAGAGACAAACTGGATTCCGTCCTGGTCATGGTACAGAATCTGCCCTACTAGATCTAAAAATACAACTCAGAGACATCATGGACAAAGGTAAACTGGCACTCCTCCTTCTACTAGACCTGCCCACTGCTTTCGACCTTGTCAATCATGAAATCTTAGGCAAGCAACTGAAAAACGCTGCCCACTTCTCACCAGAAGCCAAGGCCTTGATTGATTCCTTCCTCTGTGGCAGACGCATTAGAGTGTTCTCTGACTCAGCCTCTGCCCCACCCACAACCATACACTGTGGAGTATCTCAAGGTTCCTGCACAGCACCCGCTTTATACAACATTTTCACTCTCCAACTGTTCAATGACCTGGATAATCGCAACATAGCCTATACCAACTATGCTGACAACACACACGTCCTAATCCCTCTCACCAGCATCTATGAACAAGATGCAGCTACCCTAACTGACATCTACGGCCCAGTTCAAACTTGGATGGCAGCCAATGGACTCTGTCTAAACGGAGATAAAACAGATATCCTAGTGGTAGGCACCAAAGAAACAAACTATCTTCACAATATAACACCTTTACCGTCGATAGCACCACCATCACAGTATCCTCAGCTGTAAAAACTCTAGGAGTCTATCTCAACTCCTCCCTATCCATGACCCGAATGGTCAATGCCGTAGCCTCGCCGGCAGCACTCACCACTAAAATCATCAATGCAGTCAAACCCTTCCTATTGACACAAAACTGTCTATCAATTGCCAGAGCCACTATCGGCACCAAACTTGATTATTGCAATGCCCTCTTCCTGGGCACTTCTGAAAAAAACCTACACAAACTACAAGTGACGCAAAATAACGCTCTTAGAGCTGCGTTAAGTATCCCCAAAAAGGAACACATATCCCAAGCAAGAAAAAACGCCCACTGGCTCCCCATCAAAGAGCGTATTCTTTTCAAAACACAAGCAATTACACACAAGTGCCTCTCACTCGATGCTCCCCCTTAACTATCCGAAAGGTTTACCCCCTGCCCTTCCTCCAGACCCGCGAGATCTCACCTCGCCAACCAGATCTACGTACCCTCATTCAAAAGAGCCAAAGCGGGTGGCGCCAGCTTCCTATACCTAGCACCCAAAAACTGGAACGCCCTCCCCACAGCTCTGAGAAATGAAAAATCCTATACTGTCTTCAGAAAACTGCTCAAAACCAAACTGTTTAATTAAGTACTTTGCATAACGACTTGAACTCTTGTCAAACCAAATCAACGTTCCACTGTAACCATCATGGAACCTGTTAAGCATGCCTGCACCTCTGTTACCCTTCTTGTACCCAGAGAATGTAACCTAATAATGTATAATCAATAAGCCGTAAAGAAATGTAACAAAGTATGTAATCAACAAGCCTTCTGTAACAAGCGCTACGATGCCCTTGGGCTGCTTGGCGCTATACAAAACCAAATAAATAAATAAATAAATAAATAAATATAGAAGCACAGGGACTACAACCAAAAGGCAAGTCCTGACATGATTGTTTGTATTTGTGTATTTGTATATTTATTTAATCTGTATAGCACAATGCAAGAGCCCTGAGGCATAGAGGTGCTTAGACAGGATGAGACACAACAAGCGACAATACGTCTGGTACTTCAAGGAAATACAGCGATCAGATGGCAAAGGAACTTAAAAGAACTGGGCAGTTTTCAGCCCTCGCTTTAAACCAGCTAGTGTTCTCAGGTCGGTGGTAGAGCATTCCAGTTTTTGGGGGCGGCGTGTGGGAAGGATACCTGGACCATGCAGGAGAGTGTGGCCTGTGGTATTTCCAGGAGCTAGGCGCTATTAAATCGTAAGTCTCTTCGGGCTGGTAGCCACGAGATGCAATTTCACAGATACCTGGACCCCTGCCCATAAAGGCCTCTATGAGTTATGCAATGTACTTAAATGGAAATCCTGCTACTAAAAGGGAGCCAATGTAGAGCTCTTCTGGACACAGATACATATTCCGATCTGCGTAGTCCTTCCACAAAGCGAACAGCATTATTCTCTATAATCTGCAAGCGGGTGAGCTCTGTCTTGGCAATGCCCAGCAGTAGGCTGGAACAATAATCCAGTTTTGCCCCTTTTATGGCTCGTGCAATGGTAGCGCATTTGGTGGTATTAAAAAGGGGGCATAGTTGGGCAATCATTTTAAAGTGGTATGAAGTACCGCAGACAAGGCTGTTAACTTGGACTTTCGTGGTAAACTCTTGATCCAGGGTGACCCCTAGGGTCTTAACCTTGCATTGTCTACTAATAGTAATTGAGGTGTGGTGCCCATAACCACAAGCTCTGTTGAATGTGAGCTTATTAGCTTGCATTCAGGTTTGAATCAGAACGTACATCGAGTTCAGGGTAGTGGTATCAGTGATGTAGTTCCCAGAAAGAGGAACAAGGCATTGTGCGTCATCTGCGTAGTTGGCAAAGATTATGCCAGCTGCTTTCCGTTGTTTGAAAAAAGGGAGACTAAAGATGTTAAACAATGAAGGTGACACACACAAGCCTTGCAGAACCACACAGATCACAGAGACCTCTTCTGCCGTAGCCTCCTTAAAGAGACCCTGGCCTTGCGTTCTGATAGAAATGATGTCAGCCACCCCTTAGCTGATGAGGAGAAATGTGCTGTGCTACATAGTCAATCCACCTGCATGGAATGATGGAATGAGCCACTAAATTGAATGCTGCGGATAGATCCAGTGGCACAAGCATTGCTGTATTTCTTTTCTCAAAGATCTTGAATATATTGGTTTTCAGGTCTAATAAAGTCAACTCGGTGCCATGAGCATGTCAAAACCCAGATTGTTTCTGGCCCAGGGTGTCATGATCAAAAAGAAACTCCTCAAGTTGTAGATGGGCCACCTTATTTAGTATTTTTAAAAGATAGGGAACATTCGTAATCGGCCGGTATTTATCCGGCACACTGCATCCAGGGAAGGTTTTTTGACTAAGGGAGAAATCCATACCTTTTTGATGTAAATTGATAGGCAATCTTCCCTACATGTGGCGTTCATAAATTTTGTAATAATTGGAACTAGCTGCAGAGCTCATAGCTTAACCACAAGGCCAGGACAGATATCCCCATTGCAGTTTTTGGGCTTAAGTTTCCTTTAAACCTCTGCTAAGTGTTGTTAAGTTATTGGATTATACTCAAATTTGGGACATTTCTCATTAATGATTAGAGGCACTTTGTTATCATCACCACTGTCTCCTGCGCCACATTTTGCAGTAATATCTGTCTGAATATTCTATAGCTTATCTGTCAGGGCATTTTAAATGGACAGCCACCATTTGGAGTCTTTGATCTCCTGCAAGGGAAGGGGACACGGGTGCTCCAGGTCTTTTAGGATTCTAAAAAGCTCCTTGGAATTGGAGGCTGCTCCTGCAATTCTTTGATCATGAAAAGATTTGTTTGCATCAGATTTATCTATTTTATGTGGCTTGACCGCAGGGGAATAAGTGATGTTATCTTCAATGGAATTGGATTTCTACCATTGCTTCAAGGCGTTGGTCTTATTTATTTTTAGATTGTTGATGTCAGCTTTTTTTATTGGGCTGTAGTTTCAACATGTGTCATTTCACTTGGGCTACGCTGTTAATGGCCTTCTCAAGTGTATTTAGCGATGCTGCCTGTTGCCTACTCATCAGCAGATTGTCGATAGTAGGGGAAATAAAACGGGAACATGGCGGAGGGTGTTTACTTGCCAAGGCTTACTGTAGCCCCAAACCTTTTGCAAACCTAGCAATACCCCTTCTGTTAATGTCTGCTTTTTTGACAGGTAGACATGTTTGCTGCTTTGTTTAGAAGCAGGTAACATCGGTTGTGTACGAATAAAGTTAGACACTAAACATATTCTGGGTGATAATATACAGACTAGATAACTATCATTGCATATGTGTTGTCTCATACAACTAGTGGGATGAAAACAGCTAGTATGGAGAGTCACCGATAGATGACAAATGTGTATGTCATATATGCTCTATCTGAATGACACAAAGCCTATTACGATCGTTATTTTGTCCTCCCTTTGTTTCCCCCTCCTTGTCTTGTCGGGCCTAGAAAGAATTGTGTACAGGCGCCTTATAAATGCCACATCATACCACATGACTCCTCAACCGCCTCATGGATGAACTTCTATTCCTTCGTGTTGTTTGTTCCTGGCATTGTGATTTGCAAAAGTGGGCATTCTGTGTGCAGCTTAGTTACAATCGTCTGCCTGTGCTGTCAATTTAAATGCAAGAGCTCAGGTGTTCAGGAATGATGGAAACAAGTTTTTTTTCTCCTTTTGTTGTTTTGAAATGTGTGCCTGTTTTGTGGTAAGTGATTTAATGATCGTCATCACGTGTAATGGACCACACTTGATTTCTATTCTTTGTAAGTGTCATAACGCGCATTGGGTCATTTCAGGCTTCGCTTGACATGAAAGCCATTACCTATTGGGTTGAGCACCCTCTTGGTTTTTGGAAGCAGATTTCCCGTGTGAATAAGGCTACAATATGCTTGTAGGTTTAGATGTGTTATATTGTATTTTAATGGGACTAGTGTTCCGAGCAAGAACAGGCACCAATGGGTGTTAAACACCATCTGTGAATAACTATGAAATCATGGACGTCAATACAAGGCAGTGTGTGTCTTTGTTCTTGGATTCTTCTTCATTAAAGCTATGCAATGCCCCTTTGCAATCTTAATTTTCTTTTATGCTACTCAAGCATTGCTACCATACACTAAAAAGAAAATGGGGTCTCGATTCATGGAATATTTGCCCGGTTCAAAGTGAATTTGCACTGCCGACACAAACCCCGATTCATAGTGCTTTACTGATTTGGATCTGACTCAAGAAGCCTATTCAACCCAAGTTGGTGAAAATAATAATTATTGGATAAATATCCTTTTTCATTTGATTTATCCTGAAAATGATGCGTTATTTACCCACAATATCTATTATGAATCTGTAGACAGCACAGCTATCTATCATTTAGTTAAGGTAACGTGTATGTTGGACTGTAGGTCACACTCCTATCACCCAGACAATAAAATGTCACTGATTTAGTAGTCTGCAACTAGACACCTGGCATGCTGGTTTAGGTGGTGGTCTCGATGAGCCCAACCCACAAACTTGCAAGATGATTGACATTCAGAGTTTGAGCAGCTTGCACGTTTTCACAAGATTCACTGGCGCTCCCAAACCAGGCTTCAACACCTGTGTAAGTTTGGTGGATAGGTGCAAGTTAAGCACACAACCGCACACTTCCTGCTGTCATCTCTCAACGTGATTTTCCTGGCCAATTAGATACCTCCATTTTCTATGGAAAGTTGGTGGCTAATTAAATGTCCCAAAAGATGATGTGCACTCTTCTTACTAGTGTCCACTGACAACAAATGTCACATGCATGTATTTCTCGCACGGGGTTCTCTCCTCCCTTGTATTCACAAAAAGATGACAAAGTCGGTTACAGCCACTGAATGGTAATCTCCAAACTAACTTCAGGATGCGTTTTCCTACTAGTCACTGACAACACATATTTCCTCAGCTGAAGTCATCCAAGGTTCTCTCTAGGAGTGAGTACCTGTCAAACAGGGGTTACACACGTTTGTAAAATGTGTTGGATACTCAGTTACAGCCTTAGGATGCAATCCTATGCCTCTCTTCTGAAGCAGTCTACCCACTCTTATAGCTGGAAAAATATGGCGTGCTCAGTTCCGGCCACTGGATTTAATTGCGCACCTCCAACCAACTTAAATGTCACATGTGTGTATTTGCTGCAGGGAGGCTACTCAGTTCTCTCCACCCTGGTATTCAATAATGATGGCACTTGTGTTACAGCCACTAAGTCTAATTTCCAGCCTCCAGTCACCACTGAGATACTCTCCTCCCTATCACTTACTGACAACACATTCTGTGCATGTGCATGGCATGAAATGTGGTTAGTCGATTCAGTTACAGCCACTCATTGGGAATCTCCTGCCTACATCCAACCAACTCTGGGATTTTTCAAAAAAATAACCCAGCATTCAATTTTAAATGTATACCTCTCGATGAAATACCCCTATATATTTACACTAGACAAGTCACTAGCAGTTTCCTGTCTCTGCCTACAAGACTGATCATTAACTCCAACTGCACATGCTTCATATAAACTGTGAGCTAGAACTCACTTGAGGCCCCAGGTCAAACTTTGAAGAACATTCAAGAAAGTTCCTGACTGCGGAAAGTAGTTTGTGTTTCTTTGTTTATGGAAATACGTATGCCTGAGACAACTCAGACAGTCTCGATTTTTTTTTAAACAAATGCCGTTGCCCAATAATTTTGTTTTGTTTTTCTAAATCAATTTAAATCAAGTGGATTTAAAAGACTTTGTGGAAAGATTTAAAATTAGCAACAGTACCACCAGAAATGATCCCTCTTTGTACTTATGAAAATAAAGCTGGAGATTATATACAAGGCTTTTGTATCCTTTCTTAAGTAGAGGTCTAATTTGATTTTGTGGGCCTCTGGTTCCCTAGTCTACTGTGTTTGCGAATTTGCAAAAGTGATGATTTCAAAGGAAGGTTCGATTTCTCTGAATAGGTGAGCCATTGTGATTTGAGAAGCCTGTTTCTGCAACACATTATAATATGCTTCCTGGAGATAAACAGAGTGGCATAGTTAATTAATTAGTGCAATGACATTACCACTATTAAATATGGAGTTTCCACAAACACCCCATACATAGGTCTGTTACGATTTCACCTTACATAAAGTCACTTTTAAGTGGACAGACGTGGATATAAGTTCCCTTGACCCTTACAATGATGTATAACGTTGGATGGGCTTGATGGGAGAGTAGGTCAAGTAGGGTTGTGCTACAGGCATGGAGGCGCATGCTCCTCGCGCAGCATATCAACCAACTGGCTTGAATGGCAACTCCTCCACAAAGGGAGGACCCGCAAAAAATCCTTCCCTTGTCATGCACTCATCCTCTGGGACGCGATACCAGTGTCAGCTCAGAATGCCCCCTCAATTCTAAAATGTTTCAAATCTCCCAAAACTTGGCTCTCTGAACAACACCTGACCATGGACTAATTCCAATGGACGCATATACCAATGCACAGCTCTCACAGCACTTATTTATTTATTTATGTATTTCAATTTTTGTAACGTGCCAGCTCGCCTGAAGGCCTCAGGGTGCACACAAAAGAGACAAGACAGTAAACAGGTGAGAAATACAGCAAACAAAGAGTCTAGATTTGCGTGCATTGAAAAGGAAGGTTTTCAGATTTCTCTTGAACTCTGTGAGAGAGGGAACCTTTTTCAATTAAAGTGGGATGGTGTTCGAGGCCGGTGGGCCAGAACATCAACATTCTTTTTCCCTTAGTTGACAAGGCGAAATCGGGGTTGACTGAGTTTGGCCTGGTCTAGTGACTTGAGGGAGCGCTGAGGTACATAGCGTGTTAGGCCCTCTGTAAGGTATTGGCACTTGAAATTGAGTGTCAGAATTTTAAATGAAACGCAGTGCCTCACAGGTAGCCAGTGCAAGTTTCTTCTGGCTTCAGTGAAGCAATCTTGCTACTGATAAAAGATGGCAGCCCAAACACAGGCTAACCACACTCTGTACAACGCTCCGCTGCTCTTGAGCTAGGTCTACACTTTAAACAATATAATTAAACAAATTAAAATGGAAGGCAGATATTTAAATCTGGCAGGGACTCTGGGTCCAGAAATGGTCATATGGTCCTCAAAGACGTATGTGGTCTATGATCATTGCCTTTGGATTCTTGTGTTATTACGGAGTCAGTGGTGGAAGTGGGTCTTTGCAAATGGCTGTCCTGGAGTCTTGCGGTGGGTCTCAAGAGCATTAGAATACTATGAATGGATCGTACCACAGGCATTACTGAACATGTTTTGGCAATGGGTTTATGGGAGTGAGTTGGTGCACATACCTGGCACCATTTGCAGTTTGAATGGAAGGGAGTAGGTGGGTTTGGTTAGTTGGGAGGAGAGGAAAAGGAAACATTGTAGTGTTTTGTGCTGAGGTTGCAGGTCGGACTACCCTAAGCTCTGCACGCGTGTAAGCTTGCTAGATATGAAATCTAAGAGGCATCTATGGTTTTGGTCCAGAGGAGTAACCTTGTGCTTATAGTCTGGGTGTATGTTGTCCAGGGTTTAAGTATGTCAGTTGTAGTTAGAGTTGTACTTTTGTGATGTTACAAATCTGAGGAGAGGGTCTTTTTTAAAAGTTGTGTGTGTGTCTGGATTGCCTTTGTGTGTGGTTAGTAAGGTGGAGAGGATTTGAGTATTAGACAGAAGATGGGAGCTTTCTTGGTATTGACGTCGGTTGAGTTACTGTCAAAGGCATTTGGCTTCCGTGGTTGATGCATGAAGATGCCCTGTGTTGAGGTTAAGTTATTCTGTAAGACAGGAAAGGTGCCTCTTATGATTATGGCATTTCCTTGATGTGATGTCTCCTAGTCACACAGTTTTCAGAGTGCAGTGCACTATGTTCTAGGCAGGCAGTTGGGAGCCAATATGCATTCCCTTAGGATTTGTCTTCACTTGAAAGTATAATTATTCAGAAGTGTTTTTTCCATTGCTTGATGCGTGTAGCAGGTTCAACTGTCTGTCTATTGTGCTTTCAGTAGCCATATGTTTAGACATTTCTTGAATTTCCTGTGGTTCTATAGGGTACACATTTCTCTTGGTAGTGTGTTTCAGTGTATGGCCATTATACACTGGAACACACTACCATACTGCAAAGGTGGAGCATATGGGCCTGATTCACAGATCATTTTCCTATGGGATTGCACCATTATAAAATGCTTTTATGAATCAGGCCCTATGTGTCTTTCTCTGCAAATTCTTCTGGTTACAAAGAATATGCAGTTTCTTGGGCTTAGGCCTTTTGTTTGTTGGTAGAGTGAGATTTTGTTTTGGAGGTATCCTGTTCCATCACTTTCGAATGCTTTCTGCTTGATGCAGACGGTCTTGAGCTGCATCACTGTTTCTTGGTAGCCGGTGGAGGGCTCTAAGACCCAGTGTTATGTGTTCCCTCCTGATGAACCTGAGTACAAGTCTAGCTGTTGTGTTTTGGATTCTTTGGGGTTTTCTTATGAGCTAGTCCATAATGCCGAGGTGAATATTATTTACATAGGCAATTTTCGATTCTTGAAAGAATCAGGAAGATGACAGCCAGTGCTCTGTGTGTGTGAAGGATAGGTAGGACTGAACCTATGGAATAAAACAAAGAGAGTAGACACACGTTTTGACTATTGTGCTCACTTGGTGTTGCAGAGTGAGTCCATTGTCCATGAATATGCATAGATTATTGATCAATTTAGATTAATTATGCCAGCTACATATTTCCAAAGGCCCAAGTAGGAGTGTTCCAGGTGCAGCGTGAGGTGCCACTATCAATATTTCTCTTTTGTTTGAGATGAGCATTAGGTAGATGGCCACCACCCCTATTTGAGTGAAGCATTTGCTGAGAATTCTTTTATTGGAGTTTCTGTCATTGGTCATACTGTAAGTGATTTGTGAGCTATTCTGGGACAGATTGCCACCTGGCACTGGTGTGAACGCCCTAGCTTTTTTGATTTTTACTAATCTAAAATAATGTGGGTAATTTGGCTTCTGAAAAGATAATCTGCTAATTTGATAAAGAGCACACGGGTGCAATGGGGCAGGGTCAACAGCCACATGGGCATTCCTGGTAGCTTATGTGGCACAAATTTACTGCCATCAGTGGTGGCATTTTTAACTTCTGCTCCTCTGTTTCACAATATAGTGATTGGTGCCTCATCTGTCTGGTGGCAGGACAATCCCTAAACATAATCCACACGTGGTAAGAGAACACAATTATTAAACCCACACCAGTTTGATATCAAGTGTCACGCCTGTGATCCTGGAACAGCTATTCAAGAGAAATGTAATGTGTATTCAGGGTATCCTGACTGTATGAACTGCCCAGATGCTATGCTCCTTTGATTCCAATGGAATAAGGGTAATAACTCCACAAAGGCATATGAGTTGTCACCAAGAGATATCTTGGAAACCCTACTTTCAAAGGTGTACTTACATCAATAAGGCAGGCCTCAAATTAGTATATTGAACCCCAGAGGGCCTTTGAAGTACTGATTTGAGAAGGGGGCGCAGTTAGGGCATGCAGAACAGTAGAATTGGACAAGAGAACTGGATCCACAGTCTTGCTTTTCTATGGCGGTTTTGTTCCTTTCTCTCAACTCCATTTCCTGTGGAACAAGGCACTCTGGGAATGATGCAAGAAGACAAGGAACACTTGCAGCAGCAGAAGGGACTGGACACCTTACAGCAGACTTACTGTTGTCTAATACCCTGCGACCTTTATATGTAAGGGGTCTTCCACTCCTTCCTGGATTCTTTGTTGGGCACCAAGAGGAAGATATTTCTTGAATCCTGGTGGGAGTGCAGTCAATGCCAAAGCCTTGTTCCACAGAGGTGAAGACAGGTGGATCCGAGGGAGCGGAGAACCTTGTCCCTTAACCATGCCCAGGGAACATTGGGTGGGAACTGTAGGGTGAAAAAAAGCATGTTGCACCTGGCTTGTAGTCCTTCTCCACCAGGGCCATGAGGATGATTGTCTCCTAGTATTGTATATGCGAGCGCATCAGTGGAATGTTAGGCAGTGTTTGTAGTATTGGTGGTCTGTCTGTCTCTAATTGCCTTCTGTCTTAACTGTCCTTCCTTGGGTGTCCAAGTGTCACTGTGCAGTGTCTTACGGTCAGGTCTGTGAAACATAAAGATGCTGATAATATGTTACTATGGTGGAGCATCTCTTATCTGAGGGTGAATGGGTGCATGGACAGGATAATACACTGCAGCATGTTTTTAGTCAGAGAATGTTAGATGTGAACAGAGTGTAAAACAATGCACGCCCTTTAGTCAGGGGCTTCTCAGTGTGTGAATGGACTCTCAAAGGACCACCCAGTTATGGCCCATAAGGGCATACATAATGGAACAAATTAATGTGCCATCTTAAGAATACCTAGAAGTATGTACAATGCACTGCACTAACACTGACACCTAGAGAGCAAAACCCACAGTTTATTAAAAGAATACTCTAATCTGATAAACAGCAGTGTATAAATGAATCAATTAAATGAGGCTGCCCAGGGATACCCAGCTATGGAACAAAACAGGTCAAAATATAGATTAATGCAGTGTCGTTTATTAGTGAGGGTTATTTTTGAATGCAAACTAAGTAAGATTTAGAAACAATGTGGTACGCTTTGTAGGGATATTTAGATGTGTGACTATGCAAACCAATCTAAAGGCCCCATTAGGAGTAACCTGGTCTGGAAATAATGCTGGAAAAGTGGCTGGTTCTACTGACTGTGGCATTTATTCCTGACCGCCGAGTCTGCCGGTAAGATCAGTGAACTACCGGCAGGCCCGACCTGCCGGTATTGTAGGCCCCTACCGGCAGTGAATTCACTGAATCACCAGCACCATTAGCATCGGTGACGGTGATTCAGAGGTTCCCATCCCAAGGAGTCCTATAGGACCCCATGGAATGGGAACTTATTGCTGTTGCCGGCACCCATAATATCCTGGTAACACCGGGTTATCGGGCGCCGGTAACAGTAAAGCGAGAATGCCGATAACTGGCAGTCTCCTAATCAGGGCCTAAGGCTAAGCCTTAGATAGAGACGGCTGCTTGGCCAAACCTATGGTCCAAAATAATCTATGTCACTGGTGCCACCAGACCGGAAAGATCGCCACAAGCAGCATATTGCGATCTATAATCTTGGTCAGAGACCCATCCAGAGCCAAAGAAGGAGGTCACCTCCTTCTTTCAGGCTAGTCATGGCATCTGAGGCCAGACAATTCAACTCGGACACCAGTCGCTCGCACTGACTACCGAGAGATGACCAAGTTGAGCCAGACCCAGAAGGCTGAGCTAGGACACATATAGGATGAATCCTGAGGTTAGATGGACATTTTAGGGGAATCTGGAAGCATCGGCTCACAACACCTTTGTGTGGCAAGAGGCATTCAGATGATGATCCCTAACACATAACCCCAGGAATTCCAGGGGAGGGTTAAGTCCAACAAATCCAGTCATCGAGAATAATTGTTTGATACCCCAAATACAGAATCGTACCGAAGAAGAAACCAGAAGTTATCACCCTACTGAAGCTAAAGTTCAGACCCTGAATGGTTTAGATTTAGGAGCCTGGAATTCTTCAGAGATTTATTTCTAAAGACTGAAGTTCTCGCTCGTATGCGAGAGCTTCAGGCTGCAGAAAAAAACGCCTTTTATCCATAATGGTGGTGCCGCACCTGCGAGGCATCCCTTCAAGCAAGAGATGCCTGTGAGCCGGCACCACCATATTGTAGAAAATCGTGAGGCTGCTGGAAGCAGAGGCCTTGTTTTCTAAATCTTGTAGCTCCCGGCATTCGCTGGAGTTTCAGTCTTTAGGAAAAATGCCTCCGCTTCCAGCAGCCTCACCTTTTTAGCTTTAATGGTGATGCTGCCCCTGCTCAGCTGGTGAGGGGTAGCGCCACCATTAAGGCTGAATAGGTGAGGCGCTATCCCCTGCCATGCAAGCCTATAGAAAATAAATGCAGAGATCAGCACCTGATCTCTTCCAAAGGCTGCCTGGCAGGGGTGCCAGTAGCCCATTGAGCCGGGGCTCGTCACGGGGCATGGCCTAACTGGCCAGCAGGCGACCTCCACCGCTAGGCCACACCCCTTGCTTTTAGAATTGTTACTTAAGGTGCTGAAAACAGGTGATGGCTGAAAAGTTTAGAATTAATCTAAACCTCTGGCATTGCTCTGGTGAAACCTCCAGGCCATCGCCCTGCTCCTACTAAGCCATTAGAGAAAGCGGAAAAACCATATGCAAACCCCCCCCCCAATATGTGACGCATAATAAAACGTAAAAGCAATGCAGGGATTATTAGACGTGAGTGATTCTGTAAAACTAGCTACAGCTTTTTGTGAGAGGTATATATGTGCAGGCAACATGGAGCCTATTGTGTGGTGCTGCACTTTCGCAGGAACACACAGATTGCAAGCACCTTTACGTAGACCATGCAGCAACTCAAAACTCCATTCCAGAGGAACCAAGGTGTGAAACAAACAATGGTACAGTATAAATCAATGAAATGTGCCCTTTTGGAGAAGCACATATGAGAGCCTGGTGGAGCACAAACCCGCCATTATGTAGCATACTTTATTAGGCATAGTCAAAAAAGGAGACAGTGGGCCTTAAATAAGAGGCGGGAGGAATGGGTTTAACGGCACCGGTAATGGCCTGGTCAGACCAGACGTCCTTTCCGGGTCCCGCGAGGGGACTACGGAGCTAACAAAAGGCCCATTATTAACGGTCCTGTTGTTAGCTCCCTCCCCATTCCCATTGAGCCCTATGAAATGGGAATGGGGAATTATTTTTACCAGGCCCACGGAATGGACAATTATCGGGTCCGCCAAGATCGGCATGACCCGGTAATTGCCCATTTCATGGACCCTGTAAAATTTAATTACCGGCGGCAGGCGTGCCCTTAACAAGGTTCCTGATGAGGCCCAGTGTGTAAAACAGGTCACATTTTTATGCGAGTTATACTTTGGCGTGAACAGCATGAAGCACAGCATGTATCAGTAGACTTTCACAGGGACATCCATGCATGAAAACACTGTAGTGCATGAAGGGAAGGCATTCACTTCTGTTTCATGTGATGCACCGCCCAAGTGCCTCCTGTGTGAACAGGGCGCAAAAAAACAAGAATGTAATTTGGTTTTTAGTGATGCCTCTATGCGAATATAACAGAGCACAATTCAGAGAAAAACGAGAAAACCTACTAGGCATTATTCCTAGGGATACCTGGATGTAAACATTCTGGAGCGAAATGTAGATTAACCAACTTTTAAATGGATGCCAAGGTATGAACACAGAATATATACGGAATAATTCAGTGGGTTATCTCAGAGATGGCTAGGTTTGAGATACATCTGAGACACAGCATTTTACAATGCAATGCACTTTTCCACATTGACCATAGATGTGAAAAAGAATTCTGTGTGCAATATACAGATAATGCACGGTACTTTCCTAAGGATATCCGGGTGGAAACAATAATAGCAGCAGCAGTACTAGAACAGATGCAATGTGCTTTGTGGGACTATGTAGATGGCAGGCACCATTATAGAACACACAATCCTGTGCACTTTCCTAGGGAGACAATATAAGGCACCACAAAGAAAAAGTTACGATCTCGGGACATAGGGGAGTGGTGGGGTTGCCACAACTGAGCATGGCACGACATCACAGAGTATCACCACTCTCCACCAATACAGTGATATTATCAGCTAGCAGGCGGTGCCAAAGTCCTCATGCTTGATGCCTGACTAACATCCCTAGAGAACTCAAGAGTTATGAAGAGGTCAACATCTGTATAACACTGTCCGAAAGTTAGAATACTGGAGTGGAGGAGTGCTACCACTCAGAATTCTGGAAGGCTTGGTTAGATTGTATGTCTTATTTTTGATGGAACATTTACTACACAGCCTTCTACTCTAAGGTTGCTCATCTTCCTCATGAATTCTCACCTATGGAGCCCATTACCACTATGTCTATTTGTTTATATTAATGCCACTGTATTGTGGTATTGTGGTGTTTCTACCTCGTCCTGAAGCACATCACAGCACAGGGGAGGATCATGTTGCTAATGATGATGGCAGTGGGGCAGCAGGAGGGTTACTATGGTGCGGGACAGCAGTTTGCAGCTGGCCACCATGCTGTGTGAGATGCATAGCAGGAAAGTGTCATGGACTGAGCTCTAGCAGGCATTTAAGTCATCCTCCTACAGGGTATATGGGGTGCTAGCAGGGGGAAGGAACACAATGTTGTTGGGTTGTGGTCAGACCATATTGATGATTGCAGAAACTCCTGGCATGCTCCTGCATGTTCAGCTACTATTGAGTACCTAAGGGCAGCTAGTTTTGCTTTCTTTGGGGCAGCCAATGTTTAAGGGAGACATGCTTAAAAAGTGCTCATCTAAAGTAATTCATACATAATCGAAGGCTGTGTACATTGTCTACACCACATTACATTCAAGGGATGACATCAGTCGACACAACTTCCAGATCACCTTATATTGGAAAGTTTACTACCATCTTCCCCGGTTCGCCTACAGCAGGGCTCTGCAACCTTTGGGTCGCCAAATTTTTTGGACTACAACTCCCATCAGCCCAAGCCCGCATAGTCAATGGACAGCGATCATGGCATTTGTAGTACCAGACATCCGGAGAGCCGCAGGTTGCAAACCCCTGGCCTACGGCAAGATCAAGAGAAAATCAGCACCGAGTTACCCTATTTCTGTCATTTTGCAAATACATTAGCCTAAAAGTGTCTTCCCAAAAAAAACTGCTGTCCTAACAAGACTCTTGGTTTCTCTTGCAGGTGTTTGGCAAACGTCTGATGCGGCGTCTGCCACAAGTTATACACATAAAGAGCTGCTGAATCTTCACATTGTGTGTAGAGAATGCAGGGGCACAGGCCTTTTGACAGTGAAAGGAAAAATCAAGGGCTGGACAAATTCACTGAAATGGAAAATTAGATTTACGTCAAAACAGGAAATCGGTTTCCCCCAGTGCGTGCGTATGAATAAGCAACCGAGTCGCAGGTTGACAGGAAGAAAGGAAAGACACAACAAAGGAACCGTCTCCATTGTTCAGCGAGTTTGCGTGTTGGTGGAGGACGCTTGCGTTCCCTTACAATTTTCTTTTCTGTGTTCCCTTCGGCAGCGCGCGGTGAGTCAAAGGCTTCGGAAAGAATACACAACGCCTTTCCAAAGCAAGTACACATGTTGCCCTCTCATAGGTGCAGGCTATTGTGATCCCAGGCAGGTAGACAATGCGCAGCACACAACCGGGGCCCGATGAGCAGCTCAGATTGATATTCGGATTAATGGAATGCCTTTCAGACTCACCAAGCACTTGCTTTGTTGTGTATGGCCTTATGAAGAGTAGAACGGTAGGTGGGAAGGGCTGGCTGGATAGATTGCCTTCCAAGGTCCAGACGCCAGATGCTTCTGTTAAGAAAATACCAAGACATTTAATAGGACGCTTTGTGAGAAGACATTACAGCAACACAACTTTAAATGCACTCATTTATAATTTAAATACGACACCTATTTAAATGTGATTAATAAAACAAATGCCACCATCTTATGGCATAAACCCATTCTCGGATACGGAGCATACTCACAGACTGAGCAAGTTTTAAACAACTTATGCACCTGAAGGTCTTCGGTCAAATGACTTTTTTTATCGCGACAGGCAAAATGATCAATTTAGAAAGACCGCTCCGTGACCGCACAGAGCTGTCTTTCTAATTCGAAATGTCACGCCCCTGCCGAAAACGAGTGCACACAGAGACTGACAGGTGGGGCGATACGCAGAGGACGGGCTGTGGGTGTGCCGGGTAAGTGTCGACTGTGTGTGTGTGTGCGTGAAAACACGGGTGCATGCAGCGCTTTTGGGAGGGGTGTTGGGGAGTAGCAAAGGGGAAATCGAGGGGTTAAACCCCCCAATTAAAAACAAAACAAAACACAGACATGTCCATTTCCCGCTTTCTGAGGACTGCACAAAATCAACCTCTCTGAAGGGATTTAGCTGAAGGTTTAGGCTACAGATATTTGACAAGCATGTTTCTGTTCACATATCAGTTTGAATAATGCCTTACTGCTGTCACGCCTGGGCGGATGTGACATAGTTTACACCTCTACCTAAAACGAACATAAACTAATTGGTGAAACAATTGATCAGTTCAACTGGCTCTTTGGCTAAAATCCAGGAGCATATCACACCAGCCTGTGAATACCTACATTGACAATAATCATTTGCCTCCTTGAAATCCAAAGTGCATGATGTGCACGGGTAAATAGTAGGTGCATACACTGACAGGTACCAAAGTAAACAACACGCAATACAATAGGCAAAAATACAACTTTCAGCCCTGGCACTTCAACACATATTACCCCCCCCCCACATTACCCATTTCCAGAGGACTTTAAACAAGCAGCTAAAGACTCACCCTGGTTTTCCACAGATGTCCCAGCAGTACTATTTTACCCATATCCGAGCTTAAGGGACAGCATCATGATCCTTGTGACTTCCGGCAAATTGAAGAAAGACCTGCACTTTGAACTGTGTTTTTAGCAGTAAGCTCATAATACTTTTAATTTGTTCTCCTCCGACCCGTCTCCCGTGTCAATCCTTGGGACTCTGAAGGCTTCAAACAGTGTGTGACACCGATACATACACCGCTAAAAGGCTGATGTAAGGGTGTGGAAGTATGATGCTGACACACAGGTGGAACTTTTACTGTCATACACTTTTATTCCAAAGACAATAAGGGAAAAGCCTAACTGGCTCTATTACTAAGAGTGGTTTCCCTGCCTCAAACTAAATGCTAAGGCCGCTGTCAGGATTATTATTATTATTATTATTATTATTATTATCATTATTATTACTATTATTATTACTAAGAGTGGTTTCCCTGCCTCAAACTAAATACTAAGGCCGCTGTCAGGATGTCCGTCTAAATCAAAATAGTACACAATCCTGTGTCAGTAATGTCTATTCCGATCCCTCACATTCATAACTAATACAAACACGTATAAAGGGACTTCTTGGTCCAGAGGAATGACTCCCTTCCTCTGTATAATGTCCAATTGCACGTGGGAACTTCACCTGCAAGAAAGAAGACTCCCTTCTCCAGGGTTCAATTCCTCTCCAGGTGGTAAACACAAAGTTCTAAATTCAATTAAAGAAAATGAAGTAAAGGCATATCCAATGCACAGTTTCGGATATTATTAGGAGACGTTGGATTGTGATTCCAAGATCTTCTGCTTTGTGCAAGATTAATTGGTCATAAACAGCCGATTTCAAAGTCATCTGCTTTGTGCAAGATTTATTAGTCATAAACAGCCGACACATGTTTCGACCAATCTGGTCGTTATCAAGGCTGTACATTCATATACAACAACTATCGACAATTTTTTTGTGATACACTTGTGAGGTTATTGGCCTTTGATATTTAAGTTATAGACCTCCTTACATTGACTGTTTGTAAGAATTTTGTTTTGCTGTAAAACAATCTGCAATCTTGCAAATCATGCAAATCTTGACAATACAGAATTATGAACCCTACCATCAATCACAATGGTTGATTCTCATGCCACTTGAATATGTGACCATAACTTTTTCATGCAAATCTTGACACAATTATAAAATATGGGTCTCAAAAATGCATAATTTGCAATGTGAACTAAGAATCAATTCATTATGAATGCTATATTATGTTCCTTGAAACAATGTCTGTTTCCCGTACTGCCCAAATGCATGATCATATATTTCTTAGTTTCAGTTGTTTGATGTGTCCTGGTGTCCTGGTGCTTGCTAGGGGGCGCAAGTAAAAAAGGTTTCCAAAGCAGCAGTATCACATATTATATTTAAAAGTGGTATTGACTAGCGCACTGCTACCTTACGACCCCCAGGTTTCCTTGTTGCTTCAATTAAAGAAAGTTCAAAGTTCCAAGCTTGAAGGATGAAGTTCCACTGACATGTCAAGGTTCCTTCTTGCCCAAGTGTTAACTTTACTGTTGGGTCCCTGGAGCATGTCTCCCTTCTCCAGTTGTCTTGGCCTTGATGCTTTTACAGTGTCAAGGGAATAACTCCCTGGACCTGTCTTGGCTAGTCTTCATGGTGTACAGAATCAGGGTGTATGGCTTTCTTCCTCTGATCCCTCTTGGCTTGCTCCAAGTTTTACAATGTCATGGGGGAGGGGATTTTGCTATCTTCCCATGACTTTCTTTCCAACTGTTCTTGTGCTTCGCAAGACCCTCAGGCTTCTTCCCCATGTCACATTTATATTTTACAAGTTATTTTCACTGGCCCTCATTACAACACTGGCGGTAACCCGTGGTGCTATTAGCACCATGGTTGCTGCCGGTGTTGTAACGAGTCCGCCAATGTTCAATGGGGAATTACCACCCCGTTCCAAGGTTGGTGGGGCGGTAATTCCCCATTGAACATTGGCCCTTTCCCATTCCCATTTTTGCCCCATAGGGCTCAATGGGACTGGGGAAGGCGGTAATTACTGTACCGCAAATTACAGTACCATAATTACCTCGAAGGTCCCTTTGCGGGTCCCTACTTTAACGGCTGGTCCAGACCAGCCGTTCAGGTCGGGTCCCGCAAAGGGACCTTGTAATTGGGCGCTAAGGGGTTAACGGCACCGCAGCCTTTTACGGCGCTGTTAACCCCTTAACGCCAGGGTCGTAATGACCCCACTGTGTCCAGTGAGTGACTCCCTTCCCTGGACCTTACTTCCAATCTTCAGGATGTGGGTCACAGACTCATGTGTTTCTTTTTTTTGTTTGAAGTAGGTCTGGTTTACCACCCTACCAGGTACAGCAACTGTAAAAATTCCATAGGCTACTCTTCATAAAAAGGTTTGGGACCCAGACCCATGGATTTCTCCTTTCCCTTCTCTCTGCAGTCCTGGTTCACTATCCTGCCAGGTTCTGTGACTATGAAGATGGCTTATGTTTCACTTCAGACAAGAGTTCGGGTCCCAGACCTGTTGGTTTCTCTCCTTGTAACTCTGCTAACCTTGTTCACCATCTTTCCAGGTACTATGACTATGAGGCTGGTTTAGGAGGCATTTTGTTATGCATCCTCTGCCGTTTGGGTCTCCCAGCAACCTTTACGGTCACTGGGACCTCCTCAAGGGACTTAACAGCTAGAATTGGATTGGCTGTCCATGGGCTCTTTGTCTCCTTATCGGGTCTTGCACGGCTTTCCCAGGGCCTGTGGCAGTTCTGCAGCATTCCCCTTCTTCCAGGCTGTGTGTCTCCGGCTTACTCGCACTACAGCTCTCCCTGTCAGCTAGATGCACAGTATTCTGCCACCGTCTCTGCTTCCGTGATGGTGAAGTGGTCCTGGATTCCTTCGCCAGCAGTCAAGCATCTTGGCCCCTGCAGCATGTGCTTCTCCACTTCTCCGGCTCCGTTTGAGTTTACCGGCTCATCGAGGGAGTGTCAGACAGCAAGATTTGTCCTTCCTCTCTGTTTATCTCAAATGGTTGCATTCTAATCTTGAAGCAACTAGGCCGCTCTTCCTGGTTCTGTGGGGCCATTGGTATGGATCCATGCCTCTTCTTTATCCTAGTCCTCAATGGATCTTGATCCCTTAAGGAATCCACCTTCTTATTTGTCCCAGTATCTCCTACCTTAGTGGTTTGAAGGAAACATATAGGAATGCTACGGAAGGTATTGGAGGTTGGTGGGGAGGAAGGTGGGTTAGGGTAAGGTGGGCTATGGGGACACCGTTTTCTCCCAATGTTGTTACCAATCTCATGTGGGGCTTCCCCCGTGTGAGATCCATTTGCTTAGTACCACTGCCAGGAGGATAATTGGGTAGAAGCCTGGTGTAGCTAGGGCTGATGCAAGTTTCAGTCCAAATGATTTGAAAAGCCAGAGGCCGCAGACCGCTAAGAATGATATTTTTTGGAGTAATTCTGCTAATAAAACTTATAGAACTTGACAGAAAACCAATCAGGATCAGAAACTAGTTAATTGCATTGAATATGGAATAATATTACATTACTTGCAAAATCTTGACTTTGCAGTTATTACATGGTAGTGTCTTCAGAATATGTACATTCTGTCTGATGTTGACAGTGCAGTTAATGCTGCTCACGTTAGCAAGGGAACAATAGTATGACACTATGCCACTAACGTCAGCCTAGTTGCTCTGGATCCATCTGCAGGCTCCCCATTGAACCCCAGCGAATATAATCAGACTAACACCACATAACGGTGCATAGATGACAGATATGTGTTGTCCATGTAAGCCCATCCTTTCTCATCCACGATGACCAAATAGATGGAGGTACTGGACTACATTGATGCTAATTCTTTCAAACAAAAGTGTTCCAGGGCCTAGACCAGAACCCCTAGACTTCTTTATAGTCTGTGAGTGACGTGGTGGTTCACGGGCACACCCATTGAGATTCTGCCTTTGAAATGTGTTGGCATCTGAATCCCAAAGGACTGAACAGCCCTGTGGTAAGGTTGCGTTATTTTATGCTAGGCTCCCTGCAGGTAAGTACACATACATTATACATTACCAGTGGATGCGTACAATAAAATGGTCACTAATCACCGGCACATGCACTCGTGTCCAGCTTCAACCTGAACATGTCTCTCACCACAAACATCAATCACTTCATTCTCATTTCATCCTCCGCACATGCCCATTTCTATGCATTCTCTCCTTTACACTCAAAATACAACCCCTGACATACTTGAAGAGACCCTAACAAACAGATGACACATCAGAACACAGCACCGTAATAGCACAAGACTTCAAGATTATCACATAACGAACAATCCACTGATTACCTTTCCAGACACTCTGACATTAGAAATCAGGCTCTAAACTAGGCACAGAGGCAGGATGGATTAGCTATGTCTGAGGAAAAAAACCCAAGGAAGACACAAACACAGCCGGTAGACATGTATGGAATGATATGGTAGTTAATCCATCTCATTTACGATGTCGTGTATGACTATTCAAATCGGTGGTCTCCCATGCCTCTTACCTACGCTTCTCTTCCCACCCCCCCCTTTCCCCTGTCCATTGCAACACTCTGTTCATACACACACCATGTATCTTTATTTCCTCCCACCCTGCAATGACCTCGTGCACTCATTGCACCGTCTGCTCACCAGAGCTGGTAGGCTTTTGCTATGTGATGGCTGCATGTTGTTGTTTATTTGTCCATTAACTGTAGTTCTTAGTATAATATAAGCTGAACATATTTAAAGAAATCTTAAGTAAAATTGTTACTAAAAATATTTGAGGACACTGCTTCGTGACAACATGATGATGAATACATATTTAGGAAGCTCATGAAGGCAATTCCATCGTACCGGAGCACCCCTGCTTCCAACACCACTCTTGCACACTCAGTCGTATGCCCTACAGCTATGTCTAGCATTGCCTCCACATATAGCCGTGCATTTTAATTGAATCTAAGAATTGTTCTAGCTCCACATATTCAATCATTCTGACAGTAATATTCATCCAGTAGCATCTTTAGTGGGGATCCACACACGAGCAACCGGCACATTCAGGCTCACCATTTGTGAGCTATCGCCACAGTAATACTTTGAGCATACACTGTGTAACTGTGGTACCCATGCATACATATATTTACTGACACCCTATCATACAGAGGGTCAATCATCCTGTTCACTATTAGGACTGCGCTAAATACTGCATCAAAATGCCAACTATTGAGTCTATGGGGGTCATTATAAGTAATCAGTATCCCACGGATAAATCCGGCGGGATATCGGCAAATGGTATTACTATTTCCGCGGCTTGATATCCTGGTATTACTGGGATATTACAGGCGGCAGGAATATCGGTAATCTCCAATTCCACAGAGTCTCATATGAATTGCTGGTATTGCCGGTGGGGGAAAGATCTTACTTGGAGGTAAGTCAGGTAACCCCGGCCATCAAACTTGTAGTTTGCCAGTCTGGAAAAGTGCAGTTAAATGTTATTTCAAGCACTTTCTTTCCAGACCGGCAAACTTATAATGAGCCCCTATGGCTACAAAATAAGGGCTATACCACACAGGTTATGTGTCTGGGGCACACCTATGTATTGTCACATGCAATTACCCATCCATGAAAACCCCACAACTGAAAAACTTCTGTCATATCTGAACTTGCACACAACACATGTAGCTTACATTTCATTCACACAGTATCATTCAGGATCCACCCCTGGGAGGGCAGAAAGGCCTGCTGGTGAGGGCAACTATAATTACATCTTAGTACATTAGTGCAAACAATTGTATTGTTACAGATGCCATTTTCAAGCTAGCAAATGAAGCTGGGGCATGGTCTTGAAAGTTCTTTGGATAGGATTGCTTTGATCTCTAGGAAGAGAATATTTTAGACAAGGGGATCAATGGTGAGAAAGGATCTGCAGTAGGTACATGGACAGGTATTTATATAAGAGGATGAAGGAGACCTGGGGAGAGTTGAGAAGTACACAATCCACATGTTAGTGGTGTGCAAGGTTATAGATTGATTTGAACCAAGAATTAGACATTTGAAGAAGGAAGCAATATTGCATTGAAAGTCCACTGGCAAAGTGATGGTGTGAACTTGGTTGAGATGGAAGAACACTTGGAATTAGACAAGAGTCATAATCATGAATCTCCCGACTGCTACTGAAATGTGGTATGTGCTACTTCTCTTCCGATCTTTGTTATTTCTCATTTCTTTTACTCATGCCTGAACTCACACAGCCTGATCACGACCTCGGCGGTAACGCTAACGCTATTAGCGCAGGGGCTAATAGCACGAGATCACGAGTTGGGCGGACTTGGAAGTCCCCATTCCCCATTGAGCCCATTCAGGAATGCCCCATTCCCCATTGGGCTCAATGGGGAACATTTGTGCTCTTACCGCCAGCGGATTTCCCGCCGGCGGTAATAGTGCAAATTTTTGCCGGATTTCCCCCCAGCCAAGAGCTGGGGCCAAATCCGCCGAAGCCCTGATTCGAGTTGCTTTTACAATGACTGAAAACCTTTTGTGTGTTTCTGGAATTTGTATGACAAATGCATTTGTTTTAAATCTGTAAATGGAATTCATACAGCCTTGAAGACGACCCGCTGGTCGAAACACGTGTCAGCTGTCCAACTCGCTGAATAAATTTCACTATTCGTGATAATACATTTGTGGACATTTCTAGATCAAGATCTAATATAATGTTGATTACTTATGTTACCTGAGTTACCTGAGCACGTCCAGTCCTCCCACTACTATCCTGTCCTTAGTAACTTTTCCCATCTTGTGTGGATAAGCTGGAGGGTGTGATAGGATCGCTGCCGGTTTTGCATTATTGCACTTCAATGTTTAAAATTCTGACTCACATAATACAAGAGTGGTCAAGAGTGCACAACACATATATCACAACCACAACGATCTTTTTCTTGTAATCAAGTTCACCCAGGAATGGGGTAGAGGTAAGAACTTTGGTTGAGTTATGAGTGAGGTGAGGTCGGTTTTTCCAAATATGTAAAAGGTTTATCATGAGGGCAGGGTCAGTGATGAAGTAATTGTTTTTGTATTAGCAGTCAAAGATGACCTAAGGCTGGAGATCTTGTGTGATGATGGCGTGGGCTCTTAGAATGAAATCAGATTGGAAAAGGAGAAAAAGGACGTCCATCTTGAAGGAGATAGGCATCATGTGACATTGGGCCTTCCTGTGCCAAATCACAGAGGGCAGTAGAGATGCAGTCCGAGATGTCGAGGGCGAAGAAAGGAAATCATAAGAAGATTGTGTCTCATTGACACAGTGGTGTTAGTGGAATTCAGAGGACAAAGAGAGTTTGTGCAAGTTTAGAGTATGGAGAATGATGGGAGTGGGCACAGGAGGGATAACTGGGTGTGACACCCCACAGGAATGGATGTGGAAGAGGAGAAGAAACGATGGGA